>NC_069499.1:531438227-532075727 GCF_027579735.1 Bombina bombina
TGGGCGTCCCCAGTAAGTGAAGACACACTCCACCTATCACTCAGCAAAAATGTATTATTATAGCTTCAGAAAGAATAGAGCAAACTATAATACATAATATTTCACAATATCACCATAACCTCATATAACATCAAAAAAGAAAAGCAACAGTCCATGTTTAGGACATTTGTATCATAGTAATGAAAAAAAGGAAACAATCCATGTTGAGATTTTTGTATCCAAACTGAAAAAAGGTTTTCTTATATAAATTGAAAAAAATCAAAATGTAAACTTAAATGTCTTTTCCACAGATGAAAAATACAAACTCAAATGTCCTTTCTTATTTATACGGTTCAAACTAAAATGTCCATTCTTGAATATAAGACGTTATATGGTCATACAGTGTAGTTGGAATATACTGGGATATCCTTTTAAGGGTTTGTGAAGAAAATGCTGAAAAGATGCTTGAAGCAATCAAAGTGCCGCCCTTATGATCTACGGCTAGTGAAGCAGATAATTTAAGCATTCAAAGTGTTGCCCTTGTAATATACAGCTTGAATCACAATTGTATAGCCCACGATATAGATTATTGGTCATCTAACCACTAGCGAGGTACATTCATGTAGTAAGTACAACCTCACACCCTGTAATCTTCACTCACGGTAAAGCTATAATGTTGTGTGTTATATCTGTATGCTCCCAATCTGTACCAGGACAGGTCAATACACAGCAGCATCAGTGTATCTGTACAGGTAATAACAAAACTGCGGGGCCAGTCATCAGCCGCGATATTACCTGATACTTCAGATTTGCCAGTGCCGTGAAACTTTACCGTGAGACTCGTCTCCGACGTGACCTTCGGTGTGGAAATGTACTCACTGTTGACAATATCCCATCTCGCTGTTGTAGGTTATACCGGTACTCAGATGTAATGTAGATCGTGGTAACCGTAAACAGGGTCGGTACAGGTGTTGGCGTCTTTGCTGGTTCCGACGCGCGTTTTGGGGACTCCTCCCCTTTGTCAAGGAATGTCCAGCCTCAGTGTGAAGGTGAAATTTAAACGCCATATGAGGTTATCCATTGGTTGTTCGTTTATGTACACCTTCAATGATGTAAAACCTATAACTGAATATGGATATGGATAAAGCTCACAGACTTGCCACTCATACCACTTTCATTTTACATCAAACAGAAAAGAATCAGCATACTAAAACCAGAAAAAAGAGAAAAAGAAAAAGGTTATTGAAAAGCATATTTATACTGAGTCAACGGATTCCAAAGATGAAAACAGTATATGCAAAACGCAATTTTATCCTAATAATGAATGGATATTTTCCCAACATAAATGCATAGGTAAAGTATAAGATATGCACCAATTTAATTAATCTCAGAAAATTCCAACAACATATGATTATGTTATCCAAAGGTATCAATATGTAGGGACTAATGATTCAGATAACCTGGAATACTCAGGTATACATCATTGTAGATATTTACTATTTTGACCCACCTTTTCCTAAACAGCAGCGATACCATATTTAAGCCTGACCAAAATAAGTGCATAGATGCGGTGCAGATTGTGTACTCAATTGTAACATTTCCCAGAGTATCAATATATGTAGAGTACGTTGAGAGAATAAAATTAACTACAAGCACCTTGAATTGTATCCTAGTCTATACTAAATATCTGATAATGTATTGTCCTATGGACCAACATAATCACTCCACTGGAGTTATAATCTATAGAGAATGTGGAATTACATAGAATCAGAACACAGGGCCCAGAACTATTCTCCTGTTTAATCAATCTAAATTATATTGAATGCAGTGATAGATGCACCACTACACTGTATAAGAGACAGTTCAGACAATCTACTATACAGTGAAATATCATCGAATCGCAGCCTAGAAATCGACAAAGACGTAACTTAGAAGCATTTTCAAAAATCAAATGGGACTCACTGATTAAAACATACAGTCAAGCCCACCTGGTGATCAGATGAAGTTGCCCCAGGAAATGTCCCTATTCAGACCTTTAGGGACCATAGTGTCCAGTTTCCTGACCCACTGGGCTTCTTTTCTAAATAGTAATTGTTGTCTATCCCCCCTCTACGTAGGGGTGGAACCCCGTCAACAGTTTGAAAGCGTAATTGGCTTTTATTATGGCCAAATCTCGCAAAAATGGTGTGCTACCGGGGCATCTTCATCATTGCTGCCTATTGCTGCCCTATGTTGGTGTATTCTATCTCTGGCCATTTGAGTGGTCTCCTCTACATAGGCTAAACCACATGGACATTTAATGACATATATTATGTACTTAGAGGTACATGAAAATTGGCCATGGATGGGTATCCTTTTTCTGGATAGGGGGTGTGTGATACTATCCCCTTGTTGCATAGAATGGCACAAGGCGCAGTTCATGCATGGAAATGAGCCTTTCTTGGCTATTTCCACTTGTTTTTTTCTGGGACCCCCAATCAGCCCGAATCAGTACATCTCTGAAGTTCCTATTTCTCCTAAATGAAAAAAGTGGGGTATCAGAGAACACATTCCCCACTTGGACATCATCTCTCAATAGATGCCAGTGGTGAAGTATAGATCTCTTCAAATGTCTACTGTGAAATCCAAAATGACTCACAAAAGGAACAGAGATTTTTTTAGGATCTTGTTTCTTTCTCGAAAGTAAACTTATCCTATTAGTCTCCAATACTTTACTCATGTTTTGGTTAACAATTTCAAGTGGATAGCCTCTGCTTAAAAATTTCTGGGACATCTCTTCTAGTCTTATTGAACACATTTCAGGATCATCAACTATTCTTTTGGTTCTTAATAGTTGGCCCAAGTGAAGGTTCCTCATAAGGGAGGGTGGATGAAAACTTTGATACAAAAGAGTATTATTTCTATCTGTAGCTTTGGTGAATAGATCACTTCGCAAGCGATGATCCACAACAGATATCATAGTATCAAGAAAGCTGACTTGAGTTTTACTTGCCTCCATAGTAAATTGTAAAGATACATGCGATGCATTAAGCCTCTTAACAAATTTAGATAGATCCTCATCACTCCCCGTCCAGATAAAGAATATATCATCTATATAGCGATACCAGCCTTGTACGTAATCTTTAAAGCCTTGATCTTTATATACTACATCTTCCTCAAATTGACCAACGAAAAGATTTGCATATGTTGGGGCCACATTTGAGCCCATGGCCGTACCTTTTTTCTGCACGAAATACGTGTCCTCAAAGAGAAAGTTCTATATGAAAATTTCTTTCTCAAATAGATCCCTATGAATCATTAGTCCCTACATATTGATACCTTTGGATAACATAATCATATGTTGTTGGAATTTTCTGAGATTAATTAAATTGGTGCATATCTTATACTTTACCTATGCATTTATGTTGGGAAAATATCCATTCATTATTAGCATAAAATTGCGTTTTGCATATACTGTTTTCATCTTTGGAATCCGTTGACTCAGTATAAATATGCTTTTCAATAACCTTTTTCTTTTTCTCTTTTTTCTGGTTTTAGTATGCTGATTCTTTTCTGTTTGATGTAAAATGAAAGTGGTATGAGTGGCAAGTCTGTGAGCTTTATCCATATCCATATTCAGTTATAGGTTTTACATCATTGAAGGTGTACATAAACGAACAACCAATGGATAACCTCATATGGCGTTTAAATTTCACCTTCACACTGAGGCTGGACATTCCTTGACAAAGGGGAGGAGTCCCCGAAACGCGCGTCGGAACCAGCAAAGTCGCCAAAACCTGTACCGACCCTGTTTACGGCTACCACGATCTACATTACATCTGAGTACCGGTATAACCTACAACAGCGAGATGGGATATTGTCAACAGTGAGTACATTTCCACACCGAAGGTCACGTTGAGACGAGTCTCACGGTAAAGTTTCACGGCACTGGCAAATCTGAAGTATCAGGTAATATCGCGGCTGATGACTGGCCCCGCAGTTTTGTTATTACCTGTACAGAGACACTGATGCTGCTGTGTATTGACCTGTCCTGGTACAGATTGGGAGCATACAGATATAACACACAACATTATAGCTTTACCGTGAGTGAAGATTACAGGGTGTGAGGTTGTACTTACTACATGAATGTACCTCGCTAGTGGTTAGATGACCAATAATTTATATTGTGCGCTATACAATTGTGATTCAAGCTGTATATTACAAGGGCAACACTTTGAATGCTTAAATTATCTGCTTCACTAGCCGTAGATCATAAGGGTGGCACTTTGATTGCTTCAAACATCTTTTCAGCATTTTCTTCACAAACCCTTAAAAGGATATCCCAGTATATTCCAACTACACTGTATGACCATATAACGTCTTATATTCAAGAATGGACACTTTAGTTTGAACCGTATAAATAAGAAAGGACATTTGAGTTTGTATTTTTCATCTGTGGAAAAGACATTTAAGTTTACATTTGGATTTTTTTCAATTGATATAAGAAAACCTTTTTTCAGTTTGGATACAAAAATCTCAACATGGATTGTTTCCTTTTTTCATTACTATGATACAAATGTCCTAAACATGGACTGTTGCTTTTCTTTTTTGATGTTATATGAGGTTATGGTGATATTGTGAAATATTATGTATTATGGTTTGCTCTATTCTTTCTGAAGCTATAATAATACATTTTTGCTGAGTGATAGGTGGAGTGTGTCTTCACTTACTGGGGACGCCCAGTGGGTGTTTTTTTGCTAATTTTTTCAGAATTGAGTATTACTTGCTTTTTTATGTTTAGGATTGCTTGGTGGGAGTATGGATATGTTTGGTGGATGGGGTATGTGTGGAGATGAGTAAGCTTTCATCCATTGTGCTATTCCATCTCTTGTGCTATTTCTTTTGGTATAATTTTGTATCTATAAACATTATAAATTAAAAAATTGAATTGATTTCTAAGACTCTTTGGCTGGGATTCTTTATATTTTTATATTATTAGAGTCTTAGGCCAGACTCTATCCCGTGCCTGAGCATTTGTATGACTGAGAGGTGGTGCGGTCACCATTTATTATTGTATGTATATATATATATATATATATGTATCTATATATATATATATATATATATATATATATATATATATATATATATATATATATATATATATATATATATATATACACACACACAAAAACACACACATATATATATATATATATATATATATATACGCATGCATGCATATACATACATACACAAGCATGTGCACACACACATACATGACAAAAAAAACTATTCAGACAGCAGATACAATACATATATAAACTAATTTACTTAATTCTATTGACCTATTTCTTCTCTTGGTATCTTAAAAAAGTTTCCCTACTGAACTCTAGTAAAAAAAAGAAACCTCTGTTTTTCCTTCTTTTGAAAAACGTTTCCCTCCTGAACTCTAATAAAATTATGTAAAAGTATGGAGGTGCTAGCTTGGTTATGCTTTTTTAGTGATATATATATATTTTTTTACCTTATTACACACTGACACTCCTGAAACCCCACTGCCCAGATTCAGACCTTCTCTATCTTTTGACTTTGTCACACGGACGTTCTTTCTGTGCCACTGCCAGACTGTAACAGCCAGTGCTGCTCCTTCCCCCACGCTAGTTCTGCACACACTCCGAGTCCACACAGCACCGGCTGGCTGGCTCCTCCCTCTTCCTCTCCAGTGAGTCTCCAGTCTCTAGAATGGAGGCATCTTCCTCGGAGCAGTGCGCCGGACGGGAGGAGTTAAAAATATAATCTAGCTGCGCAAGTTGCGCAGTACTACTAATAACTCCTCCGTCGGTTTTTACTGATGTCCAGCCAGGCACTGTAGGGAGTTGCGGCGCGACGGGGGTGACACCATCATAGAAGATTAATTCCTACTTGATGGTGTCAAGGACCACCAACATCTTCTCGTGGTCCACGGACCACTGGTTGGCGACCGCTGCTCTAGAGCTTGGGTATTTGTTTTCCACAAGTAATGAATGAAGCTGTGGACTCTCCTCGTATTAAGATGGAAAACATAAATTATGCTTATCTGATAATTTCATTTCCATCTGTACGAGGAGAGTCCACGGCTCCCGCCCAGTTCTCGATTAGGCAGACCTAAAAAATTTTGGTTCTTATTCTGGCACCATTTATACCCTGATATTTCTCCTACTGTTCCTTGCCTCCTCGGCAGAATGACTGGGGGATGAGTGGAGTCGGGGAGGTATTTAAACCTTTGGCTGGGGTGTCTTTGCCTCCTCCTGGTGGCCAGGTTCTGTATTTCCCACAAGTAATGAATGAAGCCGTGGACTCTCCTCGTACAGATGGAAATGAAATTTTCAGGTAAGCATAATTTATGTTTTTCATGTTTTCTTATGCTTATTTAAGCTACTTGGACCGGTTTTGCACTGTATGACTGTACCATATATAGTTGTATGACTCTGCTTCTGAGTCCTGAAATCTTTTGTCTTTGGGATTAGCTACGGCCCCTCAAGTCCCTTACTAAGGTACTGGGAGCCTTTCTAGCTGGGGCTCGCCTACAAGGGTTTGCAATGGCTTCCTACCTGGAGGATATTTCTTCTAGATACGACGAGTCCACGGATTCATCCTTACTTGTGGGATATTATCCTTCTGCTAACAGGAAGTGGCAAAGAGCATCACAGCAGAGCTGTCTATATAGCTCCTCCCTTGACTCCACCCCTCAGTCATTCGCTTTGCCTATACTAAGTAATAGGAAAAGGTAAAGTGAAAGAGGTGATAAAATTATAGTTTTTATTTTCTTCAAGCAAGACTTTTTTTATTTTAAATGGTACCGGTGTGTGCTATTTTTTCTCAGGCAGCAGATGGATGAAGATTTCTGCCTGGAGACTGATGATCTTGTTGTCACTAAGATCCAGAGTAGTTCCGACAGAATGGCTGAGGAGTACTTGAGAAGCTTCAGTGTGAGGAAAGTTTTTCATGCTACAAGCATTGAGGTATGTTCAGTCATTTTTTTCTGGAGAGACTGGGGTATTTCAGAACTGGCTGACACAGTTCCCTTAAGGGAAGGGGTAAGCAGTAATCCTACATGTAAAGAAGGAGGTATTACTGGAACCTGTTTATTATGGAACAGTTGAGTGACACTGTTATCATAATGTTTTGTTGGCAAAACGTTTTCATGTTTTTGAGGATATTTAACGTTTTTATGTACAAACGTTTTTTTGTGATGATGGCACTATAAGGGTTCACATGGCTTCATTTATGGATGGGCTATATGAAAACCCACATGGCTAGTTTGCTAGACCGCTTTGCAGCGGTTCCCATTAGGCATGAGAGACATCAATATTGATGGGCGGGGCCTATTTGCACGCCACAGATGCGCAGTTGAAATGATTCTGAAAACAGCAAGCTCCAGCTCCAGTGGGCCTAGGCTGCAGATTTAGACAAAAAACGAAGGAAAGTGTGTCTTACAGACCCCTGAGGGCAGGTAGGCGTCACAGCATAGCTGTGGCGAGGTGCAGGGGGTTGATTTATTACTTTAATAAACGTTTTTGAGTAACGTTTTTTTCTATAAAGGATTAACTTTTCCTTACTTGTGGTGCAAACTTAGCTGACAAGATTAAACACATATATGCAAAAATTGTGATATTTATTACATTTTAAGACAGTTTTGGAAAACTTGTATGCTTTTTTACTTTTAAAGGCGCAGTACCGTTTTTTCAGATTGTTGTTTTTCTTCACTAAATAAAGTGTTTTCAGGACTTTTTGTGGTTATTACTAGCCAGTTCAACATGTCTGACATTGAGGAAAGTCAATGTTCTATGTGTTTAGAAGCCATTGTGGAACTCCCACTTAAGATGTGTCCCTCATGCACTGAAAGAGCCCCCATTGTAAAGAACATATTTTAAGTGATAAAAGTATGTCTAGGGATGATTTTCAGTCTGAAGAGAATCAGGTTATGCCATCCAATTCTCCTCAAGTGGCACAACCTTTAACGCCTACTCAAGTGACGCCAAGTACAGCTAGTGCGTCTAATTCTTTTACTCTGCAAGATATGGCTGCAGTTATGTCTACTACCCTTACAGAGGTATTGTCTAAACTGCCAGGGTAAGGGTAAGTTCAGTAGGTCCGGTACTAGAGTAAATGCTGAGCCCTCTGACGCTTTATTGGCCATCTCCGATGTACCCTCACAGTGTTATGATTTGGGGGTGGGGGATTTACTGTCTGAGGGAGAGCTTTCAGACTCAGGAAAGATGTTCCCTCTAACAGACTCAGATGTGACGGCTTTTAAGTTTAAGCTTGAACACCTCCGCTTGTTACTCCGGGAGGTTTTAGCGACTCTGGATGATTGTGACCCTATTATAATACCACCAGAGAAATTGTGTAAAATGGATAAATATCTACTTACACTAATGTTTTTCCAGTCCCTAGAAGGATTTCGGACATTGTTACTAAGGAATGGGATAGACCAGGCATTCCGTTCTCTCCCCCTCCTACTTTTAAGAAAATGTTTCCCATATCTGACACCATTCGGGATTCCTGGCAGACGGTCCCTAAGGTGGAGGGAGCTATTTCTACCCTGGCTAAGCATACAACTATACCTATTGAGGACAGTTGTGCTTTCAAAGATCCTATGGATAAAACATTAAAGGGTCTGTTAAATAAATTGTTTATTCATCAGGGTTTTCTTCTACAACCTATAGCGTGCATTGTTCCTGTAACTACTGCAGCAGCTTTTTGGTTTGAGGCTCTAGAGGAGTCTCTTAAGGTTGAGACCCCATTAGATGATATTTTGGATAGAATTAAGACTCTCAAGCTAGCTAATTCTTTCATTACCGATGCCGCCTTTCAAATGGCGAAATTAGCAGCAAAAAATGCAGGCTTTGCCATTTTAGCGCGTAGAGCGTTATGGCTTAAGTCTTGGTCTGCTGATGTGTCATCAAAATCTAAACTTTTAGCTATTCCTTTCAAAGGTAAAACCCTATTCGGGCCTGAACTAAAGGAGATCATTTCCGACATTACTGGAGGTAAAGGCCATGCCCTTCCTCAGGACAAGACGGTTAAAATGTGGGCCAAACAAAATAATTTTTGTTCCTTTCAAAACTTTAAAGGTGGACCCTCTACTTCCTCCTCCGCCACAAAGCAGGAGGGAAATTTTGCACAATCCAAGTCAGTCTGGAGACCTAACCAGACCTGGAATAAAGTTAAACAGGCCAAGAAGCCTACTGCTGCTACCAAGACAGCATGAAGGGGCAGCCCCCGATCCGGGACCGGATCTAGTAGGGGGCAGACTTTCTCTCTTCGCTGAGGTTTGGGCAACTGACGTTCAGGATCCCTGGGCATTAGAAATCGTGACCCAGGGGTATCGACTAGAATTCAAGGATTTTCTCCCAAGAGGGAGATTTCATCTTTCACGTTTGTCTGTAGACCAGACAAAGAGAGAGGCGTTCTAACTCTGTGTAAAAGACCTATATACCATGGGTGTAATCTGTCCAGTTCCAAAACTAGAACAGGGGCAAGGATTTTACTCAAATCTGTTCGTGGTTCCCCCCAAAAAAAGGAACCTTCAGACCGATCTTAGATCTCAAATGCCTAAACAAATTTCTCAGAGTCCCATCATTCAAGATGGAGACCATTCGAACTATTTTACCAATGATCCAGGAGGGTCAATATATGACTACCATGGAAAGGATGCGTATCTTCCTGGACAAACACTACCAGTTTGTGGCCCTTCCTTTCGGGTTGGCCACAGCTCCCAGAATCTTCACAAAGGTGCTAGCGTCCCTTCTGGCGGTCCTAAGGCCGCGGGGCATAGCAGTGGCGCCCTATCTGGACGATATTTTGATTCAGGCGTCAACTTACCAGCTAACCAAATCTCACACGGACATTGTGTTGGCTTTTCTAAGAACTCACGGGTGGAAGGTGAATATACAAAAGAGTTCACTACTTCCACTGACAAGAGTTCCATTCCTAGGAACTCTGATAGACTCCGTAGACATGAAAAGATTTCTGACGGAGGTCAGAAAGTCAAAGATCTTAACTACTTGCCGGACACTTCAGTCCACTCCTCGGCATCAGTGGCGCAGTGTATGGAGGTCATCGGATTAATGGTAGCGGCAATGGACATCGTTCCGTTGGTCGCTTACATCTCAGACCACTGCAACTGTGCATGCTCAGACAGTGGAATGGGGATTATGCGGATTTATCTCCTCAGATATATCTGGATCTAGAAACCAGAGACTCTCTTCTCTGGTGGTTGTCACAGGATCATCTGTCCCAGGGAATGTGCTTCCGCAGAGCAGCATGGGTCATAGTGACGACGGACGCCAGCCTCTTGGGCTGGGGTGCAGTCTGGAATTCCCTGAAGGCTCAGGGTCTTTGGACTCAGAAGGAGTCCCTACTTCCAATCAATATTCTGTAATTGAGGGCAATATTCAACGCGCTTCAAGCATGGCCTCAGCTGGCCTTGGCCAAATTCATAAGATTTCAGTCGAACAATATCACGACTGTAGCATATATCAATCATCAAGGGGGAACAAAGAGTTCTCTAGCAATGATGGAAGTTTCCAAGATAATTCGATGGGCAGAGACTCACTCGTGCCATCTATCAGCAATCTATATCCCAGGAGTAGAGAACTGGGAAGCGGATTTTCTAAGTCGTCAGACTTTTCATCCGGGGGAGTGGGAGCTCTATCCGGAGGTGTTTGCGGCATTGATTCGTTAATGGGGCACACCGGAATTGGATCTGATGGCATCTCGTCAGAATGCCAAACTTCCTTGTTACGGGTCCAGGTCAAGGGATCCCCAAGCAGTACTGATAGATGCTCTAGCAGTACCCTGGTCGTTCAACCTGGCTTATGTGTTTCCTCCTTTTCCTCTCCTGCCTCGTCTGATTGCCAGAATCAAACAGGAGAGGGCTTCGGTAATCTTGATAGCACCTGCGTGGCCACGCAGGACTTGGTATGCAGATCTAGTGGAAATGTCAACTCTGCCACCATGGAAACTGCCACTGAGACAGGACCTTCTCATTCAAGTTCCGTTCCAACATCCAAATCTAAATTCTCTGCAGCTGACTGCCTGGAGATTGAACGCTTGATTTTATCTAAGCGGGGATTCTCGGAGTCTGTCATTGATACCTTGATTCAGGCTCGGAAGCCTGTCACTAGGAAAATTTACCATAAGATATGGCGTAAATACCTTTATTGGTGCGAATCCAAGGGCTACTCATGGAGTAGGGTTAGGATTCCTAGGATTTTGTAATTTCTCCAAGAAGGATTGGAGAAGGGATTATCGGCTAGTTCCTTAAAGGGACAAATTTCTGCTTTGTCAATTTTACTATACAAGAGTCTGGCGGATGTCCCAGACGTTCAGTCTTTTTGTCAGGCTTTAGTCAGAATCAAGCCTGTGTTTAAACCTGTTGCTCCGCCATGGAGTTTGAATTTAGTTCTAAATGTTCTTCAAGGGGTTCCGTTTGAACCCATGTATTCCATAGATATTAAGCTTTTATCTTGGAAAGTTTTGTTTTTAGTTGCTATCTCTTCTGCTCGAAGAGTTTCTGAGCTTTCTGCGTTATAATGCGACTCGCCTTATCTTATATTCCATTCTAATAAGGTGGTTTTGCGTACTAAACCTGGATTCCTTCCTAAGGTTGTTTCAAATAAGAATATTAATCAGGAAATTGTTCCTTCTCTATGTCCTAATCCTTCTTCTAAGAAGGAGCGTCTGTTACATAACTTGGACGTGGTTCGTGCCTTGAAGTTTTACTTACAAGCGACCAAGGATTTCCGTCAAACATCTTCTCTCTTTGTTGTTCATTCTGGAAAGCGTAGGGGTCAAAAAGCTACGGCTACCTCTCTTTCTTTTTGGCTGAAAAGCATCATCTGTTTGGCATACGAGACTGCTGGACAGCAGCCTCCTGAAAAAATTACAGCTCATTCTACTAGAGCGGTGGCTTCCACATGGGCTTTTAAAAACGATGCTTCTGTTGAACAGATTTGTAAGGCTGCGACTTGGTCCTCCCTTCATACCTTTTCCAAATTTTACAAATTTGATACTTTTGCTTCTTCTGAGGCTATTTTTGGGAGAAAAGTTCTTCAAGCAGTGGTGCCTTCCGTTTAGGTATCTGTCTTGTCCCTCCCGTTCATCCCTGTCCTGTTGCTTTGGTATTGTATTCCACAAGTAAGGATGAATCTGTGGACTCGTCGTATCTAGTAGAAGAAAAGGAAATTTATGCTTACCTGATAAATTAATTTCTTCTACGATACGACGAGTCCACGGCCCTTCCTGTCATTTTAGACAGATTATATTTTTGTTTTCAAACTTCAGTCACCTCTGCACCTTTTTAGTTTCTCCTTTTTCTTCCTATACCTTTGGTCGAATGACTGGGGGGGTGGAGTCAAGGGAGGAACTATATAGACAGCTCTGCTGTGGTGCTCTTTGCCACTTCCTGTTAGCAGGAGGATAATATCCCACAAGTAAGGATGAATCCGTGGACTCGTCGTATCGTAGAAGAAATCAATTTATCAGGTAAGCATAAATTTCCTTTTTGGTTCAGGCTCCGTTATTGTGGGTGGCACAGGACCACACTCAGAGAATTCTCTCTTACCTTCGGGCACATGGTTGGAAGATCAATCTGCAGATGAGTTCCCTTTTTCCATCTTGTAGGATTTGCTTTCAGGGAACGGTTGTAGATTCTGTCAGCATGAGCCTCTATCTCTCCAATCAGTGCAGAGATATGCTTCAGGAGGCATGTTCTCAGCTTCTTTCTAATGTGTATTCTTCAGTGGCACAATGCATGGAGGTGGTTGATCGTATGATGTCTACGTCTGAGGCGGTACCATACGCTAGATTTCTGCAACAGTGGAATTAGAATCATTAAGACTTGTCACAGAATGTTTTACTGGATGTTCAGACTAGGGAGTGTCTTCATTGGTGGATTTCCTCCTCGTCAGTCCGTTAAGAACTTATTGTTCGTTGCCCTTCTTGGGTTGTAAACTCAGTGGATGCGCAACCTCTTCTGGCTGGGTCACTTCTTGTGGCTCAGGGCTCTTGGGAGCATGAGGCAGTGCACCTTCCTTTCAGTATCCTAGAGTTAAGGGTCTTCTATAATGCGCTTTTAGAGTGGCCTCATTTGGCTTACTCTCGTTGTATTTGGGGAACGTCACGACTATATCCTATATTAACCTTCAGGGTGGTACCTAGAGTCCTCTGGCTTTGCAGGAGGTATCTCACATTCTGAGGTGGGCAGACAGGAACCAATGTCAACTCTCAGCTTTGCATATTCCAGAGGTGGAACATTGGGAGGTAGATTTGTTGAATAAGAGAGACTCTCCATTCCAAGGAATGGTGTCTGAATCAGGAGGTTTTTCAGGAGATAACCCGTCACTGGGGTATTCCAGATATAGACTTGATGGCCTACCGTTTCAATGCTAAGCTCCCAAGGTATGGTGCTAGGACTAGGGATCCTAGGGCGAATCTAGTGGAAAAGCTTGTGGTCCAATGGAACTACAATTTGGTCTACTTGTTCCCTCCTATTTTTCTTCTCCAAGTGGTGGTCTGAGCAAACAAGAGGGTGCTCCTACCATTCTCATTGCACCTGCGTGACCACGCAGGCTTTGGTATGCGGATTTAGTGAGGATATCTTCTGCTCCTTCTTGGAGACTGCCTCTTTGCCAGGATTTATTGTCTCAGGGTACTTTCATTTATCATGATCTTTATACCTTGCAGTTAACTGCCTGGAGATTGAACAGTTGAGATGGTTTTCTCATAGATCGTTTTTTTTTCCTTTCAGGTTGGCTGACCTGTTTTTTCTTTCGGTCCTTGCTCTCCTTCCTGAGTTATTTGCTTATTGGGAAGTGTTTCTTTCATGTTTGCTTTCTGTTTTCAGATGCCGTCCTCTTTTCTTCTTAAACTGGGACAGGCCACAGCTGCATTCATTACTTTTGGGAAATAGATAACCTGGCCACCTTGAGGAGGCAAAGACACCCCAGCCAAAGGCATAAATACCTCCCCCACTCCTCATCCCCCAGTCATTCTTTGCCTTTCGTCACAGGAGGTTGGCAGAGAAGTGTCAGAAGACTTTGGTGTAGTCTCTTATGGAGGGTAGTATGGGACTGGAGTTTTAAGTAATCCTGTCAGCCTCTCAGTGAGAGCATGGATGAAAGTTAGAGTCCGGAGATGCAGGGAGAGTCTTTCTGCGAAACCATCCCGACTCATATTAACAGCTCCATAAGCAATCAGCGTTGACGAGTTTCGCTGCCTGCTTTCTTCACTCAAGTCCATGTCAGAAGCGATGCTACTATCTGTCACACTTGAAGGGCCATGTTACTGTTCCACGGCATAGATTCTGGTAAGATTGTTTCATTTTTTATACATGTATGATAATGCAAGAAGACAGGGTCACCGTGTGACTCCTTTTATCTGTATAGAATCAAGTGTTAATATCTCCTGAGGGGGATTATTGAACAGTGGGGAATAATCTTATATATATATATATATATATATATATATATATATATATATATAAAGGTGCAGTTTTTTTTTAATAAAATAAGATGTTTTATTTCTATAGTTCTCCGGTTATTGCGCTAGCGATGGAGGATTCTGTTACTTAGAAGGCACTCCCTCTATTCCTAAAGAGTAATTCCTTTTTATATTGTGAGAAACCCTTAGTTCCGCCTCCTCAATTATGTTCCATATGCCTTGATAATGTGATAATTTCAAACATGTTTGATATCACTGAGCCGTCCACCTCTGAGGAGTTATCGTCCAGTGAGGTGCGTACCCTACATTCTTATCTCTCTACACATGCAGTTTCCCGTAGCATTGCTGTTCCTCCATCTGGAGGGGGGCATTTTTCACCAGACGTTACTGTGCAGTCCAGATGGCGGTGTCTGCGGCCTTTAATGCTTTACCTCGCCCTGCTAAGCACAAGCGAAAGGTTACATATTGCACTCCTTCCCAGAGTACATTGGATAATTTATTGGATTTAACTGATAGGGTTAGCCGAGGATGAAGTTTTTTCTGAGACTTCAGAGTATGAACATTCTGGGTGCCTTTAAACCTTTCCCCTGCGGAGGAACCAGACTTTAGTTTTAGTAATTTGCGCTTTCTTCTAAGAAAGTTTTTGGCAAATTCAAAGGTTCCAGAGGCCGAATTGCCTGATAAACCTTTAATTCCTAAATTGGATGAAGTTTGAGGACAGGGTGGTACCTTATCCTTCCCTGCTCCTGTTAAATGGCTAACATTATTAAGAATGAATGGGACAGGGATGGATTCCTTGTTCCCCTCTAATCCCCTTTAACAATTTGTTCCCGGTCCTGGACTCTCAATGGCGCATCTTCACCCTTGCTAAACGTGATTACTATCCCGCTTGAGGATAGCTCTTTGTTTAAAGAGCCCATGGATAAAGCATGGAAACTCTGTTAAGAAAGATGTTTCAACATACGTGATATTTGTTTCAACTGGCAGCGGTTGTTGCCGCAGTTGCTGGAGAAACTACCTTCTGGTGTGACTCCTTATAAGATTTGATCGGGGTTGCGGGTCCCCTTGACACGTTACTCAGGAAAAATTACGGCCTTGAGGATTGCTAATTCTTTTATCTGTGAAGCTATTAGGCAGATTATTTGCCTGAATGGTAATGCTTCTGCTTTTTCTGTTCAGGCCCGTCGGGCTCTGGCTGAAATCATGGCCTGCGGATATGACTTTCAAGTCTAAACTTCTTTCCCTCCCCTTTAAGGGAATGATTTTGTTTGGTCCAGGCTAGGACTCAATTATCTCCACGGTCACAGGAGGCAAGGGTGCTCTCCTACTACAAGAGGATATGAACTAGTCTAAGGGACAGTTTTCGTTCTTTTCATTCAGATAAAGCACATATCAACAGTCCTCCGCTAAGCCTGAGCAAACCAAGAGCTCTTGGAAGCCGGCTCAGCCCTGGAATAAATCCAAGCAGAGCAAGAAGTCTGCCAAGTCTGTCGCATGAATGGGCGGTCCTGGTCCTTTTCTGGATCGTGTAGGGGGCAGACTGTCGCTCTTTTCAGTCTCTTGGTTCAGGGACGTGCAGGATCCATAGGTCCTGGAGGTCATAGCTCAGGGTTACAAGATAGGTTTCAAGTCTCAGCCACCCAAGGGCAGATTCCTCCTCTCTCTCCTGTCTTCCTGACCAGAAAGGAGGGAAGCCTTCTCTAAGGAGTTATTGTCCCGGTGCCTATAGTAGTGAGAGGTTTGGGATACTATTCAAACCTTTTCGTGGTCCCAAAGAAGGAGGAAACTTTCCGTCCGATTTGGACCTAAAGTGCTTAAACAGGTTTTTAAATATCCCCTTGTTCAAGAGGGCAATTTTCCCCCTCATTCAAAAAGGGCCGTTTATGACCACAATTGATCTGAAGGATGCTCCCTTCATGTACCAATCCTCAAGGACCACTTCCAGTTCCTAAGGTTTGCGTTCCTGGACCAGCAGTTCCAGTTTATTGATCTTAGTTTGGTCTAGCTACGGTTCCAATAAATTTTTCGAAGAGTGGACCATTCGGAATCTCTCCTCTCCCATGGATAAATCGAGAGAGAGTTCTCTTGTATCAAGTACCAGGGTAGAATTCTCGGGTACTATAATAGACTCCATAGACAGGAGAATATTTCTAACAGACCAGAGACGTTTCAAGCTAGCTTCAACATGTCTTGCCCTCTAGACCTCCTTAAGGCCTTCTGTGGCTTGGTGCATGGAGGTGATTGGTCCTATGGTGTCCAGCTTGGACATCATTTCCTTTGCCAGGTTTCACTTCAGACTGTTGCAACTGCGCATGCTGAAGCAGTGGGGAGGCAATCATTCAGCTCTGTCTCAACAGATTTCTCTGCACAACCGATCGAGAGAATCGCTCTCTCTGTGTTTTTGTCCGGATCACTTGCCCCAAGGGACGTCCGTCTGAAGACCATCCTGGGTGATTGTGACTAGGGTTGCGAGTCTGTCAGGATGGGGAGCTGTTTGGGGTGCCAGGAAGGCACAAGGTCTATGGACTCAGGAGGAAAAGCTGCTTCCCGATCTCATTTTGGATCTTCATGCAATATACAATGCTCTGAAGGCTTGGGTTCGTCCCAGTTTATCAGATTCCAATCAGACCATATATCCTTGGTGGCTTACATCAACCATCAGGGGGGAATGAGGAGCTCCCTAGCTATGAGAGAAGTATATCGGATTCTGGAGTGGGCGGAGACCCACATTTGTTTGCTGTCAGCGATCCATATTCCTGGTGTGGACAACTGGGAAGCGGATTTCCTCAGCAGACAATCCTTTCATCCGGGGGAATGGCCTCTCCATCCTGAGTGTTTGCAGAGATTTGCAAGAGGTGGATCTTATGACGTCCCAATACCAAGCTACCCAGATATGGGTCGAGGTACAGGGTTCGTCGGGCGAAGCTAACAGGTGCATTAGCGGTTCCTTGAAGGTTCAATTTAATTTATCTTTTCCGGGCGTTACCACTACTTCCTAGTGTAGTGGCTTGAATCAAGCAGGCGTCAGTGATACTGATTGCTCCGTCTTGGCCGCGAAGGATATGGTTTGTGGACTAGTGGGGATGTCATTATCTCCTCCATTGAAGCTACCTTGTCGCAGGGATCTGCTGACCAAGGTCTCTGTGTTCATCTAAGTCTAGATTCTCTGAGGCTGACTCTTAGTCCTAGCCAAGAGAAGATTTTCTGAGAGTGTTAATTTTACTCTCATTCAAACTCGTAGCTGGTTGCTCGTCGCATCTATCATAAGGTGTGGAGGACCTACTTATTCTGTTCTTCAGGATGAACTGGAGAAGGGCGTTCTGCAAATCCCCTGAGGGAACAGATTTCAGCCCTGTCTGTGTTACTGCACAAGAGGCTCGCTGAGCTTCCTGATGTGCAATCATTTGTTAAGGCTCCGCTAGCGTCAGACCTGTGTTTAGATATATTGCTCCTCCTTGGAGTTTAAATGTTGTTCTTTAAGTTTTGCACGGGCTCCATTGGAGCCTATGTATGAAGTAGACTTTAAATTATTGTCTTGGAAGGTTCCTTTTCTACGTGCTATTGCTTCTGCGCGCAGAGTATCTGTGATTGCTGCCTTGCAATGCGTCTCTCCTTATCTGGCTTTCCATGCTGATAAGGCTGTTCTATGAACCAAGTTAGTTTTTTTTCCTAAGGTTGTGTCAATTCGCAACATCAATCGAGAGATTGTGGTTCCTTTTTTTATGTCCTACTCCGTCGATGGAACGTTTTCAACGTAATTCGGGATGTGGTTTGTGCCTTGAAGTCCTATCTTCAGTCCACGAAGGAATTTAGACAAACTTCTTTCTCTGTTTGTTCTCTTTTCCAGGAAGCGTGGGGGTAAGAGGGCCTCTTCAAATTCCTTATCTTTTTGGCTGAGGAGTGTCCTACGTTTAGCATTCAGACAGTGGGACATAAGCCTCTTTGAGGATTACGGCTCATTCTACGGGAGCAGTGGTTTCCTCTTGGGCCTTCAAGACTGAGGCCTCTATGGATCAGATTTGTAAGGCGGCTACCTGGTCCACCTTACATTCTTTTTCCAGACTTTACAAGTTTGATGTTTTTTTGCTTCAGCTAAAGCAGCCTTCGGTTGAAAGGTTTTGCAGGCTCTTGTGCTCTCAGATTAGGGTCTGCCTCTCTTTTTTCCCCTCCCGTTTTGCATTCAGTGTCCTCTATAGCTTGGCTATGGTTTTCCCAAAAGTAGTGAATGCAGCTGTGTCCTCTCCCCGTTTAAGAAGAAAAACTTAAATTATGCTTACAAGATAATTTTCTTCTGACTGGGAGAGGCCACAGCTCCCCGCCGTTTTTATTCTATGGGGCGTCCTTATATTTTATTTGTTCTTCTGGCACCTTTTTATCCTGATATTTCTCCTTCTGTTACTTGTTCCCTCGGCAGAATGACTGGGGGATAAGGAAGTGGGGGAGGCAGGGCATATGAATAGACCGGTCCGGTCGCCAATGGTAACCTAAATTGCTTGCGGGCAAGTAAAATTTTTAAGTTACCAGCCTGAGCGGCGACCTGACATTTTAAGTGGGATATAAGAAGCAATAATAAAAAATGTCAAATTGCCTTTCACATATGGGCACACACGGGAAAGGAGGGTAGAAAGGGGAGGTTCTTTCTGTTAAATGAATTCAAAGACCTCCCCTTATCTCCATGGCTCTTGGTCTCTTCCTTGTCAGTTGCTACTTCCCACCCCTAATGTTGTCTGCGCGGGAAGACATCCTGCTAGAGCGGTGAGTGTTTCTTCTGTGTGTGTATGAATAAAGTATGGGTTAAAATGACTATATAGTTATGGTAGGCAGCTTGCTCACATACATTATGCTGACGTACTCCAGGGTCCTCTGCAGTACTTCAGCATAATGTACACGAGTAAGCTGCCTACCATAACAATATAGAGCAGTGCACAATTTGTGTGGACGCTATTGATGCTCCAAAAACTGACTTTACCAATTTGTAGAGAACATACCATTCTCCATGCACCCAGTCAAATATGCTAGCGCGGCACTGACTGTCGCGCTAGTAGTTGAAAGGCAGCCGGGCAGAAAGGGGGAAAAAATGTGTTTTTAACATGCTTGTTATGTCAAAGCGCTATAGGTTGAAGGGTGGCAGCATTAAATATACTTAGTTAATCGTAACCCCACATATGCTGAACTAAAAAAAAAAAGCTCAATTATATTTCTCTTTCTTTTTTTCCCCTTAGGGAAAAATAAGTCAAGACGGTACATACAGTATTACAAAGATAGTATCCCTGTTTTTTTTCTACCTGGTGATAGAAAAATATTTTCTAAAGTTAAACCCTTTTTATTAATGCTCAAGCCCAAAGTAGTAAGCAGCTTGCAAAGCATTCAAATTGGGACCTCTGTCTGCAATGCATGTGAGATTACAATAACACTATTTATATTTTTAAATAAGATATATACACACTACATGCAGATATGCACGGGCGACTAAAGTTTCTTGCGGGCTGGCAAGTTTTGTGATTTACTCGCCCGGTGGGCGAGAGAAGTTTTTTGAGTATTCATAGGCCCTGGGGAGGTATTTAAGCCTTTGGCTGGGGTGTCTTTACCTCCTCCTGGTGGCCAGGTTCTGTATTTCCCACAAGTAAGGAATGCAGCTGTGGCCTCTCCCCGTCAGAAGAAAAGAAAATTATCTGGTAAGCATAACTTAAGATTTTGTTGTTTGTTACTCCTTAGGGAGCATATATTGTTTCAGTGTTTGTAGAAGCTTGTTTGAAGCCTTTCCTCTCTTCCCGCCTGAACATTCATGAACTCCACAGCTTGGGTATTGATTTTTCATAAGTTATTGATATCATCTTGGACTCACTGCCAAAAGAAGGAAAACTAAAATTATTCTTACCTGATAATTAAATTTCCTTTTTGGCAGTGAGAGTCTACAATCCCGCCCTATTGTTTTGTTGTAGTGGCGGAAGTCAATTGCACCTCTGTACCCCTTGTTTCTTTCATGTAATTGGCAAGAGTCCATGAGCTAGTGACGTATGGGATATACAATCCTACCAGGAGGGGCAAAGTTTCCCAAACCTCAAAATGCCTATAAATACACCCCTCACCACACCCACAATTCAGTTTTACAAACTTTGCCTCCTATGGAGGTGGTGAAGTAAGTTTGTGCTAAGATTTCTACGTTGATATGCGCTTCTCAGCATTGTTAAAGCCCGATTCCTCTCAGAGTACAGCGAATGTCAGAGGGACGTGAAGGGAGTATCACTTATTGAATACGATGATTTCCCTAACGGGGGTCTATTTCATAGGTTCTCTGTTATCGGTCGTAGAGATTCATCTCCTACCTCCCTTTTCAGATCGACGAAATACTCTCAATTTACCATTACCTCTACTGATAACTGTTTTAGTACTGGTTTGGCTATCTGCTATATGTGGATGGGTGTCTTTGGGTAAGTATGTTTTTTATTACTTAAGACACCTCAGCTATGGTTTGGCACTTTATGCATTTTTATAAAGTTCTAAATATATGTATTGTACTTATATTTGCCATAAGTCAGGTTCATGTATTTCCTTCTGCAGACTGTCAGTTTCATATTTGGGGAATATAAACATTTTTTTAAGAATTTATTTCTTACCTGGGGTTTAGTCTTTTTTTCAATTGACTACTTCTTGCAAATTGCGGGCGGTATTAGGCCTACGGGTGCGTAAAATGCTAAACTTTATTGCGTCATTCTTGGCGCGAAAATATTTTTGGCGAGAAAAAATACGTCTGACGCAATTTTCTTTCATGTAATTAGCAAGAGTCCATGAGCTAGTGACGTATGGGATATACATTCCTACCAGGAGGGGCAAAGTTTCCCAAACCTCAAAATGCCTTTAAATACACCCCTCACCACACCCACAAATCAGTTTTACAAACTGAGTGAAGTAAGTTTGTGCTAGATTCTACGTTGATATGCGCTCCGCAGCAGGTTGGAGCCCGGTTTTCCTCTCAGCGTGCAGTGAATGTCAGAGGGATGTGAGGAGAGTATTGCCTATTTGAATTCAATGATCTCCTTCTACAGGGTCTATTTCATAGGTTCTCTGTTATCGGTCGTAGAGATTCATCTCTTACCCCCCTTTTCAGATCGACGATATACTCTTATATATATATACCATTACCTCTGCTGATTTTCGTTTCAGTACTGGTTTGGCTTTCTACAACATGTAGATGAGTGTCCTGGGGTAAGTAAGTCTTATTTTCTGTGACACTCTAAGCAATGGTTGGGCACTTTTTTATAAAGTTCTAAATATATGTATTCAAACATTTATTTGCCTTGACTCAGGATGTTCAACATTCCTTATTTTCAGACAGTCAGTTTCATATTTGGGATAATGCATTTGAATAAAACAATTTTTTTCTTACCTTAAAATTTGACTTTTCCCTGTGGGCTGTTAGGCTCGCGGGGGCTGAAAATGCTTCATTTTATTGCGTCATTCTTGGCGCTGACTTTTTTGGCGCAAATTTTTTTTTCTGTTTCCGGCGTCATACGTGTCGCCGGAAGTTGCGTCATTATTTGACGTTCTTTTGCGCCAAAAATGTCGCAGTTCCGGATGTGGCGTCATTTTTGGCGCCAAAAGCATTTAGGCGCCAAATAATGTGGGCGTCTTATTTGGCGCTAAAAAAATATGGGCGTCACTTTTGTCTCCACATTATTTAAGTCTCATTTTTTATTGCTTCTGGTTGCTAGAAGCTTGTTCACTGGCATTTTTTCCCATTCCTGAAACTGTCATTTAAGGAATTTGATCAATTTTGCTTTATATGTTGTTTTTTCTATTACATATTGCAAGATGCCCCATGTTGAAGCTGAGTCAGAAGATACTTCTGGAAAATCGCTGCCTGGTGCTGGAGCTACCAAAGCTAAGTGTATCTGCTGTAAACTTTTGGTAGCTGTTCCTCCAGCTGTTGTTTGTATTGAATGTCATGACAAACTTATTAATGCAGATAATATTTCCTTTAGTAAAGTTACATTACCTGTTGCTGTTCCATCAACATCTAATACTCAGAGTGTTCCTGATAACATAAGAGATTTTGTTTCTAAATCCATTAAGAAGGCTATGTCTGTTATTCTTCCTTCTAGTAAACGTAAAAAGTCTTTCTTTCATGTAATTAGCAAGAGTCCATGAGCTAGTGACGTATGGGATATACATTCCTACCAGGAGGGGCAAAGTTTCCCAAACCTCAAAATGCCTACAAATACACCCCTCACCACACCCACAAATCAGTTTTACAAACTTTGCCTCCTATGGAGGTGGTGAAGTAAGTTTGTGCTAGATTCTACGTTGATATGCGCTCCGCAGCAGGTTGGAGCCCGGTTTTCCTCTCAGCATGCAGTGAATGTCAGAGGGATGTGAGGAGAGTATTGCCTATTTGAATTCAATGATCTCCTTCTACTGGGTCTATTTCATAGGTTCTCTGTTATCGGTCGTAGAGATTCATCTCTTACCTCCCTTTTCAGATCGACGATATACTCTTATATATATACCATTACCTCTACTGATTTTCGTTTCAGTACTGGTTTGGCTTTCTACAACATGTAGATGAGTGTCCTGGGGTAAGTAAGTCTTATTTTCTGTAACACTCTAAGCTATGGTTGGGCACTTTTTTATAAAGTTCTAAATATATGTATTCAAACATTTATTTGCCTTGACTCAGGATGTTCAACATTCCTTATTTTCAGACAGTCAGTTTCATATTTGGGATAATGCATTTGAATCAATCATTTTTTTCTTACCTTAAAATTTGACTTTTTCCCTGTGGGCTGTTAGGCTCGCGGGGGCTGAAAATGCTTCATTTTATTGCGTCATTCTTGGCGCTGACTTTTTTGGCGCAAATTTTTTTTTCTGTTTCCGGCGTCATACGTGTCGCCGGAAGTTGCGTCATTTTTTGACGTTCTTTTGTGCCAAAAGTGTCGGCGTTCCGGATGTGGCGTCATTTTTGGCGCCAAAAGCATTTAGGCGCCAAATAATGTGGGCGTCTTATTTGGTGCTAAAAAAAAATATGGGCGTCACTTTCGTCTCCACATTATTTAAGTCTCATTATTTATTGCTTCTGGTTACTAGAAGCTTGTTCACTGGCATTTTTTCCCATTCCTGAAACTGTCATTTAAGGAATTTGATTAATTTTGCTTTATATGTTGTTTTTTCTATTACATATTGCAAGATGTCCCACGTTGCAACTGAGTCAGAAGATACTTCTGGAAAATCGCTGCCTGGTGCTGGAGCTGCCAAAGCTAAGTGTATCTGCTGTAAACTTTTGGTAGCTGTTCCTCCAGCTGTTGTTTGTATTGAATGTCATGACAAACTTGTTAATGCAGATAATATTTCCTTTAGTAAAGTTCCATTACCTGTTGCTGTTCCATCAACATCTAATACTCAGAGTGTTCCTGATAACATAAGAGATTTTGTTTCTAAATCCATTATGAAGGCTATGTCTGTTATTCCTCCTTCTAGTAAACATAAAAAGTATTTTAAAACTTCTCATTGTTCAGATTAATTTTTAAATGAACATCATCATTCTGATTCTGATAGTGGTTCTTCTGGTCAGAGGATTCTGTCTCAGAGGTTGATGCTGATAAATCTTCATATTTATTTAAATATCATTTTTATTAGGGAAAGCAAAAACAGAACGCACAGAGGACACATAGATTCAATGTACAGTTTACAATTAGTAGGCAAGATTACAGTGTATAACAATAGCAGGAGTAAACACAATCATGAGGAGTGCTATTCTCTGATACATATTGACATTTCCACCAGTCATTGATCTACGAGTGGATATAAAAGTTACCACTGTACGTGTCTGCCATCCCCAGACATTTTAATGTTTTTAAACCAAAACGTTCCTAAATACACTAACTCAATAACTAAAAAAAAAAAGAATAAACTAAACTACTGCTAAACCACTTAGGGGCCCTACTGTGGGGCCGGTCGAGGTCGAGGCCTGGCAGAGGGAGAGAAAAAAAAAAAAAAGAGGGGGGGGGGGGGAAGGGGGAAAGAGGAGGTAGGTGGTGTAAAGGGGCAAGCGCGGTGCGTTGGAGGATGAGATGCGGGTGTGTGTGGAGCACAATACAGGGCCCAAAGCTAAGCCATTAACCATGCTCCTGAAGCAGGTGGGCCCAGTCACCCCTTAAAGTACTTTCCATAAAAATCACAGAGTCTTTAAATGGTTTGAGAATGAGCCTCTGTATTTCCAGTTCAAAGGTGAGGATTAATCTGCGCCACTTGCGTAAGAATAGGCTCAATCTGTTCTGTACATCTATCCTGACGTCCATTTGCTCAATGAATAATTGGGATTGTAAAAGGTTCTTAAAACCTTTAAATGAGGGGCCAATTTTTTTTATCCAGTGTTTCAATATGTGTTTCCTAGCCACAAGCATGATTAAGCTCAGTACTGAGTCATGTTGTTTGTGCCGGTCATCCCAGCACAGGAATATGATAGTTTCGGGTCGTATCTCAAGCTGTATCTGGAGTTTTTGTTTCAGCCAAAATTGGATTTTACCCCAATATTGCCTGATCGGAGGGCAATCCCATACATAGTGGAGGAGATTAGGGTTATCTAGTGAGCATTTAGAGCATTTATTTGTGTGGGTGGGAATCCACTTGGCCATGACTCTGGGTGTGAAGTATGCCCTATGTAAGAAGCGTACTTGTGATTCTCTAAGCATGGCTGATAGAGTTGCTTTCCTGGTTTTTTCCATACTATTCTTAATCTCCACCCACGTGATCTCTCCCAGTCCCTCTCTAATCCAGCCTGTCTGTATAGATGGTTGTAACTTTGGGAGGTGATGTTGCAATAGGATTTGATATATTTCTGAGAGAGAAAACCTGCCCATGGCATATAGTGACTGAGTGAGACGGAAAGGGGATCCTTCCCAAAAATCTGTCGTGTCTCTGACCAGTGTTCCAGCATAGTGACGTATCTGGAGGAATGCATAGAAGTGAGTTCTTGGCAGGCCATAGTCCCTCTGTAGGGCCCCAAATGTCATGAAAGTTTTTGTTAGCGGATCAAAGAGAGGCTTGAGAGACTTTATTCCCTTCGCCTCCCAAATCCTGAAAGGCAGGGTATCAGATCCTGTCGGAAAATCTGGGTTTCTCCTGATAGGGAGATAAGGCGAAGCGTGGCAGGTTTTGCCTAGATATTTGTGGGCAAGAAGCCAGGCCTTCAAGGGGTCGCTGAATAGAGCGTTGAGACCCAAGTTCTTCAAGGCCTTCGTGTTTGCAAGATGCGGAAGGTAGGCCAGGGATATGTCCCCCAGCACTGCCTGCTCCAGATCTGGACGACAAAAGTGATGGGTGCCTACCTGCCAATCCACTACCAGACGGATCAGAGCGGCCCAGTTGTAAAGCCGAAAATCAGGGAGTGCTAGGCCTCCATTAAGGAATGTCATATTAAGTTTTTCCCTCGAGATCCGTGATTTTTTCCCTTGCCAGATGAACTCTCGTGTTGCAGAGTTTAGAAGCTTGAGATCAGCTTTGCTCAAGAGTAGGGGAAGCATTAGAAGTGGGTATAGAACCCGGGGGAGCACCACCATTTTAAGTAGGGCAATTCTTCCCGTCAACGACAGTGGCAGAGATCTCCAACTGTTCATTTGGGCTTGTAATTTAGCACATATGGGGGTTAGGTTGTCAGCATATAGCCTATTGGGGTTGGCTGAAATCTTAATACCGAGATAGGTAATATTATGTTTGGCTATTGTAAAGGGGTAGTTCACCTCAGAGGTAGTTTTCCTATTTAGCCAAAGGTTCTCCGACTTTTGTACATTTATTCTATAACCCGAGAATAGGCCAAAATTCTTGAGATCATTCATGATGTTAGGCAGGTGTCTTTGAGGGTCCTGCACAAAGAGAAGCATATCATCGGCATATAGTGCCAAATGCTGTGGAGATCCTGCTATATCCACACCCGGGAAGGTCTGCCGCAATTTAACGGCCAGGGGTTCTAACGCTATATTAAAGAGTAGGGGCGACAGGGGACACCCCTGTCTTGTGCCCCTGTGCAGTTGGAAATCAGGCGAGAAGACATTGTTAACAATCACATTAGCCGTGGGCGAGTGGTAAAGATTTTTGATGAGAGTGAGAAAGGGACCAGAGAAGTTGGCTTGGGACATAGTGTGAAGAAGGTGGTCCCATTCCACCCGATCAAAGGCCTTCTCTGCGTCAAGCGACAGCAGGAAGGCCTCCGAGTCATCTGTCTCCGCATTCTTCCTCGAGCCAGACCAGAAGAATTGAGCTATCTGTAGGACCCTACGTACGTTAACTACTGAAGAGCGCGCATGCATGAAGCCCGTCTGATCTTCATGAATGATAGTGGGTAGAATGAACTTAAGTCTCTCGGCGAATAATTTAGTAAGGATCTTATAGTCCGCGTTTAGCAGGGATATCGGTCTATAAGATTCGGGCAACAGGCAGTCCTTACCTTCTTTATGAATCAAAGTGATGGAGGCCGATACAAATTCTGGGTAGGGTGCCGACTCCTCTCTAAGGTAGATAGAGAATAGATCTACAAGAGAGGGAGTGACCTGTGACTTAAGTAATCGATAAAATTCGATAGGCAATCCGTCCGGGCCTGGCGCCTTACCCAGAGACATGGCCATGATGGTTCTCTCAACCTCGTCCCTCACTATCGGAGCATTCAGTTTGTTCAATTGCTCCTCTGAGATTTTTGGGAGCTCAACAGATTCCCAGAATCTGTCTCTCACTTCGTTTCCCGAGGGGAGCTCACTTGCGTAAAGGGTGGAGTAGTAGGAGGCAAAAGCCTCCGCTATTTGATTGGAGTCTTTAAGCACTCTGCCACCCGCTTTTAAAGCAGCAATGTGTCTGGAGGAGTTATTGAGCTTCACTAGGGTAGCCAAAAGCTTCCCGGATTTATCCCCATAGCGATAGTATTTACCGCGAGTCCGAAGGAGCGCCTGCGAGGCCTGGTGCGCCAGAAGCGCATCGTATTCTGTTTTGGTACCAACATATTTACGGTAGGAATCGTTGGAGGGGGTAGAACAATATTCACGGTAGGCCTCTGCAAGGTTGTTTCTCAAGTTAACAACCTTTTCTAGACATTGTTTCTTTCTCCGAGCTAGGTAAGCGATATCACCCGAGAGCACCGCTTTGGCCGCAGTCCAGAAAAGTTCTGGAGTATGTATGTGTTGGATATTATTTGCCTTGTAATCATTCCAACAATGCGTTAGGTAGGCTTGGAATTCCTGGGATGTTACAAGATATCTCGGGAAGCGTAGAGTGCGTCTGTTGCCAACCCTGGGAGTTATATCCAGAAAAAGAGCTATGGGGGCGTGGTCAGAGACAATAATCTCGCCTATTTTAGTATCGATGACTCGGGTGATTAGAGAGTTTGAGATCATGAAGAGATCAATGCGTGACATAGAGGGTGTGGCCCGGGATACGCAGGTGTAGTCCCTACCATCTGGATTAAGCTGTCGCCAAATGTCTGAGACATCAAGGGAGGTGGATAAGCCCCCAAACACATCTCTCTCAAATTTATCTGATACCCTAGGCAGGCTTCTCTCTGTGCACCTGTTGGGATCTTTAAGCCTATCACAGTGAGGGTTTGGGGCCAAATTGAAATCCCCCCCTAGAATGATATGAGTACCTAGAAAGGGTGTGAGTGTCGTCAGTATGGAGTCCCAGAATTTCCTATCCTTTTGATTAGGGGCATAGATGTTGCATAGCGTGTAGATGTTGTCTGAGGTGCGAATCTTTGCGACAATGAATCTACCTTCAGGGTCTTTAAGTGTTTCCAGGACCTCATAGTTCAATTGTTTACCAAAAAGTATGGCCACTCCTCTGCTGGCTGACTTGTATGAGGCATACTCTACTCTACCCACCCAGTCAGTCTGTAGTTTACTGTGTTCCAAGTCCGAGAGGTGTGTCTCTTGTAGAAACACAATCTCCGCTCTTTTTTTCCTGAGGTGTGTCAGGATCGATTTTCTCTTGATGGGGGAATGAATTCCCCCTATGTTCCAAGAGTACAGATTAAATGTTTACTACTATCAATGATCCTGAAGTGGAGGCTACATGGATGGCAAGGAAGTGTACAGTGCATGCGGCATAGTAAGTGCAAAAGAGAGACATCAGAGAAAGGGTAAGAGCATAAATCATGGAGGAGGGAAGGGGGGGAACGGGAAGAGAGGGGAGAGGAGAGGAGGGAAAAGAAGAGAGAGAAGACAAAAAAAAAAAAAAAAAAAAGGGGGGGAGGGAGGGGAGAGGGAGTTCACACCTCGTACTTTGGTGACCTCCCATGGTGTGTGGCAAGACTCCCGGTTCAGCCTCACAGCACACCAATCCCTCGCCAGACCTCACCAAGTGGAATTTCTCCTTTAATGTGCCATGGCTGCTACGCTGTAAAAAAGAGTATATGTTTGTCACTGAAAACCATTCTAACACACATCTCAAAACATAACCACTAAGAGGTGGCATGTTGCAACAAGGACATTTACCTTTAGATTTATGCATAAATAGCAGTAGTACAAACAAGGCAACTCTAACAAGGGACTCAAAGTGGTCCTCATAGAACAGTTTTACCCTTGGATTCCATAGCAGAGATTTATTTTTAACATAATTGAGAGTAGGTAATATATTGAGACAAAAACAGTGTTCTTTATACTGGAATCTGAAAGGAGGTGGTTTCCAAGAGGTAATTATAACAAAAAGTTCAAAACATTTCATGCAAAACTGTGTGAGGGAGGAACACCTTAGTCGACCCTCACTATTCTTCATCTGGGGCCTACATTGTGCTTCACCCTCCCACATCTCTCTAGGGGGACCAGGACCAGGAATCCCAGCCCGCTCAAGATTTTTCCCCAGGGAGAGGCTCAGTAGCAATATAGTCAACTGGATCAGTGTCAATACCACTCCAGCCATAGTGTTAAATTGTAGATGTAGTAATTAGGTATAAGGGTTTAAGTACAGTAAATATGAATCTATCAGAGCCATTCAGCCCTCACCTTCTCTCATCTGTCTCACTGGGCTAAGCGTGGGACTGCGTACAGGGGGTTCATAGTTATCAAGGAACTCCTGGGCGGCTGTTGGGGAGTCAAAGAATCTAAGGCCCCTGGGGGTGACCAGTTTGAGTCTGGCAGGGTATAAAAGATACGCTTGTCTGCCCTCTCTATGCAGTCGAGAGCAGAGAGGCGCAAACTCTCTGCGGCGTCTCATGAGATCCGCAGAGTAATCCTGAAACAACAGCAATCTCGCATTCTCAAACACCAGCTCATGCAATTTCCTGTAAGCTCTCAGGATGGCTGTTTTGGTCTGAAAATGTAAGAACTTTATCATTATGGGACGGGGTAGTGCCGGGTCCTGACCCCCCCTGTCCGGGCCCACTCTGTGTGCCCTCTCCACTCCTCCAATTAAGTCTTTGGGAGAAAGTTTTAACAGAGACGGCAGTGTATTTTCTACGAAATGAATTAGATCAGGTTGTTTGATGGATTCGGGAAGGCCAAGGAGACGCATGTTATTGCGCCTCGATCTATTTTCTAGATCATCTATTTTTGATTGGAGGGTTGCGGTTTGTCTCTCTAGCTGCTCTATCTTTTATGAGTGGTGGTGACATTAGAGTCCTCCAGGTCTGAAATTCTACCCTCTGCCTCCCCCATCCTGGTGGAAAACTGTTTAACCTCACCCGCTAGGGTGTCTACTCCCCTTTGAAGGTTGTCAATTTTAGGCATAAAAAGCATGGTGATTTGTTTGACAATGGGGTGTGTATCTAACAATTCGCCTTCTAGTGGAGAATCAGAACTGTGGCCTTGTGTAGTAGGGTCATTTGTAGCCCTGTGACGGCGGTCATTAGCTTTATTGCGGCTCGCCATTGGTGTGTTAGTTAGGTATTTCTCCATAAACCAATGAAAGGTATGAGATAGATGGGTAGTGATAGAAGGGCAATATCGGGGAACAGTGTTAAACTTGGATAAGATTCAGTTGTAAGCCTCGCCAACAGGGGCACTAAATCACAATCAGGCAGTCAAATCTCGCAAGGAACAGCACCCCTGAGCATGCCTAGACTAAGTGAGATATAGTATGTATGGTAAAGTGCCAGTGTGAACAATGTCAAAATCTAAAATTTGAGTTTCAAAAACCCACACAGTGTATGCAGACAAATATTCACAAGGTCTGAATAAGCACAACAGTATACTCTGGTTGCTAGGGAGAAAAAAGGGTTATGAACAGAAATTATTAGCAGTGCAAGATTTCAGGTTCTATACAGCGGGCTCCACAGAGAAACAAATGTGGTGGTTTTGCAGCAAGGTGGCCACACATTCAGTATCCTAAGAATAGGAGACCAAGAATCCCTGTATGTGCAGTTCAATAAAACAGGTGGCAGTAAGTTCCACAGCCAAGATTCTGGGGTCGCAGGATCAGTTCTGCCTCAAAGCTGCTGAAGGGTGACAGGAGGCTATGCGGTTTAAAGGAGGCCTAGCATGTTAGGTAGGCTCTATTAGTTTAGTTTAATAAGAGGCTCTGTAGGAGTTGGGATCAAGTCTAGATGTATTTGCAGTGTCCCGGAGGAGCGTGGGCTAATAGCACTGTCAATGTAAACCCGGGGCCTCCCAGCGATTAGTGTCCCCAGAGGGAAGAAAAAGGAGAGCTGGTCATTTGTGGATGGGCCTTGGGCGGAGCGGGTATGTCCAGCACTGAGTAGGGGGCCTCCAGATAGGGCAAAGTAAAATAGGCTTACCCCCGGTGGGTCCTGTGGCTCCTGTTTGGCGTCTGATGCAAGATGGGGCCCCTCGAGAAGAAGCCGTGCCGTTTCGCGCCAAAAGAGAAGTTCCGTGGCGGAGGCGATCTGCGGTGTGAGTCCCTTTCACCAGACCCTATTGGGCAATCTGGGGGGTGATGTGAGGTACCCCGGTGTTAGTGGCGGCAACTGCCGCAATCCCTGGTTGCTACCAAGTGAACGGTTTCGCCTCAATTCAGGATGGGGGTATGCCACGTGGGGCCAAGATGGCTGCTCGTCAGAGAGGAGGTGATCTCACCCGGTCCGGGAGGGTGTCAGATCAGATGATTGTAGGCAGGATTCTAGTGGTGTTCAGGGGGTCGAGTATTACCCCTTAGCTGTGATCCGTGTCCCGGTGTTTAGCAGCCCAAGCGGCAGGTCTCAGTGGTGGAGCGATGTTGGCTCTCCTGAAAAGGACAGAGGGGGTCCTAGACCCGGCGATCCCTCCGTTCCGGGCAGCTGTATCTGCCAAGGATTTTTCAGTGGGCACCCGGTCAGCAGCAGGGCAGGCAAGAGGTAGTTTTAGGGTGAAAATAAGTGTTCCAGGCCACTTTTTAAGAGTTTTCATGTAGATTCCAAGCGGAGCTCAATTCACCTGCTGCCGACCGCGGCGCCCGCCCACCGGAAGTCTAAATCTTCATATTTATTTAAAATGGAATTTATTTGTTCTTTACTTAAAGAAGTCCTAATTGCATTAGAAATTGAGGATTCTGGTCCTCTTGATACTAAATCTAAACGTTTAGATAAGGTTTTTAAATCTCCTGTAGTTATTCCAGAAGTTTTTCCTGTTCCTGGTGCTATTTCTGAAGTAATTTCCAGGGAATGGAATAATTTGGGTAATTCATTTACTCCTTCTAAACGTTTTAAGCAATTATATCCTGTGCCATCTGACAGATTAGAGTTTTGGGACAAAATCCCTAAGGTTGATGGGGCTGTGTCTACTCTTGTTAAGCGTACTACTATTTCTACGGCAGATGGTACTTCGTTTAAGGATCCTTTAGATAGGAAAATTGAATACTTTATAAGAAAAGCTTACTTGTGTTCAGGTAATCTTCTTAGACCTGCTATATCTTTAGCGGATGTTGCTGCAGCTTCAACTTTTTGGTTAGAAGCTTTAGCGCAACAAGTTACAGATCACAATTCTCATAGCATTATTATTCTGCTTCAACATGCTAATAATTTTATTTGTGATGCCATCTTTGATATCATTAGAGTTGATGTCAGGTATAGGTCTCTAGCTATTTTAGCTAGAAGAGCTTTATGGCTTAAAACTTGGCATGCTGATATGTCTTCTAAGTCTACTTTGCTTTCCCTTTCTTTCCAGGGTAATAAATTATTTGGTTCTCAGTTGGATTCTATTATCTCAACTGTTACTGGAGGGAAAGGAGCTTTTTTACCTCAGGATAAAAAGTCTAAAGGTAAATTCAGGTCAAATAATCGTTTTCGTTCCTTTCGTCACAACAAGGAACAAAAGCCTGATCCTTCATCCTCAGGAGCGGTATCAGTTTGGAAACCATCTCCAGTCTGGAATAAATCCAAGCCTTTTAGAAAATCAAAGCCAGCTCTTAAGTCCACATGAAGGTGCGGCTCTCATTCCAGCTCAGCTGGTAGGGGGCAGATTACGTTTTTTCAAAGAAATTTGGATCAATTCCGTTCACAATCTTTGGATTCAGAACATTGTTTCAGAAGGGTACAGAATTGGTTTCAAGATAAGACCTCCTGCAAAGAGATTTTTTCTTTCCCGTGTCCCAGTAAATCCAGCGAAGGCTCAAGCATTTCTGAAATGTGTTTCAGATCTAGAGTTGGCTGGAGTAGTTATCCCAGTTCCAGTTCTGGAACAGGGGCTGGGGTTTTATTCAAATCTCTTCATTGTACCAAAGAAGAATTCCTTCAGACCAGTTCTGGATCTAAAAATATTGAATCGTTATGCAAGGATACCAACATTCAAAATGGTAACTGTAAGGACTATCCTGCCTTTTGTTCAGCAAGGGCATTATATGTCTACAATAGATTTACAGGATGCATATCTGCATATTCCGAATCATCCAGATCACTATCAGTTTCTGAGATTCTCTTTCCTAGACAAGCATTACCAGTTTGTGGCTCTGCCGTTTGGCCTAGCAACAGCTCCAAGAATTTTTACAAAGGTTCTCGGTGCCCTTCTGTCTGTAATCAGAGAACAGGGTATTGTGGTATTTCCTTATTTGGACGATATCTTGGTACTTGCTCAGTCTTCACATTTAGCAGAATCTCATACGAATCGACTTGTGTTGTTTCTGCAAGATCATGGTTGGAGGATCAATTTACAAAAAAGTTCATTGATTCCTCAGACAAGGGTAACCTTTTTGGGTTTCCAGATAGATTCAGTGTCCATGACTCTATCTTTGACAGACAAGAGACGTCTAAAATTGATATCAGCTTGTCGAAACCTTCAGTCACAATCATTCCCTTCGGTAGCCTTATGCATGGAAATTCTAGGTCTTATGACTGCTGCATCTGACGCGATCCTCTTTGCTCGTTTTCACATGCGACCTCTTCAGCTCTGTATGCTGAACCAATGGTGCAGGGATTACCCGAAGATATCTCAATTAATATCTTTAAATCCGATTGTACGACACTCTCTGACGTGGTGGACAGATCACCATCGTTTAGTTCAGGGGGATTCTTTTGTTCTTCCGACCTGGACTGTAATTTCAACAGATGCAAGTCTTACAGGTTGGGGAGCTGTGTGGGGGTCTCTGACGGCACAAGGGGTTTGGGAATCTCAGGAGGTGAGATTACCGATCAATATTTTGGAACTCCGTGCAATTTTCAGAGCTCTTCAGTCTTGGCCTCTTCTAAAGAGAGAATCGTTCATTTGTTTTCAGACAGACAATGTCACATCTGTGGCTTACATCAATCATCAAGGAGGGACTCACAGTCCTCTAGCTATGAAAGAAGTATCTCGAATTCTGGTTTGGGCGGAATCCAGCTCCTGTCTAGTTTCTGCGGTTCATATCCCAGGTATAGACAATTGGGAAGCGGATTATCTTAGTCGCCAAACGTTGCATCCGGGCGAATGGTCTCTTCACCCAGAGGTTTTTCTTCAGATTGTTCAAATGTGGGGGCTTCCAGAAATAGATCTGATGGCCTCTCATCTAAACAAGAAACTTCCCAGGTATCTGTCCAGATCCAGGGATCCTCAAGCGGAAGCAGTGGATGCATTGTCACTTCCTTGGAAGTATCATCCTGCTTATATCTTTCCGCCTCTAGTTCTTCTTCCAAGAGTGATCTCCAAGATTCTGAAGGAATGCTCGTTTGTTCTGCTGGTAGCTCCAGCATGGCCTCACAGGTTTTGGTATGCGGATCTTGTCCGGATGGCCTCTTGCCAACCGTGGACTCTTCCGTTAAGACCAGACCTTCTGTCGCAAGGTCCTTTTTTTCCATCAGGATCTCAAATCCTTAAATTTAAAGGTATGGAGATTCAACGCTTGATTCTTAGTCAAAGAGGTTTCTCTGACTCTGTGATTAATACTATGTTACAGGCTCGTAAATCTGTATCTAGGGAGATATATTATAGAGTCTGGAAGACTTATATTTCTTGGTGTCTTTCTCATCATTTTTCCTGGCATTCTTTTAGAATTCCGAGAATTTTACAGTTTCTTCAGGATGGTTTGGAGAAAGGTTTGTCTGCAAGTTCCTTGAAAGGACAAATCTCTGCTCTTTCTGTTCTTTTTCACAGAAAGATTGCTAATCTTCCTGATATTCATTGTTTTGTACAAGCTTTGGTTCGTATAAAACCTGTCATTAAGTCAATTTATCCTCCTTGGAGTTTGAATTTGTTTCTGGGGGCTCTTCAAGCTCCTCCGTTTGAACCTATGCATTCATTGGACATTAAATTACTTTCTTGGAAAGTTTTGTTCCTTTTGGCCAAAAGAGTTTCTGAATTATCTGCTCTTTCTTGTGAGTCTCCTTTTCTGATTTTTCATCAGGATAAGGCGGTGTTGCGAACTTCTTTTGAATTTTTACCTAAGGTTGTGAATTCCAACAACATTAGTAGAGAAATTGTGGTCCCTTCATTATGTCCTAATCCTAAGAATTCTAAGGAGAAATCATTGCATTCTTTGGATGTAGTTAGAGCTTTGAAATATTATGTTGAAGCTACTAAGAATTTCTGAAAGTCTTCTAGTCTATGTGTTATCTTTTCCGGTTCTAGGAAAGGTCAGAAGGCCTCTGCCATTTCTTTGGCATCTTGGTTGAAATCTTTAATTCATCATGCTTATGTCGAGTCGGGTAAAACTCCGCCTCAAAAGATTACAGCTCATTCTACTAGGTCAGTTTCTACTTCCTGGGCGTTTAGGAATGAAGCTTCGGTTGATCAGATTTGCAAAGCAGCAACTTGGTCTTCTTTGCATACTTTTACTACATTCTACCATTTTGATGTGTTTTCTTCTTCTGAAGCTGTTTTTGGTAGAAAAGTACTTCAGGCAGCTGTTTCAGTTTGAATCTTCTGCTTATGTTTTCAGTTTTTTTCATTATAAAATTTAAACTTTATTTTGGGTGTGGATTATTTTTCAGCGGAATTGGCTGTCTTTATTTTATCCCTCCCTCTCTAGTGACTCTTGTGTGGAAAGATCCACATCTTGGGTAGTCATTATCCCATACGTCACTAGCTCATGGACTCTTGCTAATTACATGAAAGAAAACATAATTTATGTAAGAACTTACCTGATAAATTCATTTCTTTCATATTAGCAAGAGTCCATGAGGCCCACCCTTTTTGTGGTGGTTATGATTTTTTTGTATAAAGCACAATTATTCCAATTCCTTATTTTTTATCACCCCACTTCTTGGCTATTCGTTAAACTGATTTGTGGGTGTGGTGAGGGGTGTATTTATAGGCATTTTGAGGTTTGGGAAACTTTGCCCCTCCTGGTAGGAATGTATATCCCATATGTCACTAGCTTGTGGACTCTTGCTAATATGAAAGAAATGAATTTATCAGGTAAGTTCTTACATAAATTATGTTTCGTCATTTCCAGCGTCATACTTGATGCCGAGACCTTTCACACGGTTGCGTCATTAGTGACGCGAGTGTGTCATTTCTGGTTATTTTTGGCGCCAAAAAAGTTTGTTACGTTGTGCGTCATACTTGGCGCCAAACTTTTTCATTATTTCAATACCCCATTGATGTTTGCCTCTTGCTTTTTCTCTATCAGAGGGCTATGCTTTTTGCTTTTTTTTCCCATTCCTGAAACTGCCATATAAGGAAATAGATAATTTGCTTTATATGTTGTTTTTTCTCTTACATTTTGCAAGATGTCTCAATCTGATCCTGCCTCAGAAGTTTCTGCTGGAACATTGCTGCCTGACATCGGTTCTACCAAAGCTAAGTGCATTTGGTGTAAAATTGTAGAAATTATTTCGCCGAATGTCATTTGTAATAGTTGTCATGATAAACTTTTACATGCAGATAGTGTATCCATCAGTAATAGTACATTACCAGTTGCAGTTCCTTCAACTTCTAATGTGCATGATATACCTGTAAATTTTAAAGAGTTAGATGATGAAATTTCAAATGACCAACAACATAATAATTTATCCTCTTCTGATGAGGAGCTATCTGATACAGAAGATCCATCCTCAGACATTGACACTGACAAATCTACTTATTTATTTAAAATAGATTATATGCGTTCTTTATTAAAAGAAGTGTTAATTACTTTCGATATTGAGGTAACCAGTCCTCTTGACGTTCAGTCTAATAAACGTTTTAATGCTGTTTTTAAACCTCCTGTGGTATCTCCAGGGGTTTTTCCTATTCCTGAGACTATTTCTGATATGGTTTCTAAGGAATGGAATAAGCCAGGTACTTCTTTTATTCCTTCTTCAAGGTTTAAAAAATTGTATCCTTTACCAGCAAAATCTTTAGAGTTTTGGGAAAAAATCCCCAAAGTTGATGGGGCTATTTCTACTCTTGCTAAACGTACCACTAATCCTATGGAAGATAGTACTTCCTTTAAGGATCCTTTAGATAGGAAGCTTGAATCTTATCTAAGGAAGGCCTATTTATATTCAGGTCATCTTCTCAGACCTGCAATTTCTTTGGCTGATGTTGCGGCTTCATCACTTTATGGTTGGAAAATTTAGCGCAACAGGAATTGGATTCTGACTTATCTAGAATTGTTCGCTTACTGCAATATGCTAATCATTGTATTTGTGATGCTGTTTTTGATATTATCAAAATTGATGTTAGATCCATGTCTTTAGCTATTTTAGCTAGAAAAGCTTTGTGGCTTAAATCTTGGAATGCTGATATGACATCTAGATTACTATCTCTTTCTTTCCAAGGTAATAATTTATTTGGTTCTCAGTTGGATTCTATTATTTCAACTGTCACTGGGGGAAAGGGAGTTTTTCTGCCTCATGATTAAAAACCTAAGGGTACATCTAAGGCTTCTAACCGTTTTCGTTCCTTTCGTCAGAATAAGGAACAAAAACTCAATACTCCCCCCAAGGAATCTGCTTCCAATTGGAAGCCTTCCTCAAATTGGAATAAATCAAAACCATTTAGGAAATTAAAGTCAGCCCCTAAGTCCGCATGAAGGTGCGGCCCTCAATCCAGCTCAGCTGGTAGGGGGCAGATTAAGGTTTTTCAAGGATATTTGGATAAGATCTGTCCAAAATCAATGGATTCAGAGCATTGTCTCTCAAGGGTATTGAATAGGGTTCAGAGTAAGACCTCCTGTGAGAAGATTTTTTCTCTCACGTATCCCAGCAAATCCAGTAAAAGCTCAGGCTTTCCTGAAGTGTGTTTCAGACCTGGAGTATTCAGGGGTAATCATTCCAGTTCCTCTTCAGGAACAAGGCTTGGGGTTTTATTCAAATCTATTAATTGTCCCAAAAAAGGAAAATTTATTCAGACCAGTTCTGGATCTGAAAATTTTGAATCGTTATGTTAGAGTACCAACTTTCAAGATGATGACTATAAGGACTATTCTGCCTTTTGTTCAGCGAGGACATTATATGTCCACAATAGACTTGCAGGATGCATACCTTCATATTCCGATTCATCCAGAACATTATCAGTTTCTGAGATTCTCTTTTCTAAACAAGCATTACCAATTTGTTGCTCTTCCATTTGGCCTAGCAACAGCTCCAAGAATCTTTTCAAAGGTTCTGGGTGCCCTACTCTATGTAATAAGAGAACAGGGTATTGCAGCGTTTCCTTATTTGGACCATATCTTGGTTCTAGCTCAGTCTTTACGTACTGCAGAATCTCACACGAATCAACTAGTGTTGTTTCTTCAGAAACATGGTTGGAGGATCAATTTACCAAAAAGTTTCTTGATTCCTCAGACAAGGGTCACCTTTTTAGGCTTCCAGATAGATTCAGTGTCCATGACTGTCTCTAACAGACAAGAGACGTTTAAAATTGGTTGCAGGCTGTCGGCACCTTCAGTCTCAGTCATTCCCTTCAGTGGCTATGTGCATGGAAGTTTTAGGTCTCATGACTGCAGCATCGGACGCGATCCCCTTTGCTCGTTTTCACATGAGACCTCTACAGCTTTGTATGCTGAATCAATGGTGCAGGGATTATACAAAGATATCACAATTAATATCCTTAAATCCCAATGTACGACACTCTCTGACGTGGTGGATAGATCACCATCGTTTAGTTCAAGGGGCTTCTTTTGTTCGGCCAACCTGGACTGTGATCACAACAGATGCAAGTCTTTCAGGTTGGGGAGCTGTTTGGGGATCTCTGACAGCACAAGGGGTTTGGAAATTTCAAGAGGCGAGATTACCAATAAATATTTTAGAACTCCATGCAATTCTCAGAGCTCTTCAGTTTTGGCCTCTGTTAAAGAGAGAACCGTTCATTTGTTTTTAGACAGACAATATCACAACAGTGGCATATGTCAATCATCAGGGTGGGACTCACAGTCCCCAAGCTATGAAAGAAGTATCTCGGATACTTGCTTGGGCGGAATCCAGCTCCTGTCTAATCTCTGCGGTACATATCCCATGTGTAGACAATTGGGAGGCGGATTATCTCAGCCGCCAGACTTTACATCCAGGGGAGTGGTCTCTCCATCCAGATGTATTTTCTCAGATTGTTCAGATGTGGTTTCTTCCAGAGATAGATCTCATGGCCTCTCATCTAAACAAGAAACTTCCCAGATACCTGTCCAGGTCCAGGGATGTACAGGCGGAAGCAGTGGATGCGCTGACACTTCCTTGGTGTTATCATCCTGCTTACATTTTCCCGCCTCTAGTTCTCCTTCCAAGAATGATTTCCAAAATCATCATGGAACAATCATTTGTGCTGCTGGTGGCTCCAGCATGGCCACACAGGTTTTGGTATGCGGATCTGGTTCGGATGTCCAGCTGCCTGCCTTGGCCACTTCCGTTATGGCCAGACCTACTATCTCAAGGTCCGTTTTTCCATCAGGATCTCAAATCATTAAATTTGAAGGTATGGATATTGAACGCTTAGTTCTAAGTCATAGAGGTTTCTCTGACTCAGTGATTAATACTATGTTACAAGCTCGTAAATCTTACATTTCATGGTGTTCTTCTCATAAATTCTCCTGGCATTCTTTTAGAATTCCTAGAATTTTACAGTTTCTTCAGGATGGTTTGGATAAAGGTTTGTCTGCAAGTTCCTTGAAAGGACAAATCTCCGCTCTTTCTGTTTTATTTCACAGAAAGATTGCTATACTTCCTGATATTCACTGTTTTGTACAGGCTTTAGTTCGTATTAAGCCTGTCATTAAATCAATATCTCCTCCTTGGAGTCTTAATTTGGTTCGAAGGCCTTACAGGCTCCTCCATTTGAACCTATGCATTCTTTGGACATTAAACTACTTTCTTGGAAAGTGTTGTTCCTTTTGGCCATCTCTTCTGCTAGAAGAGTTTCTGAGCTATTTGCTCTTTCTTGTGAGTCTCCTTTTCTGATTTTTCATCAGGATAAGGCAGTTTTGCGGACTTCTTTTCAATTTTTACCTAAGGTTGTGAATTCTAACAACATTAATAGAGAAATTGTTGTCCCTTCCTTATGTCCTAATCCTAAGAATTCTTTGGAAAGATCCTTGCATTCTTTGGATGTGGTAAGAGCTTTGAAATATTATGTGGAAGCTACTAAAGATTTCAGGAAGGCTTCCAGTCTATTTGTTTTATATTCTGGTCCTAGGAAAGGTCAGAAGGCTTCTGCTATTTCCTTGGCTTCTTGGTTGAAACTTTTGATTCATTAAGCTTATTTGGAGTTGGGTCAGGCCCCGCCTCAGAGAATTACAGCTCATTCTACTAGATCAGTCTCCACTTCTTGGGCTTTTAAGAATGAAGCTTCAGTTGATCAGATTTGCAAAGCAGCATCTTGGTCTTCTTTGCATACATTTACTAAATTCTACCGTTTTGATGTATTTGCTTCTTCGGAAGCAGTTTTTGGTAGAAAAGTTCTTCAGGCAGCTGTTTCAGTTTGATTCTTCTGCTTTTGATTTAATTTTTTTCCTTTCAATTATGAAAATAAACTTATTTTTTTGGGTTGTGGATTAATCTTTTCAGCGGAAAATGGCTGTTTTTATTTTATTCCCTCCCTCTCTAGTGACTCTTGAGTGGAGATCCACATCTTGGGTATTGCTATCCCATACGTCACTAGCTCATGGACTCTTGCCAATTACATGAAAGAAACCATAATTTATGTAAGAACTTACCTGATAAATTCATTTCTTTCATATTGGCAAGAGTCCATAAGGCCCACCCTTTTTATGGTGGTTATGATTTTTTGTATAAAGCACAATTATTTCCAAATTTCTTTTGTTGATGCTTTCTACTCCTTTCTTTATCACCCCACTACTTGGCTATTTATTAAACTGAATTGTGGGTGTGGGGAGGGGTGTATTTATAGGCATTTTGAGGTTTGGGAAACTTTGCCCCTCCTGGTAGGATTGTATATCCCATACGTCATTAGCTCATGGACTCTTGCCAATATGAAAGAAATTAATTTATCAGGTAAGTTCTTACATAAATTATGTTATCTCTCTTTACTTTTCCTTATCCTCAGTTGAACTACTGTTGGGTAGCGGAAGTGGTAGGGATATTTTTTAGTCTTGTTTGGGGTGTCTTTGCCTCCTCCTGGTGGCCAGGAATAGTTTTTCCCATAGGTTATGAATGTCATTGTGGACTTTCACTGCCAAGGAGGAAATTAAATGATCAAGTAAGAATAATTTGAGTTTTGTTATTGCACAAACTATCATTAAATACATTTTGTATAATTAATTTGTGATTTAAATAGCAGAAAGTTATATTTCCATCTTAATATGGGAAGAGTCCACAGCTGCATTCCTTACTTGTGGGAAATACTGAACCTGGATACCAGGAGGAGGCACAGACACCCTAGCCAATGCCTCAAATACCTCCCCCATTTCCTCATAACCCCAGTCATTCTTTGCCTTTCATCATAGGAGGTTGGCAGAGAAGTGTTAGAAGATTTCGGAGTAGTCTCTTATGGAGGGTAGTACTCTTCGAGATGGGACTGGAGTTTTAAGTAATCCTGTCATCCCCTCAGTGAGAGCATGGATGAAAGTTAGAGTCCGGAGATGCAGGGAGAGTCTTTCTGCTAAACCATCCCGACTCATATTAACAGCTCCATAGGCAATCAGCGTTGACGAGTTTCGCTGCCTGTTTTCTTCACTCAAGTCCATGTCAGAAGTGATGCTACTATCTGTCACACTTGAAGGGCCGTGTTCCTGTTCCACGGCGTAGATTCTGGTAAGCTTGTTTCATATTTTATACATGTATGATAACGCAAGAAGACAGGGTCATAGTGTGACTCCTTTTATCTGTATAGAATCAAGGGTTAATATCTCCTTAGGGGGATTATTGAACAGGGGGGAATAATCTTATATGTTTATTTGATTTTATGCTGCTTTTATGTGTGAGATGTTATGGGTTCATAGGCTGTTATGGAATATACAGGTTTCACTTTCACTTTTAGAGCCATGCAGCTTCCAAGCTTGGCGCACTTTCTCATAGCAGGGACGGTCCTGCATTGTGCACCATGTGATTCATTCCCTTTTTCTTGACCGGGTGTCTATCAGAGAGGAGTCGTAAATCTCTGTACTGTCTGGGTCATAGGAGGTGGTGAGTGCCCCAACCATTGGGGTATAAGGGTGCCGTTTTTTTAAATAAAATAAGATGTTTTATTTCTCTAGTTCTCCGGTTATTGCACTAGCGATGGAGGATTCTGTTACTTTAGAGGGCACTTCCTCTATTCCTAATGAGTAATTCCTGTTTATATGGTTAGGAGGCCTTAGTTCCGCCCTCTCAATTATGTTCCATATGCCTTGATAATGTTACAATATCGAACATGTTTGATACCACGGAGCCGTCCACCTCTGAGGAGTTGTCGTCCAGTGACGTGCGTACATTCTTATATCTCTAAACATGCATTTTTCTCCTAGCATTGCTGACCCTCCATCTGGAGGGGGCCTTTTTTCACCAGACGTTACTGCACAGTTCAGACGGCGGTGTCTGCGGCCTTTAAAGTTTTACCTCGCCCTGCTAAGCGCAAGAGAAAGGTTTCATATTGCACTCCTTCCCAGAGTACATAAGATAATTTATTGGATTTAACTGAGGGTTATCTGAGGATGAAGTTCTTTCTGAGACTTCAGAATATGAACATTCTGGGTCGGTGTCTGCTACCTCTAAACCTCCGGCTGCACAGGAACTAGACTTTGTTTAGGAATTCGTGCTTTCTTCTATAGGAAGTTTTTGGCAAATTCAAAGGTTCCAGAGGCCAAATTGCCTGATGAACCTTTAATTTCTAAATTGGATAGAGTTTGAAGACAGGGTGGTACTTTATCCTTCCCTGCTCCTGTTAGATGGCGAACATTATTAAGAATGAATGGGACAGGATTGGATTCCTTTTCCCCCTCTTCTCCCTTTAACAAATTGTCTCCGGTCCTGGACTCTCAATGGAGTTGTGTGGTTCCGTCCCTAAATGGGATGGCGTTATCTTCACCCTTGCTAAACGTACTACTATCCCGCTTAAGGACAGTTCTTCGTTTGAAGAGCCCATGGATAAAAGATGGATACTCTGTTAAGAAAGAATTTTCAACATACAGGATATTTGTTTCAACCGGTGACGTCTGTTGATGCGGTTACTGGAGAAACTACCTTCTGGTCTGACTCCTTATAGGATTTGATCGGGGTGGAGGATCCCCTCGACGTTAATCAGAAAAGATTTACGGCCTTGAGGGTTGTTAATTCTTTCATCTGTGCTGCTATTAGGCAGTTTATCCGCTTGAATGCTATTTTTCTGTTCAGGCCCGTCGGGCTCTGGCTGAAGTCATGGACTGCGGATATGACTTCTAAGTCTAGACTTCTTCCCATCCTTTAAGGGAATGATTTTGTCTGGTCCAGGCCTGGACTTAATTATCTCCACGGTCACAGGGGGCAAGGGTGCCCTCCTACCGCAAGAGTATAGGAACTAATCTAAGGGACGATTTTCTTTCTGATAAAGCCCATGTCGGCAGTCCTCCGCTAAGTCAGAGCAAACCAAGAGCTCTCGGAAGCCGGCTCAGTCCTGGAATAAATCCAAGCAGAGCAAGAAGCTCGCTGAGTCTACGTCTGAATGAATGGGCGTTTCCCGGTCCTCTTCTGGATCGTGTAGGGGGCAGTATGTCGCTCTTTTCAGTCGTTTGGTTCAGGGACGTGCAGGATCCATGGGTCCTGGAGGTCATAGCTCAGGGTTAGAAGATAGGTTTCAAGTCTCAGCCATCCAAGGGCAGATTCCTCCAGTCTTCCTGACCAGAAAGGAGGGAAGCCTTTCTGGGGTGTGTACGGGGTCTGTCCTCTAGGAATTATTGTCCCGGTGCCTATCGCAGTGAGAGGTTTGGGATACTATTCAAACCTTTTCGTGGTCCCTAAGAAGGAGGGAACTTTCCCAGGGGCGGACTGATCAGCCGGGCAAATAGGACCTGGACCGAGGGCCCAGCATGTCGGGGGACCCACACATGACATCGCCATGGGTCCTGGTATGCTGCTTAAGCTGGGTCAGTAACTAAGCAGTGGGTTTAGTGGGGTCCCTGACCCAAGAGTGGGGACCTTGTGCCTCGATGTGTAGTTGGGGGGGGTCCTGTTGGGCGTCTGTTGCTGTGAGGGCCATGGAGTGTGGGTTCTGACCCTGAAGGTTGGGGGCCTTTTCTCTGGCCTTGACGTTGGGGGTCCTTGCCCTGGAGGTTGGGGGGGCATCATGCTCATTTGCATACATTTATAAACATTTGGGTCAGTGTGAGACAGTGGGGGCCCTTCCCTAATTTTCCCCGGGGGCCCTGATTGGTCTCAGACTCTGTCCGCCCCTGAACTTTCCGTCCGATTCTGGACGTAAAGTGCTTAAGCAGGTTTTTATATGTCCCCTCGTTTAAGAGGGAGACAATAAGGTCCATTCTTCCCCTCGTTTGAGAGGGGTAGTTCATGACCACGATAGAGTCCTGGACCAGCACTTCCAGTTTATTGATCTTCCGTTTGGTCTAGCTAAAGAAATTTTTCAAACAGTGGACCATTCGGAAAATATCTCCTCTGTCTTCTTCGATCCCATGGATGACAGACAATATAGAGCGAGTTCTCTTGTATCAAGTACCAGGGTAGAATCTTGGGTACTATAATAGTCTCCATAGACATGAAAATATTTCTAACAGACCAGAGACGTTGCAAGCTAGCTTCAACATGTCTTGCCCTCCAGATCTCCATAAGGCCATCTGTGGCTCGGTGTATGGAGGTGATTGGTCTCATGGTATCCAGCTTGGACATCATTTCCTTTGCCAGGTTTCACCTCAGACTGTTGCAACTGTGCATGCTGAACTAATGAAATGCCGATCATTCGGATCTGTCTCAACAGATTTCTCTGGACAACCAATCGGGAGAATCACTCCTTTGGTGGTTTTGTCCAGATCACTTGTCCTGAGAGAGACGTCCGTCTAAAGACCATCCTGGGTGATTGTGACTACAGTTGCGAGTCTGTCAGGATGGGGAGCCGTTTGGGGTGCCAGGAAGGCACAGGGCATCTGGTCTCAGGAGGTAAAGCTCCTGATCTCTTTTTGGATCTTCGGGGAATATTCAATGTTTTGAAGGCTTGGCTTCTGCTGGGTTTGTCCCAGTTAATCAGGTTCCAATCAAACAATATATCCTCGGTGGCTTACATCAACCATCAGGGGGAATGAGAAGCTCCCTAGCTATGAGGGAAGTATCTCGGATTCTGGTGTGGGGGAGACCCGCATTTGTTTGCTTTCAGCGATCTACATTCTGGGTGTGGACAACTGGGAAGCGGATTTCCTCAGCAGACAATCCTTTCATCCGGGAGAATGGTCTCTCCATCCCGAGTATTTGCAGAGATTTGCAAATGGAAGATCTTATAACGTCTCAATACCAAACTACCCAGATAGGGGTCAAGGTACAGGGATCCTTATGCAGAGCTAACAGATGCATTAGCGGTGCCTTGGAGGTTCAATCTAATTTATCCTTTACGACTGTTACCACTACTTCCTAGTGTAGTGACTCGAGTCAAGTAGGTATCAGTGATACTGACTGCTCCATCTTGGCCGCGAAGGATATGGTTTGCGGATCTAGTGGATATGTCATCATCTCCTCCGTGGAAGTTACCTTGTCGCAGGAATTTGCTGCGACAAGGTCTAGAGTCTCTGAGGCTGACTGCGTGGAGATTGAACCCCTAGAGGGTTTTCTGAGAGCGTTATTTTATCTCTCATTCAAGCTCGTAAGCTGGTTGCTCGTCGCATCTATCATATGGTGTGGAGGACCTACTTATTGTGTTCTCCAGGATGAACTCGAGAAGGGCTTTTCTGCAAGTCCCCTGAAGGGACAGTTTTCGGCCCTGTCTGTGTTACTGCACAAGAGTAGCCATTTGTGCAGCCATTTGTTAAGGCTCTGCTGGGATTAGACCTGTGTTTAGATCTAAGGCTCCTCCTTGGAGTTTAAATCTTGTCCTTAAGGTTTTGCAACGGGCTCTGTTGGAGCCTATGCATTAAGTAGACATAAAATTGTTGTCTTGGAAGGTTCTTTTTTTACTAGCTATTGCTACTGCGCGCAGAGTCTGAGATTGCTGCCTTGCAATGCGACCCTTTTTATCTGGTGTTTCATGCCGATAAGACTGTTCTACGAACCAAGTTAGGTTTTCTTCCTAAGGTTGTGTCAATTCGCAACATCAATCAAGAGATTGTGGTTCCTTTCTTATGTCCTAATTCTTCTTCGTCGAAGGAACGTTTACAACGTATTTCTGGATGTGGTTTGTGCCTTGAAGTTCTATCTTCGGGCCACGAAGGAATTTAGACAAACCTCTTTCTCTGTTCGTTCTCTTTTCCGGGAAGCGTAGGGGTCAGAGGGCCTCTTCGACTTCCTTATCTTTTTGTCTGAGTAGTTTCATTAGTTTAGCATAGAAACGGTGGGACATAAGCCTCCTCTGAGGATTACGGCTCATTCTACAAGAGCAGTGGTTCCTCTTGGAAAATGAGGCCTCTATGGATCAGATTTGTAAGGCGGCTATCTGGTTCTCCTTACATACTTTTCCCAAAATTTTATGTTTGATGTTTTTGCTTCTGCTGAAGCAGCCTTTGGGAGAAACGTTTTGCAGGCTGTGGTGCCCTCAGATTAGGGTCCACCTCTCTTTTTTTCCCTCCCGTTAGCATTCCGTGTACTCTAGAGCTTGGATATATGTTTCCCACAAGTAAGGAATGCAGCTGTGGACTCTTCTCATATTAAGATGGAAAACATAAATTCTGCTTACTTAATAATTTAATTTCCATCTCTATGGGAAGAGTCCACAGCTCCCGCCCGTGTTCTCCGATGGGCGGCCCTAAATTTGACATTTTTTCTTCTGGCACCTATTTCACCCTGATATTTCTCCTACTGTACCTTGTTCCCTCGGCAGAATGACTGGGGTTATGAGGAAGTGGGGGTGGTATTTGAGCCTTTGGCTGGGGTGTCTTTGCCTCCTCCTGGTGGCCAGGTTCATTATCTTCGACAAGTAAGGAATGCAGCTGTGGACTCTTCCCATACAGATGGAAATGAAATTGTCAGGTAAGCATAATTTATGTTATTAGAAAATATTAAACTTCCTCCACCTTGCTACTTTATAATACCATCCAGCTGGCAAAATGTTCTGTGGAGAACACTGAGATGAGTGATGCTACACTGGTAGTAAGTCAGAAGCATTTTCTTAGTCTTTACATGTTCTGCTTCTTCAATTAAGTGGAAACTACATACTCTGCTGTTATCCCTAATTTTGCTATTGTATTACCAGCTTGTTTTATTTCAACAACTACAATATTTTCTTATATGTAAATATTAATTCTTGACAGCTGCTTCTGGAGATGTACAGACTTACCAGATCCGCACAGCACCCACCAGCACTATTGCACCAGGAGTGGTTATGGCCTCATCTCCAGCTCTCCCTGCTCAACCTGCCGAGGAGGCTGCACGAAAAAGAGAAGTGAGGCTTATGAAAAACAGGTATGTTACTTCTGACTCCATCTGGATTTTAGCAAATCTATTCATTAGAACATATTGTGACTGACCAAGTTTTGTTAAGTGATATTACAATATCTTGACCTACAAGAGGGTCTTAAAGACATTCCATGGGGCCGTTTTTGTAAGGGGATACACTTTTTAAAGGATGCTGGATAACAGAAACTTAAAGGGCCAGTAAACCTAAATAATAATGTTATATAATTCTGCACATAGTGCAGAATTATATAACATTATATTAGTGCAAGTTTTTTATTATATAATATCTCCGGTAATTTTTATAAAAATAAGAGGGTTTCTTTCATGTAATTGGCAAGAGTCCATGAGCTAGTGAAGTATGGGATATACAATCCTACCAGGAGGGGCAAAGTTTCCCAAACCTCAAAATGCCTATAAATACACCCCTCACCACACCCACAATTCAGTTTTACAAACTTTGCCTCCTATGGAGGTGGTGAAGTAAGTTTGTGCTAAGATTTCTACGTTGATAAGCGCTTCTCAGCATTTTTTTGAAGCCCGATTCCTCTCAGAGTACAGTGAATGTCTGAGGGATGGGAAGGGAGTATCACCTATTGAATGCAATGGTTTTCCTCACGGGGATCTATTTCATAGGTTCGCTGTTATCGGTCGAAGAGATTCAACTCCTACCTCCCTTTTCAGATCGACGATATACTCTCATATTCCATTACCTCTACTGATAACCGTTTCAGTACTGGTTTGGCTATCTGCTATATGTGGATGGGTGTCTTTTGGTAAGTATGTTTTCATTACTTAAGACACTCTCAGCTATGGTTTGGCACTTTATGTATTTATATAAAGTTCTAAATATATGTATTGTACTTATATTTGCCATGATTCAGGTTTTCGGTATATTTCCTTTTGCAGACTGTCAGTTTCATGTCTGGGAAATGCTTTTTTATGAAAATGTATTTCTTACCTGGGGTATAGTCTCTTTTTCAAATTGACTCTTTTAAATTTGCAGGCAGAACTAGGCTCACAAGGGCGCAAAATGCCAAAGTTTATTGCGTCATTCTTGGCGCGAGATTTTTTGGCGCAAAGTTATGTTCATTGACGCAAATTCGTCATTTCCGGCTTCTTAGTTGACACAGAGTCCTTCACAAGGTTGCGTCATCTATTACGCGAGTGTGACGTTTTCGGCGCCAAAAAATATTTTTCTGTTTGTTGTGCGTCATACTTGCCGCCAAATATTTTCATTATTTAAGACCCCATTTTTATTTGCCTCTTGCCTTTTTCTATGTCAAAGGGCTATGCTGCTTGCATTTTTTCCCATTCCTGAAACTGCCATATAAGGAAATTGATAATTTTGCTTTATATGTTGTTTTTTTTCTCTTACATTTGCAAGATGTCTCAATCTAATCCTGTCTCAGAATTCACTGTTGGATCCCAGCTACCTGATAACAGTTCTACCAAAGCTAAGTGTATTTGTTGTAAACTTGTGGAGATTATACCTCCAGCTGTGGTTTGTAATAGTTGTCATGATAAACTTTTACATGCAGAAAATGTATCCATCAGTAGTAGTTCATTACCTGTTGCTGTTCCTTCAACATCTAATTTACAAGATATACCTGTAAATTTAAAAGAATTTATTTCTGATTCTATTCAGAAGGCTTTGTCTGCCATCTTGCCCTCTAATAAACGTAAAAGGTCTTTTAAAACTTCTCATAGAGTTGATGAAATTTTAAATGACCGGCAACATACTGATTTATCCTTCTCTGATGAGGATCTATCTGATTCAGAAGGTCCTGCCTCAGATATTGACACTGACAAATCCTCTTATTTATTTAAAATGGAGTATATTCGTTCTTTATTAAAAGAAGTGTTGATTACATTGGATATGGAGGAAACTAGTCCTCTTGATATTAAAACTAGTAAACGTTTAAATTATGTTTATAAACCTCCTGTGGTTATTCCAGAGGTTTTCCCAGTTCCTGGTGCTATTTCTGATATCATTTCTAAAGAATGGAATAGGCCTGGTGCTTCTTTTATTCCTTCTTCAAGGTTTAAAAAATTGTATCCTTTGCCAGCAGTTAGATTGGAGTTTTGGGAAAAGATCCCCAAAGTTGATGGGGCTATCTCTACTCTTGCTAAACGTACTACTATTCCTACGGAAGATAGTACTTCTTTTAAAGATCCTTTAGATAGAAAACTTGAATCTTATCTAAGGAAGGCTTATTTATATTCAGGTCATCTTCTTAGGCCTGCAATTTCTTTGGCTGATGCTGCAGCTGCTTCAACGTTTTGATTGGAAACTTTAGCGCAACAAGTATCAGATCATGATTTGTCTAGCATTGTTAAGTTGATCCAGCTCCTGTCTAATTTCTGCGGTTCATATCCTAGGTATAGACAATTGGGAAGCGGATTATCTCAGTCGTCAGACTTTACATCCGGGAGAATGGTCTCTTCACCCAGATGTGTTTTCTCAAATTGTTCAGCGTGCTGCATTGAATGTAATGGCGCAGTTGGGCCGGGCTGTGACTAAACAGCTGGCCCGATGCGCTCTGAGGAAAAACCAGACCTGCTCAGTAGAGCACAGAGGGCGGGTCTAGAAAACCCTCTTATTTTTATAAAAATCACCGGAGATATTATATAATAAAAAACTTGCACTAATATAATGTTATATAATTCTCTACTATGTGCAGAATAATATAACATTATTTCTCTTGTAAAGGTGTATCCAGTCCACGGGTTCATCCATTACTTGTGGGATATTCTCCTTCCCAACAGGAAGTTGCAAGAGGACACCCACAGCAGAGCTGTCTATATAGCTCCTCCCCTAACTGCCACCCCCAGTCATTCTCTTGCAACTCTCGACAAGAAAGGAAGTATCAAGAGATATGTGGTGACTTAGTGTAGTTTTTACCTTCAATCAAGAGTTTGTTATTTTTAAACGGTACCGGCGTTGTACTGTTTTACTCTCAGGCAGAAATTGGAAGAAGAATCTGCCTGGAGGTTGATGATCTTAGCGGTTTGTAACTAAGGTCCATTGCTGTTCTCACACATAACTGAAGAGTATGGAAAGAAAACTTCAGTTGGGGGGACGGTTTGCAGATCACCTGCTTTGAGGTATGTTCAAGTGACAGTTTACTCAAAAATATTCTCCCCTTTAATTTGTTCCCAATGATCCACTTTACCTGCTGGAGTGTATTAAATTGTTTACAAGTAGCTCCTTTACCCTTATATTGGCATTTGAAATTGTTAATTTAACATGTGGTATCCCCACCTATTCTGAAAGTTTGTGGCCGCGCGTACCAGCTATAGATAAGCTGTGTAAACACAACCAGCAGAATAAATTACACTCCCAGTGTGATAAAGCAGAGATAAGGTAATAAAATGTTGATTTCTTTCATGTAATTAGCAAGAGTCCATGAGCTAGTGACGTATGGGATATACATTCCTACCAGAAGGGGCAAAGTTTCCCAAACCTTAAAATGCCTATAAATACACCCCTCACCACACCCACAATTCAGTTTTACAAACTTTGCCTCCGATGGAGGTGGTGAAGTAAGTTTGTGCTAGATTCTACGTTGATATGCGCTCCGCAGCAAGTTGGAGCCCGGTTTTCCTCTCAGCGTGCAGTGAATGTCAGAGGGATGTGAGGAGAGTATTGCCTATTTGAATGCAGTGATCTCCTTCTAAGGGGTCTATTTCATAGGTTCTCTGTTATCGGTCGTAGAGATTCATCTCTTACCTCCCTTTTCAGATCGACGATATACTCTTATATATACCATTACCTCTGCTGATTCTCGTTTCAGTACTGGTTTGGCTATCTGCTATATGTAGATGAGTGTCCTGGGGTAAGTAAGTCTTATTTTCTGTGACACTCCTAGCTATGGTTGGGCACTTTGTTTATAAAGTTCTAAATATATGTATTCAAACATTTATTTGCCTTGACTCAGAATGTTCAACTTTCCTTATTTTTCAGACAGTCAGTTTCATATTTGGGATAATGCATTTTAATTTAACATTTTTTACCTTAAAATTTGACTTTTTCCCTGTGGGCTGTTAGGCTCGCGGGGGCTGAAAATGCTTCATTTTATTGCGTCATTCTTGGCGCGGACTTTTTTGGCGCAAAAATTCTATTTCCGTTTCCGGCGTCATACGTGTCGCCGGAAGTTGCGTCATTCTTTGACGTTATTTTGCGCCAAAAATGTCGGCGTTCCGGATGTGGCGTCATTTTTGGCGCCAAAAAGCATTTAGGCGCCAAATAATGTGGGCGTCTTATTTGGCGCGAAAAAATATGGGCGTCACTTTTGTCTCCACATTATTTAAGTCTCATTTTTTATTGCTTCTGGTTGCTAGAAGCTTGTTCTTTGGCATTTTTTCCCATTCCTGAAACTGTCATTTAAGGAATTTGATCAATTTTGCTTTATATGTTGTTTTTTTCTTTTACATATTGCAAGATGTTCCACGTTGCAACTGAGTCAGAAGATACTTCAGGAAAATCACTGCACAATGCTGGAGCTACCAAGCTAAGTGTATCTGCTATAAACTTTTGGTATCTGTTTCTCCAGCTGTTATTTGTATTGCATGTCATGTCAAACTTATTAATGCAGATAAAATTTCCTTTAGTACTGTTACATTACCTGTTGCTGTTCCGTCAACATCTAATTTTCAGAGTGTTCCTGATAACATAAGAGATTTTATTTTTTAAATCCATTAAGAAGGCTATGTCTGTTATTTTTCCTTCTAGTATACATAAAAGTCTTTTAAAACTTCTCTTTTTTTCAGATGAATTTTTAAATGAACATCATCATTCTGATACTGATAATGGTTCTTCTGGTTCTGAGGTTTCTGTCTCAGAGGTTGATGCTGATAAATCTTTGTATTTGTTCAAGATGGAATTTATTCGTTCTTTACTTAAAGAAGTGTTATTTGCATTAGAAATAGAGGATTCTGGTCCTCTTGATACTAAATGTAAACGTTTAAATAAGGTTTTTAAATCTCCTGTAGTTATTCCAGAAGTGTTTTATCTCCCTGATGCTATTTCTGAAGTAATTTCCAGGGAATGGAATAATTTGGGTAATTTATTTACTCCTTCTAGACGTTTAAGCAAATTATATCCTGTGCCATCTGACAGATTAGAGTTTTTTGGGACAAAAATCCCTAAGGTTATGGGGCTGTCTCTACTCCTGCTAATGTACTACTATTCCTACGGCAGATAGTACTTCATTTAAGGATCCTTTAGATAGGAAAATTGATTCCTTTCTAAGAAAAGCTTACTTATGTTCAGGTAATCTTCTTAGACCTGCTATATTTTTAGCGGATGTTGCTGCAGCTTCAACTTTTTGGTTAGAAGCTTTAGCGCAACAAGTAACAGATCATAATTTTATAGCATTATTTTTATTCTATAACATGCTAATAATTTTATTGGTGATACCATCTTTTGATATCATTAGAGTTGATGTCAGGTATATGTCTCTAGCTATTTTAGCTAGAATAGCTTTATGGATTAAACTTGGAATGCTGACATGTCTTCTAAGTCAACTTTGCTTTCCCTTTCTTTCCAGGGTAAATAATCATTTTCGTTCCTTTCCTCACAAGGAACAAAAGCCTGATCCTTCATCCTCAGGAGCGGTATCAGTTTGGAAACTATTTCCAGTTTGGAATATATCCAAGCCTTATAGAAACCTATAGCCAGCTCCTAAGTACCTATGAAGGTGCGGCCCTTATTCCAGCTCAGCTGGTATGGGGCAGATTACGTTTTCTTCAAAGAAATTTGGATCAATTCCGTTCTTAATCTCTGGTTTCAGAAACATTGTTTCAGAAAGGTACAGAATTGGCTTCAAGTTAAGGCCTCCTGCTAAGAGATTCTTTTCTTTCCCGTGTCCCAGTTAACACAGCAAAGGCTCAGCATTTCTGAAATGTGTTTCAGATCTAGAGTTGGCTGGAGTATTTATGCCAGTTCCAGTTCTGGAACAGGGGCTGGGGTCTTATTTCTCCAACATAGGTGTGTCCGGTCCACGGCGTCATCCTTACTTGTGGGATATTCTCTTCCCCAACAGGAAATGGCAAAGAGCCCAGCAAAGCTGGTCACATGATCCCTCCTAGGCTCCGCCTACCCCAGTCATTCTCTTTGCCGTTGTACAGGCAACATCTCCACGGAGATGGCTTAGAGTTTTTTAGTGTTTAACTGTAGTTTTTCATTATTCAATCAAGAGTTTGTTATTTTCAAATAGTGCTGGTACGTACTATTTACTCAGAAACAGAAAAGAGATGAAGAATTCTGTTTGTATGAGGAAAATGATTTTAGCAACCGTAACTAAAATCCATGGCTGTTCCACACAGGACTGTTGAGAGCAATTAACTTCAGTTGGGGGAACAGTTTGCAGTCTCTTGCTGCTTGAGGTATGACACATTCTAACAAGACGATGTAATGCTGGAAGCTGTCATTTTCCCTATGGGATCCGGTAAGCCATGTTTATTAAGATTGTAAATAAGGGCTTCACAAGGGCTTATTTAAACTGTAGACTTTTTTTGGGCTAAATCGATTGATATTAACACTTATTTAGCCTTGAGGAATCATTTATTCTGGGTATTTTGATTTAATAATATCGGCAGGCACTGTTTTAGACACCTTATTCTTTAGGGGCTTTCCCAAAGCATAGGCAGAGTCTCATTTTCGCGCCGGTGTTGCGCACTTGTTTTTGAGAGGCATGGCATGCAGTCGCATGTGAGAGGAGCTCTGATACTTATAAAAGACTTCTGAAGGCGTCATTTGGTATCGTATTCCCCTTTGGGTTTGGTTGGGTCTCAGCAAAGCAGATACCAGGGACTGTAAAGGGGTTTAAAGCTTAAAACGGCTCCGGTTCCGTTATTTTAAGGGTTAAAGCTTCCAAAATTGGTGTGCAATATTTTCAAGGCTTTAAGACGCTGTGGTGAAAATTTGGTGAATTTTGAACAATTCCTTCATGTTTTTTCGCAATTGCAGTAATAAAGTGTGTTCAGTTTAAAATTTAAAGTGACAGTAACGGTTTTATTTTAAAACGTTTTTTGTACTTTCTGATCAAGTTTATGCCTGTTTAACATGTCTGAACTACCAGATAGACTGTGTTCTGAATGTGGGGAAGCCAGAATTCCTATTCATTTAAATAAATGTGATTTATGTGATAATGACAATGATGCCCAAGATGATTCCTCAAGTGAGGGGAGTAAGCATGGTACTGCATCATTCCCTCCTTCGTCTACACGAGTCTTGCCCACTCAGGAGGCCCCTAGTACATCTAGCGCGCCAATACTCCTTACTATGCAACAATTAACGGCTGTAATGGATAATTCTGTCAAAAACATTTTAGCCAAAATGAACCCTTGTCAGCGTAAGCGTGGCTGCTCTGTTTTAGTTACTGAAGAGCATGACGACGCTGATATTAATATCTCTGAAGGGCCCCTAACCCAATCTGAGGGGGCCAGGGAGGTTTTGTCTGAGGGAGAAATTACTGATTTAGGGAACATTTCTCAGCAGGCTGAATCTGATGTGATTACATTTAAATTTAAATTGGAACATCTCCGCATTTTGCTTAAGGAGGTATTATCCACTCTGGATGATTGTGAAAATTTAGTCATCCCAGAGAAACTATGTAAAATGGACAAGTTCCTAGAGGTGCCGGGGCTCCCAGAAGCTTTTCCTATACCCAAGCGGGTGGCGGACATTGTTAATAAAGAATGGGAAAGGCCCGGTATTCCTTTCGTCCCTCCCCCCATATTTAAAAAATTGTTTCCTATGGTCGACCCCAGAAAGGACTTATGGCAGTCAGTCCCCAAGGTCGAGGGAGCGGTTTCTACTTTAAACAAACGCACCACTATTCCCATAGAGGATAGTTGTGCTTTCAAAGATCCTATGGATAAAAAATTAGAAGGTTTGCTTAAAAAGATGTTTGTTCAGCAGGGTTACCTTCTACAACCCATTTCATGCATTGTCCCTGTCACTACAGCCGCATATTTCTGGTTTGATGAACTGCTTAAGGTGCTCGATAGTGACTCTCCTCCTTATGAGGAGATTATGGACAGAATCAATGCTCTCAAATTGGCTAATTCTTTCACTCTAGACGCCTCTTTGCAATTGGCTAAGTTAGCGGCTAAGAACTCTGGGTTTGCTATTGTGGCGCGCAGAGCGCTTTGGTTGAAATCTTGGTCGGCTGATGCGTCTTCCAAGAACAAGCTACTAAACATTCCTTTCAAGGGGAAAACGCTGTTTGGTCCTGACTTGAAAGAGATTATCTCTGATATCACTGGGGGTAAGGGCCACGCCCTTCCTCAGGATCGGCCCTTCAAGGCAAAAAATAGACCTAATTTTCGTCCCTTTCGTAAAAACGGACCAGCCCAAGGTGCTACGTCCTCTAAGCAAGAGGGTAATACTTCTCAGGCCAAGCCAGCTTGGAGACCAATGCAAGGCTGGAACAAGGGAAAGCAGGCCAAGAAACCTGCCACTGCTACCAAGACAGCATGAAATATTGGCCCCCGATCCGGGACCGGATCTGGTGGGGGGCAGACTCTCTCTCTTCGCTCAGGCTTGGGCAAGAGATGTTCTGGATCCTTGGGCGCTAGAAATAGTCTCCCAGGGTTATCTTCTGGAATTCAAGGGACTTCCCCCAAGGGGGAGGTTCCACAAGTCGCAGTTGTCTTCAGACCACATAAAAAGACAGGCGTTCTTACATTGTGTAGAAGACCTGTTAAAAATGGGAGTGATTCATCCTGTTCCATTAAGAGAACAAGGGATGGGGTTCTACTCCAATCTGTTCATAGTTCCCAAAAAAGAGGGAACGTTCAGACCAATCCTAGATCTCAAGATCTTAAACAAATTTCTCAAGGTTCCATCGTTCAAGATGGAAACCATTCGAACTATCCTTCCTTCCATCCAGGAAGGTCAATTTATGACCACGGTGGATTTAAAGGATGCGTATCTACATATTCCTATCCACAAGGAACATCATCGGTTCCTAAGGTTTGCATTCCTGGACAAACATTACCAGTTCGTGGCGCTTCCTTTCGGATTAGCCACTGCTCCAAGGATTTTCACAAAGGTACTAGGGTCCCTTCTAGCGGTGCTAAGACCAAGGGGCATTGCAGTAGTACCTTACCTGGACGACATTCTGATTCAAGCGTCGTCCCTTCCTCAAGCAAAGGCTCACACGGACATTGTCCTGGCCTTTCTCAGATCTCACGGCTGGAAAGTGAACGTGGAAAAGAGTTCTCTATCCCCGTCAACAAGGGTTCCCTTCTTGGGAACAATTATAGACTCCTTAGAAATGAGGATCTTTCTAACAGAGGCCAGAAAAACAAAGCTTCTGGACTCTTGTCGGATACTTCATTCCGTTCCTCTTCCTTCCATAGCTCAGTGCATGGAAGTGATCGGGTTGATGGCGGCGGCGATGGACATAGTTCCTTTTGCGCGCATTCATCTAAGACCATTACAACTGTGCATGCTCAGTCAGTGGAATGGGGACTATACAGACTTGTCTCCGAAGATACAAGTAAATCAGAGGACCAGAGACTCACTCCGTTGGTGGCTGTCCCTGGACAATCTGTCTCAAGGGATGATGTTCCACAGACCAGAGTGGGTCATTGTCACGACCGACGCCAGTCTGATAGGCTGGGGCGCGGTCTGGGGATCCCTGAAAGCTCAGGGTCTTTGGTCTCGGGAAGAATCTCTTCTACCGATAAATATTCTGGAACTGAGAGCGATATTCAATGCGCTCCAGGCCTGGCCCCAGCTTGCGAGGACCAGGTTCATACGGTTTCAATCAGACAACATGACGACTGTTGCGTACATCAACCATCAGGGGGGAACAAGGAGTTCCCTAGCGATGGAAGAAGTAACCAAAATTATTCTTTGGGCGGAGTCTCACTCCTGCCACCTGTCTGCTATCCACATCCCAGGAGTGGAAAATTGGGAAGCGGATTTTCTGAGTCGTCAGACATTGCATCCGGGGGAGTGGGAACTCCATCCGGAAATCTTTGCCCAAGTCACTCACCTGTGGGGCATTCCAGACATGGATCTGATGGCCTCTCGTCAGAACTTCAAAGTTCCTTGCTACGGGGCCAGATCCAGGGATCCCAAGGCGGCTCTAGTGGATGCACTAGTAGCACCTTGGACCTTCAAACTAGCTTATGTGTTCCCGCCATTTCCTCTCATCCCCAGGCTGATAGCCAGGATCAAGCAGGAGAGGGCGTCGGTGATCTTGATAGCTCCTGCGTGGCCACGCAGGACTTGGTATGCAGATCTGGTGAATATGTCATCGGCTCCACCTTGGAAGCTACCTTTGAGACGAGACCTTCTTGTTCAGGGTCCGTTCGAACATCCGAATCTGGTTTCACTCCAGCTGACTGCTTGGAGATTGAACGCTTGATTTTATCGAAGCGAGGATTCTCAGATTCTGTGATCGATACTCTTGTTCAGGCCAGAAAGCCTGTGACTAGAAAGATTTACCACAAAATTTGGAAAAAATATATCTGTTGGTGTGAATCTAAAGGATTCCCTTGGGACAAGGTTAAGATTCCTAGGATTCTATCCTTCCTTCAAGAAGGATTGGAAAAAGGATTATCTGCAAGTTCCCTGAAGGGACAGATTTCTGCCTTGTCGGTATTACTTCACAAAAAGCTGGCAGCTGTGCCAGATGTTCAAGCCTTTGTTCAGGCTCTGGTTAGAATCAAGCCTGTTTACAAACCTTTGACTCCTCCTTGGAGTCTCAATTTAGTTCTTTCAGTTCTTCAGGGGGTTCCGTTTGAACCCTTACATTCCGTTGATATTAAGTTATTATCTTGGAAAGTTTTGTTTTTAGTTGCGATTTCTTCTGCTAGAAGAGTCTCAGAATTATCTGCTCTGCAGTGTTCTCCTCCTTATCTGGTGTTCCATGCAGATAAGGTGGTTTTACGTACTAAACCTGGTTTTCTTCCAAAAGTTGTTTCTAACAAAAACATTAACCAGGAGATTATCGTACCTTCTCTGTGTCCAAAACCAGTTTCAAAGAAGGAACGTTTGTTGCACAATTTGGATGTTGTTCGCGCTCTAAAATTCTATTTAGATGCTACAAAGGATTTTAGACAAACATCTTCCTTGTTTGTTGTTTATTCAGGTAAAAGGAGAGGTCAAAAAGCAACTTCTACCTCTCTCTCTTTTTGGATTAAAAGCATCATCAGATTGGCTTACGAGACTGCTGGACGGCAGCCTCCCGAAAGAATCACAGCTCATTCCACTAGGGCTGTGGCTTCCACATGGGCCTTCAAGAACGAGGCTTCTGTTGATCAGATATGTAGGGCAGCGACTTGGTCTTCACTGCACACTTTTACCAAATTTTACAAGTTTGATACTTTTGCTTCTTCTGAGGCTATTTTTGGGAGAAAGGTTTTGCAAGCCGTGGTGCCTTCCATTTAGGTGACCTGATTTGCTCCCTCCCTTCATCCGTGTCCTAAAGCTTTGGTATTGGTTCCCACAAGTAAGGATGACGCCGTGGACCGGACACACCTATGTTGGAGAAAACAGAATTTATGTTTACCTGATAAATTTCTTTCTCCAACGGTGTGTCCGGTCCACGGCCCGCCCTGGTTTTTTTAATCAGGTCTGATATTTTATTTTCTTTAACTACAGTCACCACGGTACCATATGGTTTCTCCTATGCAAATATTCCTCCTTAACGTCGGTCGAATGACTGGGGTAGGCGGAGCCTAGGAGGGATCATGTGACCAGCTTTGCTGGGCTCTTTGCCATTTCCTGTTGGGGAAGAGAATATCCCACAAGTAAGGATGACGCCGTGGACCGGACACACCGTTGGAGAAAGAAATTTATCAGGTAAACATAAATTCTGTTTTTATCTCTTCATTGTACCAAAGAAGGTCAATTCCTTCAGACCAGTTCCGGATCTATCATTATTGAATCATTATGTTAGGATACCAACATTCAAGATGGTTACTGTAGGACTATCCTGTCTTTTGTTTAGCAAGGGCATTATATGTCTACAATAGATTTACAGGATGTGTATCTGCATATTCCGATTCATCCAGATCACTTTTAGTGTCTGAGATTCTCTTTTTAGACAAGCATTACCAGTTTTGTGGCTCTACCGTTTGGCTTAGCCTCAGTTCCAAGAATTTTTTTCAAAGGTTCTCGGTGCCCTTCTTTCTGTAATCAGAGAATAGGGTTTTGGTATTTCCTTATTTGGACGATATCTTGGTATTTGCTCAGTCTTCTCATTTTCGAAGAATCTCATACGAATCGACTTGTGTTGTTTCTTCAAGTTCATGGTTGGAGGATCAATTTACCAATCAGTTCATTGATTCCTCAGACAAGGGTAACCTTTTTAGGTTTCTAGATAAATTCAGTGTCTATGACTCTGTCCTTGTCAGACAAGAGAAGTTTAACATTGATATCAGCTTGTCAAAACCTTCAGTCACAATCATTCCCTTTGGTAGCCTTATGCATGGAAATGTTGGGTCTTAGGACTGCCGCATCAGATGCGATCTCCTTTGCTCGTTTTCACATGCGACCTCTTCAGCTCTGTATGCTGAACCAATGGTGCAGGGATTACTCAAAGATATCTCAATTAATATCTTTAAACCGATTTTACAACACTCTCTGACATGGTGGACAGATCACCATCGTTTAGTTCAGGGGGCTTCTTTGTTCTTCCGACCTGGACTATAATCTCAACAGATGCAAGTCTTACAGGTTGGGGAGCTGTGTGGGGGTATCTGACGGCACAAGGGGTTTGGGAATCTCAGGAGGTGAGATTTCCGATCAATATTTTGGAACTCCGTGCAATTTTCAGAGCTCTTCAGTCTTGGCCTCTTCTGAAGAGAGAGTTGTTCATTTGTTTTCAGATATACAATGTCACAACTGTGGCATACATCAATCATCAAGGAGGGACTCACAGTCCTCTGGCTATGAAAGAAGTATCTCGAATTTTGGTTTGGGCGGAATCCAGCTCCTGTCTAATCTCTGCGGTTCATATCCCAGGTATGGACAATTGGAAAGCGGATTATCTCAGTCGTCAAACGTTGCATCCGGGCGAATGGTCTCTTCACCCAGAGGTATTTCTTCAGATTGTTCAAATGTAGGAACTTCCAGAAATAGATCTGATGGCTTCTCATCTAAACAAGAAACTTCCCAGGTATCTGTCCAGATCCCGGGATCCTCAGGCGGAGGCAGTGGATGCATTATCACTTCCTTGGAAGTATCATCCTCCCTATATCTTTCCGCCTCTAGTTCTTCTTCCAAGAGTAACCTCCAAGATTCTGAAGGAATGCTCGTTTGTTCTGCTGGTAGCTCCGGCATGGCCTTACAGGTTTTGGTATGCGGATCTTGTCCGGATGGCCTCTTGCCAACCGTGGACTCTTCCGTTAAGACCAGACCTTTTGTCTCAAGGTCCTTTTTTTCCATCAGGATCTGAAATCCTTAAATTTAAAGGTATGGCGATTGAACGCTTGATTCTTGGTCAAAGAGGTTTCTCTGACTCTGTGATTAATACTATGTTACAGGCTCGTACATCTGTATCCAGAGAGATATATTATAGAGTCTGGAAGACTTATATTTCTTGGTGTCTTTCTCATCATTTTTCTTGGCATTCTTTTAGAATACCGAGAATATTACAGTATTCTTCAGGATGGTTTAGATAAGGGTTTGTCCGCAAGTTCCTTGAAAGGTCAAATCTCTGCTCTTTCTGTTCTTTTTCACAGAAAGATTGCTATTCTTCCTGATATTCATTGTTTTGTACAAGCTTTGGTTCGTATAAAGCCTGTCATTAAGTCAATTTCTTTCATGTAATTAGCAAGAGTCCATGAGCTAGTGACGTATGGGATATACATTCCTACCAGGAGGGGCAAAGTTTCCCAAACCTCAAAATGCCTATAAATACACCCCTCACCACACCCACAATTCAGTTTTACAAACTTTGCCTCCGATGGAGGTGGTGAAGTAAGTTTGTGCTAGATTCTACGTTGATATGCGCTCCGCAGCAAGTTGGAGCCCGGTTTTCCTCTCAGCGTGCAGTGAATGTCAGAGGGATGTGAGGAGAGTATTGCCTATTTGAATGCAGTGATCTCCTTCTAAGGGGTCTATTTCATAGGTTCTCTGTTATCGGTCGTAGAGATTCATCTCTTACCTCCCTTTTCAGATCGACGATATACTCTTATATATACCATTACCTCTGCTGATTCTCGTTTCAGTACTGGTTTGGCTATCTGCTATATGTAGATGAGTGTCCTGGGGTAAGTAAGTCTTATTTTCTGTGACACTCCAAGCTATGGTTGGGCACTTTGTTTATAAAGTTCTAAATATATGTATTCAAACATTTATTTGCCTTGACTCAGAATGTTCAACTTTCCTTATTTTCAGACAGTCAGTTTCATTTTTGGGATAATGCATTTTGATTTGACCATTTTTTCTTACCTTAAAATTTGACTTTTTCCCTGTGGGCTGTTAGGCTCGCGGGGGCTGAAAATGCTTCATTTTATTGCGTCATTCTTGGCGCGGACTTTTTTGGCGCAAAAATTCTATTTCCGTTTCCGGCGTCATACGTGTCGCCGGAAGTTGCGTCATTCTTTGACGTTATTTCGCGCCAAAAATGTCGGCGTTCCGGATGTGGCGTCATTTTTGGCGCCAAAAAGCATTTAGGCGCCAAATAATGTGGGCGTCTTATTTGGCGCGAAAAAATATGGGCGTCATTTTTGTCTCCACATTATTTAAGTCTCATTTTTTATTGCTTCTGGTTGCTAGAAGCTTGTTCTTTGGCATTCTTTCCCATTCCTGAAACTGTCATTTAAGGAATTTGATCAATTTTGCTTTATATGTTGTTTTTTCTCTTACATATTGCAAGATGTCTCACGTTGCATCTGAGCCAGAAGATACTACAGGAAAATCGCTGTTAAGTGCTGAATCTACCAAAGCTAAGTGTATCTGCTGTAAACTTTTGGTAGCTATTTCTCCAGCTGTTGTTTGTATTGATTGTCATGACAAACTTGTTAAAGCAGATAATATTTCCTTTAGTAAAGTACCATTGCCTGTTGCAGTTCCCTCAACATCTAAGGTGCAGAATGTTCCTGATAATATAAGAGATTTTGTTTCTGAATCCATAAAGAAGGCTATGTCTGTTATTTCTCCTTCTAGTAAACGTAAAAAATCTTTTAAAACTTCTCTCCCTACAGATGAATTTTTAAATGAACATCATCATTCTGATTCTGATGACTCCTCTGGTTCAGAGGATTCTGTCTCTGAGGTTGATGCTGATAAATCTTCATATTTATTTAAAATGGAATTTATTCGTTCTTTACTTAAAGAAGTTCTAATTGCTTTAGAAATAGAGGATTCTGGTCCTCTTGATACTAATTCTAAACGTTTAGATAAGGTATTTAAAGCTCCTGTGGTTATTCCAGAAGTTTTTCCTGTTCCTAATGCTATTTCTGCAGTAATTTCCAAAGAATGGGATAATTTGGGTAATTCATTTACTCCTTCTAAACGTTTTAAGCAATTATATCCTGTGCCGTCTGACAGATTAGAATTTTGGGACAAGATCCCTAAAGTTGATGGGGCTATTTCTACCCTTGCTAAACGTACTACTATTCCTACGTCAGATGGTACTTCGTTTAAGGATCCTCTAGATAGGAAAATTGAGTCCTTTCTAAGAAAAGCTTATCTGTGTTCAGGTAATCTTCTTAGACCTGCTATATCTTTGGCTGATGTTGCTGCAGCTTCAACTTTTTGGTTGGAAACTTTAGCGCAACAAGTAACACATCGTGATTCTCATGATATTATTATTCTTCTTCAGCATGCTAATAATTTTATCTGTGATGCCATTTTTGATATTATCAGAGTTGATGTCAGGTTTATGTCTCTAGCTATTTTAGCTAGAAGAGCTTTATGGCTTAAAACTTGGAATGCTGATATGGCTTCTAAATCAACTTTACTTTCCATTTCTTTCCAGGGTAACAAATTATTTGGTTCTCAGTTGGATTCCATTATTTCAACTGTTACTGGTGGGAAAGGAACTTTTTTACCACAGGATAAAAAATCTAAAGGTAAAAACAGGGCTAATAATCGTTTTCGTTCCTTTCGTTTCAACAAAGAACAAAAGCCTGATCCTTCATCCTCAGGAGCAGTTTCAGTTTGGAGACCATCTCCAGTCTGGAATAAATCCAAGCCAGCTAGAAAGGCAAAGCCTGCTTCTAAGTCCACATGAAGGTGCGGCCCTCATTCCAGCTCAGCTGGTAGGGGGCAGGTTACGTTTTTTCAAGAAAATTTGGATCAATTCTGTTCACAATCTTTGGATTCAGAGCATTGTTTCAGAAGGGTACAGAATTGGTTTCAAGTTGAGACCTCCTGCAAAGAGATTTTTTCTTTCCCGTGTCCCAGTAAATCCAGTAAAAGCTCAAGCATTTCTGAAATGTGTTTCAGATCTAGAGTTGACTGGAGTAATTATGCCAGTTCCAGTTCCGGAACAGGGGATGGGGTTTTATTCAAATCTCTTCATTGTACCAAAGAAGGAGAATTCTTTCAGACCAGTTCTGGATCTAAAAATATTGAATCGTTATGTAAGGATACCAACGTTCAAGATGGTAACTGTAAGGACTATCTTACCTTTTGTTCAGCAAGGGAATTATATGTCCACGATAGATTTACAGGATGCATATCTGCATATTCCGATTCATCCAGATCATTATCAGTTCCTGAGATTCTCGTTTCTGGACAAGCATTACCAATTTGTGGCTCTGCCGTTTGGCCTAGCTACAGCTCCAAGAATTTTTACAAAGGTTCTCGGTGCCCTGCTGTCTGTAATCAGAGAACAGGGTATTGTGGTATTTCCTTATTTGGACGATATCTTGGTACTTGCTCAGTCTTTACATTTAGCAGAATCTCATACGAATCGACTTGTGTTGTTTCTTCAAGATCATGGTTGGAGGATCAATTTACCAAAAAGTTCTTTGATTCCTCAGACAAGGGTAACCTTTCTGGGTTTCCAGATGGATTCAGTGTCCATGACTCTGTCTTTAACAGACAAGAGACGTCTAAAGTTGATTACAGCTTGTCGAAACCTTCAGTCACAATCATTCCCTTCGGTAGCCTTATGCATGGAAATTCTAGGTCTTATGACTGCTGCATCGGACGCGATCCCCTTTGCTCGTTTTCACATGCGACCTCTTCAGCTCTGTATGCTGAAGCAATGGTGCAAGGATTACACGAAGATATCTCAATTAATATCTTTAAAACCGATTGTTCGACACTCTCTAACATGGTGGACAGATCACCATCGTTTAATTCAGGGGGCTTCTTTTGTGCTTCCGACCTGGACTGTAATTTCAACAGATGCAAGTCTCACAGGTTGGGGAGCTGTGTGGGGATCTCTGACGGCACAAGGAGTTTGGGAATCTCAGGAGGTGAGATTACCGATCAATATTTTGGAACTCCGTGCAATTTTCAGAGCTCTTCAGTTTTGGCCTCTTCTGAAGAGAGAATCGTTCATTTGTTTTCAGACAGACAATGTCACAACTGTGGCATACATCAATCATCAAGGAGGGACTCACAGTCCTCTGGCTATGAAAGAAGTATCTCGAATCTTGGTTTGGGCGGAATCCAGCTCCTGTCTAATCTCTGCGGTTCATATCCCAGGTGTAGACAATTGGGAAGCGGATTATCTCAGTCGCCAAACGTTGCATCCGGGCGAATGGTCTCTTCACCCAGAGGTATTTCTTCAGATTGTTCAAATGTGGGAACTTCCAGAAATAGATCTGATGGCGTCCCATCTAAACAAGAAACTTCCCAGGTATCTGTCCAGATCCCGGGATCCTCAGGCGGAGGCAGTGGATGCATTATCACTTCCTTGGAAGTATCATCCTGCCTATATCTTTCCGCCTCTAGTTCTTCTTCCAAGAGTAATCTCCAAGATTCTGAAGGAATGCTCGTTTGTTCTGCTGGTAGCTCCGGCATGGCCTCACAGGTTTTGGTATGCGGATCTTGTCCGGATGGCCTCTTGCCAACCGTGGACTCTTCCGTTAAGACCAGACCTTCTGTCACAAGGCCCTTTTTTCCATCAGGATCTGAAATCCTTAAATTTAAAGGTATGGAGATTGAACGCTTGATTCTTGGTCAAAGAGGTTTCTCTGACTCCGTGATTAATACTATGTTACAGGCTCGTAAATCTGTATCTCGAGAGATATATTATAGAGTCTGGAAGACTTATATTTCTTGGTGTCTTTCTCATCATTTTTCTTGGCATTCTTTTAGAATACCGAGAATTTTACAGTTTCTTCAGGATGGTTTAGATAAGGGTTTGTCCGCAAGTTCTTTGAAAGGACAAATCTCTGCTCTTTCTGTTCTTTTTCACAGAAAGATTGCTATTCTTCCTGATATTCATTGTTTTGTACAAGCTTTTTTTCGTATAAAACCTGTCATTAAGTAAATTTTTCCTCCTTGGAGTTTGAATTTGGTTCTGGGAGCTCTTCAAGCTCCTCCGTTTGAACCTATGCATTCATTGGACATTAAATTACTTTCTTGGAAAGTTTTGTTCCTTTTGGCCATCTCTTCTGCTAGAAGAGTTTCTGAATTATCTGCTCTTTCTTGTGAGTCTCCTTTTCTGATTTTTCATCAGGATAAGGCGGTGTTGCGAACTTCTTTTGAATTTTTACCTAAAGTTGTGAATTCCAACAACATTAGTAGAGAAATTGTGGTTCCTTCATTATGTCCTAATCCTAAGAATTCTAAGGAGAAATCGTTGCATTCTTTGGATGTTGTTAGAGCTTTGAAATATTATGTTGAAGCTACGAAATCTTTCCGTAAGACTTCTAGTCTATTTGTTATCTTTTCCGGTTCTAGGAAAGGCCAGAAAGCTTCTGCCATTTCTTTGGCATCTTGGTTGAAATCTTTAATTCATCTTGCCTATGTTGAGTCGGGTAAAATTCCGCCTCAGAGAATTACAGCTCATTCTACTAGGTCAGTATCTACTTCCTGGGCGTTTAGGAATGAAGCTTCGGTTGACCAGATCTGCAAAGCAGCAACTTGGTCCTCTTTGCATACTTTTACTAAATTCTACCATTTTGATGTATTTTCTTCTTCTGAAGCAGTTTTTGGTAGAAAAGTACTTCAGGCAGCGGTTTCAGTTTGAATCTTCTGCTTATGTTTTTCGTTAAACTTTATTTTGGGTGTGGATTATTTTCAGCAGGAATTGGCTGTCTTTATTTTATCCCTCCCTCTCTAGTGACTCTTGTGTGGAAAGATCCACATCTTGGGTAGTCATTATCCCATACGTCACTAGCTCATGGACTCTTGCTAATTACATGAAAGAAAACATAATTTATGTAAGAACTTACCTGATAAATTCATTTCTTTCATATTAGCAAGAGTCCATGAGGCCCGCCCTTTTTTTGTGGTGGTTATGATTTTGTATAAAGCACAATTATTCCAATTCCTTATTTTATATGCTTTCGCACTTTTTTATCACCCCACTTCTTGGCTATTCGTTAAACTGAATTGTGGGTGTGGTGAGGGGTGTATTTATAGGCATTTTGAGGTTTGGGAAACTTTGCCCCTCCTGGTAGGAATGTATATCCCATACGTCACTAGCTCATGGACTCTTGCTAATATGAAAGAAATGAATTTATCAGGTAAGTTCTTACATAAATTATGTTTTCTCCTCCTTGGAGTTTGAATTTGGTTCTGGGGGCTCTTCAAGCTCCTCCATTTGAACCTATGCATTCATTGGATATTAAATTACTTTCTTGGAAAGTTTTTTGTTCCTTTTGGCCATCTCTTCTGCCAGAAGAGTTTCTGAATTATCTGCTCTTTCTTGTGAGTCTCCTTTTCTGATTTTTCATCAGGATAAGGCGGTGTTGCGAACTTCTTTTGAATTTTTACCTAAAGTTGTGAATTCCAACAACATTAGTAGAGAAATTGTGGTTCCTTCATTATGTCCTAATCCTAAGAATTCTAAGGAGAAATCGTTGCATTCTTTGGATGTTGTTAGAGCTTTGAAATATTATGTTGAAGCTACGAAATCTTTTCGTAAGACTTCTAGTCTATTTGTTATTTTTTCCGGTTCTAGAAAAGGCCAGAAAGCTTCTGCCATTTCTTTGGCATATTGGTTGAAATCTTTAATTCATCTTGCCTATGTTGAGTCGGGTAAAACTCCGCCTCAGAGAATTACAGCTCATTCTACTAGGTCAGTTTCTACTTCCTGGGCGTTTAGGAATGAAGCTTCGGTTGACCAGATCTGCAAAGCAGCGACTTGGTCCTCTTTGCATACTTTTACTAAATTCTACCATTTTGATGTATTTTCTTCTTCTGAAGCAGTTTTTGGTAGAAAAGTACTTCAGGCAGCGGTTTCAGTTTGAATCTTCTGCTTATGTTTTTCATTAAACTTTATTTTGGGTGTGGATTATTTTCAGCAGGAATTGGCTGTCTTTATTTTATCCCTCCCTCTCTAGTGACTCTTGTGTGGAAAGATCCACTTCTTGGGTAGTCATTATCCCATACGTCACTAGCTCATGGACTCTTGCTAATTACATGAAAGAAAACATAATTTATGTAAGAACTTACCTGATAAATTCATTTCTTTCATATTAGCAAGAGTCCATGAGGCCCGCCCTTTTTTTGTGGTGGTTATGATTTTGTATAAAGCACAATTATTCCAATTCCTTATTTTATATGCTTTCGCACTTTTTTCTTATCACCCCACTTCTTGGCTATTCGTTAAACTGAATTGTGGGTGTGGTGAGGGGTGTATTTATAGGCATTTTAAGGTTTGGGAAACTTTGCCCCTCCTGGTAGGAATGTATATCCCATACGTCACTAGCTCATGGACTCTTGCTAATATGAAAGAAATGAATTTATCAGGTAAGTTCTTACATAAATTATGTTTTTCCATTGTTCTCTCAAAGTATTGATGATTGTTTTAAGGACAGATATAAGATAAAGAAGCAGGTATATGTGCACAATGTGATACAGTAATGAGATCTGATTATACCTACAAGCTCAACCTATTTTATTAGGCTGTGGCTTCAAAACACAAAATCAGAGCTTTAATATACACAAATAAACCTTAAAAAGCTCATTTTCATACATTTTTTACTCTGCAGTTGGTAAAAAAAGCAATTGTTAACACATTAAGGGAAAAACTATTTTACAGTATACTGTCCCTTTCAGTATATTTTTTTCTAGAGAGATAAGGTCTAGAAAATGCTGACAGTGCCTGGTATATTTGAGGTAAGCCTGATACAGTGATTTAACAACGACTGGGATCATGCTTACAAGATAAGGGTAATATTCATGTTAACTCTCATATTACTTAGTGTAAAAACGTTTGCATAACTTACAGAAAAAACGTTTTTTCTCTGAGGGTGATAAATCTTTATTTGGGGCCTAGTTTTCCACATGGCTTGTTAGATTACTCCTAGGAGTACTTTTTTAAGGCCCTCTGACATTGAGTGCATGGTGGGAGGGGCCTATTTTCGTGCACTTTATGCGCAGTTGATATTCAGACTGAGACATCCAGCTTCCCTAAAGGAGTCCTCTGGCATCTAGGACCACTATAGATGTTTTTTTTCCCGCAAAAATCGTGTTTAAGGGCAGGTAGGAGCCGTGTGTTTGACTGTTTTTTTAACGGTTTTACCATTTTTCTAATCCGGTTTGGGGCCTAAGGGGTTAATCATCCATTTGCAAGTGGGTGCAATGCTGCTTTAGTCTCTTATACACACTGTACAAATTTCGTAGAGTTTACTACTTTTTAAAACTGTTTTGCAGTTTATGTGGTAGTTTTTATTCTCTTAAAGGAACAGTACCGTTTTTGTTTTATTGCTTTTTCACATTTATTAAAGTGTTTTCCAAGCTGGCTGGTCTCATTTACTAGTCTGTTAAACATGTCTGACATAGAGGAAACTCCTTGTTCATTATGTTTAGAAGCCATTGTGGAACCCCCTCTTAGAATGTGTACTAAATGCACTGACCTTTCTATAAGCTATAAAGACCATATTATGGGTTTTAAAGATTTATCACCAGAGGTTTCTCAGACTGACCAAAGGGAGGTTAAACCACCTAGCTCTCCCAATGTGTCAGAACCTATATCTCCCGCGCAAGTGACGCCAAGTACATCTGGCGCGCCCAATGCGTTTACCTTACAAGACATGGCGGCAGTTATGAATCATACCCTCACAGATGTTTTGTCCAAACTGCCAGGGTTACAAGGAAAGCGAGACAGCTCTGGGGCTAGAACAAATACAGAGCTTTCTGACGCTTTAGTAGCTATGTCTGATATACCCTCACAATGTACAGAAGCCGAAGCAGGAGAGCTATCTGTGGGTGACATTTCTGATTCAGGGAAGGCGTTACTTCAGTCTGACTCTGAAATGACAGCATTTACATTTAAGCTTGAACACCTCCGCTTGTTGCTCAGGGAGGTTTTAGCGACTCTGGATGACTGTGACACCATTGTAGTCCCAGAGAAATTGTGTAAATTGGACAAATACTTTGCATTGCCTTTTTACACTGATGTTTTTCCAATCCCTAAGAGGTTTTCAGAAATTATTACGAAGAAATGGGATAGACCAGGTGTACCGTTCTCTCCCCCTCCTGCTTTTAAAAAGATGTTTCCCATAGATGCCACTACAGGGGACTCGTGGCAGATGGTCCCTAAGGTGGAGGGAGCAGTATCTACCCTAGCTAAGCGTACAACTATCCCCGTCGAGGGTTTCCTTAAGAAAATCTTTATACAACAAGGTTTTATTCTCCAGCCTCTTGCATGCATTGCCCCAGTCACTGCTGCAGCGGCTTTCTGGTTCGAATCTCTTGAAGAGGCTCTACAGGTGGAGACCCCGTTGGATGATATCCTAGACAGGCTTAAAGCTCTTAAGTTAGCCAATTCATTTATTTCTGACGCCGTTTTTCATTTAACAAAGCTAACGGCTAAGAATTCAGGTTTTGCCATTCAGGCGCGTTGGGCGCTATGGCTTAAATCCTGGTCAGCTGACGTTACTTCAAAGTCTAAGCTTCTCAACATCCCCTTCAAAGGGCAGACCCTATTCGGGCCTGGACTGAAGGAGATCATTTCTGATATTACTGGAGGAAAAGGCCACGCCCTTCCCCAGGATAGGTCCAACAAATTAAGGACCAAACAGACTAATTTTCGTTCCTTTCGAAACTTCAAGAGTGGCGCAGCTTCAACTTCCTCTACTGCAAAACACGAAGGAAATTTTGCCCAGTCCAAGCCAGTCTGGAGACCTAACCAGGCTTGGAACAAGGGAAAGCAGGCCAAAAAACCTGCTGCTGCCTCTAAGACAGCATGAAGGAGAAGCCCCCGATCCGGGACCGGATCTAGTTGGGGCAGACTTTCTCTCTTCGCCCAGGCTTGGGCAAGAGACGTCCAGGATCCCTGGGCTCTGGAGATTGTTTCCCAGGGATATCTTCTGGATTTCAAAGCCTCATCTCCAAAGGGGAGATTTCATCTCTCACAATTATCTGCAAACCAGATAAAGAGAGAGGCATTCTTACGTTGCGTTCAAGACCTTCTGGTTATGGGAGTGATCCACCCAGTTCCAAGGGAGGAACAGGGGCAAGGATTCTATTCAAATCTGTTCATAGTTCCCAAAAAAGAGGGAACTTTCAGACCAATCTTGGATCTCAAGATCCTAAACAAATTTCTCAGGGTCCCATCCTTCAAGATGGAGACTATTCGAACCATCCTACCTATGATCCAGGAGGGTCAATATATGACTACCGTGGACTTAAAGGATGCTTATCTCCACATTCCTATACACAGAGATCATCATCGGTTTCTTAGGTTTGCCTTCCTAGACAGGCATTACCAGTTTGTGGCTCTTCCCTTCGGGTTAGCCACGGCACCAAGAATCTTTACGAAGGTTCTAGGGTCCCTACTGGCAGTTCTAAGGCCACGAGGCATTGCGGTGGCTCCTAACCTAGACGACATTCTGATACAGGCGTCGAATTTTCAAAGCGCCAAGTCCCATATGGACATTGTTCTGGCATTCCTGAGGTCTCATGGGTAGAAGGTGAACGAAGAAAAGAGTTCTCTCTCCCCTCTCACAAGAGTTTCCTTCCTAGGAACTCTGATAGATTCAGTAGAAATGAAGATTTTTCTGACAGAGGTCAGGTTGTCAAAGCTTCTAACTTCCTGCCGTGCTCTTTATTCCACTTCTCAGCCGTCAGTGGCTCAGTGTATGGAAGTAATCGGCTTAATGGTAGCGGCAATGGACATAGTTCCGTTTGCCCGCCTACATCTCAGACCACTGCAACTTTGCATGCTAAATCAGTGGAATGGGGATTACACAGATTTGTCCCCTCTGCTAGATCTGGATCAAGAGACCAGGGATTCTCTTCTCTGGTGGCTATCTCGGGTCCATCTGTCCAGGGGAATAAGCTTCCGCAGGCCAGAATGGACAATAGTGACGACAGATGCCAGCCTTCTGGGCTGGGGCGCAGTCTGGAACTCCCTGAAGGCTCAGGGTTCGTGGACTCAGGAGGAAGCCCTCCTTCCGATAAACATTCTGGAACTGAGAGCGATATTCAATGCTCTTCAGGCTTGGCCTCAGCTAGCTGCGGTCAGGGTCATCAGATTTCAGTCGGACAACATCACGACTGTAGCCTATATCAACCATCAGGGGGTACAAGCAGCCCCCTGGCGAGGTTGGAGGTTTCAAAGAAAATTCTATGGGCAGAGGTTCACTCTTGCCATCTCTCAGCTATCCATATCCCAGGAGTAGAGAACTGGGAGGCGGATTTCCTAAGTCGGCAGACTTTTCATCCGGGGGAGTGGGAGCTCCATCCGGAGGTATTTGCCCAGTTGATTTAACTATGGGGCAAGCCAGAACTGGATCTCATGGCGTCTCGTCAGAACGCCAAGCTTCCTCGTTACGGGTCCGGGTCCAGGGATCCTAAGACAGCGCTGATAGATGCTCTTTTATCTTGGAAAGTTCTGTTTTTGGTAGCTATCTCCTCGGCTCGAAGAGTTTCGGAGTTGTCCGCTTTACAGTGTGATTCCCCTTATCTAATTTTCCATGCAGATAAGGTAGTTTTGCGTACCAAACCTGGGTTTCTTCCTAAGGTAGTATCTAATAAGAACATCAATCAGGAGATTGTTGTTCCTTCATTATGTCCTAATCCTTCCTCAAAGAAGGAACGTCTTTTACACAATCTTGATGTGGTTCGTGCTTTAAAGTTTTATTTACAAGCTACTAAGGATTTTCGTCAAACGTTTGCTTTGTTTGTTGTCTACTCTGGACAGAGGAGAGGCCAAAAGGCTTCGGCAACTTCTCTTTCTTTTTGGCTGAGAAGCATAATCCGCTTAGCTTATGAGACTGCTGGCCAGCAGCCTCCTGAAAGAATTACAGCTCATTCCACTAGAGCGGTGGCTTCCACATGGGCTTTTAAAAATGAGGCATCTGTTAAACAGATTTGTAAGGCGGCGACTTGGTCTTCGCTTCACACTTTTTCTAAATTCTACAAATTCGATACTTTTGCTTCTTCGGAGGCTATTTTTGGGAGAAAGGTCTTACAGGAAGTGGTGCCTTCCGTTTAAGTTCCTGCCTTGTCCCTCCCTTCATCCGTGTCCTAAAGCTTTGGTATTGGTATCCCACAAGTAATGGATGAACCCGTGGACTGGATACACCTTTACAAGAGAAAACAAAATTTATGCTTACCTCATAAATTTATTTCTCTTGTGGTGTATCCAGTCCACGGCCCGCCCTGTCATTTTAAGGCAGGTGTTTTTTATTTTTAAACTACAGTCATCACTGCACCCTATAGTTTCTCCTTTTTTCCTGCTTGTCTTTGGTCGAATGACTGGGGGTGGCAGTTAGGGGAGGAGCTATATAGACAGCTCTGCTGTGGGTGTCCTCTTGCAACTTCCTGTTGGGAAGGAGAATATCCCACAAGTAATGGATGAACCCATGGACTGGATACACCACAAGAGAAATAAATTTATCAGGTAAGCATAAATTTTGTTTTTTTAGGTTTACTGGCACTTTAAGTAAATGGAGCTGAAACCCATTTTTTTTTTTTCTTTAGTGATTCAGACAGATTGTAGAATAGGAGGATATGCTGACCCAGAGGGAATCATTTTGATAGTAGAAATACTTCTGTCTTTTTAACACTATGGAAAAAAGTCACAATAGTGTAGTTTGCCAACTCTGAAGGAATGCAGAAAGGAAAATACTCACAGGGTATCTGACTTTGCAATTATACAAATTATGATGTCCTCAGTGGCTACTTCTTGTTTTTCAGTTATAGACATAAGGCACTGCAGAGAATTTCACATTAGTGTAGACGTCATCTAACTACCAGAATAGAAGATACTCACAAGATATAGTTATAGAAGATTGGTTATTTATTAAAATCCAGGATTACAGCTTCTTTCAGAAAAAATATAGGATTGTTTATTCTGCTCAACCCATTTCAACAGCCGAAGCTATCTTTTTTTAGAGCATATTTGTGAGTAATTTTTTATTGTTAAGCTCTTGAAAAAGACTGCTTTGGTTGTTGAAACGTGTTGAGCCTAATAAAGTATCCTGTATTTTTTCTGAAAGAAGCTGTAATCCTGTATTTTAATAAACCACCAATCTTCTATAACTATACCTGTTATTTACTTTAGCTGGCAGGCTACACTATTGTGAATTTCTCCACAGTGCTGTGTCATGTCTATAACTGAACAACAAGAAGTGGCCACTGAGGACATCATAATTTGTATGACTGCAGAGACCAATACCATGTGATTATTTTCCTTTTTGTGTTTCTTCCGAGTTGGCAAACTACACTATTGTGACACTTTTCCATAGTGTTAAAAATACAGAAATATTTCTACTATCAAAAAGATTCCTTCTGGATCACCGCCTCCTCCTATTCTACAATACTCCAAGGCAGTCTTTTATATATAAACCTTTGTATCTATATTTAGTTTTGTAGTGATTCTGATAGGGCATGCACTTTCTTTCATAAAGGTGATAGGAGTCCACAATCCATTACTTCTGGGAATTACCTTCCCTGCCACTAGAAGGAAGCAAATATTCCCAAACCCCAAGAGATCTATATAACCCCTCCCACCTCTATGGTAGTTAGTCCGCTGGAGGAAGGTTAAGAGTGAAGATGTGCAAATGATTTCTTTGTTGAGAGGAGGTTCTCAGATTGATTTGAGGCCCATTTTCCCTCAGAATACAGTGTCTGTCAGAGGAACGTTAAGGAGTACAGGTTGTGACTTGTTTTTTCTTTACCATGAGAATTTTAGTCACTGACCTCCCACAGATGTTGCAGGATCTTGTATTTTCCCTCTTTCTACTGGGTCTATAGAGTACTCCTATATTATGTCCTCTGCTGATATGTTTTCAGTACTGGACTGGTCTCCTGTTATTGTTGAGTGTTATTGGCAACTACTGTTTATTTTTAATAACACTCTATTAACCTTAAATTTGGGCAAGATTATATATATTTATATATAGCCTTGGGACAGATCATGTATATATTACCCCCTCATTTGTTTTAAGAGTTCATTGGCATTTTGGCACATAGACTTTATGGAAGGGGGCATGTTTTTATTTATTTCCTAAGATATGAGTCCACGGAATCATCAATAACTAGTGGGAATATCACTCCTGGCCAGCAGGAGGAGGCAAAGAGCACTACAGCAAAGCTGCTATATATGTCACTTCCCTTACCCATAATCCCCAGTCATTCTCTTTGCCTGCGGTGCAGATGGAGGTGAAGTTTTGGTGTCTGATCTACAGTCAAGATTTTTTTATTTTAAAAGCAGAGTAGGTTTGCTCTGATCTTTCTAATGGGTCTAGCCTTAGCCCATGTCAGTCTCTTCAGTAGGGCAGTGGTGGCTTTTGAGCAATTGGGAACTTGTGGGGTACTATCCTCACTACGTTTTCCCAAAACATTGTGCTGCCCTATTTAGATAGCCTGAGTAAGTTTACTCAGTCTTTCTGTATTTCCACAGGTCCATGTGAGGGATGGCTCCTCTCACACCAGGTGAGCTGTCCTACTGCCGGACAGATAAATATTAAGGTAAGTGCCAGGTTTATTTTTCTATGTAAGCAGGGAAAAATTTGGCACTTATTCAGCTGAAACACTGCAGGGGGACGTTATTTTATTATTCCTGTCAGGGTGCAGGTTTTTATGGCAGTTTTTGTAGGCACTGTTAGTGTGAGGAGTTATTTATTTTATTGATGGCTCAGTGAGGATCCGTTTTTAGTAACGGATTATGTACTTTTATTGGAGGTTTTATTGTTTGTTTTTAAGCCTGTTTTCAAGAAAGTTGTTTAAATTTTTTTTTTTAAATGGCTTTTTTTTTGTCAGCTGTAGGACCGCCCCTTTTAGAGAGGCTCTGATTCTTTGATGTCAGAGCTTTTTTTTTTTGGCGCTTTTCTTCACTTTTTTAGAGTGAGGTACGCATATTTCAGATGGCTCTGCTGTTTAGAAGGCTTCTTGCTGTTTTTGCTTCTCTGGAATCCGGATTGTGAACGGGATTGTTTTTCCTCAGTTTGCTGCGGGTTGCAGGACAGGTAGGGCACCTCAGTAATTCTGCTGAGGTGTAGAGTGTTGCCTGGGGTATGTTTTTCTTGATTTGGTAAATTTTAAAGGAACATTTATTTTTGAATGTTTTTTTTTTTTGTTCTGTATTATATCCTTTGTTAAAAGATATAAAAAAAAAGTTAGATTTCTCCTACATTGGTGTATCCGGTCCACGGCTTCATCCTTACTTGTGGGATATTCTCAATCCCTACAGGAAGTGGCAAAGAGAGCACACAGCAGAGCTGTCCATATAGCTCCCCTCAGGCTCCGCCCCCCCAGTCATTCTCTTTGCCGCTCTAACTAGTAGCATCTCCACGGGGGTGGTAAAGAGTATGTGGTGTTAGTTGTAGTTTTTTATTTCTTCTATCAAGAGTTTGTTATTTTAAAATAGTGCCGGCTTGTACTATTTACTCTAAGCAGAAAGTGATGAAGATTTCTGCTGAGAGGAATATGATTTTAGCACCTTGTAACTAAAATCCATTGCTGTTCCCACGCAGGACTGTTGAATACCAGAGAACTATTATATGCAAATAGTGAAAGACAGCACCTCTCTTTTCCTTTCTGGGGCACAGGAAAGGGTTAGCCAAACCCCAATATGTATTCAAAAGAAGTAGTTTTCCAGCCTCCAGTTAAATTTAAAAGACCTTTATTAATTTCTTACAGGGTCCATCATATCAACCAACAACGTTTCAAACCTATTCCAGGTTCTTAATCATGTCTATTGAATAGTGTACAGGTGTGTCTTTTATACCTGTCCAATCTTCTATCAGTTTGCACAATAGTGCCATCTTGTGGTTAAAATTTAAAATTACATGTGATAAATAAGTTTGTAGATTTATTGGTTTTTATTCTTTTCTTTGTGATTAGAATATAATTTTCTAAGTCCTTATATTTATCACATGAAATGTTAAAACCAAATGACTATATATACAATTAAAACCTATACACATAATAATATCAGAATCAATATGCTACTACAGATATGTGCTACAATTTTTAGAAAAATAATGACCATTCAAAATCTTTGTTCAGACCTTCAGGTATCATTGTATTTAATTTATTTATCCAATACATCTCCCTTCTTTTAAGCATTTGGTACCTGTCACCTCCCCTCCTGGGTCTGTCAACTTGTTCAATTACTTGAAATCTAAGTTGACTGATGTTATGACCCATGGAGAGGAAGTGACAGGAAACAGGAGCTTCCAGATTTTTGTTCCTAATGTTGGATTTATGTTCAGTAATTCTAGTTCTTACTTCCCTACTTGTTTCTCCTATATAAATTCTGGCACACGGACATTTGATGAGATATATAGCGTATGTGCTTCTGCATGTCAAATATTTCTTTATTGGATATTTAGTTCCCTTAATGGGATGAAAAAATTCCTTCCCTTTTATTATTGAACTGCAGTGGCTACAATGTAAGCAAGGGTAGAAACCTCTATTGTCTGATCCTATTGTTGTTTGTGAATTCTTCTTTTTGCTTCCTATATCTGCCCTTACCAATAAGTCTCTCAAGTTCTTCGTTTTTTTTGTAAGCTACCATAGGTATGTTTTTAAATTCTTCAACCTGGGGATTACAGTCTTTCAATATGTGCCAGTGTTTATTTATAATGTGTGATATCTTTGTTCCTAAAGAATTGTATTGAGTAACAAATATCATTCTGTTTTCTTGTGTCTTCTTTTTTATATTGTCTTTTTGATTTTTGCAGTATTCTAATTGTTTTGTGACTAATTCTTCTGGATACCCTCTTCTTTTGAATTTTTCTGCCATTTCTATTAGTCTGATGTTACATTTCTTTTCGTCAGTTACTATTCTTTTTACTCTTTTAAATTGGCCTTGGGGTATTGCTTCTATTGTCTTTTTTGAATGAAAACTGTCATATTGTAATACTTTATTTTTGTCTGTTGGTTTTACATATAGATCGGTTTTCAAAAAACCTTGTTCTTTATACACAAAAGTGTCTAAAAAAGCTGTTTCCTCCATGTTGAGTATGAATTTGAGACCAGCGACAGATGTGTTGAGATGTTGTACAAATTGCAATAGGCTACCAGTGTCACCCCACCAAATGCCAAATATGTCATCCACAAATCTCCACCATGCTGCACCATTTTGTAAAAATAATGGATGTGAATATACAAATTTCTCTTCTATGTGGGACATAAAAATGTTGGCATATGTTGGGGCAACACTGGAGCCCATTGCAGTACCTTGCTTCTGCAGATAAAAGGTGTCTTGAAATAAAAAGTAATTTTGATATAATATAATAGATAACAGATCTGTTAGAAATTGTATTTCTTGCTCATTATATTTGTTATTAGTTTTCAATGTGTTGTTTACTGCCTCAATTCCGCTTGTATGCTTGATTGATGTATATAAGCTAGTAACATCTAATGAGTATAGAATGCATTTGTCTCCAATCTGTCCAATATCTTTTAATTTAACAAGAAAATCATTAGTGTCTTTTAGATATGATGATGTATCTAATAAGTAGGGTTGTAATACTTTATCTAAAAAAAACTGCAATTTTTGAAAAAATAGAGTTCACCCCTGCCACTATTGGGCGTCCTGGTGGTTGAAATTTATCTTTATGAATTTTAGGTGAGATGTATATTACAGGTCTTACTGGGTTTTTTTCAATTAGACATTCTTTGAATTCATTTGTGATGATACCATTCTTAACCGCTATATTTGTGATGTGTTCTATTTCTTTCCCTATTTGGATTGTAGGATCTCTGGTCAAGGCTTCATATACTGTGGTGTCATTTAGTTGTCTTTGTATCTCTTTCACATAATCAATTTTATTTAGTAAAACTACTGCTCCGCCCTTATCTGCTTCCTTTATTGTGATTTCGTTGTTATTTTTTAACTTGTTAATGGCTTCTTGTTGTTTCCTATCTATTTGTACTAGTCCTCTCTTTTTATTTCTTTTGAATAAGTTTTTTACTTCTTTTTGAACTAATTTTGCAAATGTAGCTACACTGTGTTGTAAGGGTGGATTAAATTTACTCTTTCCTTTAATACCAAATGTTTTAGGATCATTGAATTTTATGTCCTTTTTTTTGTCATCAATCTTAATCGTTATAGGTGTTTCTATCATATTTTTAAGTGTGGAAAAATGTACTTTAATTTTCAATTTCCTGAAAAACCTCTCTAAATCTTGTTCTATGATGAATTCATCATGTGTGTTTGGTAAACAGTATGATAAACCTTTATTTAAAATTGCATATTCTATTTCTGACAAGGTGTAATTCGAAATATTGTGAACCAAATCATCCTCTGTATTTTCTATATTGCAGTGCAACTCAGTATTGCTATTAACTATAGTATTGGCTTTAGAATTGGTTTGTATCTCATTCAATTTGAAAGTATTGTGGTTATGGATGGTGTTATCCCTTATTGAGTTCACATTAATGGTGTTTTCTTTATTTAAAGTGCTAGTGTCATTTCCAATGTGACTACCTAAAGTGCTATCAATTTTTAAAGTGCTTGTGTTTTCTGCAGCATTATTTGTTAAAGTGTCGTGATTAATTAAAGTGATATCCAATTGTAAAGTGCATAGATTTTCTGCATCTCTGCTTTCTAAAGTGCTCTCATTTTCAACAATGTTTGTTACATTATTAGCCAAAGTGTTATTTAATCCTAAAGTGCATATATTTTTTACAACATTGCTTTTTTAAGTGCTTTGATTTGCAATACTTATTTCATTGTCAACATTCAACAAGGGATTTTTCATATTAATGTTTGAACTTTTGCAATACTGTGAGTCTTTAAATACATAGTTCGTTTCTTTACTTTGTCCATCATTTCCTTGGCGAATTATGTCCTTTAAATGTCTGTACACAGTGTATTTAGGTGCATTTACTTTACCCATGTTTGCTGTATTTTCACTTGTTGCACTCCCGCTGTGTCTTGTTCTTTCCCTGTTGGTGGTTAAACTCGAGTACCTTAGATTTTCAGGATCCGTTATCTCACCATTTTCTTTGTTTGCTTCCTCTGGTGTATCTTGTGGCTCTGCGCCGCTACTCAATAGCGGTATTGCCCCCGTTGGTATCCTCTCGTTCGTCGGGCTCTCTGGCGCTCCGGTTGTGACGTCGAAAGGTATGCGCAAGCATCGGAAGAGGCGCATACCTGCTGCAGAAAACACAAGCACTTTAAAAATTGATAGCACTTTAGGTAGTCACATTGGAAATGACACTAGCACTTTAAATAAAGAAAACACCATTAATGTGAACTCAATAAGGGATAACACCATTCATAACCACAATACTTTCAAATTGAATGAGATACAAACCAATTCTAAAGCCAATACTATAGTTAATAGCAATACTGAGTTGCACTGCAATATAGAAAATACAGAGGATGATTTGGTTCACAATATTTCGAATTACACCTTGTCAGAAATAGAATATGCAATTTTAAATAAAGGTTTATCATACTGTTTACCAAACACACATGATGAATTCATCATAGAACAAGATTTAGAGAGGTTTTTCAGGAAATTGAAAATTAAAGTACATTTTTCCACACTTAAAAATATGATAGAAACACCTATAACGATTAAGATTGATGACAAAAAAAAGGACATAAAATTCAATGATCCTAAAACAAAGAATGTCTAATTGAAAAAAAAAACAGTAAGACCTGTAATATACATCTCACCTAAAATACATAAAGATAAATTTCAACCACCAGGACGCCCAATAGTGGCAGGGGTGAACTCTATTTTTTCAAAAATTGCAGGTTTTTTTAGATAAAGTATTACAACCCTATTAGATACATCATCATATCTAAAAGACACTAATGATTTTCTTGTTAAATTAAAAGATATTGGACAGATTGGAGACAAATGCATTCTATACTCATTAGATGTTACTAGCTTATATACATCAATCAAGCATACAAGCGGAATTGAGGCAGTAACCAACACATTGAAAACTAATAACAAATATAATGAGCAAGAAATACAATTTCTAACAGATCTGTTATCTATTATATTATATCAAAATTACTTTTTATTTCAAGACACCTTTTATCTGCAGAAGCAAGGTACTGCAATGGTCTCCAGTGTTGCCCCAACATATGCCAACATTTTTATGTCCCACATAGAAGAGAAATTTGTATATTCACATCCATTATTTTTACAAAATGGTGCAGCATGGTGGAGATTTGTGGATGACATATTTGGCATATGGTGGGGTGACACTGGTAGCCTATTGCAATTTGTACAACATCTCAACACATCTGTCGCTGGTCTCAAATTCACACTCAACATGGAGGAAACAGGAGTAGCATTTTTAGACACTTTTGTGTATAAAGAACAAGGTTTTTTGAAAACCGATCTATATGTAAAACCAACAGACAAAAATAAAGTATTACAATATGACAGTTTTCATTCAAAAAAGACAATAGAAGCAATACCCCAAGGCCAATTTAAAAGAGTAAAAAGAATAGTAACTGACGAAAAGAAATGTAACATCAGACTAACAGAAATGGCAGAAAAATTCAAAAGAAGAGGGTATCCAGAAGAATTAGTCACAAAACAATTAGAATACTGCAAAAATCAAAAAGACAATATAAAAAAGAAGACACAAGAAAACAGAATGATATTTGTTACTCCATACAATTCTTTAGGAACAAAGATATCACACATTATAAATAAACACTGGCACATATTGAAAGACTGTAATCCCCAGGTTGAAGAATTTAAAAACATACCTATGGTGGCTTACAAAAAAACGAAGAACTTGAGAGACTTATTGGTAAGGGCAGATATAGGAAGCAAAAAGAAGAATTCACAAACAACAATAGGATCAGACAATAGAGGTTGTTACCCTTGCTTACATTGTAGCCACTGCAGTTCAATAATAAAAGGGAAGGATTTTTTTCATCCCATTAAGGGAACTAAATATCCAATAAAGAAATATTTGACATGCAGAAGCACATACGCTATATATCTCATCAAATGTCTGTGTGCCAGAATTTATATAGGAGAAACAAGTAGGGAAGTAAGAACTAGAATTACTGAACATAAATCCAACATTAGGAACAAAAATCTGGAAGCTCCTGTTTCCTGTCACTTCCTCTCCATGGGTCATAACATCAGTCAACTTAGATTTCAAGTAATTGAACAAGTTGACAGACCCAGGAGGGGAGGTGACAGGTACCAAATGCTTAAAAGAAGGGAGATGTATTGGATAAATAAATTAAATACAATGATACCTGAAGGTCTGAACAAAGATTTTGAATGGTCATTATTTTTCTAAAAATTGTAGCACATATCTGTAGTAGCATATTGATTCTGATATTATTATGTGTATAGGTTTTAATTGTATATATAGTAATTTGGTTTTAACATTTCATGTGATAAATATAAGGACTTAGAAAATTATATTCTAATCACAAAGAAAAGAATAAAAACCAATAAATCTACAAACTTATTTATCACATGTAATTTTAAATTTTAAGCACAAGATGGCACTATTGTGCAAACTGATAGAAGATTGGACAGGTATAAAAGACACACCTGTACACTATTCAATAGACATGATTAAGAACCTGGAATAGGTTTGAAACGTTGTTGGTTGATATGATGGACCCTGTAAGAAATTAATAAAGGTCTTTTAAATTTAACTGGAGGCTGGAAAACTACTTCTTTTGAATACATATTGGGGTTTGGCTAACCCTTTCCTGTGCCCCAGAAAGGAAAAGAGAGGTGCTGTCTTTCACTATTTGCATATAATAGTTCTCTGGTATTCAACAGTCCTGCGTGGGAACAGCAATGGATTTTAGTTACAAGGTGCTAAAATCATATTCCTCTCAGCAGAAATCTTCATCACTTTCTGCTTAGAGTAAATAGTACAAGCCGGCACTATTTTAAAATAACAAACTCTTGATAGAAGAAATAAAAAACTACAACTAACACCACATACTCTTTACCACCCCCGTGGAGATGCTACTAGTTAGAGCGGCAAAGAGAATGACTGGGGGGGCGGAGCCTGAGGGGAGCTATATGGACAGCTCTGCTGTGTGCTCTCTTTGCCACTTCCTGTAGGGATTGAGAATATCCCACAAGTAAGGATGAAGCCGTGGACCGGATGAAGTAACTTCAGTTGGGGGAAACAGTTGGCAGACTTTTCTGCTTAAGGTATGACTGGCCATATTTCTAACAAGACTATGTACTGCTGGAAGGCTGTCATTTCCCCTTATGGGGACCGGTAAGCCATTTTCTTAGTTAAATAAAAGAATAAAGGGCTTCATAAGGGCTTAAAAAACTGGTAGACATTTTTCTGGGCTAAAACGATTGCTTTGCTAGGCATATTTTGCAGATTCTAACTATTAATGGTTATTATAATCTTGGGGATTGTTTAGAAAAACGGCAGGCACTGTGTTGGACACCTTTTTCAGATGGGGGCCTTTTCTAGTTATAGACAGAGCCTAATTTTCGCGCCACTAATGCGCAGTTGTTTTTGGAGAGCAAGGCATGCAGATGCATGTGTGAGGAGCTAAGAATCACTGAAAAAGCTTATAGAAGGCATCATTTGGTATCGTATTCCCCTCTGGGCTTGGTTGGGTCTCAGCAAAGCATATAGCTGGGACTGTATAGGGGTTAGATGTAAAAACGGCTCCGGTTCCGTTAATTTAAGGGTTAAAGCTCTGAAATTTGGTGTGCAATACTTTTAATGCTTTAAGACACTGTGGTGAAATTTTGGTGAATTTTGAACAATTCCTTCATACTTTTTCACATATTCAGTAATAAAGTGTTTTCAGTTTGAAATTTAAAGTGACAGTAACGGTTTTATTTTAAAACGTTTTTTGTGTTTTGTTGACAAGTTTAAGCCTGTTTAACATGTCTGTACCATCAGATAAGCTATGTTCTATATGTATGAAAGCCAAGGTGTCTCCCCATTTAAATTTATGTGATAATTGTGCCATAGTGTCCAAACAAAGTAGGGACAGCAATGCCACAGATAATGATATTGCCCAAGATGATTCCTCAAATGAGGGGAGTAAACATGATACTACATCATCCCCTTCTGTGTCTACACCAGTTTTGCCCACACAAGAGGCCCCTAGTACATCTAGTGCGCCAATTCTTATTACCATGCAACAATTAACGGCTGTAATGGATAACTCTATAGCAAACATTTTATCCAAAATGCCTACTTATCAGAGAAAGCGCGATTGCTCTGTTTTAAACACTGAAGAGCAAGAGGACGCTGATGATAACTGTTCTGACATACCCTCACACCAATCTGAAGGGGCCATGAGGGAGGTTTTGTCTGAGGGAGAAATTTCAGATTCAGGAAAAATTTCTCAACAAGCTGAACCTGATGTTGTGACATTTAAATTTAAATTAGAACATCTCCGCGCACTGCTTAAGGAGGTATTATCTACTCTGGATGATTGTGACAATTTGGTCATTCCAGAGAAATTATGTAAGATGGACAAGTTCCTAGAGGTTCCGGTGCCCCCCGACGCTTTTCCTATACCCAAGCGGGTGGCGGACATAGTAAATAAAGAGTGGGAAAGGCCTGGCATACCTTTTGTCCCCCCCCCCTATATTTAAGAAATTATTTCCTATAGTCGACCCCAGAAAGGACTTATGGCAGACAGTCCCCAAGGTCGAGGGGGCGGTTTCTACTCTAAACAAACGCACTACTATTCCTATCGAAGATAGTTGTGCTTTCAAAGATCCTATGGATAAAAAATTAGAGGGTTTGCTTAAAAAGATTTTTGTTCAGCAAGGTTACCTTCTACAACCAATTTCATGCATTGTTCCTGTCACTACGGCAGCGTGTTTCTGGTTCGAGGAACTAGAAAAGTCGCTCAATAAAGAATCTTCGTATGAGGAGGTTATGGACAGAGTTCAAGCACTTAAATTGGCTAACTCTTTTATTTTAGATGCCGCTTTGCAATTAGCTAGATTAGCGGCGAAAAATTCAGGGTTTGCTATCGTGGCGCGCAGAGCGCTTTGGCTAAAGTCTTGGTCAGCTGATGTGTCTTCCAAGACAAAATTGCTTAACATCCCTTTCAAGGGTAAAACATTATTTGGACCTGATTTGAAAGAGATTATTTCAGACATCACTGGGGGAAAGGGCCACGCCCTCCCACAGGATAGGTCTTTTAAGGCTAAAAATAAGCCTAATTTTCGTCCCTTTCGCAGAAACGGACCAGCCTCTAATTCTACATCCTCTAAGCAAGAGGGTAATACTTCACAACCCAAACCAGCCTGGAGACCAATGCAAGGCTGGAACAAGGGTAAGCAGGCAAAGAAGCCTTCCACTGCTACCAAAACAGCATGAAGGGATGGCCCCCGATCCGGGACCGGATCTGGTGGGGGGCAGACTTTCTCTCTTTGCTCAGGCTTGGGCAAGAGATGTTCAGGATCCTTGGGCTCTAGAAATAGTTTCTCAAGGTTATCTCCTGGAATTCAAGGAACTACCCCCAAGGGGATGGTTCCACAGGTCTCAATTATCTTCAAACCAAATAAAAAGACAGGCATTCTTACATTGTGTAGAAGACCTGTTAAAGATGGGAGTGATTCATCCAGTTCCAATAAGAGAACAAGGGATGGGTTTTTATTCCAACCTGTTCATCGTTCCCAAAAAAGAGGGAACATTCAGACCAATTTTGGATCTCAAGATCCTAAACAAATTTCTCAAGGTTCCATCGTTCAAAATGGAAACTATTCGAACGATCCTACCTACTATCCAGGAAAATCAATTTATGACTACCGTGGATTTAAAGGATGCGTACCTACATATTCCTATCCACAAGGAACATCATCAGTTCCTAAGGTTCGCTTTTCTGGACAAGCATTACCAGTTTGTGGCACTTCCATTCGGATTAGCCACTGCTCCAAGGATTTTCACAAAGGTACTAGGGTCCCTTCTAGCGGTTCTAAGACCAAGGGGCATTGCAGTAGTACCTTACTTGGACGACATCCTGATTCAAGCGTCGTCTCTGTCAAAAGCAAAGGCTCATATGGACATCGTCCTAACCTTTCTCAGATCTCACGGATGGAAGGTGAACAAAGAAAAAAGTTCTCTGTCCCCGTCAACAAGAGTTCCCTTCTTGGGAACAATAATAGATTCCTTAGAAATGAGGATTTTTCTGACAGAGGTCAGAAAATCAAAAATTCTAAGCTCTTGTCAAGTACTTCATTCTGTTCTTCGTCCTTCCATAGCGCAGTGCATGGATGTAATAGGATTGATGGTTGCAGCAATGGACATAGTTCCTTTTGCACGAATTCATCTAAGACCATTACAACTGTGCATGCTCAGACAGTGGAATGGGGATTATACAGACTTGTCTCCGACGATTCAAGTAGATCAAAAGACCAGAGATTCACTCCGTCACAGGGAATGAGCTTCCGCAGACCAGAGTGGGTCATTGTCACGACCGACGCCAGTCTGGTGGGCTGGGGCGCGGTCTGGGAACCCCTGAAAGCTCAGGGTCTATGGTCTCGGGAAGAATCTCTTCTCCCGATAAACATTCTGGAACTGAGAGCGATATTCAATGCTCTCAAAGCTTGGCCTCAACTAGCAAAGGCCAAATTCATAAGGTTTCAATCAGACAACATGACGACTGTTGCATATATCAATCATCAGGGGGGAACAAGGAGTTCCCTGGCGATGGAAGAAGTGACCAAAATAATTCAATGGGCGGAGGATCACTCCTGCCACTTGTCTGCAATCCACATCCCAGGAGTGGAAAATTGGGAAGCGGATTTTCTGAGTCGTCAGACATTCCATCCGGGGGAGTGGGAACTCCATCCGGAAATCTTTGCCCAAATAACTCAATTATGGGGCATTCCAGACATGGATCTGATGGCGTCTCGTCAGAACTTCAAGGTTCCTTGCTACGGGTCCAGATCCAGGGATCCCAAGGCGACTCTAGTAGATGCACTAGTAGCACCTTGGACCTTCAACCTAGCTTACGTATTCCCACCGTTTCCTCTCATTCCCAGGCTAGTAGCCAGGATCAATCAGGAGAGGGCTTCGGTGATCTTGATAGCTCCTGCGTGGCCACGCAGGACTTGGTATGCAGACCTGGTGAATATGTCATCGGCTCCACCATGGAAGCTACCTTTGAGACAGGACCTTCTTGTTCAAGGTCCATTCGAACATCCGAATCTGGTGTCCCTCCAACTGACGGCTTGGAGATTGAACGCTTGATTTTACCAAAGCGTGGGTTTTCAGATTCTGTAATAGATACTCTGATTCAGGCTAGAAAGCCTGTAAGTAGAAAAATTTACCATAAAATATGGAAAAAATATATCTGTTGGTGTGAATCTAAAGGATTCCCATGGAACAAGATAAAAATTCCTAAGATTCTATCCTTTCTACAAGAAGGTTTGGAGAAAGGATTATCTGCAAGTTCTCTGAAGGGACAGATCTCTGCTTTATCTGTTTTACTTCACAAAAGACTGGCAGCTGTGCCAGATGTTCAAGCATTTGTTCAGGCTCTGGTTAGAATCAAGCCTGTTTACAGACCTTTGACTCCTCCCTGGAGTCTAAATCTAGTTCTTTCAGTTCTTCAAGGGGTTCCGTTTGAACCCTTACATTCCGTAGATATTAAGTTATTATCTTGGAAAGTTTTGTTTTTGGTTGCAATTTCTTCTGCTAGAAGAGTTTCAGAGTTATCTGCTCTGCAGTGTTCTCCGCCCTATCTGGTGTTCCATGCAGATAAGGTGGTTTTGCGTACTAAGCCTGGTTTTCTTCCGAAAGTTGTTTCCAACAAAAATATTAACCAGGAGATAGTTGTACCTTCTTTGTGTCCGAATCCAGTTTCAAAGAAGGAACGTTTGTTACACAATTTGGACGTAGTCCGTGCTCTAAAATTCTATTTAGAGGCTACTAAAGATTTCAGACAAACATCTTCCTTGTTTGTTGTTTATTCTGGTAAAAGGAGAGGTCAAAAAGCGACTTCTACCTCTCTTTCCTTTTGGCTTAAAAGCATTATCCGATTGGCTTATGAGACTGCCGGACGGCAGCCTCCTGAAAGAATCACAGCTCACTCCACTAGGGCTGTGGCTTCCACATGGGCCTTCAAGAACGAGGCTTCTGTTGACCAGATATGTAAGGCAGCGACTTGGTCTTCACTGCACACTTTTGCCAAATTTTACAAATTTGATACTTTTGCTTCTTCGGAGGCTATTTTTGGGAGAAAGGTTTTGCAAGCCGTGGTGCCTTCCATTTAGGTGACCTGATTTGCTCCCTCCCTTCATCCGTGTCCTAAAGCTTTGGTATTGGTTCCCACAAGTAAGGATGACGCCGTGGACCGGACACACCTATGTTGGAGAAAACAGAATTTATGCTTACCTGATAAATTACTTTCTCCAACGGTGTGTCCAGTCCACGGCCCGCCCTGGTTTTTTTAATCAGGTCTGATGAATTATTTTCTCTAACTACAGTCACCACGGTATCATATGATTTCTCCTATATATATTTCCTCCTGTCCGTCGGTCGAATGACTGGGGTGGGCGGAGCTTAGGAGGGATCATGTGACCAGCTTTTGCTGGGACTCTTTGCCATTTCCTGTTGGGGAAGAGAATATCCCACAAGTAAGGATGACGCCGTGGACCGGACACACCGTTGGAGAAAGTAATTTATCAGGTAAGCATAAATTCTGTTTTCCTACTTAAATAATCCCTAAGGAAGGTAAAAGCCACAGTAGAGGCTGTGGCATTGTACTGTAGTGTTTTTAACCGGTTAACTGCTGTTATTAGCTCCGGTTTGGGCATTAATGGGTTAATTGGTCTGAATATTTGTGTGCAATCTTTTCAAAGCATTAAGACACTGCGGTGAAAATTTCATTAAAATCGGATGTTTATTTGATGTTTTTTTGAGTTTTCAGTAATAAAGTGTGCACTTTTATTATTTAAAGACACAGTAACGTTTTTGTCAAAAATAATTTTTATTGCATTGAAGTTCTGTTTAAGTCTGTCAAACATGTCTGACCCTTCAGATAGCCTATGTTCTGTATGTTTAAAGGCCAAGGTGGTTCCCCCATTAAATTTATGTGTAAAGTGTGCCATAGCGTCCAAACAGCTTAAGGACCGCACAATCACGCTTAAAGATGTAGCCCAAGATGATTCTTTAGCTGAGGGTAGTGAGGATAGCCCGCTATCCCCTCCTTCTGTGTCAACACCAGCTATGCCCGGGCAAGCGATGCCCAGTACATCTAGCGCACTAATTGCTATTACTATGCAACAGTTAGCAGCAGTAATGGATAATTCTCTCGCAGCATTTTTATCCAAACTGCCAGCTTTTCCAAGGAAGCGTGACTGCTCAGTTTTAAATACAGAAAATGAGCAAGCAGACGCAGAGGATAATTTATCTGTAGTGCCCTCACATCAATCTGACTTGGCGGTGAGGGAGGGCCTGTCGGAGGGAGAAATTTCTGACACAGGAAAAGTTTCTCAGCAGGCAGAGCCTGATACCATAGCATTTAAATTTAAGCTAGAACACCTCCGTGCCCTACTTAAGGAGGTCCTAGCTACACTTGATGATTGTGACCCTTTGGTGGTCCCAGAAAAATTGTGTAAAATGAACAAATTCTTAGAGGTCCCAGTACACACTGATGCGTTTCCGATACCTAAGAGGGTGGCGGATATTGTGACTAGGGAGTGGGAGAGACCAGGTGTACCTTTTGGTCCCCCCCCCCCCCCTATATTTAAGAAAATGTTCCCCATTGTTGACCCCAGAAGGGACGCGTGGCAGACGGTCCCTAAGGTAGAGGGGGCAGTTTCAACACTAGCTAAACGCACGACTATACCAATAGAAGATAGTTGCGCTTTCAAAGACTTATGATGAAGTCATGGACAGAATTCACGCCCTGAAGTTGGCTAATTCCTTCATTACAGATGCCGCTTTTCAGTTAGCTAAATTAGCGGCAAAAAATTCTAATTTTGTAATCGTGGCGCGCAGAGCGCTTTGGCTAAAATCTTGGTCGGCGGATGTGTCGTCCAAAACAAAATTGCTTAATATTCCTTTCAAGGGTAAGACCCTATTCGGGCCAGAGTTGAAAGAAATTATTTCAGATATCACTGGGGGAAAGGGCCATGCCCTTCCACAAGATAGACCTTTCAAAGCTAAGAATAAGTCTAATTTTCGTTCCTTTCGCAATTTCAGGAACGGACCTGCTTCTACCTCTACAGCCACTAGACAAGAGGGTAACGCATCCCAGCCCAAACCAGCATGGAAACCATTGCAAGGCTGGAACAAAGGTAAACAGGCCAAGAAGCCTGTTGCTGCTACCAAGACAGCATGAAAGGTTAGCCCCCGATCCGGGACCGGATCTAGTAGGGGGCAGACTTTCTCTCTTTGCTCAGGCTTGGGCAAGAGATGTTCCGGACCCCTGGGCACTAGAAATTGTCTCTCAGGGGTATCTTCTAGAATTCAAGGACTTTCCTCCAAAGGGAAGGTTCCACATGTCTCGCTTATCTTTAGACCAGATAAAGAGACAGGCATTCTTACATTGCATAGAAGACTTTTAAAAATGGGAGTGATACACCCAGTTCCAACAGCAGAACAAGGACTGGGTTTCTACTCAAACCTGTTTGTAGTTCCCAAAAAGGAAGGAACTTTCAGGCCAATTCTGGATTTAAAAATCCTAAACAAATTCCTCAGAGTTCCATCATTCAAAATGGAAACCATTCGGACAATTTTGCCAATGATCCAGGAGGGTCAATATATGACTACCGTGGACTTAAAGGATGCGTATCTGCATATTCCTATCCACATAGATCACCATCAGTTCCTGAGGTTCGCCTTTCTGGACAAGCAAAAGGCTCATACGGACATTGTTCTAGCCTTTCTAAGGTCTCACGGGTGGAAGGTGAACATAGAAAAGAGTTCTCTGTCCCCGTTCACAAGGGTTCCCTTCCTGGGAACAATAATAGACTCGGTAGAAATGAAGATCTTTCTGACAGAGGTCAGGAAGTTAAAACTTTTGAACAATTGTCGAGTTCTTCAATCCATTCCTCAACCCTCCATAGCTCAGTGCATGGAGGCAATAGGACTAATGGTTGCGGCAATGGTCGTGGTTCCCTTTGCTCGAATTCATTTAAGACCATTGCAACTGTGCATGCTCAAACAGTGGAATGGGGATTATGCAGATTTGTCTCCCCAGATACAAATGGACCAGAAAACCAGAGACTCACTCCTCTGGTGGTTGTCTCAGGATCACCTGTCTCAGGGAATGAGTTTCCGCAGACCGGAGTGGATCATTGTCACGACCGACGCCAGCCTCTTAGGCTGGGGTGCAGTCTGGGAGTCCCTTAAAGCTCAGGGTCTATGGTCTCGGGAAGAATCTCTTCTCCCGATAAACATTTTGGAATTGAGAGCGATATTCAATGCGCTCCAGGCATGGCCTCAACTAGCGGAGGCCAAATTCATCAGATTTCAGTCGGACAACATGACAACTGTAGCGTACATCAATCATCAGGGGGAACAAAGAGTTCCCTGGCGATGAGGGAGGTATCCAAGATCATCAAATGGGCAGAGGATCACTCCTGCCATCTATCGGCAATTCACATCCCAGGAGTGGACACTGGGAAGCGGATTATCTGAGTCGTCAGACTTTCCATCCGGGGGAGTGGGAACTTCACCCGGAGGTTTTTGCCCAGTTAACTCAACTATGGGGCATTCCAGATCTGGATCTGATGGCGTCACGTCAGAACTCCAAAGTTTCACGTTACGGGTCCAGGTATCCCAAGGCGACATTGGTAGATGCCTTAGTGGCGCCTTGGTCGTTCAATCTAGCTTATGTCTTTCCACCGTTTTCTCTTCTCCCCCGGCTAGTAGCCAGGATCAAACAGGAGAAGGCTTCGGTAATTCTGATAGCTCCTGCGTGGCCACGCAGGACTTGGTATGCGGACTTGGTGAATATGTCATCGGTTCCACCATGGAAGCTACCTTTGAGGCAGGACCTTCTAATTCAAGGTCCATTCGAACATCCAAACCTAGTTTCTCTGCAACTGACTGCTTGGAGATTGAACGCTTGATTCTAGCTAAGCGTGGGTTTTCGGAATCAGTTATAGATACTCTGATCCAGGCTAGAAAGCCTGTCACCAGGAAAATTTACCATAAGATATGGCGGAAATATCTTTGCTGGTGCGAATCCAAGGGTTACTCATGGAGTAAGATTAGGATTCCAAGGATACTATCTTTTCTCCAAGAAGGATTGGAGAAAGGTCTATCAGCTAGTTCCTTAAAAGGACAGATATCTGCTCTGTCTGTTTTGTTACACAAGCGTCTGGCAGCCGTGCCAGATGTTCAGGTGTTTGTACAGGCTTTAGTCAAAATCAAGCCTGTCTACAGACCTGTGGCTCCTCCATGGAGTCTAAATTTAGTTCTTTCAGTTCTTCTGTTGAACAGATTTGTAAGGCAGCGACTTGGTCTTCACTGCATACATTCACCAAATTTTACAAATTCTATACTTTTGCTCTTCGGAGGCTATTTTTGGGAGAAAGGTTTTACAAGCAGTGGTGCCTTCCATTTAGGTTACCTGACTTGCTCCCTCCCTTCATCCTTGTCCTAAAGCTTTGGTATTGGTTCACACAAGTAAGGATGAAGCCGTGGACCGGATACACCAATGTAGGAGAAAACAGAATTTATGTGTACCTGATAAATTTCTTTCTCCTACGGTGTATCCGGTCCACGGCCCACCCTGGCATTTGGTCAGGTTTAAATTTATTTTGCAAACTACAGTCACCACTGCACCCTATGGTTCTCCTTTTTCTCCTAACCGTCGGTCGAATGACTGGGGGGCGGAGCCTGAGGGGAGCTATATGGACAGCTCTGCTGTGTGCTCTCTTTGCCACTTCCTGTAGGGATTGAGAATATCCCACAAGTAAGGATGAAGCCGTGGACCGGATACACCGTAGGAGAAAGAAATTTATCAGGAGGAAAGGGATCTTTTCTTCCTCGGGATAAGAAGAATAAGCATAAAGGGCATCAGAGTAATTTTCTTTCCTGTCATAACTTTAGAGGTAAATGCTCTGCTTCCTGTTCCAAGCAGGAACTAGCTAAGTCTTCCTGGAAGTCTGGTCAGTCTTGGAACAAGGGGAAACAGTCTAAGAAACCTGCGGCTGACTCCATGTCAGCATGAAGGGTTGGCCCCCGATTCAGGAACGGATCTAGTAGGGGGCAGGCTTTCTCAATTCGCTCAAGCTTGGCTACAAGAGGTCCCAGACCTATGGGCGGTGGAAATTGTTTCTCAGGGGTACAAGATAGCATTCAAGACGTTTCCTCCCAGAGGCAGGTTTCTTCTCTCAAGAATATCTGTAGACCATATAAAGAGAGAGGCGTTCTCAAAATGTATAAAGAATCTTTCTTTCATGTAATTGGCAAGAGTCCATGAGCTAGTGACGTATGGGATATACATTCTTACCAGGAGGGGCAAAGTTTCCCAAACATCAAAATGCCTATAAATACACCCCCACCACACCCACAATTCAGTTTTACAAACTTTGCCTCCTATAGAGGTGGTGAAGTAAGTTTGTGCTAGATTTCTACGTTGATATGCGCTTCTCAGCATGCTGAAGCCTGGTTCCTCTCAGAGTGCAGTGAATGACAGAGGGATGTGAAGGGAGTATTACCTATTGATTGCAATGGTCATCCTAACGGGGATCTATTTCATAGGTTCTCTGTTATCGGTCGTAGAGATTAATCTCCTACCTCCCTTTTCAGATCGACGATATACTCTTGAGGAGGCTCTACAGGTGGAGACCCCGTTAGATGATATTTTAGACAGGATTAAAGCTCTCAAGTTAGCTAATTCCTTTATTTCTGACGCCGTTTTTCATCTAACCAAACTAACGGCTAAGAATTCAGGTTTGCCATTCTGGCGCGCAGGGCGCTATGGCTTAAGTCCTGGTCAGCAGACATTACTTCAAAGTCTAAGCTTCTTAACATCCCCTTCAAAGGACAGACCCTATTCGGGCCGGGCCTGAAGGAGATCATTTCTGATATTACTGGAGGAAAAGGTCACGCCCTTCCTCAGGATAGGTACAATAAATTAAGGACCAAACAGAATAATTTTCTTTCATTTCGAAACTTCGAGAGTGGCGCAGCTTCCACTTCCTCTAATGCAAAACAAGAGGGAAATTTCGCCCAGTCCAAACCAGTCTGGAGACCGAACCAGGCATGGAGCAAGGGGAAGCAGGCCAAAAAACCTGCTGCCGCCTCTAAGACAGCATGAAGGAGTAGCCCCCGATCCGGGACCGGATCTAGTAGGGGCAGACTTTCTCTCTTCGCCCAGGCTTGGGCAAGAGACGTCCAGGATCCCTGGGCAATAGAGATTGTTTCCCAGGGATATCTTCTGGACTTCAAAGCTTCATCTCCAAAGGGGGGATTTCATCTCTCACAATTATCTGTAAACCAGATAAAGAGAGAGGCATTCTTAAGTTGTGTTCAAGACCTACTGGTTATGGGAGTGATCCACCCAGTTCCAAGGGAGGAACAGGGGCAGGGCTTCTATTCAAATCTGTTTATAGTTCCCAAAAAAGAGGGAACTTTCAGACCAATCTTGGATCTCAAGATCCTAAACAAATTTCTCAGAGTCCCATCCTTCAGTGGACTTAAAGGATGCTTATCTCCACATTCCTATTCACAGAGATCATCATCAGTTCCTCAGGTTCGCCTTCTTAGACAGGCATTACCAGTTTGTAGCTCTTTCCTTCGGGTTAGCCACGGCACCAAGAATCTTTACGAAGGTTCTAGGGTCCCTACTGGTGGTTCTAAGGCCACGGGGCATAGCGGTGGCTCCTTACCTAGACGACATTCTGATACAGGCGTCGACTTTTCAAATCGCCAAGTCCCATACGGACATTGTTCTGGCCTTTCTGAGGTCTCACGGGTGGAAGGTGAACAAAGAAAAGAGTTCTCTCTCCCCTCTCACAAGAGTTTCCTTCCTAGGAACACTGATAGATTTAGTAGAAATAAAAAAAAATTCTGACAGAGGTCAGGTTATCAAAGCTTCTAACTTCCTGCCGTGCTCTTCATTCCACTTCTAGGCCGTCAGTGGCTCAGTGTATGGAAGTAATCGGCCTAATGGTAGTGGCAATGGACATAGTTCCGTTTGCCCGCCTACATCTCAGACCACTGCAAGTTTGCATGCTCAATCAGTGGAATAGGGACTACACAGATTTGTCCCCTCTGCTAAATCTGGATCAAGAGACCTGGGATTCTCTTCTCTGGTGGTTATCTCGGGTCCATCTGTCCAGGGGAATGAGCTTTCGCAGGCCAGAGTGGACTATAGTGACGACAGATGCCAGCCTTCTGGGCTGGGGCGCAGTCTGGAACTCCCTGAAGGCTCAGGGTTCGTGGACTCAGGAGGAAGCCCTCCTTCCGATAAACATTCTGGAACTGAGAGCGATATTCAATGCTCTTCAGGCTTGGCCTCAACTAGCTGCGATCAGGTTCATCAGATTTCAGTCGGACAATATCACGACGGTAGCCTATATCAACCATCAGGGGGGAACAAGAAGCCCCCTGGCAATGTTGGAGGTTTCAAAGATAATTCTATGGGCAGAGGTTCACTCTTGCCATCTCTCAGCTATCCATATCCCAGGAGTAGAGAACTGGGAGGCGGATTTTCTAAGTCGGCAGACTTTTCATCCGGGGGAGTGGGAGCTCCATCTGGAGGTATTTGCTCAGCTGATTCAACTATGGGGCAAACCAGAACTGGATCTGATGGCGTCTCGTCAGAACGCCAAGCTTCCTTGTTACGGGTCCAGGTCAAGGGATCCCCAGGCAGCGCTGATAGATGCTCTAGCAGTGCCCTGGTCCTTCAGCCTGGCTTATGTGTTCCCACCATTTCCTCTCCTCCCTCGTCTGATTGCCAAGATCAAGCAGGAGAGAGCTTCAGTGATTTTGATAGCACCTGCGTGGCCACGCAGGACTTGGTATGCAGATCTGGTGGACATGTCATCCTTTCCACCATGGACTCTGCCGCTGAGGCTGGACCTTCTACTCCAAGGTCCATTCAAACATCCAAATCTAATTTCTCTGCGGCTGACTGCTTGGAGAACACTTGATTTTATCAAAACGTGGTTTCTCCGAGATCTATCATAAGATATGGTAAATATCTTCATTTTGTGTGAATCCAAGGGTTACTCATGGAGTAAAGTCAGGATTCCTAGGATATTACTACTGAAAACTGGAAACTCTGTGACAGTGTGTCACAGATAACCTATAGGAGGCGCTATTTAACAGATGGTGTGGGTGACCCTAGTGTAAATATTTATAAAAAACCCATAAAAAGTTATGGTGAGAGCGAAACTAAAATACAGAATTAATAAATAAATTATTATAAATAAAATAAAATGCAGACTTAATTAAAAGAGTTATTATGATTAATATAAAAATGTATATATGTGTATATACACACGTTGCACTGGATGGTGTCCAGTATAGGCGGTGTAAATATACAGTCCCAAAATAAGTCCGTATGAGAAAGGAATAAATGAAGAAGGCAGCTCTCGGTCTTCACTTCACAAGTGATGTAATTTCTTAGATGGACAACTGTAAAAAACAGAAACAGAGGCGCCACATGTGTAGATCAATGGATACCACAAACACCAAACTGGACAAGATACAGGGTACTCACAAACATGAAGGCACTCTCGTGTGCCTATTAGAGGCAGGCTGGTATTCTAAACAGCAAACCAGCTGGCTGTGTGAACGAATCCCCGTCGTGGTGTCCTGAAGCAGTGGATCTCCTGAAAGGCAGCCCTTGCCTAGATCGTTTCCTATACGTTGGAACAGGGGAGAAAGGCTAAACAGCCTTTGGGTTACTTGAAGGGAGATTGATAAACACACCAGACTTAGTGAATCATAAAACTAGCATTTATTATACAGAATAAAATAGCCAGTAATGTAGCACATTACAGCTGGTGTGTTAAAATCAAATCTCCTATAACATATAGAGATGTACAGCGACGCGATTCTCGGGGGTAACCCCGTTTCCTCAGGCTTGTATGAGCTTGTACAGGCTATTTTATTCTGTATAATAAATGCTAGTTTTATGATTCACTAAGTCTGGTGTGTTTATCAATCTCCCTTCAGGTAACCCAAAGGCTGTTTAGCCTTTCTCCCCTGTTCCAACCTATAGGAAACGATCTAGGCAAGGGCTGCCTTTCAGGAGATCCACTGCTTCAGGACACCACGACGGGGATTCATTCACACAGCCAGCTGGTTTGCTGTTTAGAATACCAGCCTGCCTCTAATAGGCACACGAGAGTGCCTTCATGTTTGTGAGTACCCTGTATCTTGTCCAGTTTGGTGTTTGTGGTATCCATTGATCTACACATGTGGCGCCTCTGTTTCTGTTTTTTACAGTTGTCCTTCCTAGGATATTATCCTTTCTCCAAGAAGGATTGGAGAAGGGATTGTCAGCTAGTTCCTTAAAGGGACAGATTTCTGCTCTGTCTATTCATCTGCACAAGCGTCTGGCAGATGTTCCAGACGTTCAGGCGTTTTGTCAGGCTTTAGTTAGAATCAAGCCTGTGTTTAAACCTGTTGCTCCGCCATGTAGTTTAAATTTAGTTCTTAAAGTTCTTCAAGGGGTTCCGTTTTGAACCTCTGCATTCCATAGATATCAAGCTTTTATCTTGGAAAGTTCTGTTTTTGGTAGCTATCTCTTCGGCTCGAAGAGTTTCAGAGTTATCTGCCTTACAGTGTGATTCCCCTTGCATACAAAGAGAGAAGCGCTCTACCAGGAACGAACAACAGCTCAGTGGCTTGTTCTATGGCGATTTACCACCCGGAAGCAGCCTCTTTTAGACCAGTGTGCTTTTCACAGAAGAAAACTTTTCACAGAAGTGTGATTCCCCTTATCTGATCTTCCATGCAGATAAGGTAGTTTTGCGTACCAAACCTGGGTTTCTTCCTAAGGTGGTATCTAATAAGAATATCAATCAGGAGATTGTTGTTCCGTCACTGTGTCCTAATCCTTCTTCAAAGAAGGAACGTCTGTTACACAATCTTGACGTGGTTCGTGCTTTAAAGTTTTATTTACAAGCTACTAAGGTTTTTCGTCAAACATCTGCATTGTTTGTTGTCTACTCTGGACAGAGGAGAGGCCAAAAGGCTTCGGCATCTTCTCTTTCTTTTTGGCTGAGAAGCATAATCCGTTTAGCTTATGAGACTGCTGGCCAGCAGCCTCCTGAAAGAATTACAGCTCATTCCACTAGAGCGGTAGCTTCCACATGGGCTTTTAAAAATGAGGCCTCTGTTGAACAGATTTGTAAGGCGGCGACTTGGTCTTCGCTTCATACTTTTTCTAAATTCTACAAATTTGATACTTTTGCTTCCTTTGAGGCTATTTTTGGGAGAAAGGTCTTGCAGGCAGTGGTGCCTTCCGTTTAAGTTCCTGCCTTGTCCCTCCCTTCATCCGTGTCCTAAAGCTTTGGTATTGGTATCCCACAAGTAATGGATGAACCCATGGACTGGATACACCTTACAAGAGAAAACAAAATTTATGCTTACCTGATAAATTTCTTTCTCTTGTGGTGTATCCAGTCCACGGCCCGCCCTGTCATTTTAAGGCAGGTGTTTTTTATTTTTAAACTAAAGTCACCACTGCACCCTATAGTTTCTCCTTTTTTCTTGCTTGTCTTCGGTCGAATGACTGGGGGGGGCAGTTAGGGGAGGAGCTATATAGACAGCTCTGCTGTGGGTGTCCTCTTGCAGCTTCCTGTTGGGAAGGAGAATATCCCACAAGTAATGGATGAACCCGTGGACTGGATACACCACAAGAGAAAGAAATTTATCAGGTAAGCATAAATTTCTTTCATGTAATTAACAAGAGTCCATGAGCTAGTGACGTATGGGATATACATTCCTACCAGGAGGGGCAAAGTTTCCCAAACCTTAAAATGCCTATAAATACACCCCTCACCACACCCACAAATCAGTTTTACAAACTTTGCCTCCAAGGGAGGTGGTGAAGTAAGTTTGTGCTAGATTCTACGTTGATATGCGCTCCGCAGCAAGTTGGAGCCCGGTTTTCCTCTCAGCGTGCAGTGAATGTCAGAGGGATGTGAGGAGAGTATTGCCTATTGAATGCAGTGATCTCCTTCTACGGGGTCTATTTCATAAGGTTCTCTGTTATCGGTCGTAGAGATTCATCTCTTACCTCCCTTTTCAGATCGACGATATACTCTTATATTTACCATTTCCTCTACTGATTCTCGTTTCAGTACTGGTTTGGCTTTCTACAAACATGTAGATGAGTGTCCTGGGGTAAGTAAGTCTTATTTTCTGTGACACTCTAAGCTATGGTTGGGCACTTTATTTTTAAAGTTCTAAATATATGTATTCAAACATTTATTTGCCTTGACTCAGAATGTTCAACTTTCCTTATTTCCAGACAGTCAGTTTCATATTTGGGATTATGCTTTAAATTATCATATTTTGTCTTACCTCAAAAATTTGACTTTTTTCCCTGTGGGCTGTTAGGCTCGCGGGGGCTGAAAATGCTTCATTTTATTGCGTCATTTTTGGCGCGGATTTTTTTGGCGCAAAAATTCATTTCCGTTTCCGGCGTCATACGTGTCGCCGGAAGTTGCGTCATTTTTTGACGTTATTTTGCGCCAAAAATGTCGGCGTTCCGGATGTGGCGTCATTTTTGGCGCCAAAAGCATTTAGGCGCCAAATAATGTGGGCGTCTTATTTGGCGCCAAAAAATATGGGCGTCGCTTTTGTCTCCACATTATTTCAGTCTCATTTTCATTTGCTTCTGGTTGCTAGAAGCTTGATGTTTGGCATTTTTTTCCCATTCCTGAAACTGTCTTATAAGGAATTTGATTTATTTTGCTTTATATGTTGTTTTTTCTCTTACATATTGCAAGATGTCTCACGTTGCATCTGAGCCAGAAGATACTACAGGAAAACCACTGCCTGCTGGATCTACCAAAGCTAAGTGTATCTGCTGTAAACTTTTGGTAGCTATTTCTCCAGCTGTTGTTTGTATTAATTGTCATGACAAACTTGTTAAAGCAGATAATATTTCCTTTAGTGATGTACCATTGCCTGTTGCAGTTCCCTCAACATCTAAGGTGCAGAATGTTCCTGATAACATAAGAGATTTTGTTTCTGAATCCATAAAGAAGGCTTTGTCTGTTATTTCTCCTTCTAGTAAACGTAAAAAGTCTTTTAAATCTTCTCTCTCTACAGATGAATTTTTAAATGAACACCATCATTCTGATTCTTTGGACTCTTCTAGTTCAGAGGATTCTGTCTCAGAGATTGATGCTGATAAATCTTCATATTTATTTAAGATGGAATTTATTCGCTCTTTACTTAAAGAAGTACTAATTGCTTTAGAAATAGAGGATTCTAGTCCTCTTGATACTAATTCTATACGTTTGGATAAGGTTTTTAAAGCTCCTGCGGTTATTCCAGAAGTCTTTCCTGTTCCTAATGCTATTTCTGCAGTAATTGCTAAGGAATGGGATAAATTGGGTAATTCATTTACTCCTTCTAAACGTTTTAAGCAATTATATCCTGTTCCGCCTGACAGGTTAGAATTTTGGGACAAAATCCCTAAAGTTGATGGGGCTATTTCTACCCTTGCTAAACGTACTACCATTCCTACGTCAGATGGTACCTCGTTTAAGGATCCTTTAGATAGAAAAATTGAATCTTTTCTAAGAAAAGCTTATCTATGTTCAGGTAATCTTCTTAGACCTGCTATATCATTGGCTGATGTTGCTGCAGCTTCAACTTTTTGGTTGGAAACTCTAGCGCAACAAGTAACAAATCGTGATTCTCATGATATTATTATTCTTCTCCAGCATGCTAATAATTTCATCTGTGATGCCATTTTTGATATTATTAGAGTTGATGTTAGATTTATGTCTCTGGCTATCTTAGCCAGAAGAGCTTTATGGCTTAAGACTTGGAATGCTGATATGGCTTCTAAATCAACTCTACTTTCCATTTCTTTCCAGGGAAACAAATTATTTGGTTCTCAGTTGGATTCTATTATTTCAACTGTTACTGGTGGGAAAGGAACTTTTTTACCACAGGATAAAAAATCTAAAGGTAAAAACAGGGCTAACAATCGTTTTCGTTCCTTTCGTTTCAACAAAGAACAAAAGCCTGATCCTTCGTCCTCAGGAGCAGTTTCAGTTTGGAAACCATCTCCAGTCTGGAATAAATCCAAGCCTGCTAGAAAGGCAAAGCCTGCTTCTAAGTTCACATGAAGGTACGGCCCTCATTCCAGTTCAGCTGGTAGGGGGCAGGTTACGTTTTTTCAAAGAAATTTGGATCAAATCTGTTCACAATCTTTGGATTCAGAACATTGTTTCAGAAGGGTACAGAATTGGTTTCAAGATGAGACCTCCTGCAAAGAGATTTTTTCTTTCCCATGTCCCAGTAAATCCAGTGAAAGCTCAAGCATTTCTGAATTGTGTTTCAGATCTAGAGTTGGCTGGAGTAATTATGCCAGTTCCAGTTCCGGAACAGGGGATGGGGTTTTATTCAAATCTCTTCATTGTACCAAAGAAGGAGAATTCCTTCAGACCAGTTCTGGATCTAAAATTATTGAATCGTTATGTAAGGATACCAACGTTCAAGATGGTAACTGTAAGGACTATATTGCCTTTTGTTCAGCAAGGGAATTATATGTCCACAATAGATTTACAGGATGCATATCTGCATATTCCGATTCATCCAGATCATTATCAGTTCCTGAGATTCTCTTTTCTAGACAAGCATTACCAATTTGTGGCTCTACCGTTTGGCCTTGCTACAGCTCCAAGAATTTTCACAAAGATTCTCGGTGCCCTTCTGTCTGTAATCAGAGAACAGGGTATTGTGGTATTTCCTTATTTGGACGATATCTTGGTACTTGCTCCGTCTTTACATTTAGCAGAGTCTCATACGAATCGACTTGTGTTGTTTCTTCAAGATCATGGTTGGAGGATCAATTTACCAAAAAGTTCTTTGATTCCTCAAACAAGGGTAACCTTTCTGGGTTTCCAGATAGATTCAGTGTCCATGACTCTGTCTTTAACAGACAAGAGACGTCTAAAATTGATTACAGCTTGTCGAAACCTTCAGTCACAATCATTCCCTTCGGTAGCCTTATGCATGGAAATTCTAGGTCTTATGACTGCTGCATCGGACGCGATCCCCTTTGCTCGTTTTCACATGCGACCTCTTCAGCTCTGTATGCTGAACCAATGGTGCAGGGATTACACGAAGATATCTCAATTAATATCTTTAAAACCGATTGTTCGACACTCTCTAACGTGGTGGACAAATCACCATCGTTTAATTCAGGGGGCTTCTTTTGTTCTTCCGACCTGGACTGTAATTTCAACAGATGCAAGTCTCACAGGTTGGGGAGCTGTGTGGGGATCTCTGACGGCACAAGGAGTTTGGGAATCTCAGGAGGTGAGATTACCGATCAATATTTTGGAACTCCGTGCAATTTTCAGAGCTCTTCAGTTTTGGCCTCTTCTGAAGAGAGAATCGTTCATTTGTTTTCAGACAGACAATGTCACAACTGTGGCATACATCAATCATCAAGGAGGGACTCACAGTCCTCTGGCTATGAAAGAAGTATCTCGAATTTTGGTTTGGGCGGAATCCAGCTCCTGTCTAATCTCTGCGGTTCATATCCCAGGTGTAGACAATTGGGAAGCGGATTATCTCAGTCGCCAAACGTTGCATCCGGGCGAATGGTCTCTTCACCCAGAGGTATTTCTTCAGATTGTTCAATTGTGGGGGCTCCCAGAGATAGATCTGATGGCCTCTCATCTAAACAAGAAACTTCCCAGGTATCTGTCCAGATCCCGGGATCCTCAGGCGGAGGCAGTGGATGCATTATCACTTCCTTGGAAGTATCATCCTGCCTATATCTTTCCGCCTCTAGTTCTTCTTCCAAGAGTAATCTCCAAGATTCTGAGGGAATGCTCGTTTGTTCTGCTAATAGCTCCGGCATGGCCTCACAGGTTTTGGTATGCGGATCTTGTCCGGATGGCATCTTGCCAGCCATGGACTCTTCCGTTAAGACCAGACCTTCTGTCACAAGGTCCTTTTTTCCATCCGGATCTGAAATCCTTAAATTTAAAGGTATGGAGATTGAACGCTTGATTCTTGGTCATAGAGGTTTCTCTGACTCCGTGATTAATACTATGTTACAGGCTCGTAAATCTGTATCTCGAGAGATATATTATAGAGTCTGGAAGACTTATATTTCATGGTGTCTTTCTCATCATTTTTCTTGGCATTCTTTTAGAATACCGAGAATTTTACAATTTCTTCAGGATGGTTTGGATAAGGGTTTGTCCGCAAGTTCTTTGAAAGGACAAATCTCTGCTCTTTCTGTTCTTTTTCACAGAAAGATTGCTATTCTTCCTGATATTCATTGTTTTGTACAAGCTTTGGTTCGTATAAAACCTGTCATTAAGTCAATTTCTCCTCCTTGGAGTTTGAATTTGGTTCTGGGAGCTCTTCAAGCTCCTCCGTTTGAACCTATGCATTCATTGGACATTAAATTACTTTCTTGGAAAGTTTTGTTCCTTTTGGCCATCTCTTCTGCTAGAAGAGTTTCTGAATTATCTGCTCTTTCGTGTGAGTCTCCTTTTCTGATTTTTCATCAGGATAAGGCGGTGTTGCGAACTTCTTTTGAATTTTTACCTAAAGTTGTGAATTCCAACAACATTAGTAGAGAAATTGTGGTTCCTTCATTATGTCCTAATCCTAAGAATTCTAAGGAGAAATCATTGCATTCTTTGGATGTTGTTAGAGCTTTGAAATATTATGTTGAAGCTACGAAATCTTTCCGTAAGACTTCTAGTCTATTTGTTATCTTTTCCGGTTCTAGGAAAGGCCAGAAAGCTTCTGCCATTTCTTTGGCATCTTGGTTGAAATCTTTAATTCATCTTGCCTATGTTGAGTCGGGTAAAACTCCGCCTCAAAGAATTACAGCTCATTCTACTAGGTCAGTATCTACTTCCTGGGCGTTTAGGAATGAAGCTTCGGTTGACCAGATCTGCAAAGCAGCAACTTGGTCTTCTTTGCATACTTTTACTAAATTCTACCATTTTGATGTATTTTCTTCTTCTGAAGCAGTTTTTGGTAGAAAAGTTCTTCAGGCAGCGGTTTCAGTTTGAATCTTCTGCTTATGTTTTTTGTTAAACTTTATTTTGGGTGTGGATTATTTTCAGCAGGAATTGGCTGTCTTTATTTTATCCCTCCCTCTCTAGTGACTCTTGTGTGGAAAGATCCACATCTTGGGTAGTCATTATCCCATACGTCACTAGCTCATGGACTCTTGTTAATTACATGAAAGAAAACATAATTTATGTAAGAACTTACCTGATAAATTCATTTCTTTCATATTAACAAGAGTCCATGAGGCCCACCCTTTTTTGTGGTGGTTATGATTTTTTTGTATAAAGCACAATTATTCCAATTCCTTATTTTATATGCTTCGCACTTTTTCTTATCACCCCACTTCTTGGCTATTCGTTAAACTGATTTGTGGGTGTGGTGAGGGGTGTATTTATAGGCATTTTAAGGTTTGGGAAACTTTGCCCCTCCTGGTAGGAATGTATATCCCATACGTCACTAGCTCATGGACTCTTGTTAATATGAAAGAAATGAATTTATCAGGTAAGTTCTTACATAAATTATGTTTTTGTTTTTTTTTCCAGCGCACACTTTAAACAACGCTGGTATTTCTGAATGGCTGCGTTAGCCTCAGAAAAGTGAGCATTGAGCAAATTTAGCGCCACTTCTACCTGTAATACTAGCGTTGCTTACGGTAACGGTAAGCTGGCAAAAAGTGCTTGTGTACGATTTCCCCATAGGATACAATGGGGCTGAGCTGGCTGAAAAAAAAACTTAACACCTGCAAAAAAGCAGCGTTCAGCTCTTATCGCAGCCCCATTGTTTCCTATGGGGAAACACTTTCTAAGGCTACACCTAACACCCTAACATGAACCCCGAGTCTAAACACCCCTAACCTTACACTTATTAACCTCTAATCTGCCGCCCCCAACATCGTCGCCACCTGCATTATACTATTAACCCCTAATCTGCCGCTCCGGACACCGCCGCCACCTACATTATTCCTATGAACCCCTAATATGCTGACCCTAACATCGCCGACACCTATATTATATTTATTAACCCCTAATCTGCCGCCCGTAACGTCGCTGCCACCTACCTACAATTATTAACCCCTAATCTGCCGCCCCCAACGTCGGCACTACTATATTAAATGTATTAACCCCTAAACCTAAGTCTAACCCTAACACCCCCTAACTTAAATCTATTTTTAATAAATCTAACTAAAATTTCTAAAATTAAATAAATTATTCCTATTTAAAACTAAATACTTACCTATAAAATAAACCCTAATATAGCTACAATATAACTAATAGTTACATGGTAGCATTTTTAGGATTTATATTTATTTTACAGGCAACTTTGTATTTATTTTAACTAGGTACAATAGCTATTAAATAGTTAATAACTATTTAATATCTACCTAGTTAAAATAATTGCAAAATTACCTGTAAAATAAATCCTAACCTAAGTTACAAATACACTAAACTATATTTAAAAAAAACAAACACTAAATTACAAAAAATAAAAAAATTACAAGAATTTTAATCTAATTACACCTAATCTAAGCCCCCCTAATAAAATAAAAAAGCCCCCCAAAATAATAAAACTTAAAAGGGCCTTTTGCGGGGCATTGCCCCAAAGTAACCAGCTCTTTTACCAGCCCTTAAAAGGGCTTTTTGCGGGGCATTGCCCCAAAGTAATCAGCTCTTTTACCTGTAAAAAAACTAAATACAATACCCCCCCCAACATTACAACCCACCACCCACACACCCCACTCTAAAACCCACCCGATCCCCCCTTAAATAAACCGAACACTACCCCATTGAAGATCACCCTACCTTGAGCCGTCTTCACCCAGCCCAGCCGAACTCTTCATCCGATCAGGGCACAAGTGGTCCTCCATCCAGCAGAAGTCTTCATCCAAGCGGCATCTTCTATCTTTAATCAATCGGAGCGGAGCGGTTCCATCTTCAATCCAGCCGACGCGGAGCCATCCTCTTTTTCCGATGCTGTTTCCTGCAGCTTTCTCCTCAAACGTCCCAAGCCTCAATTGTGTCACATACAGTGCCCCGTGGTTCCTCTCAGCCTCCTGGAGGCGTATATTTTCCTGTAGCTTTTGCTGCACAGATATCATCTTCAGATTTAAGCTTGAACACCTCTGTGTACTGTTAAAGGAGGTACTGGCTACTTTGGACGACTCAGATTCTTCTGTCGCTGTTAACCCTAATAAATCTAGTAACCTTAACAAATAATTTGATGTTCCTTCCTCTGTGGAAGTGTTTCCTGTTCCAGACCGTGTGTCGGAGATCATTGCACAAGAGTGGGATAAGCCAGGGATATCTTTCTCCCGGTCTCCTGTTTTTAAAAAAAATGTTTCTTGTTGCTGACTTCATTTGAGACTCATGGCGCACAGTGCCTAAGGTAGAAGGGGCTATTTCTTCTCTGGCTAAGAGAACCACGATTCCTATTGAGGATAGCTGTTCCTTTAAGGACCCTATAGACAAAAAGCTGGAGTCTTATTTAAAGAAAATGTATGTTAATCAGGGTCTACAATGGCAACCTGCAGTCTGTATTGCCACAGTGGCAAGTGCAGCATCTTATTGGTGCAATGCTTTGTCACAGTTGGTTTTAGAGAAAACTCTGTTGGAGGAGATCCAATATAGGATTAAGGCCCTCAAACTAGCCAATTCCTTTATTTCTGATGCTTACATGCAAGTAATTAGACTGGAAGCCAAGATGTCTGGCTTCACTGTACTAGCCCAAGGGGCTTTGTGGCTGAAATCTTGGTCAGCTGATGTTACCTCCAAGTCCAAGCTTCTGTCGCTACCTTACAAGGGTAGGACCCTGTTTGGTCCTGGTCTGGCAGAGATAATTTCTGAAATTACGGGTGGAAAGGGGTCTTTTCTACCACACGACAAGAAGAATAGACCTTAGGGGTGTCAAAATTCTAATTTTCGTTCCTTTCGTAACTTCAAAGGTCAGAAGTCCTCCTCTTCCAAGCCAAAACAGTATTACTGTTTTTGGAGACCCGATCAGACTTGGAATAAGGGTTAACAATCAAAGAAGCCCTCATCTGAGACTAAGTCAGCATGAAGGGTCAGTCCCCGGTCTGGTACTAGATCAGGTGGGGATCAGACTTTCCTTGTTTCAAAAAGCCTGGATACGCAATGTCCCAGACCTTTGGGCTATGGACATTGTATCTCAGGGTTACAAAATAGACTTCAAGAATTGTCCTCCCAGGGGCAGATTCCACCTCTCAGGATTATCTGCAGACCAAGTAAAGAGAGTCATTCTTGAACTGCGTTCAGGACCTTTTCTTCCTGGGAGTGATTGTTCCAGTTCCAGTAAGGGAACGGGTCTAGGATTTTATTCAAATCTGTTTGTGGTTCCCAAAAAAGAGGGAACTTTTTAACCCATTTTAGACATGAAGTGTCTCAACAAATTTCTCAGGGTACCGTCATTAAAAATGGAAACTATTCGTTCCATTCTTCCTTTAGTCCAAAAGGGTCAGTTCATGACGACCATAGACCTGAAGGACGCGTATCTTCATGTTCCCATCCACAGGGATCATCACAAGCTCCTGAGATTCGCTTTCCTGGACAAGCACTTTCAGTTTGTTGCTCTTCCGTTCGGCCTTGTCACAGCTCCCAGAATTTTTTCAAAGGTTCTGGGGGCTCTCTTGGAAGTTGTCAGGTCTCAGGGAATCGCCGTGGTGCCCTATCTGGACAACATCTTGTTTCAGGCGCCATCTTTTCAACTAGCAAAATCTCATATGGAGATCTTGTTATCTTGTCTTCATTCCCACGGATGGAAAGTGAATCTGGAAAAGAGTTCCCTTGTTCCAGCTACAAGGGTGGTCTTCTTAGGGACCATCATAGATTCCCTATCTATTAAGATTTTTCTGACTGAGGTCAGAAAATCAAAAATGATCTCTTCTTGCCTCTCTCTTCAGTCTACTGTCCGGCCGTCAGTAGCTCTATTAATAGAGGTAATTGGTTTGATGGTCGCTTCCATGTACATCGTTCCCTTTGCTCGATTACATTTGAGAGCTCTGCAATTATGCATGCTCAGACAATGGAACGGAGACCATTTGGATCTGTCCCAGAGGATAGATCTGGACCAGTTGACAATAGACTCTTTAGTGGTGGATTTCTCAGGATCATCTGTCTCAGGGAACATGCTTCCGGAGACCCTCCTGGGTGATTGTGACCATGGACGCCAGCCTGCTAGGCTAGGGAGCAGTCTGGGACTCGTTAAAGGATCAGGGCCTATGGACTCGAGAGAAGTCTTCTCTTCCGATAAATATCTTGGAGTTGAGAGTGATCTTCAATGTTCTAATGGCCTGGCCTCAGTTGTCTTTATCCCGGTTTATCAGATTCCAGTCGGACAACATCACCTCAGTAGCCTTCATCAACCACTAGGGAGGAACTCTGAGTTCCTTGGCCATGAAGGAGGTGACATGGATTATTCAGCGGGCGGAAGCTCACAGTTGTCTTCTATCTGCCATCCACATTTCAGGACTGGACAACTGGTAGGCGGATTTTCTGAGCAGACAGACCTTTCATCCCGGGGAGTGGGCTCCAGATTAACCCTCAACTGGGGGGTGCCGGAGTTGGATCTGATGGCGTCTCGTCAGAATGCCAATGGTCAAGAGATCCTCAGGCCGCAGTGATAGATGCTCTGGCGATTCCTTGGGATTTCTGTCTAGCATACTTGTTTCCTCCGTTTGCTCTCCTTCCATGAGTCATTGCTCGTATCAAGCAGGAGAGAGTGTCTTTGATTCTAATAGCTCCTCCATGGCCTTGCACAATCTGGTTTGCAGCCCTAGTGAAGATGTCATCTCTTCCTCCTTGGAGGTTACCGCTGAGGAAGGACCTTCTAACTCAGGGTCCTTTCCTCCATCCAAATCTTGTTTCTCTGACTGCATGGAGATTGAACGCTTAGTTCTGGCTGAGTCAGTCATTGACACCATGATTCAGGCTTGCAAGCCTGTTGCTTGTAAGATTTACCATAAGGTATGGTGTAAATACCTATATTGGTGTGAATCCAAGGGCTTCTCTTGGAGTAGGGTCAGGATTCCTCAAATTTTGTCTTTTCTCCAGGAAGGTCTGGAGAAAGGGTTGTCTGTCAGTTCTCTGAAAGGTCAGATTTCTGCTTTATCTATAATTTTACATAAGCGTCTGGCGGATGTGCCAGATGTTCAATCTTTTTGTCAGGCTCTGGTCAGAATCAGGCCTGGGTTTAAACCTGTTTCTCCTCCTTGGAGTCTTAACTTAGTTCTTAGAGTTTTGCAGCAGGCTCTGTTTGAGCCAATGCATTCTGTAGATATTAAGTTGTTATCTTGGAAGTTTTGTTTCCTTTTGCTATTTCTTCTGCTTGCAGAGTTTCTGAACTCTCGGCTCTGCAGTACAATTCTCTATACCTTATTTTTCATGCGGATAACGCGGTCCTTTGTACTAAATTGGGGTTTCTCGCTAAGGTGGTTTCGGATAGAAATATTAATCAGGAAATTGTTGTTCCTTCTCTCTGTCCTAGTCCTTCTTCTCAAAAGGAACGTTGGTTGCATAACTTGGATTTTGTGCGCGCTCTAAAATTCTACCTATAGACTTCTAAGGATTTTCGCCAGTCTTCTGCCCTTTTTGTTTGTTTCTCAGGAAAGCATAGGGGTCAGAAGGCAACTTCTACTTCTCTTTTCCTCTGGTTGAGAAGTATTATTCATTTTGCTTATGAGACTGCTGGACAGCATCCTCCTGAGAGAATTATGGCTCATTCCACTAGGGCTGTCTCCTCTTCTTGGGCTTTCAATAATGAAGCTTCTGTGGAACAGATTTGCAAAGCAGCAACTTGGTCCTCTCTGCATACTTTTTCCAAATTTTACAAGTTTGATACTTTTGCCTCGGCTGAGGCTTCTTTTGGGAGAAAGGTTCTTCATCAAGCTGTGGTGCCTTTGGTTTAGGCCTGCTGTCTTGTTCTCGCTCCCTGTTCATTCCGTGTCCTCTAGCTTGGGTATTGGTTCCCACTAGTAATTGGAATGACGTCGTGGACTCTCCATGTCTTAGGAAAGAAAACAAAATTTATGCTTACCTAATAACATTATTTCTTTCCGGACATGGAGAGTCCACGACCCTTAATTAAGACAATATTTTTTGTTATACTTCAAGCACCTCACCACCTTTGTGTTATCTTCTTTTTCCATTTCTCTTTGGCTGAATGACTGGTGGTTATGGGTAAGGGAAGTGACACTTAACAGCTTTGCTTTGGTGCTCTTTGCCTCCTCCTGCTGGCCAGGAGAGAATACCCCTTTAGTAATTGGAATGAAATCATGGACTCTCCATGTTCGGAAATAAATAAATTTATCAGGTAAGCATACATTTTGTTTTTTTATTTAACTCTTTATATTAACTAAACACTTGAGGCTTTTGAACAGATATAGTTTAATGTCTTTGCTTTATTTCATTTTGCTTATGTATGTAAACAAAACCTGTTTATAATCCACAGGGAGGCAGCACGAGAATGCCGCAGAAAGAAGAAAGAATATGTGAAGTGTCTAGAAAACAGGGTGGCAGTACTTGAAAATCAGAACAAGACACTGATAGAAGAACTAAAAGCACTTAAAGACCTTTACTGCCACAAATCTGATTAGCAGGAATAATTGATTTTTTTTCTTATTTTCACTGCATCTGGTGATACAGACTGATTTGACCACAGCTAGGCAAACATTATTATTTTTTATTATTATTTTTGTAAACATTTATTTTTTAAAAAAATTCCTCTTCATTATACACAAAACTTCCTGACCACAACAACAGAATTTTGCTCTTTCTTGCTTTTTGCATTAAACTGTGAAAATTTCTAACGCCTCCCACACTAAGTAAATGACGTCGCTGGCTTTCAGGACCCTTAAGATTATCAAGAGGAAAAGACTTTATTTTATTTTTTTGTACCAGTTTTGTTCGATACCCCATGCTGTTCTTACTATGTTTGCTAAGCACTGTTTGTGCAGGAAGGGCTTGTATACAATGCATTTCAGGCCACTTGACTTGGCTGTGTATAATTATACTGTAGAGTGCGGACTGTTGAGTGAAAAAAGGACCTCTTTTATCTCCCATGTTGCATCCATCACTTATACTCTTGTATTTGTGAGTATACATCATCTGTAACATTGAGTTGGTATGAAGAAATGGTAAGCTTGATAAACTACCAAACCTGATTAACCATACTTTATGTCTGTTAAAAATCCACAAGTGGAGAAAAGGAGCTTTTATAGCCTTCTCTTTCAAATGGAGGAGTCTTCATGTTTTGTTCTTTTGGCTCGAATCGCGATCATATCATCCCAGTGGGAGGAATACCTTCTAAGCACATTTAGGTACAATTAACAAAGTTCTGAGACTGGAAAACTGAAAAAAAACACTCCTCTTTAAACCTATGAAACAAGCTAAATTTTTGTAAAATTTGGCATACAAGTTTCTACAAAACCAAACAATTTCTGAGAGCAGAAAAGAAAAACAACTGTGTGATTTTAAACGTGTGCAATTCTTCTTTATGTACTTTTTCTTTAAACACAAATCCCTATCACCAGCAACCCACCATAAAAATATTTGATGGATTTCTGTGTATATGTTTATGGAAGTTGTATGTTTCCATCCCTACCAAGCTGGCATGAAGAAAATGAAAATGTGTAAAAACTGAAAATATTGACTTTTACCTTTCCTTAAATTTGTTATTTTGTAAATATCCTCACTTGCAACAGATAACTGGTCTCTGTCTCTGCTCACAGTAACATTATATATATATATATATATATATATATATATATATATATATATATATATATATATATATATATATATATAGGAAGAAAAAAAGTTTATAGAAGATTTGTGTTTGGGATTGTATGTCTTGTAAAATATTTTATGTTAAGTAGAATTATGTACTATTTGAAATACATTTTGTATTTTAAAACTATGATGTACTGTGTGCATCAGATTATTTGTTTCTTTGCATGTACAGATTTCTTTATGCTGTACTTCTTTATTTCTGTGTATGTATATATACATGCACATATATAAAATAAATGTGTGTGTGTGTACATACACATGCACACAATTATGACATTTCTTACCATGTTTTATTGAGTATCTCAAAACCAATTAATAGTGTTGTTTTGGTAATTTTAAGGTGGTTATTACATGTATTTCTCATACTCTTCTATTACTATTTTCAGAGCTGTTGGGTATATGTTTTTGTGCTTTCTTGGGTTAGGTAAGAATTGAAGAGTTTATTTTTTCCCTCCTGATTATTAATGAAGAAAGAAAATACTACCCCCTGCCCTTATTTACTGATACTACAAAGATTCACCCAGCCTCAAGTAGTACTGCCTGCTTTGGATCCTAACATTCAGGGCACTGACAAAAAAAAAAATGTCCTGAATTTTAACCTGAGATGTATTAAGAGTGGACTCACTGTCAGTGGTCTATTCCTTCCTTAGGTATCTCTTAGTATTGTTTAGTTTTTTTTTTATTTTTATGTGGGTTATATTTAAGTTGGAAGATATCTATGTACTGCAAACATTTTCCATTTTAATATTTTTATTTTCACTCATCCCAGAAGCCTAATTTTCAGCTGTTCTATATATTATTTGTTTTATAGGTGTCCATGTTCAATTTAGATATGGTTTATAATTTAGTTTCATGCCCTATAACACAATGTCAGCCACTGGCAGGTTAAGGATGTAGTGGGTAAGCTGGATTTGCTGCTCTGACAGACATTTTTGGCATGTACAATAAGCGGCTCCAGTTTTCCTCATCTTACTCATGCAGTATTCCTTACCTGTACATATAAACATGATACCGAATGTTAAACAGTTTGGCTTTTGTAGAGAGCTTGTTTGACTTGTTTTGTAATATGTTACAAGAAAAAGAAACTTGGTATTTTAACGATCATTAAGGATGATTAACAGTGAAAATCCACTTTGTGTGTTAGAATGTGTTGCTTGTTATGATGAACTCCTAAGAGGAAAGCTAGTGTAAGTAATGTAATACTGTTGTCCTTCACAGGTTTAAAGGGATATAAAGCAGTCTGTTTCATTGTTGTAATAAAAAAAACACTAAGCTGTGACTTATAGTTATTAATAGAAATCATTGTAGTATGTGTTATTAATCATTTTAAAAGGATTTTACGTTTTTGTTCACTTCATTTGTTCAGTGTCCATTATTTCCTGTCACAGCCCATCAAAGTGGCTGGGGTCTCTACAGGAAGGCTTAAAGGGATAGTCTAGTCAAAATTAAACCTTTATGATTCAGATAGAGCAGGCAATTTTGAGCAACTTTCTAATTTACTCCTATTATCAATTTTTCTTTGTTCTCTTGGTACCTTTATTTGAAAAAACAAGAATGTAAGTTTAGGAGCCAGCCCAATTTTGGTTTAGCACCTGGGTAGCAAAAATGGTCTGCCTCCTAAGCTTACATTCAAATAAAGATACCAAGAGAACAAATAACTAATAATAGGAGTAAATTAGAAAGTTGCTTAAAATTACATGGTCTATCTGAATCATACAATTTTAATTTTGACTAGACTATCACTTTAACTAGCTTGATGTGATAAATCTTGAGCTGGTTTAGGGAATGCAAGAGAAACTGGAAGTTCAATTTGCCCATGCTTAAAGGGACAGTCTACAATAGGATTGTTATTGTTTTTAAATATAGATAATCCCTTTATTACCCATTCCCCAGTTTTGCACAACCAACACAGTTCTATTAATATAGTTTTTACCTCTGTGATTACCTTGTATCTAAGCATCTTCTGGCAGCCCCCTGATCACATGACTGTGACTATTTAAAATCTATTGAGTTGTATTTAGTACTGTGTTGTGCTAAATCTTAAATAACTCCCCGGGTGTGAACACAATGTTATCTATATGGTCCACATGAACTATCAGTCTCCTGTTGTGAAAAACAAATACACAAGCATGTGATTAAGAAGCTGTCTATAGAGCCTTTGAAACAGGCAGAAATGTAGAGGTTTAAATGTTATAAAGTATATTAATCTAACAATGTTGGTTGTGCAAAGCTGGGGAATGGGTAGTAAAGGCGTTATCTATCGTTTAAAACAATAACAATTTTAATGTAGACTGTCCCTTTGAAAGAGGCAGAATACAACAAGTTCAAAACATGTCTGGTCTCTCATCTCTTAGGGCAATGGCTACACTGAAAATTTATGCTCAGTTTGCAAGAAGATAAGTAGGTTGTTTTTTAAAAAGTGTTTTTTTATGTTTACTTTGATTTAACATATTTGTGTTTACTAAAGAAACATTGTTTCATATCCCTTTAAGGTGGAGAGATCCGGGGTATTGCATTGTTATTTTTATCATTGTTCTATAACTTTTTCCTACCTCTACCTTTCAAAGTTCTAACAGGTCAAATTGAATTTAAATGCATATTGATTAAATATTTTTTATAGGTTTACTAAACAGACTAAATGTTTCTTAATTCCAAAATACACATGCACATATATACATTCTTAAAGGGACAGTCAAGTCCAAAATAAACTTTCATGATTCAAATAGGGCTTGTAATGTTAAACAACTTTCTAATTTACTTTTATCACCAATGTTGCTTTGTTCTTTTGGTATCCTTAGTTTAAAGCTAAACCTAGGTAGATTTGTATGCTAATTTCTTAGACCTTGAAGGCAGCCTCTTATCTAAATGCGTTTTGACAGTTTTTCGCCACTAGAGGGCATTAGTTCATGTGTCATATAGATAACATTGAGCTCACGCACGGGAAGTTACCTAGGAGCCAGGACTGATTGGCTAAAATACAAGACTAAAGAACTGAAATAAGGGGGCAGTTTGCAGAGGCGTAGATACAAGGTAATTACAGAGGTAAAACCTGTATTATTATAACTGTGCTGGTTAGGCAAAACTAGGGAATTGGTAATAAAGGGATTTCTATCCTTTTTAAACAACAAAAATTCTGGTGTTGACTGTCCCTTTAACTTAATCACATTGTGAAATTTATCCCACAGAGTATGCTACATAAAATGATGTTACAGTGGTCTGTTTAACCACAAACACAGTAAAGGTATTTGCAGTATGAGATGGAAACAGCTTCTTTTTTTTTGCCACAATGGGAAAGATATTAAGGGGCCTATTTATGAAAGGCTTGTCAGACGTGATGTGCGGATCAAGTCCGACAAACCTCGCTGAATGCAGAGAGCAATACGCTCTCCGCATTCAGCATTGCACCAGCAGCTCTTGTGAACACGGGCCCTCAAGCTCCATACGGAGCTTGATAAATAGGCCCCTAAAGCTTGTTTACACCATTATTTCTTCTTAAAGACACGATGAGTCCACGGATCATCTTCATTACTTATGGTATATTCACTTCCTGGTCAGCAGGAAGAGGCAAAGAGCACCGCAACAGAGCTGTTAAATAGCTCCTCCCTTCCCTCCCACTCCAGTCATTCTCTTTGCCTACCTTAGTGATAGGAAGCAGGCAAAGTGAGGTGTTAGTTTAGATTCTTCAATCAAGAGTTTTTTGTTTTATGAATAGTGCCAGAGAGTGCTACTTTGTTCTGGGGGGTGTAGCCTAGTCCATATCAGGCTCTACAGTAGAGCTCTGGTGGCTTTAGGGCTATGGGAACTGGTGGGACATAATTCTCACTGCGCCTCCCATTTTCAGCTGCCCCATATCCTTCAGCCTGAGATTATTACTGACTCAGCATTGCTTATCTCTCAGGCCAATGTGAGGGAGAGGACCTCTCAAGCTTGGGAACTGCCCTACTGCCAGGCAGTGTTTGAGGTAAGTGCTGCCTTTTTCTGGGATCTAAGGAGTCTCAGTGTTTGTTTCATTAGCACTACGGTACATAAGGGGTTAATGGTAAACCTTATGTGGGGACAGTTTCAGACTTTCAGAAAAGAAGTCTTACTTGGGCAGTGGTTAGGTGCAGTTATGTTGCTAAGTTTATTTTCACTAAAATGGAGGGCTCTGGTGGTTTCACTTTAGTTTTTTCCCTGAGAGGGAAGCAGAGACTTGCAGCACGCCCACAAATGGCGGGACTTCCTGTTTTTTGGAGCCTCTGCTTGTAGCACCATTTCCAAGCATTTGCAGGTCTTCAGATGTGCTGTACTGGGGTTTATCTGGGCTAGAGCAGCATGTAGAACACTTTTCATGCGCTTTTAGCACAGATGCGGTCCTAGTTCGTTTTTTTCTGGCAGGTTGCAGTAACGGATCGTTTCTATAAGGGATCCGGTAGCATTGGTTAAGGTAGGAGCACCTCAGCAGGTTGCTGTGGTGCAGATCTTTAATTATTGCTTAAATTTTCTAACCGTTTTGTAACTACAGCAAAATTAGCAGTTTGTCAAGAGAAAGAAAAAACGTTTAAATTTAAAGAGACAGTAACGGTTTTTGATAATTTTATTTTGTTATTCCCAGTATTTTTTCTGCTCAATACCAATATTTTATGTGAAAAAATGGACCAAGATGAGGTGCAAGCTGTTTCATGTGCTTTATGTCTTGATGTAAATGTGGAACCACCAATCCCTGTATTGGAAGGACTGTGAATTTTAGGGATAACATTTTTGCTGAGCCAATCTCCTCTCAGACAGTTGTTGTCCAAGAGTCCTCTGATGAGGGTCAATTTCTGCAGCAACTTTCTCCCCAAGTGTCCCAAAAATTATCGCCTTCACCAGCAGGGCCCTGCATGTCTACTGTAGTTCCTTCTGGAGTTTCCACTACATGACATAGCTTCTCTTATGTCTACTACTATCTCTGATGCTCTGTCTGCCTTTCCAATGTTGCATGGCCATCGCAAGAGAGATTCCATTTCTGCAGTTAGCGAGGTTTCTGATGCTGTGGTAGCTATCTCAGAAGTCTCTTCTCATAGATCTGAGGAAGAGGTTCCAGCTCTGGCATCTTAAGGAGAAATCTAAGATACAGAGGAGGTGTTTCCTTTGACCGACTCAGAAGTGGTATCTTTCAGGTTTAAACTGGAACATCTTCGTCTCTTACTTAGAGAGGTTTTAATTACCCTAGATGATAGTGACTCCACAGTGATGGTTGTCCACCCAAAGTCTAGCAAATTAGACAGATATTATGAGGTACCTTCCTTTACAGATGTTTTTCCAGTTCCTAAGAAGGCCTCTGAAATTATTAATAGAGAATGGGAGAGACCTGGTATTCCTTTCTCTCCTTCTATTTTCAAGAAGATGTTTCCTATAGCTGACTCAGTTAAAGAGGTTTGGCAAACTGTTCCTAAGGTAGAAGGAGCTGTTTCAACCTTGGCTAAGAAAACTACTATCCCTAGAGGATAGCTGTGCTTTTATAGATCCGATGGACAAAAAATTAGAGGGTCTACTCATGAAAATGTATGTTCACCAGGGTATGCAGTGGCAACCGGCGGTCTGTATAACTACCTTCACAAGTGCGGCAGCCTACTGGTTTGATGCTCTGGCTGATGCCCTCAGGTGAGAAACTCCCTTGGACGAGATCCAGGACAGGATAAAGGCTCCTAAGCTAGCTAATGCCTTTATCTCGGATGCCACCCTTCAAGTTATTAAGTTGGGGGCCAAAATTTCAAGCTTCTCTATCTTGGCTCGCAGGGTCTTATGGCTGAAACCTTGGTCTGCGGATGTTTCATCTAAGTCGAAGCTTCTAGCTGTCCCTTACAAGGGGAAGACCCTGTTTGGTCCTGAGCTGAAATAGATTATTTCTGACATTACAGGAGGTAAGGGTCACCTTCTCCGTCAGGACAAAAAGATTAGGCAGAAAGGAAGACAAAGTAATTTTCGTTCCTTTCGCAACTTCAAGGGATTCTCTTCCTCTTCTCCCTCAACTAAGCAGGAACAAGCTAAATCTAATTGGAGACCCACCCAATCTTGGAATAAGGGTAAGCAATCCAAGAAGGCGGCCAATGACAACAAAACAGCATGAAGGTTTTTCCCCCGATCCAGGACAAATGGATCTGGTAGGGGGCAGACTTTTTTTGCTCAAGCCTGGGTTTGGGACGTTCAGGATCCCTGGGCTATAGAAATAGTGTCTCAGGGATACAATCTGGAGTTCAAAATTTGTCCTCCCAGGGGCAGGTTTCTTATTTCAAGGTTATCTGCAGACCAGACAAAAAGAGAGGCGTTCTTACATTGTGTAGAAGACCTCTTAGCTCTGGGAGTGATCGTTCCCGTTCCACCTCAAGATCAAGGTATGGGATTCTATTCCAATCTGTTTGTGGTTCCCAAGAAGGAAGGAACCTTCAGACCAATTCTACACCTCAAGTTTCTCAGAGTGCCATCCTTCAGGATGGAAACTATTCGTTCCATCCTTCCCTTGATCCAGGAGGGTCAGTTTATGACAACAGTAGATTTAAAGGACGCGTACCTGCATGTTCCCATTCACAGAGATCATCACAGGTTTTTAAGGTTTGCCTTTCTAGACAAGCATTTCCAGTTTGTGGCTCTTCCTTTCGGTCTTGCCACGGCTCCCAGAATCTTCACAAAGGTTCTGAGGTCTCTTCTTATGGTGCTTCGTTCAAGAGGCATTGCGGTGGCGCCGTATCTGGACGATATCCTAGTTCAGGCGCCGTCCTTTCAGCTAGCAAAATCACACACTGACCTGGTAGAGGCTTTCCTAAGGTCACACGGGTGGAAGGTGAAGAGAAAAAGAGCTCTTTAGTTACTCATACAAGAGTGACCTTTCTAGGGACTATCATAGACTCTGTCTATGAAGATGTTTCTGACAGAAGTCAGGAACTTAAAGATTATCGATACTTGTCGAGCTCTGCAATCTTCTCCTCGTCCTTCTGTGGCCCAGTGCATGGAGTTAATAGGTCTGATGGTAGCGGCAATGGACATCGTACTGTTTGCTCGCTTTCATCTCAGAGCTCTGCAGTTGGACATGCTCAAACAATGGAACGGAGCTTATTTGGACTTCTCCCCTCGACTTCTATTGGCACAGGAGACAAGGGAGTCTCTTCTTTGGTGATTGTCTCTAGATCATCTCTCCCAGGGAACATGTTTTCGCAGACCATCCTGAGAGATTGTGACAACAGATGCCAGCCTTCAGTTGTGGGGAGCAGTTTGTGGCTCCCTAAGGGCTCAGGGGATATGGTCTCAGAGTTTCTTTTGACCATAAACATTCTGGCACTGAGAGCGATCTACAATGCTCTCCTAACCTGGCCTCAGCTAGCTTCGGTTCAGTTTATCAGGTTCCAGACGGACAACATAACGTCAGTGGCCTACATCAATCATCAGGGAGGAACAAAGAGTTCCTTGGCGATGACAGAGGTTTTCAAAATAATTCAGTGGGCGGAGGCCCGTTCTTGTTGTCTGTCGGCAGTCCACATCCCAGGGGTGGACAACTGGGAGGCGGATTTTCTGAACAGAAAGACCTTTCATCCGGGGGAGTGGGAACTTCATCCGGACATGTTCTCCAGTCTGATCCTCAAATGGGTTCAGCTGGAGTTGGATCTCATGGCATTCAGGCAGAATGCCAAACTTCCCAGGTACGGGTCGAGATCCAGAGATCCTCAGGTGGAGCTGATAGATGCTCTGGCAGCCCCTTGGTCCTTCAATCTAACATATCTGTTTCCTCCGTTTGCTCTCCTTCTGCGAGTGATTGCCCGGATCAAACAGGAAAGGGCTTCAGTGATTCTCATAGCACCGGCCTGGCCTTGCAGGATCTGGTATGCAGACCTGGTGGAGATGTCGTCTCTACCTCCTTGGAGGCTTCCACTTCGAAAGGACCTTCTAATTCATCCAAATCTAGATTCTATGAAGCTGACTGCTTGGAGATTGAACGGTTGATTCTAGCCAAGCGAGGTTTTTCTGACTCAGTCATAGACACTTTGGGGCATATTTATCAAGCTCCCAATGGAGCTTGATGCACCGTGTTTCTGACGAGCCCACAGGCTCGCCAGAAACAGCAGTTATGAAGCAGCGGTCACAAAGACCGCTGCTCCATAACCTGTCCGCCTGCTCTGAGCAGGCGGACAGACATCACTGCAATTCAACCCCATCGGGTTGATTGACACCCCCCTGCTGGCGGCCCATTGGCCGCGAGTCTGCAGGGGGCGGCGTTGCACCAGCAGCTCTTGCGAGCTGCTGGTGCAATGCAGAATACTTTGAGCGTATTGCTCGCCGTATTCAGCGAGGTCTGTCGGACCTGATCCGCACTGTCGGATCAGGTCCGACAGACCTTGATAAATAGAGGCCTTTGATTCAGGCTCGTAAGCCTGTCACTAGAAAGATTTATCACAAGATTTGGCGTAAATACCTTTATTGGTGTGTAGCCAAGGGCTACTCCTGGAGTAGAGTTAGGATTCCTAGGATTTTATCTTTTCTCCAGGAAGGATTGGAGAAAGGATTATCTACAAGTTCTTTAAAGGGTCAAATTTCAGCATTATCTATCCTGTTACACAAGCGTCTAGCTGATGTCCCTGATGTTCTGTCTTTTTGTCAGGCCTTAACCAGAATTAGGTCTGTGTTTAGACCAGTTACTCCTCCATGAAGTCTTAATTTAGTTCTCAAGGTTCTACAAGGGGTTCCGTTTGAACCTATGCATTCCTTAGATATCTAGTTGTTATCTTGGAAGGTTTTATTTTTGGTAGTGATTTCTTCTGCTCGTAGAGTGTCTGAGCTTTCAGCATTACAATGTGAGCCCTCTTACCTTATTTTTCATGCGGATAAGGTTGTCTTACGTACGAAATTTGGATTTCTTCCCAAGGTTGTTTCTGATCGGAACATTAATCAGGAAATTGTTGCACCTTCCTTGTGTCCTAATCCTTCTTCAAAGAAGAAGCTCTTACAAAATTTGGATGTAGTTTGTGCTTTAAAGTTTTATTTACAGGCGACTAAAGACTTTCGCCAGTTTTCCTCTTTGTGGTATTTTCAGGCAAACGTAGGGGACAGAAAGCTACGGCTGTTTATCTTTCTTTTTGGCTGAAGAGTATTATACGTTTGGCTTATGAAACTGCTGGACAGCAGCCTCCTGAGAGGATTTCGGCTCATTCCACTAGGGCTGTTGCTTCCTCATGGGCATTCAAAAATGAAGCTTCTGTGGAACAGATTTGCAAGGCTGCAACTTGGTCTTCTCTTCACACTTTTACAAAATTTTACAAATTTGATACTTTTGCCTCGGCTGAGGCGGCTTTTGGGAGAAAGGTTCTTCATGCAGTGGTGCCTTCCGTTTAGGTATCCTGTCTTGTCCCTCCCGTATCATCCGTGTACTCTAGCTTGGATATTGGATCCCATAAGTAATGAAGATGATCCGTGGACTCATCGTGTCTTTAAGAAGAAAAGAACATTTATGCTTACCTGATAAATTTATTTCTTCTTGGACACAATGAGTCCACGGCCCGCCCTGTCATTTTTAGACAGGATGTTTTTTATTGTAAACTTCAGTCACCTCTGCACCTTGGTTTTTCCTTTCTCTTCCTAACTTCGGTCAAATGACTGGAGTGGGAGGGAAGGGAGGAGCTATTTAACAGCTCTGCTGTGGTGCTCTTTGCCTCCATAAGTAATGAAGATGATCCTTGGACTCATTGTGTCTAAGAAGAAATAAATTTATCAGGTAAGCATACATTTTCTTTTTTCTGATCTCTGCTCTTTCAATTTTCTTTCTGAGGAAGATCTTTCCAAGCTCAGGAAAGTTGTCCTGGTTGCAAGCATAGCATTTCCATGGAAACTGAACTTTGTCTGTGCAGTTGTTGTAACATTTTTTTGCATAACGTGCCGTTGAAATTTCAAAACTATCTACTGTTTATTTTTTCGCTTTGATGTCAGTTTTCAGACTATTCCAATATTAATGTTCTAATTCTGTTCAATTGTAATGTAATAACAAGAAACTTTACTTTACATGCTTGAACTAGTCAAGACCGTTAACATTTGTTGAAAGTTACCAAGTATACTAGGAAGTCTGAGTTTACTATTCATTAGAATTCCAGAATCTTCTTTGGCCTGTTGGTTTTATTTTGCAATTATTATGGCCTCCGAGTTAAAGTGATGGTAAAGCCCAAATTAATTCTTAATGAATCAAATAGAGTGCAATTTTAATGAAGTTTCCAATTTACTTCTATTATCAAATTGTCTTTGTTCTCTTGATAACATTTGTTGAAGGGTAAGTCTAGGTAGGCAGATAAGAGCTTAGAAGCGTGCACATGTCTAGCAGTTGATGAAAGCAGTGTTTGTAATAATGTATATCATTGCTCACCTAGGATTCCACTTTATCAAAGGCTACCAAGGGAACTCAGCAACTTTTTTAATAGAAATAAATCAAAATTGTCAAACATTTAATGCTCTAGCCAATATATTTAAACAAACATGAAACTTTTTTCTTTCATGATTCAGATACAGCATAAAGTTTTAAATAAGTTTCCATTTAACTTCTACTATGAAATTTGCTTCATTTTCTTGGTATTCTTTGTTGAAGGAGTAGCAATACACTACTGAGGGCTAGATGTCCTTTTAAGGTTACACTTTTTTAAAAGAGAACTCAGTCTTTTATCTTAATCATCAAAGGTTAGGTAGATTAATTCTGCATGGTAACCACTCTTGAGATACTTTCCCAAATCCTATTCGATGCATTGGTGTCTTCATAGTTAGAATGTTGTAGGAACGTCTGGTAAAAAATGTTTGCCCCAGACCTATGCAAACTCTTCTTTTCTTATAAACCATTCATTATGGTTTTCTCACAGCTTATCATTATGTATTGTGTGTATATATGTAAAGTAATCTACTGTTTGTTAAATCCATGGAGTGTGACTAGTTTGTGGACATTACATTATTATTCCTCTGCACCTTGGTACGGATAATGGAAGTGTGAATGCACGGATTTGGTGTTGGAGATATATATATATATTTATATATATATATATATATATATATATCCTCTCTCTTCTCTCTCTCATATATATTATATATATATATATATTATATATATCTATATGATATGTGCATCTATATTAGACATGCATTCATTAGTTTTTGATGGAAACAAATGCGTACGAAGGCAGCCAATTGCAGCATTCGACTCTTTAGAGCCAGATTTCTTCTTGTGAAAATGCAAAACACTAAGATCTGTGCAAATCCAATACACTTTACCAGTCAAGAGAGAAGTTAGTAGCCCAGGTATTTCCAATCACCTGAACATTACAATAATTAGCCTCCTTTTCATGCCTCTCTTCAGTTATTGGTAGTCTGCCAGATCAGCAGAAGTGGGATATGGATAGAAGGTTATTGGCTTTACTCCATTAGTGCCCAGCTCATGTATAATATGGAAATACAGGTGCAAATCCCCAAATCTGGTATTCCAATATCCAGACTTTATTATTATTATTTTTTTTAAATATAAAAAATGTACTATTTGTCTCTACCAGTAAGTCAATCTTTTCTGCCTGTGTCTTTGGTTTGGTTTTTGTTATAATATGCAAATGCTAGTCTATATTTATTTAAACAACTTCCACCTTTCTAGTTAAGAGTACTGTCCTATCTTTTTGATGGTACAATGTATACACAAAGTTTAAAAAAATTATGAAACTGCCTTTGTATAAACTGTATTATGACATGTAAATGTTGCTTAAATAGCATAAAATATTGTTGTTTACACTTAACCCTATCCTCTTTCTAAGCTGTCCCATTTTACAGATGCAAATATACAAATCACTGTTCTGGTCCCAAGCAGTTTGGATAACGGGTTTTGTACCTGTACTGATTTGTCTGCATTTTCACATTACATATGCCCTGAACCTGTAGTGCACATCCCAGACTGAGTGCTCTAAAGGTGCCTATGTCAATCCTCTCTGCCCAGTAAGATCATGTTGAATGGAAAGGTGTCTATAGGGACATGTTGCGTATATGCTAAAGTAATGCAGCATATCTCAAAAAAGAAAAATAGAGAAGACTTTATCTATATGTAAAAAAAATTATACTTTACCTAAAAAAAAAATTCAGCTCACTAGAGTAAGTGCTCAATGCTGAGCTCACACTGTGCTTTACTGTGATCTTGTGGGATTTCATAGTAACTTTCCTCAAACTGAAGAGGGAAATAAGTTAACTGTTCCTGCATATGCCAGATGCATGCTCCTTTGCAATTCCCAGACAGGCATTCTGACTGGATGCATAAAGTTTCTTAAAGGGGACAGTCAACACCAAAATTGTTATTGTTTAAAAAGATAGATTACGCCTTTACTACTTATTCCCCAGCTTTGCACAACCCAACATTGTTATATTAACATATTTTATAACATTTACACCTCTAAATTTCTGCCTTTTTCTAAGCCACTACAGACAGCGTCTCATCACGTTTTTTTATTAGCTTTTCACAACAGGAAACTGCTAGTTCATGTGGGCCATATAGAAAACATTGTGCTCACGCCCGTTTGTTTATGAGTAATTGGCAAAAATGCACGTTATAGATAATAAATAAAAAGCCATGTTATCAGGGGGCTGTCAAAAGAGGCTTAGATACAAGGTAATCTCAGAGGTTAAAAGTATATTAATATAACTGTTAGTTGCGCAAAACTGGGGAATGGGTAATAAAGGGATAAGCTATCTTTTTAAACAATAACATTTTTGGAGTAGACTGACCTTTTACAATGGGATTTGGCTTCTGAGGAAATTTTGAGGTAAAATATCGAGAGATGTTCATGTGATATTTTCTAGCCAGCATTTTTGTTTTCAGATATGTTGCATCACCGTTAAGTTATTCAACTTTTGGGTAACGTACCTTTTAATCAAGTTTAAGGTTCAAGTAATGAGATTTTTTATAAGACAATATATTAATACATTGTTTTAGAATGTTTTCCCTTCACAATGCATCAGAATAGAAGTTATAAGCTATAACTAAGATTTGTAAAGTTTCTAACATACGTTTTACATTAGCACAGCATAATTTTTTTAATGACTGTTAAATATCTCACGCTGTGTAAGACTGATTATATATTTTTAAGCATTATCAGATGGATGGTGTTTTATATTCTACTACATAAATAGTGACCCTAGAATTGGTAAAATACAGAAAAAATATGCAAATTATTAAAATGGGCTTTTTTAAATAATGTACTGTTACAATCTTTCTTTTGGGAAATGTTGAGCTTTTAGTTGTTATGTTTTATGCATCTAGATCTATGATGTTTTACTGTCTAGACTGTAAGCTACTTTTTTTTTTTTTTTGCATAATAATATGAAAGGTAAACTTCTTTTTGTTACCCACCAAGGCAGCATTCTCAATTTGGTTTTTATTACTGTTTTATTGCTTTGCTTTCATTTTAATAACCATGAATACATAATACTTTTATAGATCATACTTTTACCAGATATGCACCAGAAGCTTGTTACTGTATGAATTTGTTTAAACTTTCTGTTGCATTGCTTCCTATGTGCTCACTCCTATTGTTATATTTTAGCCTTGTTTTTTTTTTTTTTCTTTCTTTTTTTTTAAGCAAGACCATCACCAACCATTGCAGTATTAAGTGTTGTCCTATTCATTACACATATTCAAGAATATTAACCCCACTGTCAAAGTCTGAAAAGCCATACCTAAACATAAGTTATAAACTTGATGACAACAATGAGAAAGTTGTATGTAAACAAATGGAAATTCCTCTTTAAAGCAGAGCTTCTTAACACATTTTTTTTTTTTTAACCTGGGGCCCCTTTTTGGATTATAATATAGTCAAAAAACCCTTTTTAGATTGCATTAGATTTTTGTAAAGTTTTTTTTTGTATATATACATCAATATACCACACAACTTATAGGGGGTTATTAGTCAATTCGACATTTGTAGCCATTGCTATTCACAAACGGTTAGATTTTGTCTAATTCCATGTAGGCTTCTCTGAAGCATGTGGCGATGATCAGTGCCAAGAATTTAAAGAGGTACAGAATTGGTTATGTGCCTACCTCACAATAAGCAAAATATTACTTATAAATACACAAACACACACTGTACAATATCAAATTTTGTGGGGACCACCAAAAATGTTTAAGGGATCTCCCTGGGGGTCCCAAACTCCTGTTTTAAGAAGCACTGTTTTAGAGGATCATGGTTTCTCTGTATTTTAGGGCTTGCTCGGCTAACATTTTACCTAAATAGATCACTCAGACACATTTTAACATATTTTATACATTTGTCCTGTTTTGTTTTCACTATATATATATATATATATATATATATATATATATATATATATATATAAAATGTATTTAATCTGTAGCCATTTTGTGAATATATTGAATTTTTTTGTATGTATATGCAAGCAATGTTTTTTTAATATAAGCATTTCAACTGCCTGTGTCTTTTAAGAGAAAAAAATTAAAAGAAAAAAAAATCAAATGTCTCTTGTTTACAAAAACAAGTATTTTGAAATGCCCTCTTTCAATGACTTTATATCTATGATTGATGGTCTAGCTATTAGTTAAGTTGCAGTTTTCAGAGTATGCATATAAACACCTTGCACAATACTGCCTATAAGTGTCTTGAACATAAACACCCCTGTTAAATACCCCTGTTAAAAAGTCAGGTTTCTGTGATGTAAAAAATGAGACAAAGATAAATGATTTCAGAACTTTTTCCACCTTTAATGTGACCTATAAACTGTACAACTCAATTAAAAATACAAACTGAAATCTTTTAGGTAGAGGGAAGAAAAAATATAAAAAATAAAATATGGTTGCATAAGTGTGCACACCCTTAAACTAATACTTTGTTGAAGCACCTTTTGATTTTATTACAGCACTCAGTCTTTTTGGGTATGAGTCTATCAGCATGGCACATTTTGACTTGACAAGATTGGCCCACTCTTCTTTGCAAAAACACTCCAAATCTGTTAGATTGTGAGGGCATCTCCTGTGCACAGCCCTCTTCAGATCACCCCACAGATTTTTAATCAGATTCAGGTCTGGGCCATTCCAAAACTTTAATCTTCTTCTGGTGAAGCCATTGCTTTGTTGATTTGGATGTATGCTTTGGGTCGTTGTCATGCTGAAATATGAAGTTCCTCTTTATGTTCAGCTTTCTAGCAGAAGCCTGAAGGTTTTGTGCCAATATTGACTGGTATTTGGAACTGTTCATAATTCCCTCTAGCTTAACTAAGACCCAGTTCCAGCTGAAGAAAAATAGTCCCAAAGCATGATGCTGCCACCACCATGCTTCACTGTGAGTATGGTGTTCTTTTGGTGATGTGCAGTGTTGTTTTTGCGCCAAACATATCTTTTGGAATTATGGCCAAAAAGTTCAACTTTGGTTTCATCAGACCATAACACCTTTTCCCACATGCTTTTGGGAGACTTCAGATGTGTTTTTGAAAAATGTAGCCTGGCTTGGATGTTTTTCTTTGTAAGAAAAGGCTTTCGTCTTGCCACTCTACCCCATAGCCCAGACATATTAAGAATACGGGAGATTGTTGTCACATGTACCACACAGCCAGTACTTGCCAGATATTCCTGCAGCTCCTTTAATGTTGCTGCAGGCCTCTTGGTAGCCTCCCAGACCAGTTTTCTTCTCGTCTTTTCAGCAATTTTGGAGGGACGTCCAGTTCTTGGTAATGTTACTGTTGTGCCATATTTTCTCCACTTGATGATGACTGTCTTCACTGTGTTCCATGGTATATCTAATGCCTTGTAAATTCTTTTGTACCCTTCTCCTGACTGGTACCTTTTAACAATGAGATCCTCTGATGCTTTGGAAGCTCTCTGTGGACCATGGCTTTTGCTGTGGGATGCGACTAAGAAAATTTCAGGAAAGACCAACTAGAGCAGCTGAACTTTATTTGGGGTTAATCAGAGGAACTTTAAATGATGGCAGGTGTATGCTGACTCCTATTTAACATGATTTTGAATGTGATTGCTTAATTCTGAACACAGCTACATCCCCAGTTATAAGAGGGTGCGCACACTTATGCAACCACATTATTTTAGTTTTCTCTTACATTGGTGTATCCAGTCCACGGATTCATCCTTACTTGTGGGATATTCTCAATCCCTACAGGAAGTGGCAAAGAGAGCACACAGCAGAGCTGTCCATATAGCTCCCCTCAGGCTCCGCCCCCCCAGTCATTCTATTTGCCGCTCTAACAAGTAGCATCTCCACGGGAGTGTAAAGGGAATGTGGTGTTAGTTTGTAGTTTTTTATTTCTTCAATCAAAAGTTTGTTATTTTAAAATAGTGCCGGTTTGTACTATTTACTCTGAGGCAGAAAATGATGAGGATTTCTGCTGAGAGGAATAGGATTTTAGCACCTTGTAACTAAAATCCATTGCTGTTCCCACGCAGGACTGTTGAGTACCAGAGAACTTCAGTTGGGGGGAACAGTTTGCAGGCTTAACTGCTATAAGGTATGTTCAGTCAATATTTTCTAGTCAAGACTTAGTAATGCTGGAAGACTGACAGAATCCCCATGCGGGGAGGAAGGTAAGCCATATTCTGAGACTTAGTATAGAAGGAAGGCTTATTGAAAGGGCTCAATACACTGGTGGACACTGTTAAGGGGCAATCGATAATTTTTTAAGATAATCTGACATTATACAAGTTTTATATTGCATTTAAAACACTTTTTGGGGTTTTATTCCGCATGGCATATATTTAGACACCTATTTTGGCTTGGGAAGGCCCCACAAACTCCTGAGGGAAGATGGATGGGGCCTGAATTTCGCGCCTCAGTTGCGCAGTTGATTTTACAAACTGCTTCATGCAGATACATGTGAAGGGTCCAAAGATTACTTGAGGACTTCAGAGAGGCTTATTTTCGATCAAAACTAATCCCCAAGGAAGGTAGGACCACAGCAAAGGCTGTGGCATGGTTAATTTGCTCCGGTTTGGGCAGTAGGGGGTTAATTGACTTGAAATTTACTGTGCAATCATTTCAAAGCATTAGGATCATATGGTGAAAATTTCATAAAGATTGGATGATTTTTGGAGGTTTAGTAAAAAAGTATGCGCTTTTTATTATTTAAAGGCACAGTACGGTTTTTAAAAAATTGTATTTTACTGTATTTGAGTGCTGTCTAAGTCTGTTTAACATGTCTGAGCCTACAGATAGACCTTGTTCTATGTGTTTAAAAGCCATGGCGGTGGGGGCGGAGCCAACATGCAATGAGACAAGACGCAGATCCTTGAAGCTCCTGAAAACAAGCTTAAAAATGTTTAATAATTTAGGGTAATTTACCCCAGGAACATATAATCTTTTTAGCGAAAGCACCTCCTATGAAACTAGCACCCTGTGGCAGTGGAAATATGAATGGGAACCCTTTGCATCTGCTTGCCAAGAAACTCACAGGGCAAACTACCGCTAGGTCTGAGAGGCTGAGAGGCGCCATTTGAAACTCATGTGTCTATATTTCTGAGACTTTCCCGAGGTGAGATACTCCACGTTTGTTCCATACTACAACACCCGGATTAGTGATTGCAACGTCACCTCTTAGCCTCGGCTACTCCGACAGTACCTACTATATACAGAGAGCAATGGTGACCCCCGTCGCCATTCTAGAAGTGATTGGCTCACTGCTGCAGGAGTACCGATTAGCCTTTCTGGGTACCTTGCAAGAGAAAGTTATACCCCTAGAGCTGAATACTATCAGAGCGCATGGCGGAGGTGGCAGGGCGGAAGGGCCCCCGCCATTGCTACCTGCCGCCCCTACAAACATCAGTCAGCCGACAGGAGAACACGGAACCACGTGGGACTATCGGCTAGTCTCTAGCTCGGCTTTTCTGAAGAGGTCAACTTTTTCAGATCCAACGGCTCAAGCTTTCAATAGACATACTAACCTTCTTGCCGTTCAGCCATATAACCCGTGTGCCGTCGAGTTGCAGGCGCTCCTGGAACAGGCTTCTGAGAAGGTAACGGTGAGAGCGCAGCTGGTTCTGTTCTCCATCGAATCCCGGTTCCACAACATGGCTCCTACTGCTGGAAAAAGAATCTTTGCACACTTTGTAACATCAAGGCTCCAATGTGATGTCCCTAAATATTGGCAGAAATGCGGAATTGGATAAAATGGTCTAAGGACTTCGCTCCCTTGCAGAATACCCTTTTTTATTTAGCTCGGGACGCTTCTATTGACTGCTTTCCACATTACAACAGCCATTTCATGATAAACTCAGGTTGGAAACATTTGGCTGCCCCCCTAATTACTGCCCTAATAGGTTTTAATTCCCCAACAGCCTGTTTTTCTGTGTAGGTTACTGTTCTAGACCTATGTTTATATTTCCCTACCTCTAGGTTTAGCGTTTGATTACTCCTATATAATCTCTCAGGGTTTGCAAAAGTTCTCATTTAGTTGAATAGGGTACATTTAATACATTTTCCTTGCACGTTCTCTACAATATCCCCACAGCTGTCTCTCCCAATATATTTGAAATATAGGTTTGTAGGGTCCTGCTGTATGCTGCATCAGTTCTTGTCTTGTTCTAATCACCAAACAGGGTGCTCTACAGAGATATAATTTACCATTCTCAGAATTCAACTCACAAGTTCACATAAAGTTGATTGTCATATGTTACCCATTGCTCCCACCTACTTAGCATTAGTCCAGCATAGGAACTCGCATGCAGCAGGTTACTATATGTTAATCAATGATCTCACCTGCTCAACATTTTATGGAGTAGTGATCTCCTTGTGAGATCTCTCAAAGCCTGTGTAATTGTAGCAACTAGATTACCTTGAGTATTTTAGAGAGAGTTAGTGAGAAGGTTCAAGTAAGTATTTTTTGGATATAGTCTATTTTCATATGTCCATAGTAGAGGACGCTACCCACATTTATTGCTTTAACTGTTTTGTCCTTAAGGCTGTGAACCGAAATATGAAACTCCTCCTTATGGCGTTGAGAAACTGTTGTATTCTTTGTCTGTTTGTCTCTTATATGTCTGACTGGTGGTTCATATACAACAATCTGTGCACACTTAGCTTTTGTAGTTCGTACCCTCATTAAGTACTTCATGCAACAGGGATGATTCTTGGTTTAATTAGTTTGGAGCTTCTTTTTTTGAACATTGAGTAATCTATTTATGTTAGTTCTTATTATCTGCTATGCTTGAGTACTCACCTCCCCCCCCACCAAATAATGTGCCTCCTTGACTAGGAGGACTGCTGAGGCGGTTTATCTCGTCTATACCTCAACCCGTCCTATTCTCTGTACTTATACAATTCATAATAACTCTTCAACTGTTATAATATGTCAATCTAAATGTTTCTCACCTTGGTTAACAAAATCTATTAGCACCACTTATTAGCTCAGTTTAAAATTTCTTCCCACAATTTTCAATACTACCCCCAAATTGGGCTAAAGCTTCTTGATTCTAAACTACTACTTATCATATTCTCTTTACAGATAATTATAAAATAGCGTGGTCCTTGAGTGGCACAAGGCAACTTGAAAGAGACTTATATCGTATCTTAGTGTATATTATTATATAGTAGTACTCAAAAAAAGAGGTTTCAGTTTTGATTGTTTATTGTTATAACTACTGTGATATCTGTTTACAATATTTTTGTACCATATCTCATTGTCTTAATTGAAAGAAGTGACATTGAACAGATGTATTACATGTATATCTAATTTTTGTACCATTTAATAACCTCAAAAAAAAAAAAAAAAGCCATGGCGGTCCCCCCTTTACATTTGTGTTTAAAGTGTGCTAACATATCCAAACATTTTAAAGACCATGCAGTGACACTTAAAAATGTGGCCCAAGATGATTCTTTAACGGAAGGTAATTAGGATAGCCCTCCTTCCTCTCCCCATGTGTCGACACCAGTTACGCCCGCGCAAGCGATGCCTAGTACCTCTAGCGCATTGGCCCCTATTACATTGCAACAATTAGCAGCAGTCATGGATAATTCCCTTGCAGCATTTCTATCCAAACTGCCTGTTTTTCCTAAAAAGCGTGATAGCTCAGTTTTAAGAACAGAGGATGAGCAATCAGAAGTTTTGGATAATTTATCTGTTGTACCCTCACAACCCTCTGACATGGCGGTGAGGGATGTACTGTCTGAGGGAGAAATTTGTGACGCAGGTAAAATTTCTCAGCAGGCAGAATCAGATTTCTTAGCGTTTAAATTTAAGCTGGAACACCTCCACGTACTGCTTAAGGAGGTTTTCGCTACGCTGGATGATTGTGACCCTATGGTGGTCCCAGAAAAATTGTGTAAAATGGACAAGTTTTTAGAAGTCCCTGTATACACTGATGCGTTTCCGATCCCTAAGAGGGTGGCAGATATTGTGACTAGGGAGTGGGAGAGACCAGGCGTACCTTTTGTTCCCCCCCCCCCTATCTTTAAGAAAATGTTCCCCATAACTGACCCCAGGCAGGACGCATGGCAGGCGGTCCCTAAGGTAGAGGGAGCAGTTTCAACACTAGCTAAGCGCACAACTATACCAATAGAAGACAGTTATGTTTTCAAAGATCCTATGGATAACAAATTAGAAGGGTTACTAAAGAAAATATTTGTTCATAAGGTATCCTCCTTCAACAAATTGCCTGCATTATTCCTGTAACTACTGCAGCGGCTTTTTGGTTGAGGCGCTGGAGGAGTCGCTCCAGAGGGAGACTTCATATGACGAAGTCATGGATAGAATTCATGCTCTAAAGCTGGTTAATTCTTTCATTACAGATGCCGCTTTACAATTAACTAAATTAGCGGCGAAAAATTCTGGTTTTGCCATTGTGGTCGGCTGACGTGTCGTCCAAAACAAAATTACTTAATATTCCTTTCAAGGGGAAGACCCTATTCGGGCTAGAGTTGAAAGAAATTATTTCAGATATCACTGGGGGAAAGGGCCATGCCCTTCCACAAGATAGACCTTTTAAAGCTTAAAACAAGGCTAATTTGCGCTCCTTTCGCAACTTCAGGAGCGGACCTGCTTCAACCTCTGCAACCGCAAAGCAAGAGGGTAACGTTTCCCAGCCCAAAGCAACATGAAAGCCTTTGCAGGGCTGGAACAAGGGTAAACAGGCCAAGAAGCCTGCTGCTGCTACCAAGACAGCATGAAAGGGTAGCCCCCGCTCCGAGACCGGATCTAGTAGGGGGCAGACTTTCTCTCTTTGCTCAGGCTTGGGCAAGAGATGTTCCAGATCCCTGGGCATTAGAAATTGTTGTTCAAGGGTATCTTCTAGAATTCAAAGACTCTCCCCCAAGGGGAAGGTTCCACATTTCTCGTTTGTCTTCAGACCAGACAAAGAAACAGGTGTTCTTACGCTGTGTAGAAGATCTTCTAAAGATGGGAGTGATACACCCAGTTCCAACTGCAGAACAAGGACTGGGTTTTTACTCAAACCTGTTTGTAGTTCCCAAAAAGGAAGGAACTTTCAGGCCAATCCTGGATTTAAAAATTCTAAACAAATTCCTCAGAGTTCCATCATTCAAAATGGAAACCATTTGGACAATCTTACCATTTATCCAGGAAGATCAATATATGACTACAGTGGATTTAAAGGATGCGTACCTACATATTCCTATCCACAAAGATCACCATCAGTTCCTAAGGTTCGCCTTTCTGGACAAGAATTTTCACAAAGGTGCTAGTGTCCATTCTAGCGGTACTAAGACCGCGGGGCATTGCAGTAGCACCTTATCTGGACGACATATTAATTCAGGCGTCGTCTTTTCAAAGAGCCAAGGCTCATACAGAAATAGTTCTGGCCTTTCTAAGGTCTCACGGGTGGAAGGTGAACATCGAAAAAAGTTCTCTGTCCCCGCTCACAAGGGTTCCCTTCCTGGGAACGCTAATAGACTCGGTAGAAATGAAAATATTTCTGACGGAGGTCAGGAAGTTAAAACTTTTAACTACTTGCCGAGTTCTTCATTCTGTTCCTCTGCCTTCTGTGGCTCAGTGCATGGAGGTAATCGGGTTAATGGTTGTGGCAATGGACGTTGTTCCCTTTGCCAGAATTCATCTCAGACCACTGCAGCTGTGCATGCTCAAACTGTGGAAGGGAGATTATGCAGATTGTCTCCTTAGATACAAATGGACCAGAAAACCAGAGATTATCTTCTCTGGTGGTTGTCTCAGGATCACCTGTCTCTGGTAATGTGCTTCCGCAGACCAGAGTGGATCATTGTCACGACCGATTCCAGTCTGTTAGGCTGGGGTGCGGTCTGGGACTCCCTGAAAGCTCAGGGCCTATGGTCTCGGGAAGAGTCTCTTCTCCCGATAAACATTTTGGAACTGAGAGCGATATTCAACACGCTCCAGGCATGGCCTCAACTAGCGGAGGCCAGGTTCATCAGGTTTCAGTCGGACAACATCACGACTGTAGCGTACATCAATCATCAGGGAGGAACAAAGAGTTCCCTAGCGATGAAGGAAGTATCCAAGATCATCAAATGGGCGGAGGATCACTCCTGCCATCTATCTGCAATTCACATCCCAGGAATAGACAACTGGGAGGCAGATTTTCTCAGTCGTCAGACTTTTCACCCGGGGGAGTGGGAACTCCTTCCGGAGGTTTTTGCTCAGCTTACCCAGCTATGGGGTATTCCAGAGTTGGATCTGATGGCGTCCCGTCGGAACTCCAAATTTTCTCTTTACGGATCCAGGTCCAGGGACCCCAAGGCGGCATTGATAGATGCTCTAGTAGCACCGTGGTACTTCAATCTGGCTTATGTTTTTCCACCGTTTCCCCTTCTCCCTCGTCTGGTAGCCAGAATCAAATGGGAGAAGGCTTCGGTAATTTTGATAGCGCCTGCGTGGCCACGCAGGACTTGTTATGCAGACCTAGTGGACATGTCATCTGTTCCACCATGAACACTGCCATCGAGGCAGGATCTTCTAATTCAAGGTCCATTCAAGCATCCAAATCTAGTTCTCTGCAACTGACTGCTTGGAGATTGAACGCTTAATTCTATCTAAGCGTGGGTTCTCTGGATCAGTTATAGATACATTGATCCAGGCTAGAAAGCCTGTCACCAGGAAAATTTACCATAAGATATGGCGGAAATATCTTTTTTGGTGTGAATCCAAGGGTTACTCGTGGAGTAAGATTAGGATTCCTAGGATTTTGTCATTTCTCCAAGAAGGATTGGAGAAAGGATTGTCAGCTAGTTCCTTAAAGGGACAGATATCTGCTCTGTCTATTCTGTTACACAGGCGTCTGGCGGAAGTACCAGACGTTCAAGCGTTTGCATAGGCTTTAGTCAGAATCAAACCTGTCTATAAACCTGTGGCTCCTCCATGGAGTCTAAATTTAGTTCTTTCAGTCCTTCAAGGGGTTCCGTTTGAACCTTTACATTCCATAGATATTAAGTGATTATCTTGGAAAGTTTTGTTTTTGGTAACTATTTCTTCTGCTCGAAGAGTTACAGAATTGTCTGCTTTGCAGTGTAATTCACCCTATCTGGTGTTTCATGCAGATAAGGTTGTTTTGCGTGCAAAACCTGGTTTCCTTCCGAAAGTGGTTTCTAATAAGAATATTAACCAGGAAATCATTGTTCCTAATTCAGTTTCTAAGAAGGAACGGCTGTTATACAATCTTGATGTGGTTCGTGCTTTAAAATTCTATTTAAAAGCAACTAAAGATTTCAGACACACATCATCCTTGTTTGTTGTCTATTCTGGTAAGAGGAGAGGTCAAAACGCTATCCCTTCCTCTCTTTCCTTTTGGCTGAAAAGCATTATCCGATTGACTTATGAGACTGCTGGACAGCAGCCTCCTGAACGAATTACAGCTCTTTCCACCAGAGCTGTGGCTTCCACATGGGCTTTCAAGAATGAGGCTTCTGTTGAACAGATTTGTAAAGCAGCGACTTGGTCTTCACTGCATACTTTTGCCAAATTTTACAAATTCGATACCTTTGCTTCTTCGGAGGCTATTTATTTGGGAGAAAGGTTTTGCAAGTAGTGGTGCCTTCCGTTTAGGTTACCTGACTTGTTCCCTCCCTTCATCCGTGTCCTAAAGCTTTGGTATTGGTTCCCACATGTAAGGATGAATCCGTGGACTGGATACACCAATGTAAGAGAAAACAGAATTTATGCTTACCTGATAAATTTATTTCTCTTACGGTGTATCCAGTCCACGGCCCGCCCTGGCAATTAAGTCAGGTTCAAATTTATTTTTTGTAAAACTACAGTCACCACTGCACCCTATGGTTCTCCTTTTTCTCCTAACCGTCGGTCGAATGACTGGGGGGGCGGAGCCTGAGGGGAGCTATATGGACAGCTCTGCTGTGTGCTCTCTTTGCCACTTCCTGTAGGGATTGAGAATATCCCACAAGTAAGGATGAATCCGTGGACTGGATACACCGTAAGAGAAAGAAATTTATCAGGTAAGCATAAATTCTGTTTTCTTCCCTCCACCTAAAAGATTTCAGTTTGTTTTTCAATTGCGTTGTACAATTTATAGATCACATTAAAGGTGGAAAAAATTCTGAAATGGTTTATCTTTGTCTCTTTTTTTTTACATCACAGAAACCTGACATTTTAACAGGGGTGTGTAGACTTTTTATATCCACTGTATATGTAAATTATCTGTAGCCCTAAAAATACCTTATGAATCTTTGTTACAAGTTCCTTCGAATTTAAAAGATGTCTCACATTCCAATGTCACTGTTGATGATCAAGTTAACACAAAGTGAGACAAACTTTACAGAATATAACACTGTGCCCTGGTTGAAAGGTCAATGCATCTAAAATACAATTTCTTTCTTTCATGTAATTGGCAAGAGTCCATGAGCTAATGACGTATGGGATATACAATCCTACCAGGAGGGGCAAAGTTCAAACCTCAAAATGCCTATAAATACATCCCTCACCACACCCACAATTCAGTTTTACAAACTTTGCCTCCTATGGAGGTGGTGAAGTAAGTTTGTGCTAAGATTTCTATGTTGATATGCGCTTCTGAGCATTTTTGAAGCCCCATTCCTCTCAGAGTACAGTGAATGTCAGAGGGATGGGAAGGGAGTATTGAATGCAATGGTTTTCCTCACAGGGATCTGTTTCATAGGTTCTCTATTATCGGTCATAGAGATTCATCTCCTACCTCCCTTTTCAGATCGATGATATACTCTCATATTCCATTACCTCTACTGATGACCGTATCAGTACTGGTTTGGCTATCTGCTATATGTGGCTGGGTGTCTTTTGGTAAGTATGTTTTCATTACTTAAGACACTCTCATCTATGGTTTGGCACTTTATGTATTAATATAAAGTTCTAAATATACGTATTGTACTTATATTTGCCATGATATAGGTTTCAGTATATTTTCTTTTGCAGACTGTCAGTTTCATATCTGGGAAATGCATTTTTTAGGTTAAAATTATTTCTTACCTGGGGTATAGTCTTTTTTTTAATTGACTTTTTTAAATTCGCGGGCAGAATTAGGCTCGTGAGGGCGCAAAATGCCAAAGTTTATTGCGTCATTTTTGGTGCAAGATTTTTTTGGTGTGAAGTTACGTTCATTGACGCAAATTTGTAATTTCTCCAACATTGGTGTGTCCGGTCCACGGCTTCATTCTTACTTGTGGGATATTCTCTTCCCCTACAGGAAATGACAAAGAGAGCACCCAGCAAGTGCTGTCCATATAGCTCCCCCTTTGGCTCCGCCCCCAGTCATTCTCTTTGCCGCTCTGAACAAGTAGCATCTCCACGGGGATGGTAAAGAGTATGTGGTGTTAGTTGTAGTTTTTTATTCTTCTATCAAGAGTTTGTTATTTTAAAATAGTGCCGGTTTGTACCATTTACTCTAAAACAGAAAAATGATGAAGAGTTCTGTTTAAAGAGGAGTATGATTTTAGCAGCAGTAACTAAAATCAATTGCTGTTCCCACGCAGGACTGTTGAGCCCAGAGAACTTCAGTTGGGGGGAACAGTTTGCAGACTCTTCTGCTCAAGGTATGATCAGTCATATTTCTAACAAGACATGTTAATGCTAGAAGACTGTCAGTTTTTCCCTTAAGGGGTAAGTAAGCCATTTTCTTAGACTCATAACAGATTAAGGCTTACAAATGGGCTCTACACTGGTTGACACTATTGTGGGCTAAATCGATTGTTTTATTTCATATTTTAATGGCATTTAGAGTGTTTTGGGCACTTAAAAGCACTTTTGGGAAAGTTTTTATCGCCTGGCATTTAGTTAGACTACTATTTCAGTCAGAAAGGCCCCTTCACTCTGGTATGCAGAGGAAGGAGGCCCCGTTTTTGCGCCTCAATTGCGCAGTTTACTTCCATGGCAGTGCATGCAGCTTCATGTGAGGGGTCCTGTGGCATACTAAAACGGACTCTGGAAGGTTTATTTCATTGCTGAATAACTCTCAGGGAAGGTAAAAAGCTGCAGCAAGGCTGTGGCTGTGATTGTAGTGTACTAAAATTGTCTAAATAAACAAATAGCTCCGGTTTGCTCATTTTAAGGGTTAAAGTCTTGAAACTTGGTGTGCAATACTTTCAAGGCATTAGAATTTGTAAAAATCGGACATTGCCTTCATTGTTTTTCAATATATCAGAAATAAAGTGTGCCTGTTTATTATTTAAAGGGACAGTAACGCTTTTCTTTAAAAACGCTTTTATTGCATTATTAGCCTCCCAAATTCTGTCTAACATGTCTATACCTTCAGATGGCTTATGTTCTGTGTGTATGAAAGCCAAGGTGGTTCCCCCAATTAATGTATGCGCAAATTGTGTCATAGCGTCCAAACAAAGTATGGACAGTACTGCCACATTGAATAAGATTGCCCAAGATGATTCTTCTAATGAAGGTAGTAGGGATAGTTCTTCATCCTCTCCTTCTGTGTCAACACCAGTTTTGCCCGCGCAGGCGATACCTAGTACATCTAGCGCGCCAATGCTTGTTACTATGCAACAATTAACAGCAGTAATGGATAATTCTATAGCAAATCTGTTATCCAAACTGCCATCCTACCCTAGAAAGCGTGACAGCTCAGTTTTAAATACAGAAGATGAGCAGGTTGGCGCTGAGGACAATTTATCAGTTATACCCTCACATGAATCTGAATTGGCAGTGAGGGAGGGCCTGTCTGAGGGGGAAATTTCTGATTCAGGAAAAGTTTCTCAGCAGGCAGACACTGATGCCCTGCTTAAGGAGGTCCTAACTACTCTTGATGACTGTGATTCTTTGGTAATTCCAGAGAAATTGTGCAAGATGGACAAATTCTTAGAGGTCCCAGTGCACGCTGATGCCTTTCCGATACCCAAGCGGGTGGCGGATATAGTGACTAAGGAGTGGGAAAAGCCAGGTATACCTTTTGTTCCACCTCCTATATTCAAGAAAATGTTCCCCATTGTTGACCCCAGAAGGGACGCATGGCAAACGGTTCCTAAGGTTGAGGGGGCAGTGTCAACGTTAGCTGAGCGCACAACTATTCCTATTGAGGACAGTTGCGCTTTTAAAGATCCTATGGATAAAAAATTGGAAGGATTGCTAAAAAATATATTTGTTCAGCAAGGTTTCCTGCTTCAACCAATCTCGTGCATTATTCCTGTCACCACGGCAGCGTATTTTTGGTTCGAGGAACTAGAAAATTCGCTCCAAAAAGAGACTCCATATGATGAAGTCATGGACAGAATTCACGCACTAAAGTTGGCTAATTCCTTTATTTTGGATGCCGCTTTCCAATTGGCTAAGTTAGCGGTGAAAAATTCAGGGTTTGCAATAGTGGCGCGCAGAGCGCTTTGGCTAAAATCCTGGTCGGCGGATGTGTCGTCCAAGAATAAATTGCTTAATATATCCTTTCAAGGGTAAGACCCTTTTCAGGCCGGAATTGAAAGAGATTATTTCAGACATTACTGGTGGAAAGGGACATGCCCTCCCACAGGATAGGCCTTTCAAGGCTAAGAACAAATCTAATTTTCGTTCCTTTCGCAATTTCAGGAACGGACCGAATCCTAACTCTGCGGCCTCCAGACAAGAAGGCAACTCTTCCCAGCCTAAGCCAGCATGGAAACCATTGCAAGGCTGGAACAAGGGTAAACAGGCCAAGAAGCCTGCTGCTGCTACCAAGACAGCATGAAGGGGTAGCCCCTGATCCGGGACCGGATCTAGTAGGGGGCAGACTTTCTCTCTTCGCTCAGGCTTGGGCAAGAGACGTTCCGGATCCCTGGGCACTAGAAATAGTCTCTCAGGGGTATCTTCTAGAGTTCAAGGAACTTCCTCCAAGGGGAAGGTTCCACATGTCTCGCTTATCTTCAGACCAGATAAAGAGACAGGCATTCTTACATTGCGTAGGAGACCTATTAAAAATGGGAGTGATAAACCCAGTTCCAACAGCGGAACAAGGTCTGGGGTTTTACTCAAACCTGTTTGTAGTTCCCAAAAAAGAGGGAACTTTCAGGCCAATTCTGGATCTAAAAATTCTAAACAAATTCCTCAGAGTTCCATCATTCAAAATGGAAACCATTCGGACAATTTTACCAACAATCCAGGAGGGTCAATATATGACTACCGTGGACTTAAAGGATGCGTACCTACATATTCCTATCCACAAAGATCATCATCAGTTCCTGAGGTTCGCCTTTATGGACAAACATTACCAGTTCGTGGCTCTTCCGTTCGGTTTAGCCACTGCTCCCAGAATCTTCACAAAGGTGCTAGGGTCTCTTCTAGCGGTTCTACGACCGAGGGGCATTGCTGTAGCACCTTACCTAGACGACATTCTAATCCAAGCGTCGTCTCTTTCCAAAGCAAAAGCTCATACAGACATTGTTCTAGCCTTTCTCAGATCTCACGGGTGGAAGGTGAACGTAGAAAAGAGTTCCCTGTCCCCGTCAACAAGGGTTCCCTTTTTGGGAACAATAATAGATTCTTTAGAAATGAAGATCTTCCTGACAGAGGTCAGAAAGTCAAAGCTTCTAAACGCTTGTCAAGTTCTTCACTCTATTCTTCAGCCTTCCATAGCTCAGTGCATGGAAGTAGTAGGATTGATGGTTGCAGCAATGGACATAGTTCCTTTTTTGTAGACCATTACAACTGTGCATGCTCAATCAGTGGAATGGGGACTATGCAGACTTGTCTCCCCAGATTCAAGTAGACCAGGTAACCAGGGATTCTCTCCGCTGGTGGTTGTCTCACGATCACCTGTCTCAGGGAATGAGTTTCCGCAGACCAGAGTGGATCATTGTCACGACCGACGCCAGTCTCTTAGGCTGGGGTGCGGTCTGGGACTCTCTGAAAGCTCAAGGTCTATGGTCTCGAGAAGAGTCTCTTCTTCCGATAAACATTTTAGAACTGAGAGCGATATTCAATGCGCTCCTGGTGTGGCCTCACCTAGCAAAGGCCAAATTCATAAGGTTCCAGTCGGACAACATGGCGACTGTAGCGTACATCAATCATCAGGGGGGAACAAAGAGTTCCTTAGCGATGAGAGAGGTATCCAAGATCATCAAATGGGCGGAGGATCACTCCTGCCACCTATCTGCAATTCACATTCCAGGAGTGGACAACTGGGAGGCGCATTATTTGAGTCGTCAGACTTTTCATCCGGGGGGCATTCCAGATATGGATCTGATGGCGTCTCGCCAGAACGCAAAGGTTCCTCGATACGGGTCCAGATCCAGGGATCCCAAGGCAACACTGGTGGATGCATTAGTGGCGCCTTGGTCGTTCAACCTAGCTTATGTGTTCCCACCGTTCCCTCTCCTTCCCAGGCTTGTAGCCAGGATCAAACAGGAGCAGGCCTTGGTGATTCTAATAGCCCCTGCGTGGCCACGCAGGACTTGGTATGCAGACCTGGTGAATATGTCATCGGCTCCACCATGGAAGCTACCTTTGAGGCAGGATCTTCTAGTACAAGGTCCGTTCGAACATCCAAATCTAGTCTCTCTCCAACTGACTGCTTGGAAATTGAACGCTTGATCTAACTAAGCGTGGGTTTTCAGATTCAGTCATAGATACTCTGGTTCAAGCCAGCAAACCTGTAACTAGGAAAATTTACCATAATATATGGCAAAAATATATCCGTTGGTGTGAATCCAAGGGATTCCCTTGGAGCAAAATTAAGATTCCTAGGATACTTTCCTTTCTCCAAGAAGGTCTGGATAAAGGTTTGTCAGCTAGTTCCTTAAAAGGACAGATATCTGCTCTGTCTGTTTTGTTACACAAACGTCTGGCAGCAGTACCAGATGTACAGGCGTTTGTACAGGCGTTAGTTAGAATCAAGCCTGTTTACAGACCCATGACTCCTCCTTGGAGTCTAAATTTAGTTCTTTCAGTTCTTCAGGGGGTTCCGTTTGAACCCATGCATTCCATAGATATTAAGTTACTATCTTGGAAAGTTCTGTTTTTGGTTGTTATTTCTTCTGCTAGAAGAGTTTCTGAATTATCTGCTTTGCAGTGTACTTCTCCCTATCTGGTATTCCATACAGATAAGGTAGTTTTACGTACCAAGCCTGGTTTTCTTCCAAAGGTCGTTTCCAACAGGAATATTAACCAGGAAATTGTTGTTCCTTCTCTGTGTCCGAATCCAGTTTCAAAGAAGGAACGCTTGTTACACAATCTAGATGTGGTCCGTGCTTTAAAGTTCTATTTAGAAGCAACAAAGGATTTCAGACAGACATCATCCTTGTTTGTTGTCTATTCTGGTAAGAGGAGAGGGCAGAAGGCTACTGCTACCTCTCTTTCTTTTTGGCTGAAAAGCATCATCCGATTGGCTTATGAGACTGCCGGACGGCAGCCTCCTGAACGAATTACAGCTCATTCTACTAGAGCTGTGGCTTTCACATGGGCCTTCAAGAACGAGGCTTTTGTTGATCAGATCTGTAAGGCAGCGACTTGGTCTTCTCTGCATACTTTTGCCAAATTTTACAAATTCGATGCTTATGCTTCTTCGGAGGCTATTTTTGGGAGAAAGGTTTTGCAAGCCGTGGTGCCTTCCGTTTAGGTAACCTGGTTTGCTCCCTCCCTTCATCCGTGTCCTAAAGCTTTGGTATTGGTTCCCACAAGTAAGGATGAAGCCGTGGACCGGACACACCAATGTTGGAGAAAACAGAATTTATGTTTACCTGATAAATTTCTTTCTCCAACGGTGTGTCCGGTCCACGGCCCACCCTGGTTTTTAATCAGGTTTGAAAAATTTCTTTCTTTATACATTACAGTCACCACGGCACCCTATAGTTTCTCCTTTTTCACCTAACCGTCGGTCGAATGACTGGGGGGCGGAGCCAGAGGGGGAGCTATATGGACAGCTCTTGCTGGGTGCTCTCTTTGCCATTTCCTGTAGGGGAAGAGAATATCCCACAAGTAAGGATGAAGCCGTGGACCGGACACCGTTGGAGAAAGAAATTTATCATTTAAACATAAATTCTGTTTTCCGACGTCTTAGTCGACGCCGAGTCCTTCACAAAGTTGCGTCATCTGTGTCATTTCTGGAAGCTTTTGGCACCAAAAAATATTTTTCAGTTTGTTGTGCATCATAATTGGCGCCAAATATTTTCATTATTTAAGACCCCATTCCTATTTGCCTCCTGCCTTTTTTTCTATGTCAGAGGGCTATTCTGTTTGCATTTTTTCCCATTCCTGAAACTGCCATATATGGAAATTGATCATTTTGCTTTATATGTTGTTTTTTCCTCTTACATTTGCAAGATGTCTCAATCTGATCCTGTCTCAGAAATCACTGTTGGAACCCTGCGGCCTGATAACAGTTCTACCAAAGCTAAGTGCATTTGTTGTAAGCTTGTGGAGGTTGTACCTCCAGCTGTGGTTTGTAATAGTTGTCATCATAATCTTTTATATGCAGAGAATGTATCCATCAGTAGTAGTTCATTACCTGTTGCTGTTCTCTCAACATCGAATGCACAAGATATAGCTGTAAATTTAAAATAATTTATTTCTGATTCTATTCAGAAGGCTTTGTCTGCCATTCCGCCTTCTAATAAACGTAAAAAGTCTTTTAAAACTTCTCATAAGGTTGATGAAATTTTAAATGAACAGCAACATACTGAATTATCCTTCTCTGATGAGGATCTATCTGATTCAGAAGATCCAGCCTCAGATATTGACACTGACAAATCCTCTTATTTATTTAAAATGGAGTATATTCATTCTTTGTTGATTACGTTAGATATGGAGGGAACTAGTCCTTTTGATATTAAAACTAGTAAACATTTAAATTCTGTTTATAAACCTCCTGTGGTTATTCCAGAGGTTTTTCCAGTACCTGATGCTATTTCTGATATGATTTCTAAGGAATGGAATAGGCCTGGTACTTCTTTTATTCCTTCTTCAAGGTTTAAAAAGTTGTATCCTTTGCCAGCAGTTAGATTGGAGTTTTGGGAAAAGATCCCCAAAGTTGATGGCGCTATCTCTACTCTTGCTAAACATACTACTATTCCTACGGAAGATAGTACTTCTTTTAAAGATCCTTTAGATAGAAAACTTGAATCTTATCTAAGGAAGGCTTATTTATATTCAGGTCATCTTCTTAGGCCTGCAATTTCTTTGGCTGATGTTGCAGCTGATTCAACTTTTTGGTTGCAAACTTTAGCGCAACAAGTATCGGATCATGATTTGTCTAGTTGTTAAGTTGGTTCAACATGCTAATAATTTTATTTGCGATGCCATTTTTGATATTATCAAAATTGATGTTAAATCTATGTCTAAGAGCTTTATGGCTCAAATCTTGGAATGCTGATATGACTTCTAAGTCCAGATTGCTATCTCTCTCGTTCCAAGGTAATACATTATTTGGTTCTCAGTTGGATTCAATAATTTTAACTGTCACTGGGGGGAAGGGAGTTTTTTTGCCTCAGGATAAAAGACCTAAGGGTAAATCTAAAGCTTCTAACCGTTTTCGTTCCTTTCGACAAAATAAGGAACAGAAGCCTAATCCTTCCCCCAAGGAATCTGCTTCCAATTTGAAGCCTTCTTCAACTTGGAATAAATCCAAGCCATTTAAGAGATCAAAGCCAGCCCCCAAGTCCGCATGAAGGTGCGGCCCTCACTCCAGCTCAGCTGGTAAGGGGCAGATTAAAATTTTTCAAGGATGTTTGGATCAATTCGGTCCAAAATCATTGGATACAGAATAGGATTCAGAGTAAGACCGCCTGTGAGATTTTTTTCTCTCACGCATTCCAGCAAACCCAGTAAAGGCTCAGGCTTTCCTGAAGTTTGTTTCAGACCTGGAGTTATCAGGGGTAATCATGCCAGTTCCGTTTCAGGAACAGGGTCTGGGGTTTTATTCAAATCTATTCATTATCTCAAAGAAAGAAAATTCATTCAGACCAGTTTTGGATCTAAATATTTTGAATCGATATATGAGTACCAACTTTCAAAATAGTGACTATAAGGACTATTCTGCCTTTTGTTCAGCAAGGGCATTATATGTCCACTATAGACTTACAGGATGCATATCTTCATATTCCGATTCATCCAGATCACTATCATTTCCTGAGATTCTCTTTTCTAGACAAGCATTACCAATTTGTTACTCTTCCTTTTGGCCTAGCGACAGCTCCAAGAATCTTTTCAAAGGTTCTAGGTGCCCTACTCTCTGTAATCAGAGAGGGGGATATTGCGGTATTTCCTTATTTGGACGATATCTTGGTACTCGCTCTGTCTTTACGTTCTGCAGAATCTCACACAAATCAACTAGTGTTGTTTCTTCTAATACATGGTTGGAGGATCAATTTACCGAAAAGTTCTTTGATTCCTCAGACAAAGGTAACCTTTTTAGGTTTCCAGATAGATTGTGTCCATGACTTTGTCTCTAACAGACAAGAGACATTTGAAATTGGTTGCAGCCTGTCGGAACCTTCAGTCTCTGTCATTCCCTTCATTAGCTATGTGCATGGAAGTTTTAGGTCTCATGGCTGCAGCATCGGAAGCGATCCCCTTTGCTCGTTTTCATATGAGACCTCCAGCTCTGTATGCTGAACCAATGGTGCAGGGATTATACAAGGATATCACAATTAATGTCCTTAAATCCCAATGTTCGACTATCTCTGACTTGGTGGTTAGATCACCATCGTATAATTTTAGGGGCCTCTTTCATTCGTCCAACGTGGACTGTGATCATAACAGATGCGAGTCTTTCAGGTTGGGGGGCTGTTTGGGGATCTCTGACAGCACAAGGGGTTTGGAAATCTGAAGTGGCGAGATTACCTATCAATATTTTGGAACTCCGTGCGATTCTCAGGACTCTTCAGTTTTGGCCTCTGTTCAAGAGAGAACCGTTCATTTGTTTTCAGACAGACAATATCACAACTGTGGCATATATCAATCATCAGGGTGGGACTCACAGTCCTCAAGCTATGAAAGAAGTATCTCAGATACTTGTTTGGGCGGAATCCAGCTCCTGTCTAATTTCTGCGGTTCATATCCCAGGTATAGACAATTGGGAAGCGGATTACCTCAGTCGTCAGACTTTACATCCAGGAGAATGGTCTTTCCACCCAGATGTGTTTTCTCAAATTGTTCAGATGTGGGGGCTTCCAGGAATAGATCTGATGGCATCTCATTTAAACAAAAAACTTCCCAGGTACCTGTCCAGGTCCAGGGATCCTCAGGCAGAAGCAGTGGATGCATTGACACTTCCTTGATGTTGTCAACCTGCTTATATTTTCCCGCCTCTAGTTCTCCTTCCAAGAGTGATCTCCAAAATCATCATGGAGCAATCGTTTGTGCTGCTGGTGGCTCCAGCATCGCCTCACAGGTTTTGGTATGCAGATCTTGTTCGGATGCCCAGTTGCCATTAAGGCCAGACCTTCTATTTCAAGGTCCGTTTTTCCATCAGGATCTCAAGTCATTAAATTTGAAGGTATGGAAATTGAACGCTTAGTACTTAGTCATAGAGGTTTCTCTGACTCAGTGATTAATACTATGTTGCAGGCTCGTAAATCTGTTTCTAGAAAGATTTATTATCGAGTTTGGAAGACATATTTCATGGTGTTCTTCTCATAAATTCTCTTGGCATTTTTTTAGAATTCCTTGAATTTTACAGTTTCTTCCGGATGGTTTGGATAAAGGTTTGTCTGCAAGTTTCTTGAAAGGACAAATCTCTGCTCTTTGTTTTATTTCATAGAAAGATTGCTAAATTTCCTGATATTCATTGTTTTGTGCAGGTTTTGGATCATATCAATCCTGTCATTAAATCAATCTCTCCTCCTTGGAGTCTTAATTTGGGTTTGAAGGCTTTACAGGCTCCTCCGTTTGAGCCTATGCATTCTTTGGACATTTAACTACTTTCTTGGAAAGTGTTGTTTCTTTTGGCCATTTCTTCTGCTAGAAGAGTTTCTGAATTATCCGCTCTCTCTTGTGAATATCCTTTTCTGATTTTTCATCAAGATAAGGCAGTTTTGCGGATTTCATTTAAATTCTTACCTAAGGTTGTGAATTCTACAAGGTCAGTTTTTTTTTCTGTGCTTTTCAGAATGTAGTTTATGTTGATCACATTTGTAAGGCAGCCACTTGGCTAGCGCGGGTAGCTTATCTGTTTTTCAAGCCGAAGGTAGCATGTTTGAGCACACTGGTGCTAGTTCTTATTGCGTATCTTTTCCAACTTCCTTTTCAATATTTTTTCTTCTTCTGAAATGGCTTTTGGTAGGAAAGTCTTTCAAGCTGAAGTTTCTATACATTAGGTATTAACAAAAGAGGGTTTTGATTTAAAGGATATATATAAGTAAAAATAAAAATTTCCCACCCACATTACTTGTTGATTTTACAGCTTGCATATTAGTTTCCCAGGAGTAATTGCTCGTTGCAATTCACCACCTTTATGAAAGAAAATATATTTTAAAAAAAATTAAATGAGCTTTATTAAGAGATTAATATTATTGTATGGAAAAAAATAACATTAAAAAAAATACAATATTAATAGCAAAGTATCATCCATACGATGTGTGAAGAAAGGAAAGTCTGGTTCTTTAGAAATGATCAGTTCAGAGGTTAAAAGCTACAGATTGCATCTCCAATCAAGCTCCAAAGTTTTACAAACTTTAACTTGGATAAAATATATGACAAACTTAATAAACATTAGAAAATAATAAGTTGCATGGTATATTGAGTTTGTATAACGAAGGAAAGTAATAACTGTTTGAAATATATCGTTATTAAAACTTGGAATATAAAGGAAAACTAAAGCTTATTGACAATCATATCATATAAAAATTCTGAAATAAATATGTATATTTTTGGGACTATTGGGAAATAGTTTGATAACATAAGAAGAAATAAAAGGTTAATAAAGGGGGGAAGGTATTAAGTAAGGGGCTCATTATCATTAATGGGACAGTTTACTCAATATCTCCCCTTTAATTTGTTCCCAATTATCCACTTAACCTGCTGAAGTGTATTAAATGGTCTACAAGTATTTCCATTACCCTTATATTGTTATTTTAAATAGTTTATTTCTTTCATGTAATTGGCAAGATTCCATGAGCTAGTGACGTATGGTTTATACAATCCTACCAGGAGGGGCAAAGTTTCCCAAACCTCAAAATGCCTATAAATACACTTGTGCTAAGATTTCTACGTTGACATGCGCTTCTCAGCATTTTGAAACCCGATTCCTCTCAGAGTACAGCGAATGTCAGAGGGATGTGAAGGGAGTATCACCTATTGAATGCAATGGTTTTCCTCACGGGAGATCTATTTCATAGGTTCTCTGTTATCGTTCGTAGAGATTCATCTCCTACCTCCCTTTTCAGATCGACAATATACTCTCATATACCATTACCTCTACTGATAACTGTTTCAGTACTGGTTTTGCTATCTGCTATATGTGGATGGGTGTCTTTTCGGTAAGTATGTTTTTATTACTTAAGACACCCCAGCTATGGTTTGGCACTTTATGCATTTATATAAAGTTCTAAATATATGTATTGTACTTATATTTGCCATGAGTCAGGTTCATGTATTTCCTTGTGCGGACTGTCAGTTTCATATTTGGGGAAAATAAACATATTAAGAAATATTTTTTTCTTACCTGGGGTATAGTCTTTTTTTCAAAATTGACTACATTTTTCTTGCAAATTGCGGGCAGTATTAGGCCCGCGGGTGCGCCAAATGCTAGACTTTATTGCGTCATTTTTGGCACGAAAGTACATCCGTTGACGCAAGTTAGTCATTTCCGGCATCGTAGTTGATGCAGAGTCTTTACACAGGGTTGCATTGTTAGTGACGCGAGTGTGTCATTTCCGGATGTTGTTGGTGGCAAAAAAAATTCAGTTACGTTGTGCGTCATACTTGGCGCCAAAATTTTTCATTTATTTTATACCCCATTGCTTTTTGCCTCTTGCCTTTTTCTGTCAGAGGGCTATGCTATTTGCATTTTTTCCCATTCCTGAAACTGTCATATAAGGACATTGATCATTTTGCTTTATATGTTGTTTTTTCTTTTACATTTTGCAAGATGTCTCAATCTGATCCTGTCTCAGAAGTATCTGTTGGAACTTTGCTGCCTAACATCAGTTCTACCAAAGCTAAGTGCATTTGTTGTAAGATTGTGGAAATTATATCTCCGAATGTCATTTGTAATAGTTGGCATGATAAACTTTTACATACAGATAATGTGTCCATCAGTAATAGTACATTGCCGGTTGCAGTTCCTTCAACTTCTAATGTACATAATATACCTATGAATTTTAAAGAATTTGTTACTTCTCCTTTTCACACGGCTTAGTCTGCATTTCCACCTTCTAATAAACGTAAAAGGTCTTTTAAGACTTTTCATAAAGTTGATGAAATTTCAAATGACCGACAACATAATGATTTATCCTCCTCTGATGAGGATCTATCTGATTCAGAAGATCCTTCCTCAGATATTGACACTGACAAATCTACTTATTTATTTAAAATGAAGTATATTCGTTCTTTGTTAAAAGAAGTGTAAATTACTTTGGATATTGAGGAAGCCAGTCCTCTTGACGTTAAGACTAGTAAACGTTTAAACGCTGTTTTTAAACCTCCTGTGGTTACTCCAGAGGTTTTTCCTATTCCTGATGCTATTTCTGATATGATTTCTAAGGAATGGAATAAGCCGGGTACTTCTTTTATTCCTTCTTCAAGGTTTAAAAATTGTATCCTTTGCCAGCAATTTCAATTTTTTGGGAAAAGATCCCCAAAGTTGATGGGGCTATTTCTACTCTTGCTAAACGTACCACTATACCTATGGAAGACCGTACTTCTTTTAAAGATCCTTTAGATAGGAAACTTGAATCTTATCTAAGGAAAGCCTATTTATATTCAGGTCATCTTCTCAGGCCTGTAATTTCTTTGGCTGATGTTGCGGCTGCATCAACTTTTTGGTTGGCGAATTTAGCGCAACAAGAATTGGATTCTGACATATCTAGCATTGTTCACTTGCTGCAACATGCTAATCATTTTATAGGTGATGCCATTTTTGATATTATCAAAATTGATGTTAGATCCATGTATTTAGCTATTTTAGCTAGAAGAACTTTGTGGCTTAAATCTTGGAATGCTGATATGACATCTAAGTCTAGATTACTATCTCTTTCTTTACAAGGTAATAATTTATTTGGTTCTACTTCAACTGTTACTGAGGGAAAGGGAGTTTTTTTGCCTCAGGATAAAAAACCTAAGGGTAAATCTAAGGCTTCTAACCATTTTCGTTCCTTTTCGTCAAAATAAGGAACAAAAATCTAATCCTTCCCCCAAGGAATCTGTTTCCAATTGGAAGCCTTCCTCAAATTGGAATAAATCCAAGCCAGTTAATAAAGTCAGCCCCTAAGTCCGCATGAAGGTGCGGCCCTCATTCCAGCTCAGCTGGTAGGGGGCAGATTAAGGTTTTTCAAGGATATTTGGATAAATTGTGTCCAAAATCAATGGATTCAGAGCATTGTCTCTCAGGGGTATTGAATAGGATTCAGAGTAATACCTCCTGTGAGAAGATTTTTTCTCTCACGTATCCCAGCAAATCCATTAAAAGCTCAGGCTTTCCTGAAGTGTGTTTCAGACCTGGAGTTTTCAGGGGTAATTATGCCAGTTCCTTTTTAGGAACAATGTCTGGGTTTTTATTCAAATCTATTCATTGTCCCAAAGAAGGAAAATTCATTCAGACAAGTTCTGGGTCTGAAATTTTTTGAATCGTTATGTAAAAGTACCAACTTTCAAGATGGTCACTATAAGGACTATTCTGCCTTTTGTTCAGCAAGGACATTATATGTCCACACAGGATGCATACCTTCATATTCCGATTAATTTCAATTCCAGATCTTTTTTCTAGACAAGCATTACCAATTTGTTGCTCTTCCATTTGGCCTATCAACAGCTCCAAGAATCTTTTCAAAGGTTCTCGGTGCCCTGCTCTCTGTAACCAGAGAGCAGAGTATTGCGGTGTTTCCTTATTTGGACGATATCTTGGTACTAGCTCAGTCTTTACGTTCTGCAGAATCTCACATGAATCAACTAGTGTTGTTTCTTCGAAAACATGTTTGGAGGATCATTTTACCAAAAAGTTTATTGATTCCTCAGATAAGGGTCACCTTTTTAGGTTTCCAGATAGATTCAGTGTCCATGACTCTGTCTCTCAAAGACAAGAGACGTTTGAAATTGGTTGCAGCCTGTCGGCACCTTCAGTCTCAGTCATTCCCTTCAGTGGCTATGTGCATGGAAGTTTTAGGCCTCATGACTGCAGCATCGGACGCGATTCCTTTTGCCCTTTTTCACATGAGACCTCTCCAGCTTTGTATGCTGAATCAATGGTGCAGGGATTTTACAAAGATATCACAATTAATATGCTTAAATCCCAATGTTCGACACTCTCTGACGTAGTGGTTAAATCACCAGCGTTTAGTTCAAGGGGCTTCTTTTGTTCGGCCAACCTGGACTGTGATCACTACAGATGCAAATCTTTTAGGTTGGGGAGCTGTTTGGGGATTTCTGACAGCACAAGGGGTTTGGAAATCTCAAGAGGCAAGATTACCAATCAATATTTTAGAACTCCGTGCAATTCTCAGAGCTCTTCAGTTTTGGCCTCTGTTGAAGAGAGAACCGTTCATTTGTTTTCAGACAGACAATATCACAACTGTGTCATATGTCAATCATCAGGGTGGGACTCACAGTCACCAAGCTATGAAAGAAGTATCTCGGATACTTGCTTGGGCGGAATCTAGCTCCTGTCTAATCTCTGAGGTGCATATCCCAGGTGTAGACAATTGAGAGGCGGATTATCTCAGCCGTCAGACTTTTCATCCGGGGGACTGGTCCCTCCCTCCAGATGTGTTTTCTCAGATTGTTCAGATGTGGGGTCTTCCAGTGATAGATCTGATGGCCTCTCATCTAAACAAGAATTTTACCAGATACCTGTCCAGGTCCAGGGATGTTCAGGCGGAAGCAGTGGATGCGCTGACACTTCCTTGGTGTTATCAACCTGCTTATATTTTCCCGCCTCTAGTTCTTCTTCCAAGAGTGATCTCCAAAATCATCATGGAACAATCGTTTGTGTTGCTGGTAGCTCCAGCATGGCCTCACAGGTTCGGCTGTCCAGTTGCCAACCTTGACCACTTCCATAAAGGCCGGACCTACTGTCAAGGTCCATTTTTCCATCAAGATCTCAAATCATTAAATTTGAAGGTATAGAAATTGAACGCTTAGTGCTAATTCATAGAGGTTTCTCTGACTGAGTGATTAATACTATGTTACAAGCTCGTAAATCTGTCTCTAGAAAGATTTATTATCGAGTTTGGAAGACTTACATTTCATGGTGTTCTTCTCATAAATTCTCTTGGCATTCTTTTAGAATTCCTAGAATTTTACAGTTTCTTCAGGGTGGTTTGGATAAGGGTTTGTCTGCAAGTTTCTTTAAGGGACAAAGCTCTGCTCTTTCTGTTTTATTTCACAGAAAGATTGCTAAACTTCCTGATATTCACTGTTTTGTACAGGCTTTAGTTCGTATTAAGCCTGTCATTAAATCAATTTCTCCTCCTTGGAGTCTTAATTTGGTTTTGAGGGTGTTACAGGCTCCTCCATTTGAGCCTATGCAATCTTTGGACATTAAACTACTTTCTTGGAAAGTGTTGTTCCTTTTGGCCATCTCTTCTGCTAGAAGAGTTTCTTAGCTATCTGCTCTTTCTTGTGAATCTCCTTTTCTGATTTTTCATCAGGATAAGGCGGTTTTGCGGACTTAATTAAAATTTTTACCTAAAGTTGTGAATTCTAACAACATTAGTAGAGAAATTGTTGTCCCTTGTGTCCTAATCCTAAGAATTCTTTGGAAAGGTCCTTACATTCTTTGGATGTGGTGAGAGTTTTGAAATATTATGTTGAAGCTACTAAAGATTTCAGGAAGACATAGTCTATTTGTTATATTTTCTGGTCCTAGGAAAGGTCAGAAGGCTTCTACTATTTCCTTGGCTTCTTGGGTAAAGCTTTTGATTCATCAAGCTTATTTAGAGTCGGGTCAGGCCCCATCTCAGAGAATTACAGCTCATTCTACTAGATCAGTCTCCACTTTGTGGGCTTTTTAGAATGAAGCTTCAGTTTATCAATTTGCAGTGCGGCAACTTGGTCTTCTTTACATACATTTACTAAATTCTACCGTTTTGATGTATTTGCTTCTTCAGAAGCAGTTTTTGGTAGAAAAGTTCTTCAGGCAGCTGTTTCAGTTTGATTCTTCTGCTGATGTTTTAAGTTTTCTTCTACAAGATATGACGAGTCCACGGATTTCATCCTTACTTGTGGGATATTATCCTCCTGCTAACAGAAAGTGGCAAAGAGCACCACAGCAGAGCTGTATAATATAGCTCCTCTCTTCCTTCCACCCCCAGTCATTCTCTTTGCCTGTATAGTAATAGGAAGAGGTAAAGTGAGGTGTTAGTTTAGGTTCTTCAATCAAGAAGTTTTTTATTTTCAAATGGTGCCAGTGAGTACTATTTTTCTCAGGGAGAGTGAGGAATCTTTCTGCCCTGATGTTGATGATCTTAGCAAACATTTTCTAAGATCCATGATGGTTTCCACAGCAGCTGAAGGTAGTGTAAGAAAATCTTCAGTGTGGAGAACGGTGTGTTGCTACAAGCAACTTTGAGGTATGTTCAGTCTTTGTTTCTGGGGAGACTTGATGCACAGAACAGGCTGAAATTTTCCCCTTTATGGGTAGGGGTAAGCAGTATACACATGTGTAAAGAAATGGTGTACCTTGAATCCCTTTCTCTTTATTACCAAAGTATGTAAAATATTTTTTGTCTGATTAAGAGGGGCTTGGCGCTGGGAGTTGCGGTTCTGTTTAATAACGGTCATGTTATGTGCACATGGCTTAGTGATTTGACATATTTGTGCAGGGTTTTCACTTGCTATATAGGGTGTATATAAGAAGGCACATGGCTTATGCTTAGGGGACATGTTTAATTTTTTGTTATGACCCATGCGGGTCTTACCGAGCCTGCATAACACCCACGGTGAGCGGGGCCTATTTCGCACGCTCGGACGCGCAGTTCAGCTGGATCGCATGGGCAACAGAATACTGTTCTCTGGTAAGGCTTACATTATCCGGACTTCCAAAGGGCCTGAATAGCTTCTCGAGCAGCAGCAGTTACATTCTAGGGCAGGTAGGTGCCTAATTAGTTATAATACATATTTTAATTGTTAACATCGTTATTATATTGGTTTACCATATTTCAGCAAGTGGATGCAATACTGTTAGAGTTTTTGAACACTTCCAAATAAATTTCACTGCTAAAAACACGTTTTTGAACGTCTCAGAAAAATAGTTGCGCTTTTGAAATTTAAAGGCGCAGTACAGTATTTTTTTCTGCATTAACTTTGGACTATAATTGAATTCAGAGCTAAAAATTTTAATAAAAGAACGACTATTATAATATTGCTAGTCTGTTTAACATGTCTGACACTGAGGAGGAAACTTCTTGCTCTGTGTTTAGATGCCACTGTGGAACCCCCTCTAACTTTTTGTCCCTCGTGTACTGAGAGGGCCTTGCAGTGCAAAGCACAGATTTTATGTAAAGAAAATGTGTCTAAGGATGATTCTCAGTCTGAGGAGAATCAGGGTATACCGCTAACTTCTCCCCAAGCGTCACAACCTTTAACTCCCACCCAAGTGACGCCTGGTTCTTCAACCGCGTCTAATTCTTTTACTCTGCAGGATATGGCTGCAGTTATGTCAACTACCCTTACAGAGGTATTATCAAAGTTGCCAGTGTTACAAGGTAGGACAGAAGTCAATGTAAATACTGAGTCCTCTAATGCTTTATTAGCTATTTCCGATGTACCCTCACAGGGATCTGATTTGGGGGTCAGGGAACTTTTGTCTGCGGGGGATCTTTCCGATTCGGGAAGTGCGGTACCTCAGTGTGATGCTGGTGATAATTATAAGTCTCTGAAATATAAGTGAGTGTTATAGGTGAACCACAACTGCTGAGATATGTACAAATATTGTAAAGTTGTAGTAGAGATAGTATTGGGTAGTGACATCAATTACAAAGTATGCAATGTGAAAACCCACATAGAATCACAGCAATTATTAGATGGTAGAATGATGCTGATATTATTCTATGGCTACCACAAAGAAATGCAGCAGTATAATCACAGCAAGCTACCAAGAAAGTAGTGTTAACACAGAGGTAATATGGATTAGGTATACCTTAACAACTAAGTTAGTATGCAGATCGATTGTATAGCAGAATAAGCATTAGAAATATACCATATAAAGTAGTCTTTAAGTACCTAGAGAGTAAGTATCCAGAAAACTGAAGTTATGATCAGGGAGTTAATGATCAGTGAAAGTACACAAGTTGCGGCAAAAGTTGGCGTGTGACGTCACCGCTCCGACAGTTCCGGCTGCAGAGAAACAGCTGACAGGCGGCTGAGAGTTGCGATGCAGAGCGGAAGGCTCTGGAGGCACAGACCAGTTTGAGAGTAGCTGGGAAGGAACACAGTAACAGGAAACCACGATCCAATACCAAGCAATGTGTAAGTTGGGAGGAGGCTATTTATAGGCTGAATAGTAGCGGTTTTAAAGGGACAGTAATGTTAAGCAATGAATGGGGGTTAGTGACAGCATAGAAGAACGACAGAATGGGTGTGATCATGACAGGACTCCCCCCTCAAGGAGCCACTTCGGTGCTCATGGATGATGTCTGTCAGGGTTTATTTGATGGAAAAGAGAAATGAGCCGCGGAGCCGAGATATTACTTGCAGGTTTCCAAGAATCATCCTCCTCTTTGTATCCTTTCCACCTACTAAGATACTGTAGGACTCCATGGTAGAGTCTAGAATCAAGGATGGATTGAACCTCATACTCAATATTTGGGTCGATGGATACTTGGGGTAGGGATTGCAGGGAAGAGACCCCACGGACTGTCCAATATGATTTTAAGAGCGATACATGGAAAGTGGGATGGATTTTAAGGTTGGTGGGTAATTGAAGACGTACTGCATTGTCATTGATGATCTTGATGATAGGGAAAGGTCCTATAAAAAGAGGTGAAAGTTTCTTATATGGAGTGTTAAGTCGTAAATTTTTTGTGGATAACCAGACGAGGTCTCCAGTTGCATAATGTGGAGCAGGAATTCTTCTATTGTCGTAGTATCTTTTATGCAGTAGTTTGGGTTCCTCAATTGCAGTACGTACCGTGGCGAAATTTGAAGTAATGACTTGTGTTAAATCACTAATATGGACTGAGCTGTTATTCCCAGGTAATAGTTGAAAAGTTGGGTGATATCCATAATTAATAAAGAATGGTGTTTGTTTTGTTGTTGCATGAATGGTATTATTAAAAACGAACTCTGAGTAGGGGAGTAAACTTGACCAGGTATCTTGGTTAGAGTGGGAGTATGATCGTAGAGACTGTTCAACCCATTGGTTACACCTCTCGGTTTGACCATTGGTCTGCGGATGATAGGATGACGAGAGTTTTTTTATCAATTGAGAATGTTTTACAAAATTCTGCCCAAAGCATACTGGTAAATTGCGATCCACGGTCAGTGAGAATTCTTTGCGGTAATCTATGTAGTTTGAAGACATTAGTAAGGAGGATTTGTATAGTTTCTGCGGCTGTTGGAAGTTTATGATATGGAACTAGATGTATCATTTTGCTAAACAGATCTACAATTACAACTATGGTAGTGTTGTTAGAAGATCTGGGTAAATCCACAATGTAGTCCATTGTGATATCAACCCATGGTCTGGTAGGTGTAGATATCGGAAGCAATAAACCATAGGGTGATTGCTTTGTTCGTTTTGAAGTAGCACAAATCGAACAGCTGTTTATATAATTTTAGATGTCAGTGGTCATGTTAGGCCACCAGTATGATCTTTTTAACATCTCCTGGGTCTTATGTATACCACTGTGTCCAGCTAGCTGAGATTCATGTGCAGAATGCAACAGTGTTTCTCTTATGGAAGGTGGTATATACAATTTACCCTCATGTTGGTATAAGGATCCAGAGTTTTGTTGTAATAAGTGAAGAGGTTTGGTTATATCTTCCTGTTGCTCTTGTCGAAGTAGTGGAGTGGAATCCACTAGAAATAATAAGAATTTCTCTTTGGGTATCACAGACTGAGGAGAATGAGTATAGCAATCTTTTGGTGGTAGGCAAGAACCGCCTTACGATTCTTGGCAGCTGGTCTATAGGTTATGAGAAAATCGAATCTTGAGAAATACAGGTTCCAACGAACCTGCATGGCAGTGAGAGTTTTGGTAGACTTTAAATATTGCAGGTTCCGGTGGTCAGTATAAACTATGGTTGGGTATGTAGCACCCTCCAATAAATGTTGCCACTGTTCAAATGCTACCTTAATGGCTAAAAGTTCTTCATCACCAACTGGATAGTGGGATTCAGGTATAGTTAAACATCTTGAGAAAAAAGCGACAGGATGGAGTGGTTGTTGTAGTTGTTCTCTTTGAGATAAGATAGCTCCAATAGCATGGTCGGAAGCATCAACCTCTAAGATGAATTGTAATTGAGTGTTGGGGTATCGCAGTATCAGTGCAGATGTGAACTTCTTTTTTAAGAGATCAAAAGAGCTTTGTGACTCTTCTGTCCAAATAAATCTGTTATCTTTTGTTAGGTTAGTCAGTGGTTTTGCGACTGAGGCGAAGTTGTGTATAAACTTGCGATAGAAGTTCGCAAAACCTAAAAAACTTTGGACCTGCTTTTTGATAGTAGGTCTGGGCCACTTGAGTATGGTTTGTATTTTTGTGTCATCCATCTGGATGCCATTTTCAGAAATTTGATATCCTAGAAAGGTAATACTATGCGAGTTGAATATGCACTTCTCTGCTTTTGCAAAAAGGGAATGACTTTGCAGTCAAGACAGAACCTGTCTGACATGATTAACATGTTGAGATGGTGTTTTTGAGTATATGAAAATGTCGTCAAGGTAAATGACTACGAAGATATCCAAAACATCATGTATAAAGTGTTGGAAGGTTGCTGGGGCGTTACAGAGTCCGAATGGCATGACGGTGTACTCGTAGAGGCCGTAACGAGTACGGAACGCCGTCAGCCATTCGTCTCCAGCCCTCATGCGGATGAGATTATAATACTCCCTTAGGTCTAACTTAGTGAAAATGGTTGAACCTTCCAATCTTTCTATTAACTGAGGGATAAGAGGTAAGGGGTAGCGTTTTTTTATAGTAATCTTATTTAACTGCCTATAATCAACAATAGGTCTCAATGAGCCATCTTTGTTCTTGACAAAGAACATTCTGGCGGCTGCAGGGGAAGTTGAGGGTCGTATGAACCCCTTCTTCAGGTTATCGTCTAGATATGACTTTAGATGTTGCAATTCAGGATTAGATAAGGGGAATACATGGCCACAAGGTATGACTGCACCTGGTAAGATGTCAATAGGGCAGTCATATGGGCGGTGTGGTGGTAAATTTTCGGATTCCTTTTTACTAAAGACATCCGAAAAGTACATGTATTCCTGGGGTATGCTATGTTCCTGGGAGTCAGGAGTAGGTTGAAGCAATAGGGTAGGAAAGCAAGTGGTGTTGCAGTATTCAGAGGTAAATTGTAGACTAAGAGTAGACCAACATATGTGTGGGTTATGTAAGCGCAACCATTGCAAACTTAAGATTACGGGGAAAGCGGGTGAAGTGATCACATCGAAAGTTACGTATTCCCTATGGTGGTCTTGAGTAGAGACTAAGAGTGGAATAGTTTAAAATAGGACTGGTCCTGATGACAAAACCTCCCCATCAATTCCCCTTAAAGGTACAGGAGACAATTTTTTTTATCAGTGGAATTTTATTCTTACTAGTGAAGCACACATCTATATATGAGGCGAAAGCACCGGAGTCAAGAATCCCTGTGACGTTGGTCCCACTGCAATAGAAAGGATAATTTACAATAACAGGATGAATTACTAGCAGCATTGATAAAATGATATGTAGGAAGAGTCTTACCCTGTTTTTGTCTTTGTAGAATTGGACAGGCATGTACCAGATGCTCGTCAGAGGCACAGTACATACATAAATTTTGTGTGCTGAGTTTCTCCTGGGTGGTTAATGGCCCTTTAAGAAAACCGATCTCCATAGGCTCACTTGTATTTTTTGGAGCAGTTTAGTTGGAGCTTGTGGGAGTTGTTCTTTTAGTACTACCATCATGAGATGATCTTTCACTTTGTCTCTCTCTTAGACGTCTGTCAATGCTGATGCTTAGGTTTATCAACTCTTCCAAGGTTGGTGGAAGTTCAGTGCGAGAGAGTTCATCCTTTATGGCGTCTGAAAGCCCTAGGCGGTACTGGTTTCTCAATGACAGGTTGTTCCATTGCATATCTTTTGCCCACCTCTTGAAGTCTGTAATATATTCCTCTACGTCCCTTCTCCTCTGCTTTAGAGACCTCATGGCTGTTTCAGCTGTCAACTGCTTGTATGGGTCGTCATATAGTTGGCCCAAAGCAGAGAAGAAGGAATCCAGAGGAATTAGAATATCAAGGAAATTGTTTGCCCAGCTTCTGGGTTCGGCTCTTAAATAGGAAATAGTGGTCATGACTTTAATTCTGTCTGTGGGGTAAGTATAAGGCTTTAAGGTAAAAAGCAATTAACAGGCATTTTTGAAATCCCTGAACATTCTCCTATACCCTGTGAAAACATCTGGTAAACTAACTTGAGGTTCCTGAAAACGTGACTTAGTTTCTACATAGTCTTTGATGTAGGCTTTTAGCGCATAATTTTCTTGTTTTAAGGTATTAAGGCCATCAGTTAGCATTTTCACATTTTGAGTGAGTGAATTTGTGTAGTGATCTCAGCTGGGTCCATATTTTAATGGCTTGGTATTCTGTGATGCTGGTGATAATTATAAGTCTCTGAAATATAAGTGAGTGTTATAGGTGAACCACAACTGCTGAGATATGTACAAATATTGTAAAGTTGTAGCAGAGATAGTAGTGGGTAGTGACATCAATTACAAAGTATGCAATGTGAAAATCCACATAGAATCACAGCAATTATTAGATGGTAGAATGATGCTGATATTATTCTATGGCTGCCACCTGTGATATTCTCACCAAAGAAATGCAGCAGTATAATCACAGCAAGCTACCAATAAAGCAGTGTTAACACAGAGGTAATATGGATTAGGTATACCTTAACAACTAAGTTAGTATGCAGATTGATCGTATAGCAGAATTAGCATTAGGAATATACCATATAAAGTAGCCTTTAAGTACCTGGAGAGAGTAAGTATCCAGAAAACTGAAGTTATGATCAGGGAGCTAATGATCAGAGAAAGTACACAAGTTGCGGCAAAAGTTGGCGTGTGACGTCACCGCTCCGACAGTTCCGGCTGCAGAGAAACAGCTTACAGGTGGCTGAGAGTTGCGATGCAGAGCGGAAGGCTCTGGAGGCACAGACCAGTTTGAGAGTAGCTGGGAAGGAACACAGTAACAGGAAACCACAATCCAATACCAAACAATGTGTAAGTTGAGAGGAGACTATTTATAGGCTGAATAGTAGCGGTTTTAAAGGGACAGTAATGTTAAGCAATGAATGGTTGTTAGTGACAGCATAGAAGAACGACAGAATGGGTGTGATCATGACAGGACTCCCCCCTCAGACAGACTCGGATTCCATGTCCTTTAAATTTAAGCTTGAACACCTCCGCCTGTTACTTCGGGAGGTTTTAGTGACTCTGGATGACTGTGACCCTATTGTGGTGCCACCAGAGAAATTGTGTAAGATGGACAAATACTTAGAGGTACCTACCTACACTGATGTTTTTCCGGCTCCTAAGAGAATCTCAGAGATTATTAAGAGGGAATGGGACAGACTGGGTATTCCGTTCTCAACCTCTCCTAATTTCAAGATGTATCCCATATCTGACACTGTTCGGGACTCGTGGCAAACAGTCCCTAAGGTGGAGGGAGCTATGTCTACCCTGGCGAAGCTTAACACTATTCCTATTGAAGACAGTTGTGCTTTTAAAACCCTATGGATAAGAAATTGGAGGGTCTTCTCAAGAAATTGTTTATTCATCAGGGTTTCCTCTTACAACCAACGGCCTGCATTGTACCAGTTACCACTGCGGCAGCCTTCTGGTTTAATGCTTTAGAAGAGTCTCTTAAGACTGAGACTCCCTTAGAGGATATCTTAGATATAATTAAGGCTCTTAAGCTGGCTAATTCTTTTATTACAGATGCCGCCTTTCAGATTGCTAAATTGGCGGCTAAGATTGCTGGATTTGCTATTTTAACGCGTAGAGCATTATGGTTAAAATCTTGGTCTGCTGATGTGTCATCTAAGTCAAAGCTTTTGGCTATTCCTTTCAAGGGGAAAACCCTATTTGGGCCTGACTTGAAGGAAACATTTCTGACATTATGGGAGGTAAGGGTCATCTCCTACCTCAGGATAGAACTACTAAACTGAGGGGTAAACAAAATAATTTTCGTTCCTTTCTGAACTTTAAAGGGGTCCCCTCTTCTTCCTCATCTTCCGTCAAGCAGGAAGGGAATTTTGCCCAGACCAAGTCTGTCTGGAGACCCAACCAGACTTGGAACAAGGCTAAACAACCCAAGAAGCCCACTGCTGCTACCAAAACAGCATGAAGGGGCGGCCCCCGATCCGGGACCGGATCTAGTAGGGGGCAGACTTTCTCTCTGCCCAGGCTTGGGTAAGAGATGTTCAGGACCCCTGGACGCTGGAAATCGTGTCCCAAGGGTATCAACTGGAATTCAAAAATTCTCTCCCAAGGGGGAGGTTTCTTCTTTCACGATTGTCTGTAGACCAGATAAAAAGAGAGGCGTTCTTACGTTGTGTAAAAGACCTCTCTACTATGGGAGTAATTCGTCCCGTTCCAATACTGGAACAGGGGCAGGGGTTTTACTCAAATCTTTTCGTGGTTCCCAAAAAAGAGGGCACGATTTTAGATCTAAAAAGTCTAAACAAGTTTCTCAGAGTCCCATCCTTCAAGATGAAGACTCTTCGAACAATCCTGTCATTGATACAGGAGGGTCAATATATGACTACCGTGGACTTGAAGGATGCATACCTTCATATTCCTATCCACAGGGATCATCATCAATTCCTAAGGTTTGCCTTCCTGGACAAACATTTTCAGTTTGTGGCTCTTCCCTTCGGGTTGGCCACAGCACCCAGGATCTTCACAAAGGTTCTATGGTCCCTTCTAGCGGTTCTCAGGCCGCGGGGTATTGCAGTGGCGCCTTATCTGGACGATATTCTGATCCAGGCGTCATCCTACCATCTGACAAAGTCTCATACATACATGGTTCTGTCCTTTCTGAGGACTCACGGGTGGAAGGTGAATCTAGAAAAGAGTTAATTAATTCCACAGACCAAGGTTCCCTTCCTGGGAACTCTAATAGATTCCATATCCATGAAAATTTTCTTGACAGAGGTCAGAAAGTTAAAGATTCTGAATACATGCCGAGCCCTTCAGTCCAATCTTTGGCCATCAGTGGCCCAGTGCATGGAGGTAATTGGATTGATGGGGGCGGCAATGGACATCATTCCGTTTGCTCGCTTTCATCTCAGACCACTACAGCTGAGCATGCTCAGACAGTGGAATGGAGATTATGCAAATTTGTCTCCTCAGATAGATCTGGATCAGGAGACAAGAGACTCTCTTCTTTGGTAGTTGTCTCTGGATCATCTGTCCCAAGGGACATGCTTCCACAGACCCTCATGGGTGATAGTGACAACGGACGACAGCCTTCTAGGTTGGGGTGCGGTCTGGAATTCCCTGAAGGCTCAGGGTGTTTGGACTCAGTCGGAGTCAATTCTTCCAATCAATATTCTGGAATTGAGGGCAATATTCAATGCGCTTCAGGCGTGGCCTCAGTTGGCTTCGGCCAAATTCATTCGCTTTCAGTCGGACAACATCACAACTGTGGCGGACTTTTTTTTTTTAAATATATTTTTTTATTGAAGTTTCAACAAGCAATGAAATACAAAATACAACATTTGCCCATTCATTAGATTAACATCTACGTATAACACACAGTATTATGACATATGGGTTATCCATGCGGCTAGTAAGGGAGTAACTGTTCCAGGCAGAGAATTGAGTCAAGAGTTTTAGGGCTTACAAAGATAATCATAACAGTAGCAATATTAAAAGGTCAGCCTGAACCAATAGAAACCCATTCTATGTCTAGAGAGGTGTCAAATATAAGTTTGGGCAAACAATGATGAGACTTCATTTTATATTTTAGTGATTGGAATCTGATCTCCACACCTATAGGATGAATAAAGCGGAAATTGATCTGTCTTGATGTGGGGAGTTAGTATTAAGAATGCCCCCAAGTAGGTCAGAGAGAACATGAAAGAAGAGGGGTTGCAGTGGGCCAGAGCCACTTGAATTATGGAGGGGGAGGAAAAAGAAGGGAGGGCGGAGCCTACTGTGATAGGGCAACAGGATGAGTTTATTTATGGGACTATGTAAGTTATAGATGTACAGAAAGCGATGACCAAAATGGGGATCTGCGGGAAGCATCTTGCGTGCAATGTGAACCTATGAGATAGAGATAGAAGTATCAATGGTGGCTGGGGTGGTGGGTCAGAACTTTCTATTTGGACCCTAGGGGGAGTCATGTTGTAAAAGAGAAGCAATTGATATAGCAAATAACATTGGTTGTGGGTATTGATATGGGGGTGCCAAATCTGGGTTACTAGCCTAGGGATGAATAGCTCTACTGTAGTTTCAGTCCCTATGAGGGACTTGAAGGGGGAGGGTATTTAAATCAGAATCATCGGTTCAATAGCGGAGTCTAGTAGTTAAAAAAAAAAAAACGTATATAGGGATTTCCCCATATGTACATTCTAGGACCTAGAAAACATAATCTCAACACTGTATAGAAAACCAATATTTCTCTTGTAAAGGTGTATCCAGTCCACGGGTTCATCCATTACTTGTGGGATATTCTCCTTCCCAACAGGAAGCTGCAAGAGGACACCCACAGCAGAGCTGTCTATATAGCTCCTCCCCTAACTGCCACCCCCAGTCATTCTCTTGCAGCTCTCGACAAGAAAGGAAGTATCAAGAGAGATGTGGTGACTTAGTGTAGTTTTTACCTTCAATCAAAAGTTTGTTATTTTTAAACGGTACCGGCGTTGTACTGTTTTACTCTCAGGCAGAAATTGGAAGAAGAATTCTGCCTGGAGGTTGATGATCTTAGCGGTTTGTAACTAAGGTCCATTGCTGTTCTCACACATAACTGAAGAGTATGGAAAGAAAACTTCAGTTGGGGGGACGGTCTGCAGATTGCCTGCTTTGAGGTATGCTCAGTATATTTTTTTCTAGAGAGGTGATAAGGTCTAGAAAATAGGCAAAAAGGTAGTGGATAAAAGAAATCCACTGAAAGAATGCATGCAGCACTCTATGCCTAGACTTAAAGGCGTGCAGACCGGATGTAATTAAAATATAACTTTTATTGATAATATGATAAAAACACATAAACACACATATAAAAGTTAAAATTTAAACTCTGTTAAATACTATTACTATATCAAGGTGATAGCTATTGTGTACCAGATTATGGCCTATAGTAAATTCCACTATCACACAAATAATAGGTATAGTTTGCTCAGTTGAGTTCAGTGGGGGGCTCCCAATGGCCACCTAGAATCAATAACTGAACTGAAAGTTGTCAGGCTGTGAAGTTGGGTGCTAATATCACTAGTAAGTGCTAATACCTCATCTCAGCTCATGGAACTATGTCAGATTACATGTGTTTTACCCAGAAGATACCTAGTAACTCCACTCCTTACTATTGTGAAATAAAAATATGGGTCTAGAATACTACAGTTTCTATTGTATTTAATGATTCTGCACCGTAATATATGTATAATGGAAAATTGTATTTTCGTTATACCTGTGGGGTAAAATTAAGGTATAACGAAAATACAATTTTCCATTATACATATATTACGGTGCAGAATCATTAAATACAAAAGAAACTGTAGTATTCTAGACCCATATTTTTATTTCACAATAGTAAGGAGTGGAGTTACTAGGTATCTTCTGGTTGGGTAAAACACATGTAATCTGACATAGTTCCATCAATCATGAGGGTTACACCCTGATATCGTAAAGAAAAATAATCTCATTTGTAGTGATGAGAATTCCACTTGTCCTTCTCACTGAACGTGCCTGATACCAGGATATTCATAATCTTAGTGATCCCCCATCTAGGGATACCCCACTAACTGAGCGACATATTGGTAGTTACTCTGGAACCTAATAGTGATCCACACGATGTTTATACATCCCCAACTTGGATAAATCCATATACAGAACTGAGTTAGGATGAGATGAGGTATTAGCACTTACTAGTGATATTAGCACCCAACTTCACAGCCTGACAACTTTCAGTTCAGTTATTGATTCTAGGTGGCCATTGGGAGCCCCCCACTGAACTCAACTGAGCAAACTATACCTATTATTTGTGTGATAGTTGAATTTACTATAGGCCATAATCTGGTACACAATAGCTATCACCTTGATATAGTAATAGTATTTAACAGAGTTTAAATTTTAACTTTTATATGTGTGTTTATGTGTGTTTTTATCTTATTATTAATAAAAGTTATATTTTAATTACATCCGGTCTGCACGCCTTTAAGTCTAGGCATAGAGTGCTGCTTGCATTCTTTCAGTGGATTTCTTTTATCCACTACCTTTTTGCCTAAATTCAATTTAATGCATAGCACCAACCCACATTCTCTGATAAAGTACACTCTATTTATAGCATAATTGAGAGGCTATAAACAGGACTGAGTTAATTAGATATTTACTTGTGGGGACTGCCACAGTAGTGCCATTGTAAACCTTTGTTGTGTAGATAAGGTCTAGAAAATGCTGACAGTGCCTGGTATATTTGAGGTAAGCCTGATACAGTGATTTAACAGCAACTGGGATCATGCTTGCAAAAAAGGGTAATATTCATGTTAATACTCATATTACTTCGTGTAAAAACAATTGCATGTTTTATAGTAAAAACGTTTTTTCTCTGAGGGTGATAAATCTTTATTTGGGGCCTAGTTTTCCACATGGCTGTTATTTTACTCCTAGGAGTAGTTTTTTAAGGCCCTCTGAGTTTGAGGGCATGGCGGGAGGGGCCTATTTTCACGCACTTTATGCGCAGTTGATATACAGACTGAGACATCCAGCTTCCCTAAAGGAGTCCTCTGGCATCTAGGACCACTATAGAGGGTGTTTTTATGGCAAAAAATCGTGTTTAAGGGCAGGTAGGGCCACAGCAGAGCTGTGGCAGTGTATTTGACTGTTTTTTTAACGTTTTTTCCTTTTTTCTAATCCGTTTTGGGGCCTAAGGGGTTAATCATCCATTTGCAAGTGGGTGCAATGCTGCTTTAGTCTCTTATACACACTGTAAAAATTTCGTAGAGTTTACTACTTTTTATCACTGTTTTGCAGTTTATGGGGAAGTTTTTTTTTTCTCTTAAAGGCACAGTACCGTTTTTGTTTAATTGCTTTTTCACATTTATTAAAGTGTTTTCCAAGCTTGCTGGTCTCATTACTAGTCTGTTAAACATGTCTGACATAGAGGAAACTCCTTGTTCATTATGTTTAGAAGCCATTGTGGAACCCCCTCTTAGAATGTGTGCCAAATGCACTGACCTTTCTATAAGTTATAAAGACCATATTATGGGTTTTAAGGATTTATCACCAGAGGTCTCTCAGACTGACAAAAGGGAGGTTAAACCACCTAGCTCTCCCAATGTGTCAGAACCTATATCTCCCGCGCAAGTGACGCCAAGTACATCTGGTGCTTCCAATGCGTTTACCTTACAAGACATGGCGGCAGTTATGAATCATACCCTCACAGAGGTATTGTCCAAGCTGCCAGGGTTACAAGGAAAGTGAGACAGCTCTGGGGCTAGAACAAATACAAAGCTTTCTGACGCTTTAGTAGCTATGTCTGATATACCCTCACAATGTACAGAAGCCGAAGCAGGAGAGCTTCTATCTGTGGGTGACATTTCTGATTCAGGGAAGGCGTTACTTCAGTCTGACTCTGAAATGACAGCATTTAAATTTAAGCTTGAACACCTCTGCTTGTTGCTCAGGGAGGTTTTAGCAACTTTGGATGACTGTGACACCATTGTAGTCCCAAAGAAATTGTGTAAAATGGACAAATACTTTGCAGTGCCTGTTTACACTGATGTTTTTCCAATACCTAAGAGGTTTTCAGAAATTATTACGAAGGAATGGGATAGACCAGGTGTACCGTTCTCTCCCCCTCCTGCGTTTAAAAAGATGTTTCCCATAGATGCCGCTACACGGGACTCGTGGCAGACGGTCCCTAAGGTGGAGGGAGCAGTATCTACCCTAGCTAAGTGTACAACTATCCCCGTCGAGGGTTTCCTTAAGAAAATCTTTATACAACAAGGTTTTATTCTCCAGCCTCTTGCATGCATTGCCCCAGTCACTGCTGCAGCGGCTTTCTGGTTCGAGTCTCTTGAAGAGGCTCTACAGGTGGAGACCCCGTTGGATGATATCCTAGACAGGCTTAAAGCTCTTAAGTTAGCCAATTTATTTATTTCTGACGCCGTTTTTCATTTAACTAAGCTAACGGCTAAGAATTCAAGTTTTGCCATTCAGGCGCGTAGGGGGCTATGACTTAAATCCTGGTCAGCTGACGTTACTTCAAAGTCTAAGCTTCTGAACATCCCCTTCAAAGGGCAGACCCTATTTGGGCCTGGACTGAAGGAGATAATTTCTTATATTACTGGAGAGAAAGGCCACGCCCTTCCCCAGGATAGGTCCAACAAATTAAGGACCAAACAGACTAATTTTCGTTCCTTTCGGGAATTTCAAGAGTGGCGCAAGCCAGTCTGGAGACCTAACCAGGCTTGGAGCAAGGGAAAGCAGGCCAAAAAACCTGCTGCTGCCTCTAAGACAGCATGAAGGAGTAGCCCCCGATCCGGGACCGGATCTAGTTGGGGGCAGACTTTCTCTCTTTGCCCAGACTTGGGCAAGAGACGTCCAGGATCCCTGGGCTCTGGAGATTGTTTCCCAGGGATATCTTCTGGATTTCAAAGCCTCATCTCCAAAGGGGAGATTTCATCTCTCACAATTATCTGCAAACCAGATAATGAGAGAGGCATTCTTACGTTGCGTTCAAGACCTTCTGGTTATGGGAGTGATCCACCCAGTTCCACGGGAGGAACAGGGGCAAAGATTCTATTCAAATCTGTTTATAGTTCCCAAAAAAGAGGGAACTTTCAGACCAATCTTGGATCTCAAGATCCTAAAAAAATTTCTCAGGGTCCCATCCTTCAAGATGGAGACTATTCGAACCATCCTACCTTTGATCCAGGAGGGTCAATATATGACTACCGTGGACTTAAAGGATGCTTATCTCCACATTCCGATACACAGAGATCATCATCGGTTTCTCAGGTTTGCCTTCCTAGACAGGCATTACCAGTTTGTGGCTCTTCCCTTCGGGTTAGCCACGGCACCAAGAATCTTTACGAAGGTTCTAGGGTCCCTACTGGCATTTCTAAGGCCACGGGGCATAGCGGTGACCCCTTACCTAGACGACATTCTGATACAGGTGTCGACTTTTCAAATCGCCAAGTCCCATACAGACATTGTTCTGGCCTTTCTGAGGTCTCACGGGTGGAAGGTGAACGAAGAAAAGAGTTCTCTCTCCCCACTCACAAGAGTTTCCTTCCTAGGAACTCTGATAGATTCAGTAGAAATTAAGATTTTTCTGACAGAGGTCAGGGTTGTCAAAGCTTCTAACTTCCTGCCATGCTCTTTATTCCACTTCTCAGCCGTCAGTGGCTCAGTGTATGGAAGTAATCGGCTTAATGGTAGCGGCAATGGACATAGTTCCGTTTGCCCGCCTACATCTCAGACCACTGCAACTTTGCATGCTCAATCAGTGGAATGGGGATTACACAGATTTGTCCCCTCTGCTAAATCTGGATCAAGAGACCAGAGATTCTCTTCTCTGGTGGCTATCTCGGGTCCATCTGCCCAGGGGAATGAGCTTCCGCAGGCCAGAATGGACTATAGTGACGACAGATGCCAGCCTTCTGGGCTGGGGCGCAGTCTGAAACTGCCTGAAGGCTCAGGGTTCATGGTCTCAGGAGGAAGTCCTCCTTCCGATAAACATTCTGGAACTAAGAGCGATATTCAATGCTCTTCAGGCTTGGCCTCAGCTAGCTGCGGTCAGGTTTATCAGATTTCAGTCAGACAACATCACGACTGTAGCCTATATCAACCATCAGGGGGGGACAAAGAGCCCCCTGGCGATGTTGGAGGTTTCAAAGATAATTCTATGGGCAGAGGTTCACTCTTGCCATCTCTCAGCTATCCATATCCCAGGAGTAGAGAACTGGGAGGCGGATTTTCTAAGTCAGCAGACTTTTCATCCGGGGGAGTGGGAGCTCCATCTGGAGTTATTTGCCCAGCTGATTCTCTTATGGGGCAAACCAGAACTGGATCTCATGGCGTCTCGTCAGAACGCCAAGCTTCCTTGTTACGGGTCCAGGTCCAGGGATCCCAAGGCAGCGCTGATAGATGCTCTAGCAGTGCCCTGGTCCTTCAGCCTGGCTTATGTGTTTAAACCGTTTCCTCTGCTCCCTCGTCTGATTGCTAAGATCAAGCAGGAGAGAGCTTCAGTGATTTTGATAGCTCCTGCGTGGCCACGCAGGACTTGGTATGCAGATCTGGTGGACATGTCATCCTTTCCACCATGGACTCTGCCGCTGAGACAGGACCTTCTACTTCAAGGTCCTTTCAAACATCCAAATCTAATTTCTCTGCGTCTGACTGCTTGGAGATTGAACGCTTGATTCTATCAAAGCGTGGTTTTTCCGAGTTGGTCATTGATACCTTAATTCAGGCTCGATAGCCTGTCACCAGGAAAATCTATCATAAGATATGGTGTAAATATCTTCATTGGTGTGAATCCAAAGGTTACTCATGGAGTAAAGTTAGGATTCCTAGAATCTTATCCTTTCTCCAGGAGGGATTGGAGAAAGGATTGTCTGCTAGTTCCTTAAAGGGACAGATTTCTGCTCTGTCTATTCTTTTGCAAAAACGTCTGGCTGAGGTTCCAGATGTTCAGGCGTTTTGTCAGGCTTTAGTTAGAATTAAGCCTGTGTTTAAACCTGTTGCTCCGCCATGGAGTTTAAATTTAGTTCTTAAGGTTCTTCAAGGGGTTCCGTTTGAACCTCTGCATTCCATAGATATTAAACTTTTATCTTGGAAAGTTCTGTTTCTAGTAGCTATCTCCTCGTCTCGAAGAGTTTCGGAGTTATCGGCTTTACAGTGTGATTCCCCTTATCTGATTTTCCATGCAGATAAGGTAGTTTTGCGTACCAAACCTGGGTTTCTTCCTAAGGTAGTATCTAATAAGAACATCAATCAGGAGATTGTTGTTCCTTCATTATATCCTAATCCTTCCTCAAAGAAGGAACGTCTCTTACACAATCTTGATGTGGTTCGTGCTTTAAAGTTTTATTTACAAGCTACGAAGGATTTTCGTCAAACATCTGCTTTGTTTATTGTCTACTCTGGACAGAGGAGAGGCCAAAAGGCTTCGGCAACTTCTCTTTCTTTTTGGCTAAGAAGTATAATACGCTTAGCTTATGAGACTGCTGGCCAGCAGCCTCCTGAAAGAATTACAGCTCATTCCACTAGAGCGGTAGCTTTCCATGGGCTTTTAAAAATGAGGCTTCTGTTGAACAGATTTGTAAGGCTGCGACTTGGTCTTCGATTCATACTTTTTCTAAATTCTACAAATTCGATACTTTTGCTTCTTCGGAGGCTATTTTTGGGAGAAAGTTCTTACAGGCAGTGGTGCCTTCCGTTTAAGGGCCTGCCTTGTCCCTCCCTTCATCCGTGTCCTAAAGCTTTGGTATTGGTATCCCACAAGTAATGGATGAACCCGTTGACTGGATACACCTTTACAAGAGAAAATAAAATTTATGCTTACCTGATAAATTTATTTCTCTTGTGGTGTATCCAGTCCACGGCCCGCCCTGTCATTTTATGGCAGGTGTTTTTTATTTTTTAAACTACAGTCACCACTGCACCCTAGAGTTTCTCCTTTTTTCTTGCTTGTCTTCAGTCGAATGACTGGGGGTGGCAGTTAGGGGAGGAGCTATATAGACAGCTCTGCTGTGGGTGTCCTCTTGCAGCTTCCTGTTGGGAAGGAGAATATCCCACAAGTAATGGATGAACCCGTGGACTGGATACACCACAAGAGAAATAAATTTATCAGGTAAGCATAAATTTTGTTATTAACATGTATAATAACTAAATAAATCTATGTGTGGATATAAGGCCATACGGGATATGTGTCTGTATTACTACAGATGCAGTGTTAGGATTAATACATAGCAATGTCCTGTATAGGAGAGAATAATTAGCAGGGAAAATTAACCTCTATAGTTTGACTGAGCTTTGTGCAAATAGCTGATGATGACACACGGACCACCGTGGTGAGAAAGAAGTATGACAGGGCTAAAACAATTCTCTAGGTAATCCAAAGCTTGTCGTGTACAATATATTTGCTAAACTGGGAAGAGTGGGAGAGAGAAATCATGATAGCTTGACCAAATTAGCGCAACGCACAGTGAATGCATGGCACTCCTTAATGTTTTATGTTTAACAATTTCTCAAGGGCTATATTATGTAGGGGGTAAGTTATTGGAGTTCGTAGACCTAATAGCCCCCCATATATATATATTAGTTAAGTTTAGGCAGTTGTAAAGTGCTTCTTATCCAGAGGCAATGCTGCAGAAGTAAACAGGCAGACTGTCATTATCTATAGTGGTCAGGACAAGCTCCCTCAGCGTACAAAAGTATCATATCTTAAAAGTCCATCAAATATATGTAAGATGGAGATAGCAACGTGTAACAAATATAATCCTGCCTGTAATTTACATAGAAAGCCTTTATGACATATGTAGGGACCTTAACAGCAGTCTTCATTTCACACAAGGAGTAATAAGGGAATTCAACCGCATGGCTGCAAAATTAATTATCCCTCAATAAACAGGAAGCACATTTTATGCATTAAATCTCTACAAATATGTCTAATATTCTCCCACAATATCCCAACAAGAAAAGAAAAAATAATATCTTGTTAAGAAGTGAAATAACCAGAGTCACAAAACTATTTACCACTTGGATATACTCTAAATGAGGGTGAGGTACAGTGAAAGCTTTTATCACCCAATGCCCATCTTTCGGCGTAGTCTTGATTGAGGATCATGAAGGGCACTACAAGTCTGTATGATACGCACTGCAATATGTCTCCGGACCAGTGAGTACTTCAGATCGTAAGCCAGGGAGAAGTCAAAGCACATGATTGCCCGAATATTCCTTCTGTTAACCATTCTGGGTAATGGCGACGCTGGGCATAGTTGAGAAAGGCAATGTGACACATCTACTACCCAGTCTGATGACTTGTACATACGGTAGGGTCCATTCGCAGTGAGAGTCGCGATATTGACTGGAGGGGTAAATGGGCGGATGTCACTGTTCATGTCCAGCAGGTTCAGCTGAGCGGTTCCGGGAGAGCCATATGCCCCAATGTCCATATGCTTTGAACTGTCCATCTGAGGAAGCGAGTCCTCGTCGCATAGCTTCTGGGTTAGTGGTGAGTAGTTAGTTACTTCAGGTGAGACGCAGCTAGGTGCCAACAGAGCCTCCGCTTCCTCCGCTAAGATCTTGAAAAGCCTCTTGATGTCGAGGTAAGTGTCGGTAGCTGTGTGTTCACCACAGGTCCCCATGCTGATACCGTGGGCATTGTCGCTCCCCTGAGAGTCGGTAGCTGCCATGACAGTAAAGAGGTTGCCGAACTTGTATTACCACATGTGTCTAACTTAATGGCTCACTGCTGCATCATAGCCAGTGTTTCATAGTTGCCAGGTAGTGCTGTAAACGGCTAATCTTGTCCTGCGTGAGCCTTCTCGTGTAGCTAAAATGGCTGCCAGCATGGGACCTAATAGATCTCACATCATGATTACATAGAGTGGCTTCGTCCTGGTATACTCCAAAGTCTTCAGATTTCTCCATGAAAAGCTATGGGTTGTTAGATATTCGGTGATAGACACTTCCACAGAGCCGAACGGTCAGATATTTTGATTTTAGTAGTAAATAGCCGGAGCTATGATGTTATGCGACCGCTCAGGCTCAGTGCCGGCTCCGCCCCCCGTGATGGACTTTTTTTTTTTTTTTTTTTTTTTAGTTTTGGAAGTAGTTTTCTTTCATGTAATTAGCAAGAGTCCATGAGCTAGTGACGTATGGGATATACATTCCTACCAGGAGGGGCAAAGTTTCCCAAACCTTAAAATGCCTATAAATACACCCCTCACCACACCCACAATTCAGTTTTACAAACTTTGCCTCCGATGGAGGTGGTGAAGTAAGTTTGTGCTAGATTCTACGTTGATATGCGCTCCGCAGCAAGTTGGAGCCCGGTTTTCCTCTCAGCGTGCAGTGAATGTCAGAGGGATGTGAGGAGAGTATTGCCTATTTGAATGCAGTGATCTCCTTCTAAGGGGTCTATTTCATAGGTTCTCTGTTATCGGTCGTAGAGATTCATCTCTTACCTCCCTTTTCAGATCGACGATATACTCTTATATATACCATTACCTCTGCTGATTCTCGTTTCAGTACTGGTTTGGCTATCTGCTATATGTAGATGAGTGTCCTGGGGTAAGTAAGTCTTATTTTCTGTGACACTCCTAGCTATGGTTGGGCACTTTGTTTATAAAGTTCTAAATATATGTATTCAAACATTTATTTGCCTTGACTCAGAATGTTCAACTTTCCTTATTTTTCAGACAGTCAGTTTCATATTTGGGATAATGCATTTTAATTTAACATTTTTTACCTTAAAATTTGACTTTTTCCCTGTGGGCTGTTAGGCTCGCGGGGGCTGAAAATGCTTCATTTTATTGCGTCATTCTTGGCGCAGACTTTTTTGGCGCAAAAATTCTATTTCCGTTTCCGGCGTCATACATGTTGCCGGAAGTTGCGTCATTCTTTGACGTTATTTTGCGCCAAAGATGTCGGCGTTCCGGATGTGGCGTCATTTTTGGAGCCAAAAAGCATTTAGGTGCCAAATAATGTGGGCGTCTTATTTGGCGCGAAAAAATATGGGCGTCACTTTTGTCTCCACATTATTTAAGTCTCATTTTTTATTGCTTCTGGTTGCTAGAAGCTTGTTCTTTGGCATTTTTTTCCCATTCCTGAAACTGTCATTTAAGGAATTTGATCAATTTTGCTTTATATGTTGTTTTTTTCTTTTACATATTGCAAGATGTTCCACGTTGCAACTGAGTCAGAAGATACTTCAGGAAAATCACTGCACAGTGCTGGAGCTACCAAGCTAAGTGTATCTGCTATAAACTTTTGGTATCTGTTTCTCCAGCTGTTATTTGTATTGCATGTCATGTCAAACTTATTAATGCAGATAAAATTTCCTTTAGTACTGTTACATTTCCTGTTGCTGTTCCGTCAACATCTAATTTTCAGAGTGTTCCTGATAACATAAGAGATTTTATTTTTTAATCCATTAAGAAGGCTATGTCTGTTATTTCTCCTTCTAGTATACATAAAAGTCTTTTAAAACTTCTCTTTTTTCAGATGAATTTTTAAATGAACATCATCATTCTGATACTGATAATGGTTCTTCTGGTTCAGAGGTTTCTGTCTCAGAGGTTGATGCTGATAAATCTTTGTATTTGTTCAAGATGGAATTTATTCGTTCTTTACTTAAAGAAGTGTTATTTGCATTAGAAATAGAGGATTCTGGTCCTCTTGATACTAAATGTAAACGTTTAAATAAGGTTTTTAAATCTCCTGTAGTTATTCCAGAAGTGTTTTATCTCCCTGATGCTATTTCTGAAGTAATTTCCAGGGAATGGAATAATTTGGGTAATTTATTTACTCCTTCTAGACGTTTAAGCAAATTATATCCTGTGCCATCTGACAGATTAGAGTTTTTTGGGACAAAAATCCCTAAGGTTATGGGGCTGTCTCTACTCCTGCTAATGTACTACTATTCCTACGGCAGATAGTACTTCATTTAAGGATCCTTTAGATAGGAAAATTGAATCCTTTCTAAGAAAAGCTTACTTATGTTCAGGTAATCTTCTTAGACCTGCTATATTTTTAGCGGATGTTGCTGCAGCTTCAACTTTTTGGTTAGAAGCTTTAGCGCAACATGTAACAGATCATAATTTTATAGCATTATTATTATTCTATAACATGCTAATAATTTTGTTGGTGATACCATCTTTTGATATCATTAGAGTTGATGTCAGGTATATGTCTCTAGCTATTTTAGCTAGAAAAGCTTTATGGATTGAACTTGGAATGCTGACATGTCTTCTAAGTCAACTTTGCTTTCCCTTTCTTTCCAGGGTAAATAATCGTTTTCGTTCCTTTCCTCACAAGGAACAAAAGCCTGATCCTTCATCCTCAGGAGCGGTATCAGTTTGGAAACTATTTCCAGTTTGGAATATATCCAAGCCTTATAAAAACCTATAGCCAGCTCCTAAGTACCTATGAAGGTGCGGCCCTTATTCCAGCTCAGCTGGTATGGGGCAGATTACGTTTTCTTCAAAGAAATTTGGATCAATTCCGTTCTTAATCTCTGGTTTCAGAAACATTGTTTCAGAAAGGTACAGAATTGGCTTCGAGTTAAGGCCTCCTGCTAAGAGATTCTTTTCTTTCCCGTGTCCCAGTTAACACAGCAAAGGCTCAGCATTTCTGAAATGTGTTTCAGATCTAGAGTTGGCTGGAGTATTTATGCCAGTTCCAGTTCTGGAACAGGGGCTGGGGTTTTATTTTATCTCTTCATTGTACCAAAGAAGGTCAATTCCTTCAGACCAGTTCCGGATCTATCATTATTGAATCATTATGTTAGGATACCAACATTCAAGATGGTTACTGTAGGACTATCCTGCCTTTTGTTTAGCAAGGGCATTATATGTCTACAATAGATTTACAGGATGTGTATCTGCATATTCCGATTCATCCAGATCACTTTTAGTGTCTGAGATTCTCTTTTTAGACAAGCATTACCAGTTTTTGTGGCTCTACCGTTTGGCCTAGCCTCAGTTCCAAGAATTTTTTTCAAAGGTTCTCGGTGCCCTTCTTTCTGTAATCAGAGAATAGGGTTTTGGTATTTCCTTATTTGGACGATATCTTGGTACTTGCTCAGTCTTCTCATTTTCGAAGAATCTCATACGAATCGACTTGTGTTGTTTCTTCAAGTTCATGGTTGGAGGATCAATTTACCAATCAGTTCATTGATTCCTCAGACAAGGGTAACCTTTTTAGGTTTCTAGATAAATTCAGTGTCTATGACTCTGTCCTTGTCAGACAAGAGAAGTTTAACATTGATATCAGCTTGTCAAAACCTTCAGTCACAATCATTCCCTTTGGTAGCCTTATGCATGGAAATGTTGGGTCTTAGGACTGCCGCATCAGATGCGATCTCTTTTGCTCGTTTTCATATGCGACCTCTTCAGCTCTGTATGCTGAACCTATGGTGCAGGGATTACTCAAAGATATCTCAATTAATATCTTTAAACCGATTTTACAACACTCTCTGACATGGTGGCAGATCACCATCGTTTAGTTCAGGGGGCTTCTTTGTTCTCCGACCTGGACTATAATCTCAACAGATGCAAGTCTTACAGGTTGGGGAGCTGTGTGGGGGTATCTGACGGCACAAGGGGTTTGGGAATCTCAGGAGGTGAGATTTCCGATCAATATTTTGGAACTCCGTGCAATTTTCAGAGCTCTTCAGTCTTGGCCTCTTCTGAAGAGAGAGTTGTTCATTTGTTTTCAGATAGACAATGTCACAACTGTGGCATACATCAATCATCAAGGAGGGACTCACAGTCCTCTGGCTATGAAAGAAGTATCTCGAATTTTGGTTTGGGCGGAATCCAGCTCCTGTCTAATCTCTGCGGTTCATATCCCAGGTATGGACAATTGGAAAGCGGATTATCTCAGTCGCCAAACGTTGCATCCGGGCGAATGGTCTCTTCACCCAGAGGTATTTCTTCAGATTGTTCAAATGTGGGAACTTCCAGAAATAGATCTGATGGCTTCTCATCTAAACAAGAAACTTCCCAGGTATCTGTCCAGATCCCGGGATCCTCAGGCGGAGGCAGTGGATGCATTATCACTTCCTTGGAAGTATCATCCTGCCTATATCTTTCCGCCTCTAGTTCTTCTTCCAAGAGTAATCTCCAAGATTCTGAAGGAATGCTCGTTTGTTCTGCTGGTAGCTCCGGCATGGCCTCACAGGTTTTGGTATGCAGATCTTGTCCGGATGGCCTCTTGCCAACCGTGGACTCTTCCGTTAAGACCAGACCTTTTGTCTCAAGGTCCTTTTTTCCATCAGGATCTGAAATCCTTAAATTTAAAGGTATGGAGATTGAACGCTTGATTCTTAGTCAAAGAGGTTTCTCTGACTCTGTGATTAATACTATGTTACAGGCTCGTAAATCTGTATCCAGAGAGGTATATTATAGAGTCTGGAAGACTTATATTTCTTGGTGTCTTTCTCATCATTTTTCTTGGCATTCTTTTAGAATACCGAGAATATTACAGTTTCTTCAGGATGGTTTAGATAAGGGTTTGTCCGCAAGTTCCTTGAAAGGTCAAATCTCTGCTCTTTCTGTTCTTTTTTTCAGAAAGATTGCTATTCTTCCTGATATTCATTGTTTTGTACAAGCTTTGGTTCGTATAAAGCCTGTCATTAAGTCAATTTCTCCTCCTTGGAGTTTGAATTTGGTTCTGGGGGCTCTTCAAGCTCCTCCATTTGAACCTATGCATTCATTGGATATTAAATTACTTTCTTGGAAAGTTTTGTTCCTTTTGGCCATCTCTTCTGCCAGAAGAGTTTCTGAATTATCTGCTCTTTCTTGTGAGTCTCCTTTTCTGATTTTTCATCAGGATAAGGCGGTGTTGCGAACTTCTTTTGAATTTTTACCTAAGTTGTGAATTCCAACAACATTAGTAGAGACATTGTGGTTCCTTCATTATGTCTTAATCCTAAGAATTCTAAGGAGAAATCGTTGCATTCTTTGGATGTTATTAGAGCTTTGAAATATTATGTTGAAGCTACTAAGTCTTTCCGAAAGACTTCTAGTTTATTTGTTATCTTTTCCGGTTTTAGAAAGGCCAGAAAACTTCTGCCATTTCTTTGGCATCTTGGTTGAAATCTTTAATTCATCTTGCCTATGTTGAGTCGGGTAAGACTCCGCCTCATAGGATTACAGCTCATTCTACTAGGTCAGTTTCTACTTCCTGGGCGTTTAGGAATGAAGCTTCGGTTGATCAGATTTGCAAAGCGGCAACTTGGTCCTCTTTGCATACTTTTACCAAATTCTACCATTTTGTTGTATTTTCTTCTTCTGAAGCAGTTTTTGGTAGAAAAGTACTTCAGGCAGCGGTTTCAGTTTGAATCTTCTGCTTATGTTTTTCATTAAACTTTATTTTGGGTGTGGATTATTTTCAGCAGGAATTGGCTGTCTTTATTTTATCCCTCCCTCTCTAGTGACTCTTGTGTGGAAAGATCCACATCTTGGGTAGTCATTATCCCATACGTCACTAGCTCATGGACTCTTGCTAATTACATGAAAGAAAACATAATTTATGTAAGAACTTACCTGATAAATTCATTTCTTTCATATTAGCAAGAGTCCATGAGGCCCGCCCTTTTTTTTTTTGTGGTGGTTATGATTTTTTTGTATAAAGCACAATTATTCCAATTCCTTATTTTATATGCTTTCGCACTTTTTTCTTATCACCCCACTTCTTGGCTATTCGTTAAACTGAATTGTGGGTGTGGTGAGGGGTGTATTTATAGGCATTTTAAGGTTTGGGAAACTTTGCCCCTCCTGGTAGGAATGTATATCCCATACGTCACTAGCTCATGGACTCTTGCTAATATGAAAGAAATGAATTTATCAGGTAAGTTCTTACATAAATTATGTTTTTTTTTTTTGTTTTTTTTCCAACAAGCTTTATTGAGAAAATTAAAGGTTTTACAATTGCCATGGAAAACATCCGGCAGAGCATGGTTACATCAATCATAAAAGTAACAAAATCAACTGATATTCAGAGTCCTGTGATGCATGATAAAACTGACCTCATGGATGCATTTCAATGGAACCAAATAGCTTGTGAAAGAAAAAAAATATATATTTTTTTTTTTATTTTTCAAACCGTGTGGATTCAAAAAAACCACTGAACAAATGAATGAATAGTCTACGCTACGCAACATAATTCTAGGGATATGAAGTCTTGCAAATACTTATACGCTCAAATAGATAATTGTCAACAGGGTGAAGAATGTGTGGTAGGATCCAAGTTCCAAAGCACCCAAAAGAGGTATTCCCTATATGATATCTAAAGTAATAGTAATTAAATTAAGCAAGTGCTGGTGTCTCGCTTTTGGTCTTAGCTGGTCGGGGGAGTGATCTGGTGTGTGTGTGTGTGAATGTATGTTTCCCAGAATAGCAACATGGCACAATAAAAGTCCATCCTGCTCGTGTTTTGGTAGTGGAATTTTTCTAGGGACAAGAGAAGCGTAACATTTTGTGACCATGCTTTCTGAGTTGGTACACTGCGCTGTTTCCATAGTCTGGGGATTAGCTGTTTTGCTCCGCTTAACATAATATATAGTAAGACTTGTCTATATTTACATTTGATCTTGGGAGGTTTATTAAATAGAAACGTTAAGGGATTGAAAGGGATGTCTATTGAGAGAGCCTTTTGGATTTCTCTATGGATGTCTCGCCAGAAGGGCTGGATTAAGGGGCAATCCCACCAAATATGCAGAAGTGTCCCATTTAGTTTGCAATCTCTCCAACATAGTGGGTCTGAGCGGGGATAAATCTTAGCAAGCCTACTAGGGTAGAGATACCACCTTTCCAAGAGTTTTAAATTTGTTTCTGTGATACTCATTGAAGAGGGTGCCTTTCCCATTTGCTGAAATATAGTTCCCCATGTTTCAGGGGACACCTGGAACCCCAGTTCAGTTTCCCATGCTTTAGTATACTGAGGTAAATTTTTAGAGTGTAGGGCAATTAGGATTTTGTAAATTTTAGAGAGGGTGCCCCTAACTGATTGTGTGGAGTGACATAGTGTCTCAAAAGGATTTAGGCTTCTTATCATGTTAGATTTGTCTTTGTGGCCGGAGAAAAAGTGGGATAGTTGCAGGTACTCGAACCATCTATCAAAGAGGGTTATATGCTTATCTCTTAAGGCTGCTTTTTGTAAGACCGTTCCCTTGTCTAGTACTAGGTGACATGGTAATCCCACTGATAAAGTGTAGGGATCATCCGTCCATTTCTGCGAAAGTGGAGGAAAGTCGTTGTTATGTAGTAAGGGGGTTAGTGGAGAGGGGATAGTGGATATGCCTCTGTGGGGGTGCGTGAGATGGTCCCAGGAAGAAAGTGTGTCCGATACTAGCGAGGGGGTAGAAGCTGGTAAGATCCTGTGTTGTCTATACATCCAACACATGGAGCCCAAACTTTTGGACTTAACTAGGTCGTGCTCAAGCTTTACCCATTCTTTGGGTTATTCTTGCACCAGTCGACCACTCTGGTTAACTGTGCTGCTTGCAGATACAACGAAAGGTTGGATACACCCAGTCCCCCATCATCCCTATTTCTATACATAGTGTTTTTGGCTATTCTGGGACGTCTATGCGCCCAGATAAAGTTATTTATAGTGGATTGCGCGGAATGAATGAACTGTGAGGGTGGCTGTATGGGTAGTGTCTGTAACAAATATAAGAAACGGGGCAGAATGCTCATTTTTAAGGCTTGTATCCTCCCTAGCCATGAGAGGTATTTGTTTCGCCAAGCTCCCATGTCCAATTTTATAGAATCTAAAAGATGCTGGTGGTTTAAGCGGTATAGGGATTCTTTAGAATTTGTTAGGTTTATTCCCAGGTACTTTATGGAGGTGTGCTGTGAACGAAACTGGTATCGGGTGGTAAGTCTGTTCAGTTAAACCTACACCTAGGAATTCCGATTTCTGCATATTGATTTTGAAGTTGGAGAGGCTACTGTAGGTGTCTAGGACTGGCATTAGGGCCGCGAGGGACTGTAAGGGGGAGGTCAGTGAAAAGAGGATGTCGTCCGCGTAAAGTGTGGATTTATATTGAGTATCTGCTATGCGTATTCCATGGACCCCTTCCTCCCTCCTGACACCGGAGGCCAAAACCTCCATAGCCAAAATAAACAATATGGGGGATAAAGGACAGCCCTGCCTCATTCCGTTTAGTATTGGGAATGCTTCCGACAGTGTGTCGTTCAATTTGATTCGGGCTTTCGGTAATCGGTATAAGGCAAAAAATGTTTCAATAAGTTTTTCACCCAGGCCAAATCGGTGCAGTGTGGATCTAAGAAATACCCAGTCCAGCCTGTCGAAGGCCTTTTCGGCGTCGACGGCCAGAAAGATCGTAGGGATCTTTTGCGCCTGGGTATATTCTATTTTTTTTTTTTTTTTTTTTTACCATTTATTTAATTTCCAGAAATGCATACAAAGTAAGTTTTAGCACATTTGCTTTTGTCGTGCACCACGCAGGGTAAATAATAATCAAAAACATAGGCATTATTCGTCTATATATAATAAAGCAAAACCCTCATTACTTTTGTGCAGACTGGAAGTTTTTTCTGTTTACCAAAAAAACAAAAAAACAAAAACAAAACAAACAAAACAAAACAAAACAAAACAAAAACAGAAACAAAAAAAAAAAAAAGGATAGGCGGTTATAATTAATTTCTATGACCCAAAGGGGCAAGGATAAGGTTCTGTATACTGACAGGATAAAGCTTAAGTATGGGATTCCAATTATTAAAAAATTCCTCAACCCTGCCTTTAGAATAGAGGCGAGTATTATATGTTTCGAAAATTATTTGTTGAAGCAACAAATTACGAAAATGTGTAAATTTAAATGCATGCGGCTCTTTCCAATTCTTAAGGATTAAAGTTCTAGTTGCCAAGATTATTGTGTTTAATACACTAATATTTTTTGGTTTCAATAATGTCTGATGAGAATGAATAAGAAAAATTACATGGAAGGCTTGAATTTTAAACTTATCCTGATAATGCTTTTTATACCATAAATTGATCTTGCCCCAAAATTGATTGACCTTTGGACATTTAAAAAACATATGAAGAACGTCCGCATTTGTACTGCTACATTTAGGACACTTTGGGGTTATGACAGCAGAGAATTTAGCTATTTTAGCTGGGGTTAAGTATGCATTGTGTAATAATTTAGTATGCGATTCTATCCAGCTAGTTGGAATATTCAATTTTCTAAGGACTGAAACGCTGCGGCTTATATTAGAGGATTCAAATTGGGGAAAAGATTTAAGCCAGAAAGCCGACAACTTATAAAGAGGCAGCTGTGCTTGTTTTGCCAGCATTATATTATATAAAAGAGCAATAGTGCATTTGCCATCCGAAATTTTTTTAATGATTTTATTTATCTCAGACCATTGATAATATTCCCCTCCACGAAACTCTTGAGAATTTATATAGTGACGTGTTTGAAAAAATGCGAATAGACTATGTTTGGGAAGTTGAAACATGTTTAAGAGATCATTGTAAGGAAGAATAACTCCCAAAGGAGAGATTAGTTGCTGAATATATTTAAGTCCTTTTTGGGCCCAGACTCGATAAATATCACAATGTATACCTGGGGTAAATTGTGGATTACCTTGTATTGGTAAAAAGACGGAGAATCTGTAGTCTGTATCCAATATCTTACAACTTTTTTGCCAGGCTATTATTATGTTTCTAAATGTTAATAGATTTGCAATATTTGTCGGTATTTTTATAACCGGGCAATGAAGAAGAGCCTTTAAGGAAAAAGGCGCCTGGGTATATTCTATTAAATCTAAGATTTTTGTGGTATTATCTCGTGCTTCCCTGTGGGGGACAAAGCCTACTTGATTTAAATGGATTAGTTGTGGGAGGACTTTATTTAGTCTGGAGGCTATCAGTTTTGCATAAAGATTAATGTCCACATTCAGAAGCGAGATAGGGCGAAAATTAGAAGGGCTATCTGTGGGTTTGCCGGGTTTTGGGATCACTGAAATGTGCGCCTCCAGCATGGGAGGGAGGAAGGGGTGTTCCTGATCCACAGAATTAAAGTACATAAATGCGGTAATAGGGTAGTTGCAAACTTTTTGTAATAGGCGACTATAAACCCATCAGGGCCTGGGCTTTTTCCCGAGGGCATGTTTTTAAGGGTGGTCGAAAGTTCAATAATTGTAAAGGGATCTTCCAGTTCAGACGTTTGGGCATCAGAGAGTCGTGGTAGAAGAGTATTTGAAAGGTATTCGTCTATAGCCCCTCTGGTATCTATAGGGCAATCGTGTTTTGAAATGTCGTAAAGTTTGGAATAGTAGTCCTCAAATTGAGAGAGGATTTCAGGGGTGGTATTGAGTGCCTGATTTGTGGGAGTTTTAATCTGATGTATGTAGGTTTTGAGCTTTTTAAGCTTTAGGGAGCGTGCAAGTAGTTTTCCAGCCCTATTGCTCTCAAAATGAAATTTCTGTTTGGTTTTTAGGGCCAATGCGTTGGCTTCATTAATTTGTTGGTCATGGACTGCTTTCCTCGCCTTCATTAAATCATCTAGTATCTGGGGGGAAGAGGGATTTTGTTTGTGCTCAAATTCAAGTTTAGCTAATAGATCTGTGGATGTTTTGTATAACTGACGAGCTTTCTGTCTAATGTGTGCCTGGTGTTTTATGAGCTCCCCTCTAATGAAGCACTTATGGGCTTCCCACACAACGAAAGGGTCTGTCTCGGGTAAGGAATTAAATCGGAAGTACTCTTGTAGGAGCTTCTCCAATTTTGCAGTAAAATCAGGGGAGTGTAATAATTTCTCGTCCAGCTTCCACTGAAAGGAACTATTTGGTGCCGAGGGCCAGCTGAGTGTGGTCAGTACCGCAGAGTGGTCCGACCACACAGTATGTGAGAGTCTGGAAGATAAAACATTAGTGAGTCCCCTCTGGTTTGTAAGGAGGTAGTCGATTCTGCTATAGGAGCTATGGGGAGCTGAGAAAAAGGTGTAGTCTCTTTTATCAGGGTGCTTAAATCTCCAAGTGTCGAACAGCGTTTGTTCGAGCATGAGTTTCCAGAGTTGTTTAACCGTATGTTTGGAAGTTGCGGGTTTAGGGTTAGAGGAGTCTAAGTGTGGGTGGAGAGGGAGGTTAAGGTCACCTCCTAGATACAAGGCACCTATTGTGTGGTCTAAAATCTGCGCGAAGCATTTCCTAAAGAAAGGGAGCTGCCTGGTCTTAGGGGCATATATATTGACCAATGTCACTGGGGAGCCATATAATAGGCCAGTCACGCATAGGAATCTGCCCTCTATGTCGGTGTGGGTATGAATAGGAGTAAAAGGAATGTGTCTACTTATAAGGATACTGACTCTGTTACGTTTATGGTCATACGAGCTGTGGAAACATTGGGAGTAATGGCCTCCAAAATATTTGGGTTCTTTATGTCTCAAGAAATGTGTCTCTTGTAAGAAGAGAATGTCCCCTCCCTTCCTACGTAAGTCCCTCATTGCCAATGAGCGTTTCTGTGCAGAGTTGAGATCCTTAACATTCTGGCTTAATAGGGTCAGTTTTTTAACGTTTGTGCCCATTGTGGTGTTGCGTGTGGTGCTTGGAAGGTATAGGATATACATGTTGGTGTATGGAGAGATGTGAGCGTACAGTACTGCAAATTAGGATTATTAAGGGAGCCCATGGGCCCGTAGCTCTGTTGCGTAGCAAGAAAAACCAAAACAAAAATAAACAGTAGAACATACATTTTCTCATAGACAATCTATATACTAGTGAAGACATTTAACAAATGGTGTAAAAGAGGGGGAGTTCTAACCCGCTCCATAGTTAATGTTATACTTTCAAATCTAACTGTTGCTCAAATATGTAAAATTCCTGTTTCTGTTAGAGGTTATATAGGAACACAAAATAAAGACTTTCAAAAGAGAGAACAGGCAAAACAGATAAACGAATCATTATAGAAACAAACATGTGGTAATGTAAGATCATACATTACCCAAAGTCCAGCTGAAAGGTCAAGCTATACTATTATCAAGTTGTGTAGGGTACAAATAGAACCAGATGAGAGGAGGCAGTTCAAATTGTGTCTTTAGAGGGCAAGCCAGAGGACCTGGCCTGCGATTTAGATTTGGATCTTGATGGTGCACTCTGCCATTCTCCAGAAGCAGATTTCGTGGGTCTCTTTCTGGGAGGTTCGGTGTGGTCATCTGAGGGGAGTCCTTCTGGAGGGTCAATTTCCAGAGCCATACAAAAGGCTCCAACTTCTTCTGGAGTCCTGCATACTAGCTTTCTGTTTCCATGTAGTACATATAGATGGAAGGGAAATCCCCATCTGTATAGGATTTTCTTCTGTCGGAGGAGTGAAGTCACAGGTGCAAGGTCTCTTCTTCTCTGTAGCGTCCGCTGAGACAGATCCTGATAAAATTGGAGAACGACCCCCCTGAATTTCACCAGTTGGTGTTTACGGGAGAGATTTAAAAGCTCTTCTTTTTCCCTGAATTCTTTGAATTTCATTATGATGTCCCTTGGGGGGGCCGTATCCGGGGGCTTTGGTCTAAGGGCTCTGTGGGCTCTGACCCAGGGTATATCTGTTGAGGGGGATGTGTTCTTAAGGTGGGCAAAAAGGGCAGGGAGATATAATGGGAAATCCTTAGGTAGTACTGACTCAGGAACACCTCTGATTCTTAGGTTTTTCCGACGGCTTCTGTTCTCCAGATCTTCGATTTTATCGAAGAGCTCTGCAATGAGGGATGTATGGTGATTTGTGGAGTCTTGTGTTGAATTAACCTCTTCTTGAAGGTGGTCTGTGAATTCTTCTAATGCCTCCACCCTGTTTCCAATCGAGTGGAGGACTTGCTTGATTTCAGCAATCTCCTCTCGTATGCAGGAACGAATTATGTTGGCAATGTCTTGCTTAGATGCTAGCTCGGAGAGGATTGCGTTCGGGACAGGTGTGCTTTCCTCTGTGTCCTCCATTTCTGCTTGTGAGGTCTGGGTTCTTTTCAATGGTGACTTGTTAGCCCCCTCACCTATGGAAGTCTTCAAACTAGTGGGTGAAAAAAACTGGGCCACCATACTGTCTCTGTGGCTTTGAAGCTTGGGGGCTTTATTAGGTTTGACTGAGCGTTTAGTGTTCATTCTCCCTCTTTAGCAGTAGGTTGATAAGAGAAGAATATAAACTTCCCCTGAGGAGGAGTGATGGTGGAGAATTATATGCAGAGTTAGAGCGGTGTCTTATTTAGAGCATATCCATAATGAGTCTGAGTCCGGGCACCGCTCTGTGAGTGTGACAGGTTTGTCACTATTGCCTCCTTCAATTGCTTTCCACTGAGCAGAGCCGTGCGTGTGAGCATCTTCTGAACAGGCAAGCAGCTGGATCCGTTCCAGCTCAGGGGCCTAATTGCTGCCGAGTTGTTTCATGCGCCACGGGTGATTAACATGAAAGCACCCGACCAAAATAGTCTGAGTTCAGCTGAAAAAACGTTCCCCGTGTTCCCCAAGTGATAGGGTTTCACTGGGCTATAAATTGGATGCTGGATTAAGGGTTGATGTGGTTATTTTGAGCAGATCTATGGAGCTGGGTCTCAGAGCTCAGAAGTTACACAGCCTCCATTGCTGCTGCTGGCTCCGCCCCCTTCCCGTGATGGACTTTTTAAGCAGACAGACGTTTCATCCAGGGGAGTGGGAACTCTATCCGGAGGTCTTTGCCACTCTGATCCTCAGATGGGGCAGACCGGAGTTGGATCTGATGGCATCTCGTCAGAATGCCAAACTTCCAAGATACGGATCCAGGTCAAGGGATCCTCAGGCCGAACTGATAGATGCCTTGGCAGTGCCTTGGTCATTCAACCTAGCTTATGTGTTTCCACCATCTGGCGTATGAGACTGCTGGACAGCAGCCTCCTGAAAGAATTACGGCTCATTCTACTAGGGCTGTGGCTTCCTCATGGGCATTTAAAAACGATGCTTCTGTTGAACAGATTTGCAAGGCTGCAACTTGGTTGTCTCTTCACACTTTTTCCAAATTTTCCAAATTTGATACTTTTGCTTCTTCTGAGGTTGGTTTTGGGAGAAAGGTTCTTCAAGCAGTGGTGCCTTCCGTTTAGGTTCCTGTCTTGTCCCTCCCTTTCATCCGTGTCCTGTAGCTTTGGTATTGTATCCCACAAGTAAGGATGAAATCCGTGGACTCGTCAAATCTTGTAGAAGAAAAGCAAATTTATGCTTACCTCATAAATTTATTTCTTCTATGATATATGTCGAGTCCACGGCCTCCCTGTCATTTTTTAGACAGGTATATATTATATTATATTTTTGTTAAACTTCAGTCACCTCTGCACCTTTGGCTTTTCCTTTCTCTTCCTAACTTCGGTCGAATGACTGGAGGTTGAGGGAAGGGAGGAGCTATATATTCAGCTCTGCTGTGGTGCTCTTTGCCACTTCCTGTTAGCAGGAGGATAATATCCCACAAGTAAGGATGAAATCCGTGGACTTGTCATATCGTAGAAGAAATGCATTTATCAGGTAAGCATAACTTTCCTTTTTCTTGTCATTTAAAGAATAAATTTACATTTTGGGTTGTGGATTATTTTTTCAGCGGAATATGGCTGTTTATTTTTATCCCTCCATCTATAGTGACTCTTGCGTGGAGTTCCACATCTTGGGTATTGATATCCCATACGTCACTAGCTCATGGACTCTTGCCAATTACATGAAAGAAAACATAATTTATTTAAGAATTTACCTGATAAATTCATTTCTTTCATATTGGCAAGAGTCCATGAGGCCCACCCTTTTTATGGTAGCTATGATTTTTTTTATAAAGCACAATTATTTCCAAATTCCTTTGTTGATTATTTTTACTCCTTTCTTTATCACTCCACTACTTGGCTATTCATTAAACTGAATTGTGGGTGTGGTGAGGGGTGTATTTATAGGCATTTTGAGGTTTGGGAAACTTTGCCCCTCCTGGTAGGATTGTATATCCCATACGTCACTAGCTCATGGACTCTTGCCAATATGAAAGAAATTAATTTATCAGGTAAATTCTTACATAAATCATGTTTTAGCCGGTGTTATCCCCACCTAACCTGTAAACACAGCCAGCAGAAGAAATTACACTCCCGGTGAGTTATAGAAGAGATAAGGTAATAAAATATTAATTTTCCATTGTTATCTGCAAGTATTGGTGAATGGTTTATGGACAGATATAAGATAAAGAAGCAGGTTTCCTTCTTAATACAGGTAGAGCCCACAGCTGCATTCATTACTTGTGGGAATACAGAACCTGGCCACCAAGAGGAGACAGACACCCCAGCCAAAGGCTTAAATACCTCCCCCACTTCCCTCATTCCCCAGTCATTCTTTGCCTTTCGTCACAGGAGGATGGTAGAGACGTGTCAGAAGATTCTGAGTAGTTTCTTATGGGGGTAGTACCCTTTGGTATGGGACTGGAATTTTAAATAGTCTTGTCAGCCTCTCAGTGAGAGCATTGATGAAAGTTAGAGTCTGGAGATGCAGGGAGAGTCTTTCTGTGAAGCCATCCAGACTCATATTAACAGCTCCTTACGCAATCAGCGTTGACGAGTTTCGCTGTCTGCTTTTCTTCACTCAAGTCCATGTCAGAGGCGCTGCTACAATCTGTCACACTTGAAGGACCGTGTCGCTGTTCCACGGCATAGATTCCGGTAAGATTGTTTCATTTTTACACACATGTTAACGATAGAAGACAGGGTCTCAGTGGGACTCCTTTATCTTTATGGAATCAAGGGTTAATATCTCCTGAGGGGGGTTATTGAACAGTGGGGATTTTTAAATCATGTTTGTTATATCATTTTGACTGCTTATGTGTAAGCACATTTGGGCTCATTGGCTGATACGGAACGTACAGGTTACTTTCATTTTGAGAGCTCCACAGATTTTTATTAAGCTAGCGGACCTTTTCTTAGCAGGGGCAGTCCTGCATGAGCATCATGTGACCGGGAGTAGTCACGTTTTTTCCCGCTTCCAAATTCTGACCGGGTGTCTGCGGGGAGGAGCATCTTCTCTACCTGTCTGGGTCATAGGAGGTGGTGTTTGCCCTAGCCATTGGGGGTATAAGGTGCCAGTTGTTTGTTTATTCTCTTTCAATAATGTAACTTAGATGAGTTATGGAGGATTCTGATTTTTTTAGAGGGGGATCCCTCCGAGACAGAATTTGATATCTGTGTATATTGTGAGGAGGCCCGGGTAAACCAGCCCTCTCAATTATGTTCCGTATGCCGCAATAGTGTGTTCTCATCAACCAATGTTGGGATGTTAGAGACCACTGATCCATCCACCTCTGAGGATTCTGAATCCAGTGAGGTGTGTTCCCTAGATTATTCTGTTCCTACATAGGCAGTTTTCCCGAGTTCCACTCCCCCTTCGCCTGTTAGGAGTTTGTTTCCACCAGACGCTACAGCCTTAGCGATGCTACCTCTTCCTGCTGCATGCAAGTGAAGGGTTAATCCAGGTTCTCCTGCCCAAGGACCGTCGAGTAAAATGACAATTGTGTCCGATCATTCCTCTGGGGATGCGGTTTCTTTTGAGGCTTCAGAGGTAGAACTTGAATCCTCCGACTGCGGAGGGCATATCATTAAGATTTAGATTAGCTCGCATGCATTCTCAGTCCTCTAAATCAGATAACGATCTTGACTAGACAAGGGAGAGAATTGGTGTTCCTATTACTTATTGTCTTAATTTACATTTTAATGTATTCTTTATTAGAATCCTATTTCCCGAGTTCTATGCGGGATTGTGTTGTGTGACAGGCTGGACCTGGTTTTTGTTTGCATGCTCCCTTTTCAGCTAACATATTTGGGCGCTTGCCTATTTTCTTGTGCATTCTATTCCGTTCCGGAAAGTTTTCAGTTTTTAGAGCTCTGGGTTGTTATAGAAACTCTTAGAAAGACGTTTCGTCACATGGGATTTTTGAGACTATCGACTTAGATGGTCAAGATTGTTGTATACTTCCGGTGGAAGCATTGAGATTTCTGTTTGGGGTGATGGTCCCCCGATAATTTCAAGACAAAATTTAAGCCACAGAGCTTATATTCCTTAGTTTGTTTATTCTCGGTTTTTCTAGCATTGCTGAAATTTAAGAATTTCTCTTTAGCCCTTGAGTGTTTTGGCAGATACGTTGAATCCTAGATGACAGGCAGGTCCTGTTTTGGGTACTAGTTAAGTCTGCTTCTTCCCTTTACACAAGCGGGGGAGTTTTTTTCTAGCTTATGGTCCAGGCACCTCTGGTTCATCTATACTAGAGTACAGACTGGACCTGTTTTAGGCTTTATCTTGGATGGGCGCTTGAGAGATCTTATGGATCTAGGAGTCCTAGAGGCCGGAGCTAGACTTAATTTTTTGGCTGTTTTCTCTTCTCTTGATTTTGGCAGAGAGAGGGAAATTTTTCGTGTGACTTTTGGAGTCATTGTCCCGTTATCTATTGCTCTGTGGGAATAATTTCTTTCCACTGTTGGTGTATGGTACAATAAGGGTAGGTGATTCCCGTCTGAATTGGGCTCTATTACTGTTAAGCAGAGCTTATTAGTGCTCCTTTCTTTCTAATGACAGTGAGTCCATGGATCATCATCCATTACTGTTGGGAATATCACTCCTGGCCAGCAGGAGGAGGCAAAGAGCACCACAGCAAAGCTGTTAATTATCACTCCCCTACCCACAATCCCCTAGTCATTCTCTTTGCCTGTAGTGCAAGGAGGAGGTGAAGTTTGGGTGTCTTATAAGAAGTTTTCTTCAATCAAGATTTTTTTTTTTTTAGCAGAGTAAGCTTACTCAGTTCTTTTCTGGGGTCTAGCCTAGTCCACACCAGTCTCTTCAGTAGGGCAGTGGGGGCCTTTGAGCACTTGAGAACTTTTGAGGTACAATCCTCACTGCGTTTTCTCAAGAATCTGATGCCTTAACTAGAAAACCTGAGTAGGTTTACTAGGTTTTTCTCTTTTCACAGGTCCATGTGAGGTGCTGCACCCTCTCAAACCAGGTGAGCTGTCCTGCTGCAAGACCGCACTTTCAGGTAAGTGCCATTTTAATTTTATTTTGCAAGGAGATTGCTGGCACTTGTTACAGCTAAAAGCGGTCTTATTTAATATGGAACTTTATTAAACCTTCATGTTTGGGGTTTCTTTTAGGCAGTTTGGGCATTGAGACTGTGAGGTGATTTATGGTGGCTCAGTGTGTTATAGTAGTTTTTATACTTTAACTTTTGGTCATGGAGATTACTGTTGTAAGCAGTTTTTTTTCGGCAGTTAGGGCTCTGTAACTACTCTGTATTTGAAAATGAGCTGCAGGACAGGTAGGTATCTCAGTAAAGCTACTGAGGTGTATAGGTAGCCTGAGGTCTATTTGGTTTGGTGCGCTAACACACATTTCTATTTAAAGACACAGTACACATTTATTTTCTTTCATGTAATTGGCAAGAGTCCATGAGCTAGTGACGTATGGGATATACAATCCTACCAGGAGGGGCAAAGTTTCTCAAACTTCAAAATGCCGATAAATACACCCCTCACCACACCCACAATTCAGTTTTACAAACTTTGCCTCATATGGAGGTGGTGAAGTAAGTTTGTGCTAAGATTTCTACGCTGATATGCGCTTCTCAGCTTTTTTGAAGCCTGTTTCCTCTGAGAGTACAGTGAATGTCAGAGGGATGTGAAGGGAGTATCACCTATTGAATGCAATGGTTTTCCTCACAGGGATCTATTTCATAGGTTCTCTGTTATCGGTCGTAGAGATTCATCTCCTACCTCCCTTTTCAGATCGACGATATACTCTCATATTCCATTACCTCTACTGATAACTGTTTCAGTACTGGTTTGGCTATCTGCTATATGTGGATGGGTGTCTTCAGGTAAGTATGTTTTCATTACTTAAGACACTCTCAGCTATGGTTTGGCACTTTATGTATTTATATAAAGTTCTAAATATATGTATTGTACTTATATTTGCCATGATTCAGGTTTCAGTATATTTCCTTTTGCAGACTGTCAGTTTTATATCTGGGAAATGCATTTTTTTGAAATTTATTTCTTACCTGGGGTGTAGTCTTTTTTCAATTGACTGTCTTTCTCTATATCGCGGACAGAATTAGGCTCGCGAGGGCGCAAAATGCTAAAGTTTATTGCGTCATTCTTGGCACAAGATTTTTTGGTGGGATGTTACGTTCGTTGACGCAAATTCGTCATTTCCGGCGTCTTAGTTGACGACGGATCCTTTCACAAGGTTGCGTCATCTATGACGCGAGTGTGACGTTTCCGGGCGTTTTTGGCGGCAAAAAAATATTTTTCTGTTTGTTGTGCGTCATACTTGACGCCAAATATTTTCATTATTTTAGACCCCATTCCTATTTGCCTCTTGCCTTTTTCTATGTCAGAGGGCTATTCTGTTTGCATTTTTTCCCATTCCTGAAACTGCCATATAAGGAAATTGATAATTTTGCTTTATATGTTGTTTTTTCTCTTACATTTTGCAAGATGTCTCAATCTGTTCCTGTCTCAGAAAACACTGTTGGAATCCTGCTGACTGATAACATTTCTACCAAAGCTAAGTACATTTGTTGTAATCTTATGGAGATTATATCTCCAGCTGTGGTTTATAATAAGTTGTCATGATAAACTTTTACATGCAGAGAATGTGTCAATCAGTAATAATACATTGCTTGTTGCTGTTCTTTTAACATCTAATGTGCAAGATATACCTGTGAATTTATAATAATTTTTTGCTGATTCTATTAAGAAGGCTTTGTCTGCCATTCTGCCTTCTAATAAATGTAAAGGTCTTTTTAAACTTCTCATAAAGTTGATGAAATTTCAAATGACCGACAACATACTGAATTATCCTCCTCTGATGAGGATCTATCTGATTCAGAAGATCCTTCCTCAGATATTGACACTGACAAATCTACTTATTTATTTAAAATGGAGTACATTCGTTCTTTGTTGAAGAAGTCTTGGTTATATTGGATATTGAGTAGACTAGTCCTCTTGATTTTAAAGCTAGTAAACATTTAAATTCTGTTTATTTCAGATTTTTTTTTCAGTTCGTGATGCTATTTCTGATATGATTTCTAAGGAATAGAATAGGCCTGGTACTTCTTTTATTCCTTCTTTGGAAGGGGCAGATTAAGATTTTTCTAAGATGTTTGGATCAATTTGGTCCAAAAAATGATTGGATTCAGAATATTGTCTCTCAGGGGTACAGAATAGGATTCAGAGTAAGACCGTCTGTGAGAAGATTTTTTTCTCTCACGCATTCCAGCAAACTCGGTAAAGGCTCAGGCTTTCCTGAAGTGTGTTTAAGACCTGGAGGGTCTGGGGTTTTATTCAAATCTATTCATTGTCCCAAAGAAAGTAATTTCATTCAGACCAGTTTTGGATCTAAAAATTTTGAATCGATATGTAAGAGTACCAACTTTCAAAATGGTAACTATAAGCTCTATTCTGCTTTTTGTTTAGCAAGGGCATTATATGCCCACAATAGACTTACAGGATTTTTAGACAAGCATTACCAATTTGTTTCTCTTCTTTTTTGGCCTAGCGACAGCTCTATGAATCTTTTCAAAGGTTCTTGGTGTCCTACGCTCTGTTATCAGAGAGCGGGGTGTTGCAGTGTTTTCTTATTTGGACGATATCTTGGTACTTGCTCAGTCTTTACGTTCTGCAGAATCTCACATGAATCAACTATTGTTGTTTCTTCAAAGACATGGTTGGAGGATCAATTTACCAAAAGGTTCCTTGATTCCTCAGACAAGGGTCACCTTTTTAGGTTTCAAGTTAGATTCAGTGTCCATGACTCTGTCTGTCTCTAACAGACAAGAGAAAATTGGTTTCAGCTTGTCGGAACATTCTGTCTCTATTATTCACTTCAGTAGCTATGTGCATGGAACTTTTAGGTCTCATGACTGCAGCATCGGACGTGATTCTCTTTGCTCGTCTTTATATGAGACCTCTCCAGTTTTGTATGCTGAATCAATGGTGCAGGGATTATACAAGGATATCACAATTAATATCCTTAACTCCCAGTGTTTGACTATCTCTGACTTGGTGGTTAGATCACCATCGTATAGTTCTAGGGGCCTCTTTGGTTCATCCAACCTGGACTGTGATCACAACAGATACAAGTCTTTTCAGGTTGGGGAGCTGTTTGGGGATTTCTGACAGCACAAGGGGTTTGGAAATCTCAAGAGGCGAGATTGACAATCAATATTTTGGAACTCCGTGCAATTTTCAGGGCTCTTCAGGCTTGGCCTCTGCTGAAGAGCGAACCGTTAATTTGTTTTCAGACAGACAATATCACAGCTGTGGCATATGTCAATTATCAGGGTGGGACTCACAGTCCCCTAGCTATGATAGAAGTATCTTGAATACTTTCTTGGGCGGAATCCAGCTCTTGTCTAATTTCTGTGGCACATATCCCAGGTGTAGACAATTGAGAAGCGGATTATCTCAGCCATCAGACTTTACATCTGGGGGAGAGGTCTCTCCATCCAGCTGTTTTTTTCTCAGATTGTTCAGATGTGGGGTTTTCCAGAAATAGATCTGATGACTTCTCATCTAAACAAGAAACTTCTTAGGTACCTGTCCAGGTCCAGGGATCTTCAGGCAGAAGCAGTGGTTGCATTGACACTTCCTTGGGAATACCAACCTGCTTATATTTTCCTGCCTCTAGTTCTTCTTCCAAGAGTGATATCCAAAATCATCATGGAACAGTCATTTGTATTGCTGGTAGCTCCAGCATGGCCTCACAGGTTTTGGAATGCGGATCTTGTTCGGATGTCCAGTTGCCAACCTTGGCCTATTCTATTTAGGTCGGATCTTCTGTTTTAAGGTCCGTTTTTTTCCATCAGGATTTCAAATCATTAAATTTGAAGGTATCGGAATTGAAAGCCTAGTGCTTAGTCATAGAGGTTTCTCTGACTCAGTGATTAATACTATGTTACAGGCTCGTAAATCTGTTTCTAGAAAGATTTATTATCGAGTTTGAAAGACTTATTTTCATGGTGTTCTTTTCATAAATTCACTTGGCATTTTTTCAGAATTTCTAGAATTTTTTCAGTTTCTTCAGGATGGTTTGGATAATGTTTTGTCTGCAAGTTCCTTGTAGGGACAAATCTTTGCTTTTTCTGTCTTATTTCACAGAAAGATTGCTAAGCTTCCTGATACTCACTTTTTTTTAACAGGCTTTGGTTTGTATCAAGTCTATCATTAAATCAATCTCTCCTCCTTGGAGTCTTAATTTGGTTTTGTGGGCTTTACAGGCTCCTCCATTTGAGCCTACTTTCTTGGAAAGTGTTGTTCCTTTTGGCCATCTCCTCTGCTAGAAGAGTTTCTGAATTATCTACTCTTTATTGTGAATCTCCTTTCTGATTTTTCATCAAGATAAGGCGGTTTTGCGGACTTCATTTAAATTCTTTCCTAAGGTTCTTATTTCTAACAACATTAATAGAGAATTAGTTGTCCCTTCCTTGTGTCCTAATCCTAAGAATTCTTTGGAGAAATCCTTCCATTCTTTGGATGTGGTAAGAGCTTTGAAATATTATGTTGAAGCTACTAAAGATTTCAGGAAGACTTCTAGTCTATTTGTTATCTTTGCTGGTTCTAGGAAATGTCAGAAGGCTTCTGACGTTTCCTTGGCTTCGTGGTTAAGCTTTGGTTTCATTCAGCTTATTTGGGGTCGGGTCAAGCCCCGTCTCAGAGAATTACAGCTCATTCTACTAGATAGGTCTCCACTTCGTAGGCTTTTTAAGAATGAAGCTTCAGTTGATCAGATTTGCAAAGCAGCAACTTGGTCTTCTTTGCATACATTTACTAAAATCTACCGTTTTTTTATGTATTCGCTTCTTCGGAAGCAGTTTTTGGTAGAAAGTTCTTCAGGCAGCTGTTTCAGTTTGATTCTTCTGCTTATGTTTTAAGTTTTTTCTTTTCATTTAATGAGAATTAACTTATATTTTGGGTAGTGACTCTTGCGTGGAGTTCCACATCTTGGGTATTGCTATCCCATACGTCACTAGCTCATGGACTCTTGCCAATTACATGAAACAAAACATAATTTATGTAAGAACTTACCTGATACATTCATTTCTTTCATATTGGCAAGAGTCCATGAGGCCCACCCTTTTTGTGGTGGTTATGATTTTTTGTATAAAGCACAATTATTTCCAAATTTCTTTGTTGATGCTTTTTACTCCTTTCTTTATCACCCCACTTCTTGGCTATTCATTAAACTGAGTTGTGGGTGTGGTGAGGGGTGTATTTATAGGCATTTTGAGGTTTGGGAAACTTTGCCCCTCCTGGTAGGAATGTATATCCCATACGTCACTAGCTCATGGACTCTTGACAATATGAAAGAAATGAATTTATCAGGTAAGTTCTTACATAAATTATGTTTTTTTTATTTTCAAATAAATTTAGAATTTTTACACTTTATCCTTATTTATTACATAAGATGGATCAAGAGGCTTTTCAAACCAGTATCCCAGGTGAAGTTGCTGCTTGTCAGTTATGTTTTGATGCTCAGGTGGAACCCCCAGTTCCTTTTTGTTCCTCATGCATTGAGAGAATTTTAAGTTATAGAGGAAAAAATATTTGACCATGAGCCACCATTATCCCAGGCAAATGCTGTTCAGGTGTCTCCAGTTGCAGATATGCCTCAGCTTTCTCCTCAAGCGTCCCAACTTTCACTCTCCACATACAGTGCCCTGTGTTTCCTCTTGCAATCCTGTAGGATTTTCTCTACAAGACATTTCTTCCCAGGTATTACTTGCAGTATCTGAGGCCTTGTCAGCTTTCCCCATGTTGCAGGGAAGGCATAAAAGGAAATTTAAGGAAACAGTAAGGTTTCTGATCAAGTTCTGGCTATACAGAGTGTCCCTTCCCATAAGCCTGTGGAAGAAGACATGTCGGTAGCATCTGAGGGGGAAATCTCAGACTCAGACAGTGTAATTCTTTCTTTTGATGCTGAAGTGGTATCCTTCAGATTTAAGCTAGAACTCCTTCGCTTATTACTTAAGGAGGTTTTGTCTGCTTTGGATGACTCAGACACAACTATCGTAGTCAATCCTACTCCGCGGTGGAGGTTTTCCTGGTTCCTGACCGTGCTGCGGAGATTATTGCTTGAGAATGGAAAAGACCTGGTATTCCCTTTTCTCCATCTCCTATTTATAAGAAGATGTTTCCTATAGCGTATTCTATTAAGGAGTCGTGGCAGACGGATCCTAAGGTAGAAGGAGCGATCTCCACTTTGGCCAAGAGGACTACTATACCCATAGAGGATAGTTGTTCTTTTAAAGATCCAATGGATAAAAAATTGGAGGCTTTACGAAAAAAAGATATATATGTCCACCAGGGTCTACAATGGCAACCTGTGGTGTGTATCGCTACTGTTACCAGTGCCGCAGCTTACTGGTTTGATGCGTTGTCTGAATCTCTTCAGACGTATACCCCTCTTGATGAGATCCAGGACAGGATTAAGGCTCTCAAGTTAGCCAATTCCTTCATTACAGATGCTTCCTTACAGGTTATTAAACGGGGAGCCAAAATGTCTGGTTTTGTGGTCCTAGCCCACAGAGCCCTGTGGTTGAAGTCCTGGTCTGCGGATGTTTCATCTAAATCTAAGCTCATGGCTATTCCTTACAAGGGTAAGGCCTTGTTTGGACCTGGTTTGGCGGAAATGATCTTATATATTACTGGAGGGAAGTGTTCTTTTCTTCCTCAAGTTAAAAAGAATAAGCAGAAGGGACTTCAGAGTAATTTTTGTTCTTTTTGTAACTTTAAAGGCAAGTCTTCCTCCCCTTCCTCCAAGCAAGATCAAGCCAAGCCTTCCTGGAAGCCCAACCAATCCTGGAATAATGGAAAGCAATCTTAAAAGCCTTCAGCTGATTCTTAGTCAGCATGAAGGGTTGGCCCCCGATCCGGGAGCAGGTCTTGTAGGGGGGCAGACTCTTTTTCCCCTGGCTTGGATAAGAGATGTACCGTATCCCTGGGTGGTGGACATTGTCTCCCAGGGATACAAAATAGACAAATCTTTTCCTCCCAGAGGCAGGTTTCTCCTCTCCAGATTATCTGTAGACTAGATAAAAAGAGAGGCGTTCTTACATTGTGTCAAGGACCTTGCCGCCCTGGGGGTAATAGTTCCAGTTCCCTTTCAAAAAAGGGGTCTGGGATTTTACTCAAATCTGTTTGTAGTTCCCAAAAGTAGTTCCCTTTTCGACCAATCCTAGTTCTAAAATGTTTAAACAAGTTTCTCAGAGTGCCATCCTTCAAGATGGAGACTATACGCTCCATTCTTCCCTTGGTACAAGAGGGTCAGTTCATGACAACCATAGACCTAAAGGATGCATACCTTCATCTTCCCATTCACAGGAAATCACAAGTTTCTGAGATTCGCATATTTGGACAATCATTTCCAGTTTGTGGCCCTTCCATTCAGCCTTGCCACAGCTCCCAGAATTTTTTCAAAGATTCTGGGGGCTCTTTTAACTGTGCTTCGATCTCGGGGCATTGCAGTGCCACCTTATCTGGATGACATTCTGGTTCAGGTGCCATCTTTTCAACAAGCAGAATCTCATATGGAGATTTTCTTTTCTTTTCTTCGATCCCACTGCTGTCTTTTTGCGATCCACATCCCAGGAGTGGACAATTGGGAAGCGGATTTTCTGAGCAGACAGACTTTTCATCTCGGGGAGTGGGAGCTTAATTCATATGTGTTTTCCAGCTTGACCCTAAAGTGGGGGCAGCCGGAGTTAGATCTCTTGGCTTCTCATCAGAATGCCAAACTTCCGAGATACGGCTCGAGGTCAAGAGATCCACAGGCATTTCTAAACGATGCATTGGCAGTTCCTTGAAACTTCAGTCTAGCATACCTGTTTCCTCCGTTCGCTCTCCTTCCAAAAGTCATTGCTTGAATCAAGCAGGAGAGGGCGTCTGTAATTCTCATAGCCCCGGCGTGGCCTCACAGGATTTGGTATACAGACCTAGTGGAAATGTCATCCTTTCCACCTTGGAGACTGCCTCTGAGGAAGGACCTTCTACTTCAGGGTCCCTTCCTTCATCCAAATCTCATTTCTCTGAAGCTGACTGCTTGGAGATCGAGCGCTTAGTTTTATCTAAGCATGGATTTTCAGAGTCGGTCATTGAGACCTTGATTGAAGCTCGTAAGCCTGTGACTCGCAGGATTTACCATAAGATCTGGCGTAAATACTTGCATTGGTGTGAATCCAAAGGATACTCTTGGAGTAGAGTAAGGATTCCTAGGATTTTGTCTCCAGGATGGTCTGGAGAAGGGTTTGTCGGCAAGTACTCTAAAGGGTCAGATTTCTGCATTGTCTAATTTGTTACATAAGCGCTTGGCAGATGTGCCAGACGTGCCATCATTTTGTCAGGCCTTGGTTTGAATTCGGTCTGCGTTTAAACCTTTTACTCCTCCATGGAGTCTTAACCTTGTTCTTAAAGTTTTACAACAGGCTCAGTTTGAGCCTATGCATTCTTTAGATATTAAGATGTTATCTTGGAAAGTTTTTTTTTCTTGTTGCTATTTCCTCTGCTCGGAGAGTTTCTGAACTCTCTGCTTTACAGTGTGATTTCCCTTATCTTTTATTTCACTCTGATAAGGTGGTTCTGCGTACTAAGTTTGGTATCCTGCCCAAAGAATAGTAATCAGGAAATCGTTGTACGTTCTTTTTATATACTAAATTAGGTTTTCTTCCTAAGGTTGTTTCTGATCGGAACATTAATCAGAAGATTGTTGTTCTTTTCTTGTGTCCTAATCCTTTTCAGAAGGAAAGACTTCTGCACAATTTGGACATGGTCTGTGCTTTAAAGTTTTATTTACAGGCGACTAAGGATTTTCGCCAGTCTTCTTCTTTGTTTGTGGTTTTCTCGTGAAAACGTAAGGGACAGAGAGATTCGGATACTTAAGGGACAGAGAGATTCGTATACTTCTCTCTTTTTGGCTAAAAAGCATAATACGTTTTACTTATGAGTCTGCTGGACAGCAGCCTCCCGAGAGAGTTGCGGCTTATTTCACAAGGGCTGTTGCTTCCTCATGGACATTCTAAACTGTAGTTTCTGTAGAACAGATTTGCAAGGCTGCAACCTGGTCCTCTTTTCACATTTTTTCAAGGATTTACTAATTTGTCTCTTTTGCCTCGGCTGAGGCTGTTTTTGGGAGAAAGGTTCTTCAAGCAGTGGTGCCTTCCGTTTAGGTTCCCTGTCTTGTCCCTCCCTATCATCTGTGTCCTTTAGCTTAGGTATTGAATCCTATTAGTAATTAAGATGATCCATGGACTCATTGTGTCTTAAAAAAGAAAAGAAAATTTATGCTTACCTGATAAATTTATTTATTTTTTGACACGATGAGTCCACGGCCCGCCCTGTTCTTTTAAGACAGGTTGTGGGTTATTGTAAACTTCAGACACATCTGCACCTTGGCTTTTCCTTTCTCTTCCTAACTTCTGTCAAATGACTGAAGTGGGAGGGAAGGGAGGAGCTATTTAACAGCTCTGCTGTGGTGCTCTTTGCCTCCTCCTGCTGACCAGGAGGTGAATAGCCCATTAGTAATTAAGATGATCTGTGGACTCATCGTGTCAAAAAATAAATACATTTATCAGGTAAGCATAAATTTTCTTTTTACATTTGCCAATCTTGACGCTTTGATAACTACGGCAGATCAATCTTGCAACAAATACAACCTGGAATTCCAGTGTATTTTCAGTTGATGCTTTGATAAATAGGCCCCTATATCTGAGAATAAAAATGGTTCCAATGAAATCAAGTGGGATCTGCATGTTAAGAACTAAACCGTAGTATACAATATATCTGAACAGATTTAGGACTCATATGGAAATTTTAAAAGTAAGGAGATAGAAACATCTAGTGTGTGCTTGGGTAGGTAGTGCTTATCTCCTCCCAATATCCATAAAGTCTCCTAAAAATAAATAAGGACACCTGAAATAAAGAAAAGCGAATAAAGGCACATATAGGATAAGAGAAAACAATAGACCAGAGGCAAACAAACAAGAGCCAGAACCTCAAGAATGAGCTTGCATAGGGGCGAGCTAGTCTCTGTAATTTCAAATAATTTTAAAGCAGATGCCTATAACTTTAGGGTTAATAGAGACCACTGGAGATAAGCCATAAAAATAAAAAAAATAAAAAAATTACCGTATATGCCCATTTGAACGGGTAGCTATATGGTAACTATGGGCTTAACTATCTTAACATGGTATATAATACACATAAGAGAAACAGCAATATATTGCGTTATAAACATTTCGTTACATGTATGTAGATCAGCCACTGCCCATTTTATATTGTGGATATCGTCCCAGAGCACATTAACCAAAGTTAGATTATGTTCCTTGTTGCTAAGCCTTCAGAAAGGACTTTACGGCAGAATGGTGTCCACATAATAAAATGGTAATCTATAATATATAATACATACAAAAGAAACAGCAATATATTGCGTTGTAAACATTTCGCAACATATAGGTAGATCAGTCATTACCATTTTTGAAATTGTGGATATCGTCTCAAAGCATTGATTTGCTGCTCCGTGGTTTATGCTGTAAATTTATAGCCACTGAATCACTTAGAGATCCCGAGGCGACAGGTAGTGAGCGCCGGGACCCCAGAGCGCCACCAATCCCATATACTACCAGAGCCTGGTCAGAGGAGACAGTGGGTATAGTAGTCAGAGAATCCTCCTGGCCAAGTGTCCCACATAATGTTTCAGTAAGTTCAGCCTGATGTCTGTCTAGCAGGTAGCGCATTTATGTTGCCATTATTGTTTTGGCACCTTGGCAGTGTGTATGCATCTTGTGTTTAGTAAGAGCCCTCCTTTTTATTTTGGTATAGGGCTTCAGATAGAAAAGAAAGCAGTAGCTTTAACAGAGTCTGAGGAGATATATCAGAAACGCTATGGCAATGATAGTTTCACCTTTCACAAGGCACATACTTGCTGTTCATGGCAGTTTTCCTGACTCCTGCTACTACTCAGTAGTTGAAGATGGCTGCCGCCTTCCTATTAGCTGTAGGCCGCGTATCCATGATCGCTGAAGCTAGCCACTACATGGACATTTCCTTGTTCCAGAGATGAGTAGATAAATCACCAGGCGGTCGAAGTGTTTGTCCAACCATATTTTTAAATCAGCTCTGTGTAGGCTCGTTATATCAACAATTCATTGCTGGAGTTGCACTGACATGCGGCTCAGGCTCCTGGCTGGCTCCGCCCTCCCTAAATTATGTTTTTAGGTGTGCTTATTTTAAAAAACCTGAGGTTCCCTCTTCAGCTCATTTATGTGGCTCAAGTTTAGATTTGTTAATGCATACAGTCCAATCTGATGCTGTTTATTTGGGTACAAATGCATCTACTCTTTGTTCATTCTAGGTTAATGCTGAAGTGGTGCTCCCTGCCATGAAAACGTTTATCAAGTATCTGAGTCTTTGGCTGATCTCCCGCCTTCAAATAAGCATAAAAGGTCAGTCCAGATTTTACTTTCTACAAGTGCAGGTCAGTCCGGATTTTACTTTCTACAAGTGCTATGTGAGTTCAGGAATACTGTTGTGTCTTCAGATGGTGAAGTTTTCTTTGAGAATAAGGAATCCTCATCTGAAGTTGAACCTGATATTTCCTCTTTTTTGTTTAAAGTTCAAAACATTTGTTCTCTTTTAAAAGAGGTCTTGATTACTTTAGGGGTTAAAGATCCTAAAGTCTGTAATGATAAACCTTGTAATCTTTAAATTCACTTTTTAGGACTGTTGTTAATCTCCCTGAGGTTTTCCCTGTGCCTAATGCTGTCTCTGTCATGACAACCATAGACCTAAAGGATGCATACCTTCATCTTCCCATTCACAGGAAATCACAAGTTTCTGAGATTCGCATATTTGGACAATCATTTCCAGTTCATGGCCCTTCCATTCAGCCTTGCCACAGCTCCCAGAATTTTTTCAAAGATTCTGGGGGCTCTTTTAACTGTGCTTCGATCTCGGGGCATTGCAATGCCACCTTATCTGGATGACATTCTGGTTCAGGTGCCATCTTTTCAACAAGCAGAATCTCATATGGAGATTTTCTTTTCTTTTCTTCGATCCCACTGCTGTCTTTTTGCGATCCACATCCCAGGAGTGGACAATTGGGAAGCGGATTTTCTGAGCAGACAGACTTTTCATCCCGGGGAGTGGGAGCTTCATTCGTATGTGTTTTCCAGCTTGACCCTAAAGTGGGGGCAGCCGGAGTTAGATTCTCATCAGAATGCCAAACTTCCGAGATACGGCTCGAGGTCAAGAGATCCACAGGCATTTCTAAACGATGCATTGGCAGTTCCTTGAAACTTCAGTCTAGCATACCTGTTTCCTCCGTTCGCTCTCCTTCCAAAAGTCATTGCTTGAATCAAGCAGGAGAGGGCGTCTGTAATTCTCATAGCCCCGGCGTGGCCTCACAGGATTTGGTATGCAGACCTAGTGGAAATATCATCCTTTCCACCTTGGAGACTGCCTCTGAGGAAGGACCTTCTACTTCAGGGTCCCTTCCTTCATCCAAATCTCATTTCTCTGAAGCTGACTGCTTGGAGATCGAGCGCTTAGTTTTATCTAAGCATGGATTTTCAGAGTCGGTCATTGAGACCTTGATTGAAGCTCGTAAGCCTGTGACTCGCAGGATTTACCATAAGATCTTGCGTAAATACTTGTATTGTGTGAATCCAAAGGATACTCTTGGAGTAGAGTAAGGATTCCTAGGATTTTGTCTCCAGGATGGTCTGGAGAAGGGTTTGTCGGCAAGTACTCTAAAGGGTCAGATTTCTGCATTGTCTAATTTGTTACATAAGCGCTTGGCAGATGTGCCAGACGTGCCATCGTTTTGTCAGGCCTTGGTTTGAATTCGGTCTGCGTTTAAACCTGTTACTCCTCCATGGAGTCTTAACCTTGTTCTTAAAGTTTTACAACAGGCTCAGTTTGAGCCTATGCATTCTTTAGATATTAAGATGTTATCTTGGAAAGTTTTTTTTTCTTGTTGCTATTTCCTCTGCTCGGAGAGTTTCTGAACTCTCTGCTTTACAGTGTGATTTCCCTTATCTTTTATTTCACTCTGATAAGGTGGTTCTGCGTACTAAGTTTGGTATCCTGCCCAAAGAATAGTAATCAGGGAATCATTGTACGTTCTTTTTATATACTAAATTAGGTTTTCTTCCTAAGGTTGTTTCTGATCGGAACATTAATCAGAAGATTGTTGTTCTTTTCTTGTGTCCTAATCCTTTTCAGAAGGAAAGACTTCTGCACAATTTGGACATGGTCTGTGCTTTAAAGTTTTATTTACAGGCGACTAAGGATTTTCGCCAGTCTTCTTCTTTGTTTGTGGTTTTCTCGTGAAAACGTAAGGGACAGAGAGATTCGGATACTTAAGGGACAGAGAGATTCGTATACTTCTCTCTTTTTGGCTAAAAAGCATAATACGTTTTACTTATGAGTCTGCTGGACAGCAGCCTCCCGAGAGAGTTGTGGCTTATTTCACAAGGGCTGTTGCTTCCTCGTGGACATTCTAAACTGTAGTTTCTGTAGAACAGATTTGCAAGGCTGCAACCTGGTCCTCTTTTCACATTTTTTCAAGGATTTACTAATTTGTCTCTTTTGCCTCGGCTGAGGCTGTTTTTGGGAGAAAGGTTCTTCAAGCAGTGGTGCCTTCCGTTTAGGTTCCCTGTCTTGTCCCTCCCTATCATCTGTGTCCTTTAGCTTAGGTATTGAATCCTATTAGTAATTAAGATGATCCATGGACTCATTGTGTCTTAAAAAAGAAAAGAAAATTTATGCTTATCTGATAAATGTATTTATTGTTTGACACGATGAGTCCACGGCCCGCCCTGTTCTTTTAAGACAGGTTGTGGGTTATTGTAAACTTCAGACACCTCTGCACCTTGGCTTTTCCTTTCTCTTCCTAACTTCTGTCAAATGACTGAAGTGGGATGGAAGGGAGGAGCTATTTAACAGCTCTGCTGTGGTGCTCTTTGCCTCCTCCTGCTGACCAGGAGGTGAATAGCCCATTAGTAATTAAGATGATCCGTGGACTCATCGTGTCAAAAAATAAATACATTTATCAGGTAAGCATAAATTTTCTTTTTACTTCACAAATTTTAACATTTGCCAATCTTGACGCTTTGATAACTACGGCAGATCAATCTTGCAACAAATACAACGTGGAATGCCAGTGTATTTTCAGTTGATGCTTTGATAAATAGGACCCTATATCTGAGAATAAAAATGGTTCCAATGAAATCAAGTGGGATCTGCATGTTAAGAACTAAACCGTAGTATACAATATATCTGAACAGATTTAGGACTCATATGGAAATTTTAAAAGTAAGGAGATAGAAACATCTAGTGTGTGCTTGGGTAGGTAGTGCTTATCTCCTCCCAATATCCATAAAGTCTCCTAAAAATAAATAAGGACACCTGAAATAAAGAAAAGCGAATAAAGGCACATATAGGATAAGAGAAAACAATAGACCAGAGGCAAACAAACAAGAGCCAGAACCTCAAGAATGAGCTTGCATAGGGGCGAGCTAGTCTCTGTAATTTCAAATAATTTTAAAACAGATGCCTATAACTTTAGGGTTAATAGAGACCACTGGAGATAAGCCATAAAAATAAAAAAATAAAAAAAATTACCGTATATGCCCATTTGAACGGGTAGCTATATGGTAACTATGGGCTTAACTATCTTAACATGGTATATAATACACATAAGAGAAACAGCAATATATTGCATTATAAACATTTCGTTACATGTATGTAGATGAGCCACTGCCCATTTTATATTGTGGATATCGTCCCAGAGCACATTAACCAAAGTTAGATTATGTTTCTTGTTGCTAAGCCTTCAGAAAGGACTTTACGGCAGAATGGTGTCCACATAATAAAATGGTAATCTATAATATATAATACATACAAAAGAAACAGCAATATATTGCGTTGTAAACATTTCGCAACATATAGGTAGATCAGTCATTACCATTTTTGAAATTGTGGATATCGTCTCAAAGCATTGATTTGCTTCTCCGTGGTTTATGCTGTAAATTTATAGCCACTGAATCACTTAGAGATCCCGAGGCGACAGGTAGTGAGCGCCGGGACCCCAGAGCGCCACCAATCCCATATACTACCAGAGCCTGGTCAGAGGAGACAGTGGGTATAGTAGTCGGAGAATCCTCCTGGCCAAGTGTCCCACATAATGTTTCAATAAGTTCAGCCTGATGTCTGTCTAGCAGGTAGCGCATTTATGTTGCCATTATTGTTTTGGCACCTTGGCAGTGTGTATGCATCTTGTGTTTAGTAAGAGCCCTCCTTTTTATTTTGGTATAGGGCTTCAGATAGAAAAGAAAGCAGTAGCTTTAACAGAGTCTGAGGAGATATATCAGAAACGCTATGGCAATGATAGTTTCACCTTTCACAAGGCACATACTTGCTGTTCATGGCAGTTTTCCTGACTCCTGCTACTACTCAGTAGTTGAAGATGGCTGCCGCCTTCCTATTAGCTGTAGGCCGCGTATCCATGATCGCTGAAGCTAGCCACTACATGGACATTTCCTTGTTCCAGAGATGAGTAGATAAATCACCAGGCGGTCGAAGTGTTTGTCCAACCATATTTTTAAATCAGCTCTGTGTAGGCTCGTTATATCAACAATTCATTGCTGGAGTTGCACTGACATGCGGCTCAGGCTCCTGGCTGGCTCCGCCCCCCTAAATTATGTTTTTAGGTGTGCTTATTTTAAAAAACCTGAGGTTCCCTCTTCAGCTCATTTATGTGGCTCAAGTTTAGATTTGTTAATGCATACAGTCCAATCTGATGCTGTTTATTTGGGTACAAATGCATCTACTCTTTGTTCATTCTAGGTTAATGCTGAAGTGGTGCTCCCTGCCATGAAAACTTTTATCAAGTATCTGAGGCTTTGGCTGATCTCCCGCCTTCAAATAAGCATAAAAGGTCAGTCCAGATTTTACTTTCTACAAGTGCAGGTCAGTCCGGATTTTACTTTCTACAAGTGCTAGGTGAGTTCAGGAATACTGTTGTGTCTTCAGATGGTGAAGTTTTCTTTGAGAATAAGGATTCCTCATCTGAAGTTGAACCTGATATTTCCTCTTTTTTGTTTAAAGTTCAAAACATTTGTTCTCTTTTAAAAGAGGTCTTGATTACTTTAGGGGTTAAAGATCCTAAAGTCTGTAATGATAAACCTTGTAATCTTTAAATTCACTTTTTAGGACTGTTGTTAATCTCCCTGAGGTTTTCCCTGTGCCTAATGCTGTCTCTGACATGATTGCAAGAGAATGGTCTAAGCCAGGTGTGTGTTTTAATCCTTCTGCAAGGTTTAAAAATATATATCCCTCACCTGCTGCCAATCAAGAGTTATGGGAAACAGTTCCCAAGATGGATGGGGCTTTTTCCACTCTGACTAAATGTACTACTATTCCTTTGGAAGACAGTACTTCTTTAAAAGACCCTTTAGACAGAAAGCTAGACTCTTTTCATAGGAGGGTCTTATAACATGCTGCTTATATTCTAAGACCAACTATTTATATTGCAGATATGGCTGCAGCTTTCTGATGACCCTGTTAGTGCAAATCTATTGGGTTTACTTCAGAGTGCCAATTCTTTTATTTGTGATGCAGTGTTTGAAATTATGAAGATTAATGTCAAAAGCTTGTCTTTAGCAATTCTGTCCAGAAAGGCCATATGGCCTAAATCCTGGTCTGCTGATATTATGTCTAAATCTAGATGGTCTCTCTCCTTTCAGGGAAAGAAGCATATTAGTCTAAGCAGTGTAAGAAATCCGTCCCTTCTTCTAAGACCACATGAAGGTGCAACCCCCAATCCCAAAGTTCTGGTAGGGGGCAGATTAAACCTCTTTTAGAAGGCTTGGTTTCTCAGCGATATCAGATTAGATTCAGAACAGGGCCTCCCAGAGGATGTTTGTTTCTGTTCCATGTTCCAATGAATCCTATAAAGGCTCAATCTCTCTCAGACCTGGAAAATATGGGAGTGATTGTCCCTGTACCTTTGTAGGAACAGAGGATGGGATTTTATTCAAATCTCTTCATCCTTCTAGAGAGGGAAGGCACTTTCAGACCAGTTCTGGATCTAAAGACTCTAAACAGCTTTGTGAGTAATCCATCTTTCAGAATGGAAACAATCAGGACTATTCTACCTTTTGTTCAGCAAGTTCGTTTTATGTACACAATAGATTTAAAGGATGCTTACCTTTATGTTCCAATTCACAGAGAACATTACCAATTTTTGAGGTTTGCTTTTCTGGACAAGCAGTTTGTTGCTTTTCCATTTGGTCTGGCTACAGCTCCAAGAATATTTTCCAAGTTTCTGAGTGCCCTTTTGTCTATAATCAGAGCTCATAGTATAGCAGTATTTCCTAACCTGGATGAAATCTTGTTTTAAGCTCCAAATCTTTTAGCAGAATTTCACACCAACTATCTCTTGTTGTTTCTACAAAAGCATGGTTGTAGGATTAATTTTTCAAAGAGTTCTTTGGTTCCTCAGACAAGGGTTACTTTCCTAGGTTTCTAAATAGACTCAGTGTTCATGAGTCTTTCTCTAACAGAGCAGAGACTGTCAACATTGGTGTCAGCTTGTCCTACACCTTCAGCCTCTGTGTATGGAAGTACTAGGTCTCTTGATTGCAGCTTCAGATGTAATTCCATTTGCTCGATTTCACATGAGGCCTCTTCAGCTTTGTATGTTGCATCAATGGTGCAGGGATTATACTCGGCTGTCTCATATGATATTTTTGGAGTCAGTCTCTAATTTGGTGGTTGGATCATCAGTCTATTATTCAGGGAGCTTATTTTGCTTGCCCTACTTGGACTATGATCACTACAGATTCAAGTCTTTCAAGTTAGGTATCTCTGACAGCACAGGGGGTTTGGGATCCTCAGGAGATGAACAATGTTCTTGAACTCTATGCAATATTTAGGGATCTTCAAGCCTGGCCTCTGTTGAAAAATGAGTCTTATCTCCGTTTTCAGTCAGACAATGTCACAGCAGTAGCTTATGTCAATCATCAGAGGGGTACTCGCAGTTCCTTGGCTATGGTGCAGGTCTCTGGATTCTTTCTTTGGAAGAAGCCAGTTCTTGTCTAGTCTCTGCAATTCACATTCCAGGGGTGAATAATTGGGAGGCAGACTTTTTCTCAGTCATCAGTCTCTACATCCAGGAGAGTGGTCTCTTCATCAGGATATATTCAATCAGATTGTTGATCTTTGGAGTCTCCCATAAATAGATCTAATGGCCTCCCATTTGAACAACAAACTCCCCAGGTACTTTGCAAGGTCCAGGGATCCTCAGGCAGAGGTAGTGGATAATCTAGTAGTTCCTTGGTAATTTCAGCCTGCTTATCTATTTCCTAACTGGTTTTTCTTTCCAGAGTGATTGCCAAGATTAGGCTGGAGAAGTCATTTGAAATCCTGATTGCCCCAGTGTGGCCTCGCAGGATTTGGTATGAGGATCTGGATCAAATGTCCTATTGCCCTCCTTGGCCTCTTCCTCAGACCTTCTGTCTCAAGGTCCTTTCTTCAATCTGGATATCAAGTCTCGAAACTTAATGGAATGGAAATTGAACGCTTCGTTTTAAGACATAGTTTTTTTTTCAGATTCTGAGATTGAAACTCTGATTCAGACTCGTAAGCCTGTTTCTAGGAAGATTTATCATATGGTTTGGAAAATCTTAGTTTCTTGGTGTGTCAGAGTTTTTCCTGGCATTCTTTTAGAATCCCTAGGATTCTTCCATTTTTACAGGATGGCCCAGATAACGGTTCACCGGCCTGTTCTCTGAAAGGGCAGATTTTAGCTCTTTTAGTTTTGTTCCAAAGAAAGATTGTTAATCTTTCTGATGTTCATTATTTTGATCATACTTTGGTCCATATTAAATCTGTTATCAAGCCTATTTCTCCTTCTTGGAATATTAACCTGGTGTTAAGTATTTTGCAGCTACCTCCTTTTGAACCTATGCATATTTATTGGAAAGTGTTCTTCTGGATATATCTTCTGCTAAAGGAGTTCCTGAATTGTCTGCTTATTCTTGTGAGCCTCCTTATCTGATTTTTCATAAGAATAAAGCTGTTTTGCGGACGTCATTTCATTTTTTGCCTAAGGTTATTTCTTCAAATAACATTCGGCTAGATTACGAGTTTTGCGGTATGAGTGAAAAAGCAGCGTTAAGGCTCTTTTTCACTACCGCTGATATTAAGAGTTTTTTGGCCGGAACGCAATGTAACTACCGCAGCTTTCCAAAAGTCCTTTTTCAATGGGACTTCCACAGCGCCGGTATTACGAGTTTGCCTGGGAGGCCAAAAAGTAAGCTGTACAGCCTAAAACTACAAGATCCATAACTTAAACTGAAAGTCAGTAGTTATGGGTTTTATGCTACAACGCTGCAAAGTGCTAAGAAGTACACTAACACCCATAAACTACCTATTAACCCCTAAACCGAGGCCCTCCCACATCGCAAAATCTCATTTTTATTATTAACCCCTAATCTGCTGCTCCGGACATCGCCGCCACTATAATAAACATATTAACCCCTAAACCACCGCACTCCCGCATCATAAACACTAGTTAAATATTATTAACCCCTAATCTGCTGTCCCTAACATCACCACAACCTACATTACTGTTATTAACCCCTAATCTGCTGCCCACAAAATTGCTGCGACTATACTAAAGTTATTAACCCCTAAACCTAACCCTAAGTCTAACCCTAACACCCCTAACTTTAATGTAATTCAAATAAATCTATATAAAACCTACTATTAATAACTAAATAAAACGAAATACTTACCTATAAAATAAACCCTAAGCTAGCTACAATATAACTAATAGTTACATTGTATCTATCTTAGGTTTTATTTTTAATTCACAGCTAAGTTTGTATTTATTTTAAATAGGTAGACTAGTTAGTAAATAGTTATTAACTATTTACTAGCTACCTAGCTAAAATAAATACAAATTTACCTGTAAAATAAAACCTCACCTGTCCTTACACTGCAATTAAATAAATTACATTAATTAACCCTTTGAGTGCTAATGACGGCTCTGAGCCGTCACAGAGTTTCCCACTCTGGTGCTAATGACGGCTCAGAGCCGTCACTAGCACTCTCCCACCTTGAGGGAGATCTGGGGGCTCCCACTCGCTCCTACCCCGGCGATCGTGCCTGTAAAGTGACAGGCATCGCCGGGGCTTCCCGTTTTGCGTGGTGACGTCATGCACAATAACGTGATGATGTCACCGCGCAACTTTATTTATACTTAACAATGTTAAGTATAGGAGCAGGGGGCATGCTGCTTAGAAGACTGCATTTTAGGCATCTAAGCAGCTATAGACCCCCAAGACCCTCCATTGGAAAGGTAATCGCCTCACCAACAGTGTAAGTCTTGGGGGTCTGAAAAAAATAATAAAAAAGTTTAAAACAAAAATTGTTCAAAAAATAGAAAAATAAATAAACATTAAAAAATGTTATCACCCAGGTGGGAAAGTGCTTAGCACTCAAAGGGTTAAATACAATTAACTAAATTACAGAGAAAACAAACACTAAATTACACAAAATAAAAAAAAGAAATGATCAAATATTTAAACTAATTACTCCTAATCTAATAGCCCTATCAAAATAAAAAAGATCCCCCAAAATAAAAAAAAAACCCATAGCCTACACTAAACTACCAATAGCCCTTAAAAGGGCCTTTTGCGGGGCATTGCCCCAAAGAAATCAGCTCTTTTACCTGTAAAAAAATAATACAAACAACCGCCCAACAGTAAAACCAACCACCCACACAACCAAACCCCCCAAATAAAAACCTATCTAAAAAACCTAAGCTTCCCATTGCCCTGAAAAGGGCATTTGGATGGGCATTGCCCTTAAAAGGGGATTTAGCTCTTTTTCAGCCCAAACCCTAAGCTAAAAATAAAACCCACCCAATAAACCCTTAAAAAAAATCTAACACTAACCCCCGAAGATCCACTTACAGTTTTTCACATCCATCCTCAATGAAGCGACAGAAGTCCTCAATGAAGCGGCAGAAATCTTCATCCAAGCGGGCCAAAGTCTTCATCCAACTAGGCAGATGTCTTTATCCAGACTGCATCTTCTATCTTCATCCATCCGGCGCAGAGCAGCTCCATCTTCAAGACATCCGGCGCGGAACATCCTCTTCTTCCGACGGCTCTTCTCGAATGAAGGTTCCTTTAAGTGACGTCATCCAAGATGGCGTCCCTTGAATTCCGGATGGCTGATAGAATTCTATCAGCCAAAGGTGAAAAAATCCTATTGGCTGATGCAATCAGCCAATAGGATTGAGCTTGCATTCTATTGGCTGTTCCACTTTTATTTCACTTACCTGTGAAATAAAAATAAAACCTAAGATAGACACAATGTAACTATTAGTTATATTGTAGCTAGCTTAGGGTTTATTTTACAGGTAAGTATTTAGTTTTAAAGAGGAATTATTTAGTTATTAATAGTAGGCTTTATTTAGATTTTTTTTAAATTACATTAAAGTTAGCGGGGGCTAGGGTTACGTTAGGGTTAGGGGTTAATAACTTTAGTATAGTGGCGGCGACGTTGGGGGCGGAAGATTAGGGGTTAATAACTGTAATGTAGGTGGCTGTGATGTCGGGGGCGGCAGATTAGGGGTTAATAAGTGTAGGTAGGTAGGGACGACATTGGGGGCGGAAGATTAGGGGTTAATAAGTGTAGGTAGGTGGCGGCGATGTCGGGGGCAGCAGATTAGGGGTTAATAAGTGTAATGTAGGTGTCAGCGATGTCAGGGGAGTATGTTAGGGTGTTAGGTGTAAACATAACTTTTCTTTCCCCATAGGAATCAATGGGGCTGCGTTACGGAGCTTTACGCTCCTTTTTTGGCAGGTGTTAGACTTTTTTTTCAGCCGGCTCTCCCCATTGATGTCTATAGGGAAATTGTGCACGAGCACGTAAAACCAGCTCAAAGCAGCGCTGGTATTGGAGTGCGGTATCGAGCTCAATTTTGCTCAACGCTCACTTATTGCCTGCTAACGCCGGGTTTTTGCAAACCTGTAATAGCAGCGCTGTAAGGAGGTGAGCAGTGACAATAACTTGCAAGTTAGCACCGAGCAGCTCTTACTGCAAAACTTGTAATCTAGCTGATTGCTAGAGAGATTGGTGTTTCTTCTTTGTGTCCTATTCCTAAGAATGCTTATAAAATATATTTTCATTCTCTGGATGTTGTTAAGGCATTACAATATTATGTTGATGTTACTAAGGATTTTAGACAAACTTGTAGTTTGTTTTGTTCTTTTTCTGGGCCTAGTAAAGGCCAGAAAGCTTCTGCTATTTCTTAATCCTCTTGGTTAAAACTTATGGTTCACAGAGCTTATTTGGAGGCAGGTCAGCCTCCACCACAGTGGATTACTGCCTATTCTGCTAGGTCAGTTGCCACTATTTGGGCTTTTAAGAATAAGGCTTCAGTTGATCAAATCTGCAAGGCAGCTACTGGAACAAACCAATTGAGAGGGTGTCCAAGTGGTAATATTGAAATAAATATGTAAACAGATATAACACATCTTATCTCAATGAGGAATACAAACAATAAATCTGTTACCAAACAGTTATGCAATAATAGTCCCAAAAGAATCCGTGCTCTGCACTATTCGAAGGGCCTCGATGGATATCAAGGTATAGGTGGCTGCTCTCCTCTTCACAGACGAATCCGAACCAAACTATGAAGTGAAACACAAAACCGAGGGGCGCCTCATGTGCAGATCAACCAAAAGAGAGCATGAAATGATGCAACCAAAATCCAAAAATGGGTACTCACATTTGGCAATAGCACACCTATGTGCTGGTAGTAACGTGCTGATATCTCAGGGTGTATCAGCTCACCCTCTCTCCAGGTGTTGCTCAGACATTTGAATCACAAGAAAGATCCAAGGATATGAAGCGCAGCTCCGTGTAGCATTCAAATGGGAAAAACAAAGGTGCTGGAACTGTGCTTAAGTTTAAACATTTTTTATTCAAAAACAACACATTAAAAACAAAAGCAGTGAGTTAAAATAGGGGAGATTCCATGAGCCCCCACCCTTTGTTTTTTGGGATTAGTTCTTTGAGCACATCCTTTTTTTCCTGCTCCTTTTATGGCTCTTGTTCCTTTTTTTTTTTTTAACCTCACTTATGGCTAGATTTCAAGTGGAGTGTAATAAATAACCACCCCCCAAATAAAAAGCCTACCTTAAAAAAAAATCTACTCTAATAATTGCCCTGCAAAGAATATTTGGTAGGATATTGCCCTAAATTGATTATAGCTCTTTTGCCCATAAAAAGGTATATTCTAAAAAAAATCCTATACTAAAAAAATGATTGCCCTAAAAAGGACATTTGGTTGGGCATTTCTCTTAGAAGGACATTTGGTAGGGCAGTGCACTAAAGTGAATATAGCTATTTTGTGCATAAAGTAAACTTGGCTTGACTTTGGCTCCTCTGTGATCAGCTCCGGCCTCTTCTTTCTTCATAACGGTGGCCCTCGGAGCATTCCTCTTCATCTTCATGGCAGAAGTACACGTCTTCCATCTGTCTTCCATCCTTCTTCATACATTCCCCGCCGCACACTGAAGCTTGAATGCGAGGTTCCCCCTTATATTTTTTTGGGCTTATTTTTTAATTCTTAGTCCTATCCCTTTTATATACAATACTATATACTATAGGAGCTATTTTAAGTATTATATCTAATTTAAAATGTAGTTATTTTTGAGTGTTCATTTTATTATTTAAAACATAAATTTATAATTTAAATTTTTATTTTTTTATTTATTCTTAAAATAGAAATAACAATAAAAAATAACTACATTCTAAATTAGATACAATACTTAAAATAATATGCATTATACACGACAATGCATATCATTTTAACATTGATATAAATGTAATACTAATATAAACGATTAACCCCTTATGCACCCTACACTATTAACCCCTAATCTGCCATAACCTAAAGCCCTAACCACCCCCCAACCTACACTGCCACAACCCTCCAGCGCAATAAGCCCCTAACCTATTAACCCCTAATCCCCTACAACCCCCAACACAATAAATTCCCTGACAAAAATGGATGGAGGGATGAAACCCACATAAGTATACACAAATAACACTTCAGAGTCCAGAAAAAAATAATTTCTACAAAATTATGTTGTGTGAAAGGACAATTAGTCAAATGATCTCTGACAGGTACTAAGACTAAAATATTAAAAATATAACTTTTATTGAAATTGAACTAAAAAACAGGGTGCAAATTAAAATTATGACCAATTACTCTCAACATATCCTCATCATTGGAGTGTTGGGATCTTAATCATTGAATCGCACACATAAAACTGATCTCTTAATGTAGCCGCAAAATGTTAGTTGGCGATTACTGAATAAGTGCACATTATAAATATGCCAGATATTGTAGAAAGCAACTTTTAATATTAAATGCAATATACAAGGATTAGGATATAACTCAAAAGTGAATTATTATTGGTACATAACTACATAAACCAGCATTGATAAACGGTGTATGCAATACTAAGTTGAATTGCAGTATTAATATATGAGTATCCCAAACTTTTAGGCATGTGTTTGATTCAACATTGTGATTGAATCCATAGCAACATTGTATTGTTAGAGACATGGTTGGTGAATACAATATTACGGCAAAGAGAGGTAAGATAGTGTTGGATTACCAGTGGTTAATACCAAATTGTCCGGCAAAAACGATGGTCAGGGTTATAGAAGGTAGAGCTCAGAGTTATTCCACACCTATGTATGAATAACTGTAATATATTGTGATATATTACAGTGGGTTTACTTCCACATATAATGTCTAAATCTTCCTGTAAGCATTCAGAGCATACCAACATTTGGTTACAAGGCATATAATAATTAATCTGAGAACATAGTGGCCATTCTTAAAATGAGCTAACTTCAGATTATGTGATATAAATATAAAAAAACATTCAGCACTAATCATGTATTGTACAGGACATAGACAGTTAAATCAGAGGTCGATGTAATCATTCATATGCGACCCTAGATACCCCCTTGGAGCGATAGCTATTAAAGTGCACAATATGTACCAGTGCTAATAGTTATAAGGGCATTAAGCATTCATATTTTATACGGTACCCATAAGCACAAAGTCTTTTTATAGAATTTAATATAAATACGTGACCGTAGCCTTGGTTGTAGCCTGCAAGGGGAGAATGCGGTATGGTCTTAGAGTATTCTCATGTAGTCAGCTGCCCAAGCCCTAGGAACCTCAGAGAGTAACTCTCAATAAATTATCGGTAACGGTGTATTACGGTTCATTCAACAATCAAAACCATGCGCACAAGATAATGGGTCATGCTACTCGTGCCCCCAGGACGCTAACCTAAAACACAGGAGTTCCCTAGACTCCTCACCAGAGCTCTAACATGTTTCGCCACTTGTCGGTTTGGCAAAGGGCGCGCGTGGCTCACGGTGATGAGTTTATATACCCATCTAGTTTAGCCCCATCTACTTGGTGACGTAATGTAAATGGATGGATTACAATTGACAGATCGTAACTTTTACACTGCTGAAGGTAATATTGCACTGTGTAGCAGATACGCAAATATAGAACATATACCTGAAATTAATATAAGATGTGTATTGGTGCTTGACAAGTAAGTATGTGCTGAGACAGAGACCTTACAATGAGGTAATACAATACAATAATATTAAACAGTGTGTGTGATGGGGTGAATTATGACCGTGACTGTGTAATAATAAAAACATAAGTGAAACCGTGAAAATAAACAAGTGGTGAAAAAACATACACTTATGGGATTTAATAAATTCCCATTAATGATACATTATAAATGATGGTCTAACCATAATAAGGCCATCATATAAGTGACGTTTGCAAATATTACGTTGTTGTGTAAAGTGGGGTTGTACATTGATAAACGATGTGTGTAGTGTACACCTTATAATTACAGTGATAATACACTTATACTAATTATAGTGCATATATATTATCTTATACATATGATTTATAACTAATTGAATTCAAGAAATTCAATTAGATCTTACAGATGTGTTATTAAGTATCATATTGTGCAATATCTACACCTATGAGTCCGAAATTCATGTCGCTATTGGAGCAATATTATCTCAAAATTTCTTCATAGTCATTCAGCATAAGTATATTAAGCAATATTGTAGTGTGAAGACTACACCCAATGTGTGAATATATTTTAGATGAATGTAGGCATGATTGAGGATACTAATGTTGGTCATGTTTATAGGAATGGTACGAAGTTATAATGTTCGTTTAGTCCAAATGGTTGGACTGAATTTAGTAAAAATATCCATCTTCTTTCAGCTCTTAATAAAGACTGTTCTATATTTCCACCTCTTATACCTAAGTTGACTTTTTGTATACCCCAACATTTTAAATCAAATTGTTTTGATTTGTGGGTTTGTAAAAAGTGTCTAGCGACTGAGGTGATGTTTTTGCCTGCTTGTCTGTCTTTATTCGCATTCTTAATATTTCTCAGATGTTCTTGCAATCTAACTCTGATTCTTCTGGTGGTCATACCTACATATATTTGTTTGCAGTTGCATTGAAGCACATAGATTACTCCTTCAGTTTTGCAATCTATACGAGCCTTGATTTCATGTACCTTTCCAAAACAATCTGTTATAGAGTTGGTTTTCCTTATAAAGCTGCAAGTACTGCAAGTACCGCATTTAAAGGAACCATGCTTTAGCTGAGTTTTAGTTCTGCTCCCTTTTATATGACTGGGACTGATTATGTCCATCATATTGGGTGCCCTCCTGTTGCCCACTTGTATTCTGTCTCCCAGTATAGTTGACAATTGGTGGTCAGATTGAAGAACATGCCAATGTTCTTGTAAGATATTAATAACTTCTGCTCTTTTGGAGTTATATGTAGTAATAAATCTGACTACTTACTGTTGATCTTGTTGTCGTTGTTTAGAATTCAGTAGCTGTTGTCTTGGGGTAGATTTTGCTCTAAACCCAGCTTTTTTTATTGATCTTTTACTATAACCTCTTTGGAGCAATCTGTCTTTTAATTCTTTTGTTCTCATTTGGTATTTCTCTGCTGTTGAGCAATTCCTTTTCATTCACAGGAATTCCCCGATGGGGAGTGATTTCACTGTATTCGGCGCATGGGCACTGGTACTATGCAGAATGCTGTTAGTGGCTGTGGATTTCCTAAATAAATTTGTACTTAGGGTACCATCATCATTTTTTATGACTTCTAAATCCAAAAAATATATTTTAGTTTTGCTAGCTTAATATGTTAATTTGATGTTTAGATCGTTCTGGTTAAGATGTTTGAAAAATATATCAAGTTCTTCTTTAGTGCCCTCCCAAAGGAAGAGCACGTCATCTATATAGTACAACAATATAGGTATTTTGTTGATGTATTCTTCATTGGTATCTGAGAAAACAAAGTTCTGTTCCCACCAACCTAGATACAGGTTGGCATAAGTCGGTGCACATGTGGTGCCCATAGCGGTTCCTCTTGTTTAGAAGTAGAAAGCACGGTCAAAGGTGAAGAAATTGTGATGTAACACAAAACTCAACAATCTCAAGATAAATTCATCATGTTCAATTTCTTCTTCTGATCCCATTTGTAAAAAGCTTTTAACTGCTTTGAGTCCCAATTCATGATGTATACTTGTATAGAGGGACTCAACATCTGCCGTCACTAGCCAGGTACCCTTGTCCACACATATATTATCTAGTTGCTAAAGTACATCTATGGTATCTTTCATAAAAGATGGTAGTTGGAGTAAGTATTCTCTTAGTCTCAGGTCAACGAATTGGCTGGCTTTTTCAGTTAAGCAGTTAATGCCTGAGACAATCGGGCGCTCTGGTGGATGTTGTAGATCTTTATGGACTTTGGGTATCAGATCAAATGTAGATACTGTTGGATTGGTTACCTTCAAGAATTTCATTTCTATGGGAGTTAAGAGTCCATTATTGCTCACTGTTACAATAATGTTTGCATATTTTTGTAAAAAGTCCTGTGATGGGTTATAGCTAAGTTTTTGTAGCATTTGGTGTCTCTCAATTGTTTTTCAGCTTCTTGTATGTATTTGGCAATTGGCCATATCACAATATTCCCACCTTTATCAGAATTACGTATAATTACATCATCCCATTTTTTCATATCTTGAAGGGCTTGAAATACGGGTTTTGATAAATTTTGTGAAGTTCAGTTCTCTTTTAAATTGATGATTTTATTACAGACCACTTCATTAAAGACTTCCAATTGTGGACAGTTAATAGTTTTTGGCATGTATTGAGACTTAATTTTTATATTGTCTATCCAATTTTGTTCTCTTTTAGGTTCATTGTCATTTAGTAATTCTTCAAGAGTTTTGAGAGAGTTTCTCTCCTCTTCAGACAAATTCAAGGTGCCATCATTCATATCTGTATGATCTCTGACATTGGAATACATTCTTTTGAGTGCAATCTTTCTCAAGAATAGTTGAACATCTTTTATAATATCAAATTTGTCTCCTTTGGATGTAGGGCAGAATGACATGCCTTTGTGGTCTTGAGTTAAAATTTTATGAGATAGATTGATTATCCTCATTGTTTTATCCTTAATTCTGAGAACGGACTCGGATCTCTTTTGTATGGCTTCCAATTCTTGCGTTCCGATTTCTTGTGAGATTGAGTTTTGTTCTTCATTTGTCTTTTTGGTTTGCCTCCTACCTTCTTGTATGTTTGGTTCGGAAGAGGCACTTTCTTCTAAAAAATCTTTTCTCTTTCTACAAGTCATTCTGTTATTGCTATTGCTTTCTACATTAGAGTTTTTTGGTTCTGAATCAGATTCAAGGGTATCTTAATCTTCCCTTTCAGTGTCTGAGATATCACTTTGTGCAATATTGACTCTAGAAGGTTTCCCTTTGTTATAATTTACTCTCTTTTTCCATTTATAAACTTTCTTATTCGCATAATCCGTTTTGTCACGACCCAGTTTGCCCTGTTTGGTTTGTTTTATCTCTTGTTCGTAATTATCTAACGGCTAGATTTAGAGTTTTGTCGGTAAAAAGCTGCGTAGCTAACGCTGCTTTTTTTGCCAACGCACCCTTCCAACAACGCTGGTATTTAGAGTTGTCCGAGGGGCTGCGTTAGGCTCAAAAAAGGGTGCGTTGAGCCTAACTTAGCTCCACTTCAACCCTCAATACCAGCGTTGCTTACAGTAGTGGTAAGCTGGCAAAACGTGCTCGTGCACGATATCCCCATAGGAAACAATGGGGCATTTTTGGCTTAAAAAAAACCTGCAAAAAAGCAGCGTTCAGCTCCTAACGCAGCCCCATTGTTTCCTATGGGGAAACACTTTCTAAGTCTGCACCTAACACCCTAACATGTACCCCAAGTCTAAACACCCCTAACCTTACACTTATTAACCTCTAATCTGCCGCCCCCGCTATCGCTGACACCTGCATTATACTATTAACCCCTAATCTGCCGCTCCGTACACCGCCGCAACCTACATTATACTTATGAACCCCTAATCTGCTGCCCTAACATCACCGACCCCTATATTATATTTATTAACCCCTAATCTGGCCCCCCCCCAACATTGCCGCTACCTAACTACACTTATTAACCACTAATCTGCCGACCGGACCTTGCCGCCACTATAATAAATGTATTAACCCCTAAACTGCCGCACTCCCGCCTCGCAAACACTAGAATAAATAGTATTAACCCCTAATCTGCCCTCCCTAACATCGCCGCCACCTACCTACAAATATTAACCCCTAATCTCCTGCCCGCACCGTCGCCGCTACTATAATAAAGTTATTAACCCCTAAAACTTACTCTAACCCTAACCCTAACACCCCCCTAAATTAAATATAATTTATATTAAACGAAATAATATTCCTATAATTAACTAAATTATTCCTATTTAAAACAAAATACTTACCTATCAAATAAACCCTAATATAGCTACAATATAATATAATTAATAATTACATTGTAGCTATTTTAGGATTTATATTTATTTTACAGGCAACTTTATATTTATTTTAACTATTTATTTTAACTAGGTACAATAGCTATTAAATAGTTAATAACTATTTAATAGCTACCTAGTTAAAATACATACAAAATTACCTGTAAAATAAATCCTAACCTAAGTTACAATTAAACCTAACACTACACTATCATTAAATTAATTAAATAAATTACCTACAATTACCTAAAATAAAATACAATAAAATAAACTATTCTATAATACAAAAAACAAACAAACACTAGATTACAAAAAATAAAAAAGAATTACAAGCAGTTTAAACTAATTACACCTAATCTAAGCCCCCTAATAAAATAAAAAAGCCCCCCAAAATAAAAAATTCCCTACCCTATTCTAAAATACAAAAGTAATCAGCTCTTTTACCAGCCCTTAAAAGGGCTTTTTGCGGGGCCTTGCCCCAAAGTAATCAGCTCTTTTGCATGAAAATAAAAATACAATACCCCCCCAACAATACAACCCACCGCCCACATGTAATTTAGTTAATTATAGGAATATTATTTTGTTTAATATAAATTATATTTAACTTAGGGGGGTGTTAGGGCTAGGGTTAGAGTTAGGTTTAGGGGTTAATAACTTTATTATAGTAGCGGCAACGGTGCGGGCGGGAGATTAGGGGTTAATATTTGTAGGTAGGTGGCGGCGATGTTAGGGAGGGCAGATTAGGGGTTAATACTATTTTCTAGTGTTTGCGAGGCGGGAGTGCGGCGGTTTAGGGGTTAATACATTTATTATAGTGGCGGCGAGGTCCGGTCGGCAGATTAGGGGTTAATAAGTGTAGTTAGGTAGCGGCGACATTGGGGGGGGGCAGATTAGGGGTTAATAAATATGATATAGGGGTCGGCAATGTTAGGGGCAGCAGATTAGGGGTTCATAGGGATAGTGTAGGTGGTGGCGGTGTCCGGTCGACAGATTAGGGGTTACATTTTTTTATTAGAGTGGTGGCGATGTGGGGGGGCTCGGTTTAGGGGTACATAGGTAGTTTATGGGTGTTAGTGTACTTTAGAGCACAGTAGTTAAGAGCTTTATATTCCGGCGTTAGCCCATAAAGCTCTTAACTACTGACTTTTTTTGGCGTTAGGAGTCTTGTCGGTAGAGGGTCTACTGTTCACTTCTCCCAAGACTCCAAATACCAGCGTTAGGCAGATCCCATTGAAAAGATAGGATACACAATTGGCATAAGGGGATCTGCAGTAGCCTGGAATCGCGGTAGGGAAGTGAGCGTTAGACCATTTCCTGGCTGACTCTAAATACCAGCGTGCGGCCAAAAGCAGTGTTAGGACTCCTTAACGCTGCTTTTGATGGCTAACGCAGAACTCTAAATCTAGGTGTAACTCTTTTTGGAATTTTTTGTATGACACATCAAATTCTTTAAGTGTTTCAAAATCTTTGAGTTTAGTATTTAGTTCTTGTATTTGGACTTCTAAAATGTCATATTCTGATTTGTCATGTTTGATTAAGATTTGCATTAGTTTCTCAGAGCATTCAGAAAGTGCCTCTTCCCATTCTGTAACCAGCTCAGGGTTGCGAAACTCAAAGGCAGGAAATAACTTAATCCTCAATCCCCTCGGTATAAGTTTCAATTCAATGTATTTTTCAAAAAATGGTGATTCCACCATAATTTGTCTTGTTTATGTATGATCTTATGAATTTCTCTAAGGGATTGATTCATCATATCTTCAGAATTATTTTAACTTGTAGATGGGTTTTGAAAAACTTTGTTTAAATCTGCTTGTCTTTTTTGTTGTCTTGAGTACCTGTCTTGTTCCCATTTGGTTGACATATTTAATAATAGTTTGTATAGTCCTTATTTTAGCCATTAAATGTGTGCTCTATTTGTGGAAACACCTGATTAACAGATGCAAAACTAAGGAATAGGTAAGAAAACCAATGACACTACCAGGAGTATATGAGGACTGCTGCCTAATTGTGAAATCTACAAATTTATCACTGTAGATTCAAGGGGCGGTGCTGTGTACAAAACTATTAGACAAAAAAGTATAGCGGGATGAAATCCACCTAAGTATACACAAATAACACTCCAGAGTCCAGAAAAAAATTAAATTCTACAAAATTATGTTGCGTAAAAGGACAATTAGTCAAATGATCTGTGACAGGTACTAAGACTAAAATATTAAAATATAACTTTTATTGGAATTGAACTAAAAAACAGGGTGCAAATTAAAATTACGACCAGGGGCAGAGTAAGCGTGATAGAAGATAGCTAATTCTAGGAATTCTAAATGTATGCCAAGAAAAATTATGAGTGGAATACCAAGAAATATAAGTTGTCCAAACTTTATAAAATATTTTCCTGGAAACAGGGTTTCTTGCCTGAATCATAGTATTAATCACAGAGTCTGAAAAACCTCTGTGACTGAGAACTAGGCGTTCAATCTCCACGCCATTAAGTTCAGAGATTTTAGATCTGGATGAAAGAAGGGACCTTGAGACAGAAGGTCTGGTCTTAGAGGAAGATGCAAAGGCGGGTAGCTGGACATTTGAACTAGATCTGCATACCAAATCCTGAGAGGCCACGCAGGGGCTATCAGAAGTACAGATGATTGTTCCATCTTGATTTTTGAAAATACTCTGGGTAGTAGAACTAGTGGAGGAAAAATATAAGCATATTGGAATGACCATGGGACTGCTAAAGCATCCGTCATTACTGCCTGATGATCCTGTGACCTTGCAAGGTATCTGGGAAGTTTCTTGTTCAAACGAGAAGCCATGAGATCTATTTGAGGAAGACCCCAAATCTAAACAATTTGTAAGAATACTTTATGATGGAGAGACCATTCCCCCGGGTGTAGTGACTGATGGCTGAGATAATCTGCCTCCCAGTTGTCCACACCTGGGATGCGAATCGCAGTGATTAGACAGGAATTGTTTTTTGCCCAAGAAATTATCCGGGATGCTTCTTTCATGGCTAGGTAACTTCGAGTTCCCCCTTGGTGATCGACATAAGCCACCGTTGTTATATTGTCTGTTTGAAAACAAAGGTAAGGTTTGTTCTTCAGAAGAGGTCAAGCTTGAAGAGCTTTGTAAACAGCACAGAGTTCTAAGATATTGATTGGAATCTTTGTTTCCTGAACATCCCAAACTCCCTGTGCAGTTAGGGACCCCAATACTGCTCAAAAAGGAAAAAACTGGCTGCACGATACATGTATAAAGTTAAAAAATAACTTTTAATAGAAAAAAATAAGAACACGGTACATGGAGGTAGCAAAGGCAAGGATCCTTATGTGTTTTGTGCCTGCACTTGGCACTTAGTCATAGGAATACCTGCTGTAGGACTAGCCCCCTGTTTGAAGGGGCAGTATCCAATCATGAAAAGAGTATATAAATACACACATGTGATAACATTTAAAATATACATAAAACAATTGATTAAATATGAATTTATAGAGAGTGAAATGTACAAGTAGAAAAAGAATTACCTTTGAGAAAGCTAAACATATATGTATATGTGTTGAGAAGCTAAGCCTCCATTCTAATACAGGCTGTATTTGTAAGGCTTAATCAGCATAGATAGTTGCATGAAGGCTATAACATTAATTCAATTAAAAACCCAAGTAAAAACGCAGTAGTGTAAGTGTTACCCAGTATGAGCAAATATAAGCTATACAAGCATAGGCTAAAGATAGAAATTGCCCATAGCGCAAAACATGTAGAAACATATATACATGTTCATGAACACAATCAATATGTGTGATAACAAATGAAAGATATAAAATATCACATGATGTTATTAAATTATTATGTAAAGTAACTTCTAAAGACATAAAACATAGTATATAGCCAATACATCTATATAGGACAATTCCAATAGAGCCAGGCAATAAACTCAGATCATTAGCTACTGGTGGTAAGGTGGCAACAAAAATCCAAAAATATATACAATTTTAAGGTTTTGAGTTTTACTCCACAAAGTAGCACATATCCCATTATCTATTTAAGCCTAAGGGAGTGATAGTTCTCAATTTATATATCCAGTAAAGCTCACATTTTTGTAGTAGTTTAGATTTCTTTCATGTAATTAGCAAGAGTCCATGAGCTAGTGACGTATGGGATATACATTCCTACCAGGAGGGGCAAAGTTTCCCAAACCTCAAAATGCCTATAAATACACCCCTCACCACACCCACAATTCAGTTTTACAAACTTTGCCTCCCGTGGAGGTGGTGAAGTAAGTTTGTGCTAGATTCTACGTTGATATGCGCTTCGCAGCAGGCTGGAGCCCAGTTTTCCTCTCAGAGTGCAGTGAATGTCAGAGGGATGTGAAGAGAGTATTGTCTATTTGAATTCAATGGTCTCCTTCTACGGGATCTATTTCATAGGTTCTCTGTTATCGGTCGTAGAGATTCATCTCTTACCTCCCTTTTCAGATCGACGATATACTCTTATATACCATTACCTCTACTGATTCTCGTTTCAGTACTGGTTTGGCTATCTACTATATGTAGATGAGTGTCCTGGGGTAAGTAAGTCTTATTTTTTGTGACACTCTAAGCTATGGTTGGGCACTTTTATATAAAGTTCTAAATATATGTCTTTAAACTTATATTTGCCTTGATTCAGGATGATCAATATTCCTTATTTCAGACAAGTCAGTTTCATTATTTGGGTTAATGCATATGAATAATCAATTTTTTCTTACCTTAAAAATTGTTTTCAAATTGACTTTTTTTTTTTTTCCCCTGTGGGCTGTTAGGCTCGCGGGGGCTGAAAATGCTTCAATTTATTGCGTCATTCTTGGCGCAGACTTTTTTGGCGCAAAACATTTTTTGTCATTTCCGGCGTCATACTTGACGCCGGAAGTTGTTCGTGATTGCGTCATTTTTTTGACGTTTTGCGCCAAAAATGTTGGCGTTACCGGATGTGGCGTCATTCTTGGCACCAAAAAATTTAAGGCGCCAATAATGTGGGCGTCTTTTTTGGCGCTAAAAAATGTGGGCGTCATTCTTGTCTCCACCTTTTTTTCACATTATTTTTTGGCACAAAACATTTTTTGTCATTTCCGGCGGAAGTTGTTCGTGATTGCGTCATTTTTTTGACGTTTTGCCCCAAAAATGTCGGCGTTACCGGATGTGGCGTCATTCTTGGCACCAAAAAATTTAAGGTGCCAATAATGTGGGCGTCTTTTTTGGCGCTAAAAAATGTGGGCGTCATTCTTGTCTCCACCTTTTTTTCACATTATTTCAGTCTCATTTTTTCATTGGTTCTGGTTACTAGAGGCTTATTCATTGGCATTCTTTCCCATTCCTGAAACTGTCATTTAAGGAATTGATAATTTTGCTTTATATTTTGTTTTTTCTATTACATATTGCAAGATGTCTCAGATTAACCCTGGATCAGAATCTACTTCTGGAAAGACGCTGCCTGATGCTGGTTCTACCAAAGTTAAGTGCATTTGTTGTAAACTTGTGGTAACTGTTCCTCCGGCTGTAGTTTGTGATGAATGTCATGATAAGCTTGCTAATGCAGATAGTATTTCCATTAGTAATATACCATTACCTGTTGCTGTTCCCTCAACATCTAATACTCAGGATGTTCCTGTTAATATAAGAGATTTTGTTTCTAAATCCATTAGGAAGGCTATGTCTGTTATTCCTCCTTCCAGTAAACGTAAAAGGTCTTTTAAAACTTCTCATTTTTCAGATGAAATTTTAAATGACCGTCATCATTCTGATTTGTCTGTTTCTGATGAGGATTTTTCTTGTTCAGAGGATTCTGTCTCAGATATTGACACTGATAAATCTTCATATTTATTTAAGATGGAATTTATTCGCTCTTTACTTAAAGAAGTTTTAATTGCTTTAGAGATGGAGGAATCTGGTCCTCTTGATACTAAATCTACTAAGCGTTTAAATTCGGTTTTTAAACCTCCTATGGTTATTCCAGAAGTTTTTCCTGTCCCTGATGCTATTTCTGAAGTAATTTCTAGGGAATGGAATAATATGGGTACTTCATTTACTCCTTCTCAAAGGTTTAAGAAATTGTATCCTGTGCCATCTGACAGATTAGAATTTTGGGACAAAATCCCTAAAGTTGATGGGGCTATCTCTACTCTTGCTAAACGTACAACTATTCCTACGGCAGATAGTACTTCCTTTAAGGATCCTTTAGATAGGAAGATTGAATCCTTTCTAAGGAAAGCTTATTTATGTTTAGGTAATCTTCTTAGGCCTGCTATTTCTTTGGCTGATGTTGCTGCCGCTTCCACTTTTTGGTTGGAGGCTTTAGCACAACAAGTATCAGACCATAATACTCATAGCATTGTTAAACTCCTTCAACATGCTAATAACTTTATTTGTGATGCCATCTTTGATATCATTAGAGTTGATGTCAGGTATATGTCTTTAGCTATTTTAGCTAGAAGAGCTTTATGGCTTAAAACTTGGAATGCAGATATGTCTTCTAAGTCAACTTTGCTTTCTCTTTCTTTCCAAGGTAATAAATTATTTGGTTCCCAGTTGGATTCTATTATTTCAACTTTTACTGGGGGGAAAGGAACTTTTTTGCCTCAGGACAAAAAATCTAAAGGTAAATACAGGGCTGCTAATCGTTTTCGTTCCTTTCGTCAGAATAAGGAACAGAAGCCTGACCCTTCCCCTAAAGGAACGGTTTCTGTCTGGAAACCTTCTCCAATCTGGAATAAAACCAAGCCTTTTAGAAAGTCAAAACCAGCTCCCAAGTCCACATGAAGGTGCGGCCCTCATTCCAGCACAGCTGGTAGGGGGCAGGTTACGATTTTTCAAAGACATTTGGATCAATTCGATTCACAGTCTTTGTATTCAGAACATTGTTTCACAAGGGTACAGAATAGGTTTCAAGGTAAGGCCGCCTGCGAGGAGATTTTTTCTCTCTCGCATTCCAATAAACCCAGTGAAGGCTCAGGCATTTCTGAAATGTGTTTCAGATCTAGAGTTGGCTGGAGTAATTGTGCCAGTTCCAGTTCTGGAACAGGGTCTGGGGTTTTACTCAAATCTATTCATTGTACCAAAGAAGGAGAATTCCTTCAGACCAGTTCTGGATCTAAAGATATTGAATCGTTATGTAAGAATACCAACATTCAAAATGGTAACTATAAGGACTATTCTGCCTTTTGTTCAGCAAGGGCATTATATGTCCACAATAGATTTACAAGATGCATATCTTCATATTCCGATTCATCCAGATCACTTTCAGTTTCTGAGATTCTCTTTTCTAGACAAGCATTACCAGTTTGTGGCCCTTCCGTTTGGCCTAGCAACAGCTCCAAGGATCTTTTCAAAGGTTCTCGGTGCCCTTCTCTCTGTAATCAGAAAAAAGGGTATTGCGGTATTTCCTTATTTGGACGATATCTTGGTACTTGCTCAGTCTTTACATTCTGCAGAATCTCACACGAATCAACTTGTGTTGTTTCTTCAAAAACATGGTTGGAGGATCAATTTACCAAAGAGTTCGTTGATTCCTCAGACAAAGGTAAACTTTTTGGGTTTTCAAATAGATTCAGTGTCCATGACCTTGTCTCTAACAGAAAAGAGACGTCTGAAATTGGTTTCAGCCTGTCAAAACCTTCAGTCTCAATCATTCCCTTCGGTAGCTTTGTGCATGGAAATTCTAGGTCTCATGACTGCTGCATCGGACGCGATCCCTTTTGCTCGTTTTCACATGCGACCTCTTCAGCTTTGTATGCTGAACCAGTGGTGCAGGGATTATACAAAGATATCACAATTAATATCCTTAAATCCCAATGTACGACACTCTCTGACGTGGTGGATAGATCACCATCGTTTAGTCCAAGGGGCTTCTTTTGTTCGTCCATCCTGGACTGTGATATCAACAGATGTGAGTCTGTCAGGTTGGGGAGCTGTATGGGGATCTCTGACAGTGCAGGAGGTTTGGGAATCTCAGGAGGCGAGATTACCAATCAATATTTTGGAACTCCATGCGATTTTCAGAGTTCTTCAGTTTTGGCCTCTTCTGAAGAGAGAATCGTTTATTTGTTTTCAGACAGACAATGTCACAACCGTGGCATATGTCAATCATCAAGGTGGGACTCACAGTCCTCAGGCTATGAAAGAAGTATCTCGGATACTTGTATGGGCGGAATCCAGCTCCTGTCTAATCTCTGCGGTTCACATCCCAGGTGTAGACAATTGGGAAGCGGATTATCTCAGTCGCCAGACGTTACATCCGGGCGAATGGTCCCTTCACCCAGAGGTATTTCTTCAGATTGTTCAAATCTGGGGACTTCCAGAAATAGATCTGATGGCCTCTCATCTAAACAAGAAACTTCCCAGGTATCTGTCCAGATCCAGGGACCCTCAGGCGCAGGCAGTGGACGCGTTGTTGCTTCCTTGGAATTATCATCCTGCCTATATCTTTCCGCCTCTAGTTCTTCTTCCAAAGGTGATTTCCAAAATTCTAATGGAACGTTCGTTTGTGCTGCTGGTGGCTCCAGCATGGCCTCACAGGTTTTGGTATGCGGATCTCATTCGGATGGACAGTTGCCAACCTTGGACTCTTCTGTTGAGACCAGACCTTCTATCTCAAGGCCCTTTTTTCCATCAGGATCTCAAATCATTTCATTTGAAGGTATGGAAATTGAACGCTTGATTCTTAGTCATAGAGGTTTCTCTGACTCAGTAATTAATACTATGTTACAGGCTCGTAAATATGTGTCTAGGAAGATTTATTATCGAGTCTGGAAGACTTACATTTCTTGGTGTTCTTCTCATAAATTCTCCTGGCATTCTTTCAGAATTCCTAGAATTTTACAGTTTCTTCAGGATGGTTTGGATAAAGGTTTGTCTGCAAGTTCTTTGAAAGGACAAATCTCTGCTCTTTCTGTTCTTTTTCACAGAAAGATTGCTAATCTTCCTGATATTCATTGTTTTGTACAGGCTTTGGTTCGTATCAAACCTGTCATTAAGTCAATCTCTCCTCCTTGGAGTCTTAATTTGGTTCTGAGGGCTTTACAAGCTCCTCCGTTTGAACCTATGCATTCTCTGGAATTAAATTACTTTCTTGGAAAGTTCTGTTCCTTTTGGCCATCTCTTCTGCTAGAAGAGTTTCTGAGTTATCTCCTTTTCTGATTTTTCATCAGGATAAGGCAGTGTTGCGGACTTCATTTAAATTTTTACCTAAGGTTGTGAATTCTAACAACATTAATAGAGAAATTGTGGTTCCTTCATTGTGTCCTAATCCTATGAATTCAAAGGAGAGATCTTTACATTCTTTGGATGTAGTAAGAGCTTTGAAATATTATGTTGAAGCTACTAAAGATTTTAGAAAGACTTCTAGTCTATTTGTTATCTTTATTGGGTCCAGAAAAGGTCAGAAGGCCTCCGCCATTTCTTTGGCGTCTTGGTTAAAGTCTTTGATTCATCATGCTTATGTAGAGTCGGGTAAATCCCCACCTCAAAGAATTACGGCTCATTCTACTAGGTCAGTTTCTACTTCCTGGGCGTTTAGGAATGAAGCTTCTGTTGATCAGATTTGCAAAGCAGCAACTTGGTCTTCTTTGCATACTTTTACTAAATTCTACCATTTTGATGTGTTTTCTTCTTCTGAAGTAGTTTTTGGTAGAAAAGTACTTCAGGCAGCTGTTTCAGTTTGATTCTTCTGCTTATAATTTCAGTTTTTTTCATTATTAAGATTAAAACTTTTGTTTGGGTTGTGGATTATTATTATTTTTCAGCGGAATTGGCTGTCTTTATTTTATCCCTCCCTCTCTAGTGACTCTTGCGTGGAAGTTCCACATCTTGGGTATTTATTATCCCATACTTCACTAGCTCATGGACTCTTGCTAATTACATGAAAGAAAACATAATTTATGTAAGAACTTACCTGATAAATTAATTTCTTTCATATTAGCAAGAGTCCATGAGACCCACCCTTTTTTGTGGTGGTTATGATTTTTTTTTGTATAAAGCACAATTATTCCAATTCCTTATTTTGATGCTTTCGCTCCTTTCTTATCACCCCACTTCTTGGCTATTCGTTAAACTGAATTGTGGGTGTGGTGAGGGGTGTATTTATAGGCATTTTGAGGTTTGGGAAACTTTGCCCCTCCTGGTAGGAATGTATATCCCATACGTCACTAGCTCATGGACTCTTGCTAATATGAAAGAAATGAATTTATCAGGTAAGTTCTTACATAAATTATGTTTTGTTACCCCCTCTTATTGGGGAAATAACTTTATCAATGACTTTTACAATCATATGAGATTTGTGAGTCATATGTATTAAATTAAAGTGTCTAGCTATTGCTGAATCTTTATTGAAATTTTTGGTATCTCGAATGTGTTCGCTAACCCTGGATCTGAGCTCCCTAGTAGTTTGGCCTACATACTGTTGGGAGCAAAGGGTACATTCCAGAAGGTACACAACACATTCTGTCCTGCAATTTGCGTAAAAATCTATGTGAAAACTTTCTTGAGTCACGGAGCTTGTGAACATCCCATTCTGACTCACAACATCACAGGTCATGTAGGTCCTTGTGCCACACCTGTATGTTCCCTTTTTCCTAATCCAATTACTGCCGGAGAAACGTGTATTACTTATCATACTTGGAGCCAACCTAGTTGCTAAGGTGGGGGGCCTTTTACAAACAAATTTGCAATTATGATGGATATTTTTCAAATGGTCATCATCTTTTAGGATATATAGATTCTTTTGTATCCTGAGAGAAATCCCTTTCCTTTTTCTTTGTGTGGATAACATCATGCTGTGTCTTATTTCTTACACTAATTGAATGATTCATATAGAGCTCTTTCATTGTAACCCCTTTGTTTTAGTCTGTTAGTCAATTCCCTGAACTGTGTATGTAAACTTTCATCTGAGTTAGTATTTCTTCTCATATGAATGTACTGTCCTCTTGGTATTGAGCGTATAAGATTAGGGGGGTGACAAGACTGTGCATGTAAGATAGTGTTACCAGCTGTAGGCTTACAATGTGTATTTCGCCTGTTTGTGCATTCCCTGTGAGAGTTAAATCCAGAGAGTATGCTGTAAACTGTTAAAGATCACTGGTGAATCTCAAATTGAGATCATGTCATGAGCGCTTCCGTTCATCGCCGTGTCGCCGCGGCTCCCGGAACTCCTCTGTGTCTCTGACGTCATGTTGCTTAGCAACATGACGCTTTCTCTCACACCCCTCTGATGACGGTTACGCTCCTGCCCTTTAAATCTCGGCGGGAGATCTGAATCTGGGCCCGTTTGTTTGTTTCCCTGGATTGTGAGTACCATATCAGTTTTATTCTTCTGTGTACCGACTTCTGCCTGCCTGACCAAGCCTCTTGCCTAATCCCTACTTGCTGATATTTGGACATTGACTTCTGCCTGCCTGACCTTGCCTGTAGCTATTACCCTTTTGCTGACACTTGGATGCCGACTTCTGCTTGCCTGACCCTGTCTTTTGCCTATACCTTTTGCTGATATTTGGATGCCGACTTCTGCCTGCCTGACCTTGCTTTGGCCTTTACCTTTAAACCTATTCTTTGTTAAACAAGACCTGCTTAAAGGGACATTTTACTTTTACAAGCTGCAAAAGAGAACTTTGCCTTTCTGTTTGTTATACACCTGCTTAAAAGGGACATTTACTTTTACAAGCTGCAAAAGAGAACTTTGCCTTTCTGTTTGTTATACACCTGCTTAAAAGGGACATTTACTTTTACAAGCTGCAAAAGAGAACTTTGCCTTTCTGTTTGTTATAAACCTGCTTAAAGGGACATTATACTTTTACAAGCTGCAAAAGAGAACTTTGCCTTTCTGTTTGTTATACACCTGCTTAAAAGGGACATTTACTTTTACAAGCTGCAAAAGAGAACTTTGCCTTTCTGTTTGTTATAAACCTGCTTAAAGGGACATTATACTTTTACAAGCTGCAAAAGAGAACTTTTCCTTTGTTTTACAAGCCTGCTAAAGAGGACCTTTTTCAGAAGCTTCAAAGTAAGAGCATTTCCTTTTTGTTCTTTGTACTACTTAAAGGGACGTTTTATCCTTTGTGGCTTTCCTGCATTCTGGAACAATATTCATTTTTGTTATCTTCTAATCTGCTTCCTGAGTGGGTCACGTCCTGGATATTTCTCAGTGTGCTAGCGTGTGCTTTCAATTCACGCTAGCAGTTGGGTTACATCCCGGATTGATTCCAGAGCGGCTGACATTACAAACGGGCCATAAAAATGGACCCCACTGAATTATCTATGGCCGTGGCTCACCAGGGACAGCTCTTGGGTTCTCATGCCACTCACTTGCAGTCTCTGGACACTAAACTTGATCAAATTACTGCTCTATTACAAAATTTGGTTGCTACCGCACCTCCCAATCCTAATCCCAATCCAAATCCGATTGAGGCATTACCTCCTCCGATTCCTAACAATCAGTCTCAGGTACAACTAAGTCCCAGGATTCCTCTTCCGGATAAATATGATGGGAATCCTGAAGAATGTAGAGGCTTTTTGAATCAATGCCGTCTTCATTTCCGAAATAGCCCTACTCTCTTTGCTACTGCCTCTTCTAGAATCACGTTTCTTATTTCCTTAATGAAAGGAAAAGCCTTGGCTTGGGTGTCACCTTTGCTAGAAAAGAATGATCCTATACTGTTGGATGTTGATACATTTCTATCTACATTCTCAAACGTATTCGATAAACCTGGAAGGTCATCCGCTGCTGAAGCAACTCTCCTGGATTTACGTCAAGGAAATCAACCAGTCTCTCAATATGCAATTGAGTTCCGCACCCTTGCCTCTGAAACCACTTGGAATCAGGGAGCACTCAGAGCCGCTTTCCGTAAAGGACTTTCTGAGCGTCTCAAGGATGAATTGGTGTATCGTGAACTTCCAGAGTCCTTAGAAGCCTTAATAAATCTCTGTATCTGTCTCGACGCCAGGTTTCGTGAACGCCAACAAGAAAAGGATAGAACACAGAGGACTGCCACTCGAACTCCTTTTCGTTTAGCTCCTCGTTTTTCTAGTCCAGTCACTCCAGCCTCTCCTACTACTGATCAGGCTGAACCCATGGAAGTAGGAAGTATAAAATTAACTGAGACTGAACGCTTAAGAAGACGGACTCTTGGCTTATGTCTGTACTGTGGCCTTAAAGGACATTTATTAAGGGATTGTCCTACTAGGCCAGTAAAAGCCAGGGCTTAACTCTAGTCCAGGGAACTGAGTTAAGCCAAAATAGTGGTCATTCCCTATACAAGAAACTCTTTGTTCCAGTAACTCTTCTAATTGGACAAAAGAAGATCTATACCCAAGCCCTAATTGATTCTGGTGCTGGAGGTGTGTTCATTGACTCTACATTTGTTTCTACTCATTCTATACCCTTACTAAAGAAGGAGTATTCCATTTCAGTCTCTACGGTCAGTGGAGATCCTTTGGGTTCTGGATACATTCAGTTTTCTACTCAACCCTTAATCCTCACCGTAGGAATACTTCATTCTGAGACAATTTGTTTCGATGTCATTCCCACTCCGCAATTTCCCATTATCTTGGGATTACCCTGGCTCCAGATTCACAATCCCATTTTTTCTTGGACTTTCGGTGAACTCACTTCCTGGGGATCTACATGCCAGACTAAATGTCTTCAAGAGATTACTAAGTTACCACTCACTATTGCTCTCACAGTTGAAACTCCGGAATCCTTACCTATGCATTACCATGACTTTGTGGATGTCTTCTCCAAAAAAGAAGCGGAACGTCTTCCTCCTCATCGCCCTTTTGATTGTCCCATTGACCTCCTTCCTGGGGCTGCCTATCCTCGAGGCAAAACATATCCACTTTCTAAACCAGAAAACATGGCTCTGGAAGAATATATAAAAGACAATCTGGCTAGAGGATTTATTCGACCCTCCTCTTCCCCTGTAGGGGCTGGTTTCTTTTTTGTGGGAAAAAAGGATGGCGGATTAAGACCCTGTATTGATTATCGTGGATTGAATCAGATTACCATCAAGAACAGTTATCCTCTGCCCCTTATTCCTGAACTTTTTACTTATCTTCAGGGAGCCACCATTTTCACCAAACTCGACCTACGTGGTGCATACAACTTGATCCGTATACGCAAAGGAGATGAGTGGAAGACTGCCTTTAACACTCGATTTGGGCATTATGAATATTTGGTCATGCCCTTTGGGCTATGCAATGCTCCGGCGGTTTTCCAGCATTTTGTAAATGAGATCTTTCGTGATTTTTTGAATATTTTTGTTATCATATACCTGGACGACATCTTAATTTTTTCTCAGAACCACCAAGATCATGTGCACCACGTCAAGAAAGTACTTCAACGTCTAAGAGAATTCCATCTGTTTGCTAAACTGGAGAAATGTTCTTTCCATCAAAAAATCATACCCTTTCTGGGTTATGTAATATCGGCATCTGGATTCGAAATGGACCCTACTAAACTTTCTGCCATTTTGGATTGGCCTAGACCTGATTCTTTGAAGGCTTTACAACGTTTCCTAGGCTTCGCCAATTATTACAGAAAGTTCATCAAGAATTTTGCTACTATTACTTCTCCTCTTACTTCTCTCACAAGAAAAGGACAAAACTGTAAAGTATGGCCGTCTGAGGCTATAGAAGCTTTTGAATCTCTCAAAGAAGCTTTTTCCTCAGCTCCTATCCTTCGTCATCCAAATCCTGAGTTTCAATTTATTCTGGAGGTGGATGCTTCCTCTGTTGCTGCTGGAGCGGTTCTGTCTCAACGAATACCAGAGACTGGAAGGATTCATCCTGTTGCTTTTTTCTCTAAAAAATTCACTCCTTCCGAATTTAACTATGACGTAGGGAATAAAGAGTTACTTGCCATCAAGATGGCATTGGATGAATGGAGACATTGGCTGGAAGGTACTTCTTTGCCATTTACTATACTTACTGATCATAAGAACCTTCTGTATCTCCAAACAGCCAAACGACTAAATTCCAGGCAAGCACGCTGGTCCTTATTCTTCTCTCGGTTTCACTATAATTTGTCTTACATACCTGGTTCAAAAAATATTAAAGCAGACGCACTTTCCAGACAATTTCAAGATACCCCAGTTCCTGAGTCTGGTACCATTCTCCAACCTCATGAAGTCATTGCCCAGTTAACAACTTCTTGGTTACAAGAATTACAGTCCGCTCAAGAGCGTCTTCCTTTGTCCTGTAAACCTCCCAATGGTTTACTCTTTGTTCCTGAACGCCTTCGTTCCAAGATTTTATTTTGGGCTCATGATAGTCCCCTTTCTGGACATCCTGGCATCAGTATTACCACTCGAAACCTCAAACAACATGTCTGGTGGCCTACACTCTCTCAAGATGTGAAGGATTACGTCTCAGTATGCACACAATGTGCCATGAACAAAACTCCACGCCAACTTCCTTCAGGATTACTCCAACCATTGCCTATACCTCACCAGCCTTGGACTCATGTATCCATGGACTTTATTACCGATCTTCCCTTGTCCACTGGGAACAATACTATCTGGGTGGTGGTCGACAGGTTCACTAAGACGGCTCATTTTGTACCCTTGCCAGGATTACCATCTGCCAAAAGACTCTCTGAACTTTTTATTCTACATATTGTAAGAATCCATGGATTTCCTCTTGATATTGTTTCAGATAGAGGGGTACAATTCGTTTCTCGATTTTGGAGGTCACTTTGTAAACATTTTGGTACTACTATATCTCTCTCTACTTCTCACCACCCACAATCGAATGGTCAGACTGAAAGAGTAAACCAGTGTCTTGAAACATATCTTAGACATTATGTGGATCATTATCATTCTAACTGGACTTCTTACCTTCCTTTGGCTGAATTGGCCCATAATGCCCGGTACAATTCCTCCCTTCAGACTTCTCCTTTTCATGCAGCTTACGGATATCAGCCTAGGACGTTCCCTTTGCATACTTCCTCCACAGTGAATCCTGCTTCTGATCTTACAGCCCGAAGATTAACTCGACATTGGCAGAAGATACATCGTATTCTTTCTGTAACTTCTAGACGTTACAAGTTCTTTTCGGATCTTCGACGGAAAAAGGCTCCCAAATATCGCCCTGGTGATAAAGTTTGGATTTCCTCTCGATTTCTTCGCCTGAAACAACCTTCTAACAAATTGGGACCACGATATGTGGGTCCTTTCCGAATACTGGGTCAGGTATGTTCCACTGCTTATCGGGTAGCTTTACCCAAGTCTCTCAGAGTCCATCCGGTATTCCATGTTTCTCTTTTAAAACCTGTGATGATTAACAGGTATTCTAAGCCTTTTTCTAAACCTCCACCGTTATTGGTGCATGGACATCCTGAGTTTGAGATCAGCCATATTCTAGATTCCAAATTGCGGGGCAAGAAATTGTATTATCTCATTCATTGGAAGGGTTATCCAGTCACGGAACGTTCTTGGGAACCTGCTCATCAAGTAAATGCTCCAATATTGGTCAAGACCTTCCACAAGACTCATCCTGATAGACCTGGTCCTGTCCCCCGGAGGGGCCCTTGAGGAGGGGGTGCTGTCATGAGCGCTTCCGTTCATCGCCGTGTCGCCGCGGCTCCCGGAACTCCTCTGTGTCTCTGACGTCATGTTGCTTAGCAACATGACGCTTTCTCTCACACCCCTCTGATGACGGTTACGCTCCTGCCCTTTAAATCTCGGCGGGAGATCTGAATCTGGGCCCGTTTGTTTGTTTCCCTGGATTGTGAGTACCATATCAGTTTTATTCTTCTGTGTACCGACTTCTGCCTGCCTGACCAAGCCTCTTGCCTAATCCCTACTTGCTGATATTTGGACATTGACTTCTGCCTGCCTGACCTTGCCTGTAGCTATTACCCTTTTGCTGACACTTGGATGCCGACTTCTGCTTGCCTGACCCTGTCTTTTGCCTATACCTTTTGCTGATATTTGGATGCCGACTTCTGCCTGCCTGACCTTGCTTTGGCCTTTACCTTTAAACCTATTCTTTGTTAAACAAGACCTGCTTAAAGGGACATTTTACTTTTACAAGCTGCAAAAGAGAACTTTGCCTTTCTGTTTGTTATACACCTGCTTAAAAGGGACATTTACTTTTACAAGCTGCAAAAGAGAACTTTGCCTTTCTGTTTGTTATACACCTGCTTAAAAGGGACATTTACTTTTACAAGCTGCAAAAGAGAACTTTGCCTTTCTGTTTGTTATAAACCTGCTTAAAGGGACATTATACTTTTACAAGCTGCAAAAGAGAACTTTGCCTTTCTGTTTGTTATACACCTGCTTAAAAGGGACATTTACTTTTACAAGCTGCAAAAGAGAACTTTGCCTTTCTGTTTGTTATAAACCTGCTTAAAGGGACATTATACTTTTACAAGCTGCAAAAGAGAACTTTTCCTTTGTTTTACAAGCCTGCTAAAGAGGACCTTTTTCAGAAGCTTCAAAGTAAGAGCATTTCCTTTTTGTTCTTTGTACTACTTAAAGGGACGTTTTATCCTTTGTGGCTTTCCTGCATTCTGGAACAATATTCATTTTTGTTATCTTCTAATCTGCTTCCTGAGTGGGTCACGTCCTGGATATTTCTCAGTGTGCTAGCGTGTGCTTTCAATTCACGCTAGCAGTTGGGTTACATCCCGGATTGATTCCAGAGCGGCTGACAGATCATTGGAGTTTAGGTATTGTAAAAAGATAAAAATATTAAAAGGTGCTTCAACAATAAACACTAAATCATCAATATACCTCATGTATTTAACAATTTGATAAGCAAATGGATTACATGTTGTATATAAATAATAATCCTCCCACCAGGCAACAAATAAGTTAGCAAATGAGGGGCCAAATTTCGCCCCCATCTCTGTGCCACAAACTTGTAAAAAATACTCATTGTTAAACATGAAAAAATTGTGTTTGAGTAGGAAATCTAGTATTTCACAAAAAAAACCTTAAATTCAACTGAATACTTAGTAACTGTATCCAAAAAGTAGTGTATAGCTCTAATCCCCAGTGAATGTGGAATACTGGAATACAATGCTGTAGCATCAACCACAATCCATCTGTAATTTTCATTCCACCTAAGATTTTGTAAGGAATTCAAAAGATGAGTAGAATCCCTAAGACAGCTATTGAAATTTTAACCAATGGTTGAAAGACCGAGTCAGCCCATTCCGACAATGGCTCAAATAGCGAGCCTATTCCAGAAATTATCGGTCGACCAGGGGGGGACAACAAATCTTTATGTGTTTTGGGCACATGATGGAAAATTGGGACTTGGGGAAAAGCAGGAATCATAGATTTAACTTGTGCATCCGTGAAAATACTTAAGGCTACACCTTGTTCAATGATTGTTTGGAGCTTACTTTTGAATTCCTGAGTAGGATTTCTACTAAGTTTCCTGTAGGTTTTATTGTCTGAAAGTTGTCTATTAGCTTCTTTGATGTAGTCGTCTTTATTAAGGATGACCACATTGCCCCCCCTTGTCAGAGGCCCTTATGACAATACTGTCGTTGGACTGTATGCTTTGTAGGGCTTTTTTTCTCATGGGTGAGATTAAAGCGTATGTGTTGACCTCTTACAGAAGCTTCTAAACCTAGCAATTCCTTCTGAACTTGCTTTTGTTAAAGATTAATAAAGTGACACCTAAAATTAGTAGGATAGAAATCTGTGGACTTCTGATTTGGGGAAGGCACCTCTAAGTCACATGGACCAAACTGGTCTTCACAGGACTTTAGTTCATTAAGGGTGATAAAGTCACCAAACCTGAAGTCCAGAGGTTCATTATCAGTAACATTAGGATTAATAGTTATATCTCTGTCATCAATATTAACATTACTAGATGAATCATGTTGACCTTCTTGTATTTTGAAAAATCTCTTAAGTGTCAGTTTTCTGACTAATTTATTATAACGTCAATCAAAGTTCTAAAAGCGGAAAAAGTATTTCTTTCATGTAATTAGCAAGAGTCCATGAGCTAGTGACGTATTGGATATACATTCCTACCAGGAGGGGCAAAGTTTCCCAAACCTCAAAATGCCTATAAATACACCCCTCACCACACCCACAAATCAGTTTTACAAACTTTGCCTCCCGTGGAGGTGGTGAAGTAAGTTTGTGCTAGTTTCTTCGTTGATATGCGCTTCGCAGCAGGCTGGAGCCCGGTTTTCCTCTCAGTGTGCAGTGAATGTCAGAGGGATGTGAAGAGAGTATTGCCTATTTGAATTCAATGATCTCCTTCTACGGGGTCTATTTCATAGGTTCTCTGTTATCGGTCGTAGAGATTCATCTCTTACCTCCCTTTTCAGATTGACGATATACTCTTATATATACCATTACCTCTACTGATTCTCGTTTCAGTACTGGTTTGGCTTTCTACTACATGTAGATGAGTGTCCTGGGGTAAGTAGGTCTTATTTTTGTGACACTCTAAGCTATGGTTGGGCACTTTTATATAAAGTTCTAAATATATGTGCTTAAACATTTATTTGCCTTGATTCAGGATGTTCAACCTTCCTTATTTCAGACAGTCAGTTTCATTATTTGGGATAATGCATATGAATAATCAATTTTTCTTACCTTAAAATTTGACTTTTTTCCTGTGGGCTGTTAGGCTTGCGGGGGCTGAAAATGCTTCTTTTTATTGCGTCATTTTTGGCGCTGACTTTTTTGGCGCAAAAATTTTCTTAGTCATTTCCGGCGTCATACTTGTCGCTGGAAGTTGCGTCATTTTTTTGACTTTTTTTGCGCCAAAAATGTCGGCGTCACTGGATGTGGCGTCATTTTTTGGCGCTTAAAGAATTTAGGCGCCAAATAATGTGGGCGTCTTTTTTGGCGCCAAAAAATATGGGCGTCATTATTGTCTCCACATTATTTAAGTCTCATTGCTTATTTGCTTCTGGTTGCTAGAAGCTTGTTCATTGGCATTTTTTCCCATTCCTGAAACTGTCATTTAAGGAATTTGATCAATTTTGCTTGATATGTTGTTTTTTCTATTAAATATTGCAAGATGTCTCAGATTGACCCTGAATCAGAAGATACTTCTGGAAAATTGCTGCCTGATGCTGGATCTACCAAAGTGTATTTGTTGTAAACTTGTGGTAACTGTTCCTTCGGCTGTTGTTTGTAATGAATGTCATGACAAACTTGTTAATGCAGATAATATTTCCTTTAGTAATGTTCCATTACCTGTTGCTGTTCCATCAACATCTAATATTCAGGGTGTTCCTTTTGTTTCTAAATCTATTAAGAAGGCTATGTCTGTTATTCCTCCTTCCAGTAAACGTAAAAGGTCTTTTAAAACTTCTCATTTTTCAGATGAGTTTTTAAATGAACATCATCATTCTGATTCTGTTTCTGATAATGATTTTTCGGGTTCAGAGGATTCTGTTTCAGAGGTTGATACTGATAAATCTTCATATTTATTCAAAATGGAATTTATTCGTTCTTTACTTAAAGAAGTCTTAATTGCATTAGAAATAGAGGAATCTGGTCCTCTTGATACTAAATCTAAACGTTTGTATACGGTTATTAAACCTCCTGTAGTTATTCCGGAGGTTTTTCCCGTCCCTGATGCTATTTCTGAAGTAATTTCCAGGGAATGGAATAATTTGGGTAATTAATTTACTCCTTCTAAACGCTTTAAGCAATTATATCCTGTGCCATCTGACAGATTAGAGTTTTGGGACAAAATCCCTAAGGTTGATGGGGCTATCTCTACTCTTGCTAAACGTACTACTATTCCTACGGCAGATAGTACTTCCTTTAAGGATCCTTTAGATAGGAAACTTGAATCCTTTCTAAGAAAAGCTTACTTATGTTCAGGTAATCTTCTTAGACCTGCTATATCTTTGGCGGATGTTGCTGCAGCCTCAACTTTCTGGTTGGAAGCTTTAGCAAAACAAGTAACAGATCATAATACTCATAGCATTGTTAATCTTCTTCAACATGCTAATAACTTTATTTGTGATGCCATCTTTGATATGATTAGGGTTGATGTCAGGTATGTCTTTAGCTATTTTAGCTAGAAGAGCTTTATGGCTTAAAACTTGGAATGCTGATATGTCTTCTAAGTCAACTTTGCTTTCCCTTTCTTTCCAGGGTAATAAATTGTTTGGTTCACAGTTGGATTCTATTATTTCAACTGTTACTGGGGGGAAAGGAACTTTTTTACCACAGGATAAAAAATCTAAAGGTAAATTTAGGTCTGCTAATCGTTTTCGTTCCTTTCGTCACAATAAGGAACAAAAGCCTGATCCTTCCCCTACAGGAGCGGCATCAGTTTGGAAACCATCTCCAGTCTGGAATAAATCCAAGCCTTTTAGAAAGCCAAAGTCAGCTCCAAGTCCACATGAAGGTGCAGCCCTCATTCCAGCCCAGGTGGTAGGGGGCAGATTACGATTTTTCAAAGAAATTTGGATCAATTCGATTCACAATCTTTGGATTCAGAATATTGTTTCACAAGGGTACAGAATAGGCTTCAAGATAAGGCCTCCTGCAAGAAGATTTTTTCTTTCCCGTGTCCCAATAAATCCAGTGAAGGCTCAAGCATTTCTGAAATGTGTTTCAGATCTAGAGTTGGCTGGAGTAATTGTGCCAGTTCCAGTTTTGGAACAGGGGCTGGGGTTTTACTCAAATCTCTTCATTGTACCAAAGAAGGAGAATTCCTTCAGACCAGTTCTGGATTTAAAAATATTGAATCGTTATGTAAGGATACCAACATTCAAAATGGTAACTATAAGGACTATTCTGCCTTTTGTTCAGCAAGGGCATTATAAGTCCACAATAGATTTACAAGATGCATATCTGCATATTCTGATTCATCCAGATCACTATCAGTTTCTGAGATTCTCTTTTCTAGACAACCATTACCAGTTTGTGGCTCTGCCGTTTGGCCTAGCAACAGCTCCAAGGATTTTTACAAAGGTTCTCGGTGCCCTTCTATCTGTAATCAGAGAACAGGGTATTGTGGTATTTCCTTATTTGGACGATATCTTGGTACTTGCTCAGTCTTCACATTTAGCAGAATCTCATATGAATCGACTTGTATCGTTTCTTCGAGAACATGGTTGGAGGATCAATTTACCAAGAGTTTGTTGATTCCTCAGACAAGGGAAACCTTTTTAGGTTTCCAGATAGATTCAGTGTCCATGACTCTGTCGCTGACGGACAAGAAACGTCTGAAATTGGTTTCAGCTTGTCGAAACCTTCAGTCTCAATCATTCCCTTTGGTAGCCTTATGCATGGAAATTCTAGGTCTTATGACTGCTGCATCGGACGCGATCCCCTTTGCTCGTTTTCACATGCGACCTCTTCAGCTCTGTATGCTGAACCAGTGGTGCAGGGATTATACAAAGATATCACAATTAATATCTTTAAAACCGATTGTACGACACTCTCTGACGTGGTGGACAGACCACCATCGTTTAGTTCAGGGGGCTTCTTTTGTTCTTCCGACCTGGACTGTGATCTCAACAGATGCAAGTCTGACAGGTTGGGGAGCTGTATGGGGGTCTCTGACAGCACAAGGGGTTTGGGAATCTCAGGAGGCGAGATTACCAATCAACATTTTGGAACTCCGTGCAATTTTCAGAGCTCTTCAGTCATGGCCTCTTCTAAAGAGAGAGTCGTTCATTTGTTTTCAGACGGACAATGTCACAACCGTGGCATATGTCAATCATCAAGGACGGACTCACAGTCCTATGTCTATGAAAGAAGTATCTCGAATACTTGTATGGGCGGAATCCAGCTCCTGTCTAATTTCTGCGGTTCATATCCCAGGTATAGACAATTGGGAAGCGGATTATCTCAGTCGCCAAACATTACATCCGGGCGAATGGTCTCTTCACCCAGAGGTATTTAGTCAGATTGTCCAAATGTGGGGACTTCCAGAAATAGATCTGATGGCTTCTCATCTAAACAAGAAGCTTCCCAGGTATCTGTCCAGATCCAGGGATCCTCAGGCGGAAGCAGTGGATGCATTGTCACTTCCTTGGAAGTATCATCCTGCCTATATCTTTCCGGCTCTAGTTCTTCTTCCAAGAGTGATTTCCAAGATTCTAAAGGAGCATTAGTTTGTTCTGCTGGTGGCTCCAGCATGGTCTCTCAGGTTTTGGTATGCGGATCTTGTCCGGATGGCTACTTGCCAACCGTGGACTCTTCCGTTAAGACCAGACCTTCTATCGCAAGGTCCTTTTTCCATCAGGATCTCAAATCCTTAAATTTGAAGGTATGGAGATTGAACGCTTGATTCTCAGTCATAGAGGTTTCTCTGACTCCGTAATTAATACTATGTTACAGGCTCGTAAATCTGTATCTAGGAAGATATATTATTGAGTCTGGAAGGCTTACATTTCTTGGTGTTCTTCTCATCATTTATTTTGGCATTCTTTTAGAATTCCTAGAATTCTGCAGTTTCTTCAGGATGGTTTGGATAAAGGTTTGTCTGCAAGTTCCTTGAAAGGACAAATCTCTGCTCTTTCTGTTCTTTTTCACAGAAAGATTGCTAATCTTCCTGATATTCATTGTTTTGTTCAGGCTTTGGTTCATATAAAACCTGTCATTAAGTCAATTTCTCCTCCTTGGAGTTTGAATTTGGTTCTGGGGGCTCTTCAAGCTCCTCTGTTTGAACCTATGCATTCGCTGGATATTAAATTACTTTCTTGGAAAGTTTTGTTCCCTTTTGGCCATCTCTTCTGCTAGAAGAGTTTCTGAATTATCTGCTCTTTCTTGTTAGTCTCCTTTTCTGATTTTTCATCAGGATAAGGTGGTGTTGCGAACTTCATTTAAATTTTTACCTAAGGTTGTGAATTCTAACAACATTAGTAGAGAAATTGTGGTTCCTTCATTGTGTCCTAATCCTAAGAACTCTAAGGAAAGATTGTTGCATTCTTTGGATGTAGTTAGAGCTTTGAAATATTATGTTGAAGCTACTAAAGATTTCCGAAAGACTTCTAGTCTATTTGTTATCTTTTCTGGTTCTAGGAAAGGTCAGAGGGCTTCTGCCATTTCTTTGGCATCTTGGTTAAAGTCTTTGATTCATCATGCTTATGTTGAGTCGGGTAGAACTCCACCTCAAAGGATTACAGCTCATTCGACTAGGTCAGTCTCTACTTCCTGGGCATTTAGGAATGAAGCTTCGGTTGATCAGATTTGCAAAGCAGCAACTTGGTCTTCTTTGCATACTTTTACTAAATTCTATCATTTTGATGTGTTTTCTTCTTCTGAAGCAGTCTTTGGTAGAAAAGTACTTCAGGCAGCTGTTTCAGTTTGATTCTTCTGCTTTTAATTTCAGTTTTTTTCATTATATGATTTAAACTTTGTTTTGGGGTGTGGATTATTTTTCAGCGGAATTGGCTGTTTTTATTTTATCCCTCCCTCTCTAGTGACTCTTGCGTGGAAGATCCACATCTTGGGTATTCATTATCCCATACGTCACTAGCTCATGGACTCTTGCTAATTACATGAAAGAAAACATAATTTATGTAAGAACTTACCTGATAAATTCATTTCTTTCATATTAGCAAGAGTCCATGAGGCCTCCCTTTTTGAGGTGGTTATGATTTTTTTGTATAAAGCACCATTATTCCAATTCCTTATTTTTTATGCTTTCGCACTTTTTTCTTATCACCCCACTTCTTGGCTATTCGTTAAACTGATTTGTGGGTGTGGTGAGGGGTGTATTTATAGGCATTTTGAGGTTTGGGAAACTTTGCCCCTCCTGGTAGGAATGTATATCCCATACGTCACTAGCTCTAATATGAAAGAAATGAATTTATCAGGTAAGTTCTTACATAAATTATGTTTTCTTGGGGCAAAACCCAATACTTTGCTTAGGAGAGAAACCTCTTCATCTGTTAAAATGACCATGGACAAATTTATGACCAATAGTCCTTCATGTTTTGTTTCTGTTTCCTTGCTAATTTTTTTGGTTCGTCTGCCTGCCCTCCTAGTGCGTCTCCTAAAGGGATCAAAGGTATAGCTTTATCCTTACAGCATACCACTGGTTGGTCCTCCACATCTGAATCACTGTCGCTTAACACCTGCAACGACAAGCGTGGGCCGGAGGAAAGAGAAGTAGAAGAAGGAGGTGAGGAAGGGGGAGAGAGAGAGTGGGTAGAGGGTAGGGAAGCTACACTGCCATCTGACATGTAAGAGTCTTGATTGGAAGTGTTAGTGGAGGAACAAGCAACCTTTCGTTTAGGCTTATGTTTTAAAATTGATTTTGGAGTGTTCAACTTGTTATCTTCTTTAGACACTTGTTGAATTTTTTTGCTTTCCTTGTTCTGATTGAACCTTCTTCTAGGTTTACATCACATTGAACATTCTTCTAGGTTTGTTTTGAAATCTTGACTAGTTATATACTTTGTTATTTGTTATTAAATTTATTGCCTTTTCTCTGTGCCAGTTCCTCATCGGACTTCTGTATTCTCAATTGGCATCTGTCTTTAGTACCTTTAACTCAGTTTTAACATTATTTATTCTTTCCTTTAGTTTGTCCCTTTTAGAAGTTTTACTCCTATTGACAATGTCCATTAAGGTGAGCGAGCACTTAGTGAGAGCCTCATTCCATTCTGTTTGTAAAGAAGGATCTTCAAGATCAAAAGAGGGATATTTTTTAATTCTTAACCCTCTTGAAATTCTATTGGCTTTAATGTAGTGATTGAATGATACAACGTCCCACATAAGTCTCAAATCCATCAGCAAAAGCCCATTAAGCTGTATAAACAGACTCTTAAGGTCACATGGGCCGCCACTGGTGCTTTTGGCAGTATTGAAAACTTTTTCAAAATAACTTTGTCTGTATTGTTCATTAAAGAATTAATTGTGTAAACCAAAACTCTCTTTATACATGTTTAAACACTAAAATAGGTGATAAAACAAATAGGAATGCTGTAACCTCGTACCATTCATATATAAAATATACTTGTAAAAACCCCTTTGTATATACGGCTGTACAAGACCAAGTCCCAGAAAAAGATATTGCTTTCAATTTTTCAAAACTGAAGTTCGCACTATTGTGGTTAAATATTATCCCTTAGTCAAAGGTAGTACTTGATTCAATATTGAAGCTTGGCAGATAGTTAGGTAAGTCCCCACACTGTAATGCAATAGGCTAATAGAGTCGAGGGTTCCAACACACATCCAAGTCCAAGTATAATCTTTAATGTAGGGAAACGATAGAGAAAATGAAAAGACTTACTTCAATTTCCGAAGTTGAGGACCGAGCAGGTGAGTGTAAACTCCGAATACTCCACCGCGATATAGACTGCTCAGATCCCACAAAGGCTGCAGACACCACTGGAAGTGCTGGGGAAACTATGGTGTGTGACAGCCGAGGGGGTGCACGCCAGGAAGCGTCCGGTTCCGCTGCAACATAACAAATCAAAAAGGAAAAAACTGGCTGCACGATACAGGTATAAACTTAAAAAATAACTTTTAATAGAAAAAAAATAAGAACACGGTACATGGAGGTAGCAAAGGCAAGGAACCACCATACTGCTCCCCAACCAGTAAGACTTGCATCTGTTGTGATCACAGACCAGGTAAGGTGAAGAAAGGAAGCCCCTTGAAGAAATTGATGGTTTAGCCACCATGTCAGAGAAAAACGAGTGTTGTGATCTAAGTATATTAGTTGTGATATTCGGGTATAGTCCTTGCACCACTGGCGCAACATGCAAAGTTGAAGAGGCCTCATATGAAAACGAGCAAAGGGGATTGCATTCAATGCTGCAATCATTAGGCCTTGTACTTCCATGCGCATAGCAACTGAAGGGTATGATAGAGACGAAAGGTTCAGACTGGCTGAAACTAACTTTCACCTAAATTACGAGTTTTGTCAGTAAAGCCGTGCGGTGCTAACGAGCAGTTTATGCTCACCGCTCACCGACAAACAACGCTGTTATTACAGGGTTTTTTCAACCCAGTGTTAGCCTCTAAAAAGTGAGCGGAGAGCAAAATTTTGCTCCACATCTCACCTCAATACCAGCGCTGCTTACAGTAGCGGTTAGCTGGCTAAACAAGCTCTTGCACAATTTCCCCATAGGAGTCAATAGGGCTGAGCCGGATGAAAAAAAACCTAACACCTGCAAAAAAGCAGCGTTCAGCTCCTAACGCAGCACCATTGATTCCTATGGGGAAAATATATTTTATGTCTACACCTAACACCCTAACATGAACCCTGAGTCTAAACAACCCTAATCTTAAACTTATTAACCCCTAATCTGCCACCCCCGACATCATCGCCACCTGCATTATATTATTAACCCCTAATCTGCCGCTCCGTACACAGCTGCCACCTACATTATACTTATGAACCCCTAATCTGATGCCTCCAACATCGCCGAACCCTACATTATATTTATAAACCCCTAATCTGCCGCCCCCAATGTCGCCACCACCTAACTACACTTATTAACCCCTAATCTGTCGCCCCCAACGTCGCCGCCACTATAATAAATATATTAACCCCTAAACCTAAGTCTAACCCTAACCCTAACACCCCCCCTAACTTAAATATAATTTTAAATAATCTAAATAAATTAACTACAATTAAATAAATTATTCCTATTTAAAACTAAATACTTACCTATAAAATAAACCCTAAGATAGCTACAATATAACTAATAGTTACATTGTAGCTATCTCAGGGTTTATTTTTATTTTACAGGCAAGTTTGTATTTATTTTAACTACGTAGAATAGTTATTAAATAGTTATTAACTATTTAATAACTACCTAGCTAAAATAAGTAAAAAATTACCTGTAAAATAAACCCTAACCTAAGTTACAATTACATCTAACACTACACTACAATTAAATTAATTACCTAAACTAACTACAATTAATTACAATAAAATAAAATAAACTAAAGTATGAAACCCCCCACTAAATTACAGAAAATAATAAAATAATTACAAGAATTTTAAACTAATTACACCTACTCTAATCCCCTTAATAAAATAAAAAAATCCCCCAAAATAATAAAAATCCCTACCCTACACTAAATTACAAATAGCCCTTAAAAGGGCCTTTTGCGGGGCATTGCCCCAAAGTAATCAGCTCTTTTACCTGTAAAAAAAATACAATACCAACCCCCCAACATTAAAACCCACCACCCACACAACCAACCCTACTCTAAAACCCACCCAATCCCCCCTTAATAAAACCTAACACTAACCCCCTGAAGATCACCCTACCTTGAGACGTCTTCACCCAGAAGGGCACAAGTGGTCCTCCAGAGGGGCAGAAGTCTTCATCCGATCCGGGCAGAAGAGGACATCTAGACGAGCAGAAGTCTTCATCCATGCTGCATCTTCTATCTTCATCTATCCGGAGCGGAGCAGGTCCATCTTGAAGCCAGCCGATAAAGAGCATCCATCCAGACCGACGACTACCCGACAAATGACGGTTCCTTTAAATGACGTCATCCAAGATCAGCCAATAGGATTTTTCCTACCTTAATTCTGATTGGCTGATAGAATCCTATCAGCCAATCGGAATTCAAGGGATGCCATCTTGGATGACGTCATTTAAAGGAACCGTCATTCGTCGGGTAGTCGTCGGTCTGGATGGATGCTCCGCGTCGGCTGGCTTCAAGATGGACCCACTCCGGATGGATGAAGATAGAAGATGCCGCATGGATGAAGACTTCTCCCCATCTAGATGTCCTCTTCTGCCCGGATCGGATGAAGACTTCTGCCTCTCTGGAGGACCACTTGTGCCCGGCTGTGTGAAGATGTCTCAAGGTAAGGTGATCTTCAGGGGGTTAGTGTTTAGGTTTTATTAAGGGGGGATTGGGTAGGTTTTAGAGTAGGGTTGGGTGTGTGGGTGGTGGGTTTTAATGTCGGGGGGGTATTGCATTTTTTTTTACAGGTAAAAGAGCTGATTACTTTGGGGCAATGCCCCGCAAAAGGCCCTTTTAAGGGCTATTTGTAATTTAGTATAGGGTAGGGATTTTTATTATTTTAGGAGGCTTTTTTATTTTATTAGGGGGATTAGAGTATGTGTAATTAGTTTAAAATTCTTGTAATTATTTTATTATTTTCTGTAATTTAGTGGTTTTTTTTCCTTACTTTAGTTTATTTAATTTAATTGTAATTAATTGTAGTTAGTTTAGGTAATAAATTTAATTATAGTGTAGTGCTAGGTGTAATTGTAACTTAGATTAGGTTTTATTTTACAGGTATATTTGTACTTATGTTAGCTAGGTAGTTACTAAATAGTTTATAACTATTTAATAACTATTCTACCTAGTTAAAATAAATACAAACATGCCTGTAAAATAAAAATAAACCCTGAGATAGCTACAATGTAACTATTAGTTATATTGTAGCTATCTTAAGGTTTATTTTATAGGTGTTTAGTTTTAAATAGGAATCATTTATTTAATTGTAGTAATTTTATTTCATTTTATTTAAAATATATTTAAGTTAGGGGGTGTTAGGGTTAGACTTAGGTTTAGGGGTTAATAAATTTAATATAGTGTCGGCGACGTTGTGGGCGGCAGATTAGGGGTTAATAAAATGTAACTAGTGTTTGCGAGGCGGGAGTGCAGCGGTTTAGGGGTTAATATATTTAATTAAGTGGCGGCGATGTCCGGTCGGCAGATTAGGGGTTAAAAACTTTATTTAAGTATTTGCAATGTGGGGGGGCCTCAGTTTAGGGGTTAATAGGTAGTTTATGGGTGTTAGTGTACTTTTTAGCACTTTAGTTAAGAGTTTTATGTTACGGTGTTAGCCCATAAAACTCTTAACTACTGACTTTTAAATGCGGTAGGAGTCTTGACAGGAGAGGGTGTACCGCTCACTTTCTCAAAGACTCGTAATACCGGCGTTAGGAAAATCCCATAGAAAACATAGGATACGTAATTGACTTAAGGGGATTTGCGGTATGCTCGAGTCGCAGAAAAAAAGTGAGCGGTACACCTGTACCTGCCAGACTCGTAATACCAGCGGGCGTTAAAAAGCAGCGTTGGGACTCCTCAACGCTGCTTTTTAAGGCTAACGCAAGACTCGTAATCTAGGTGATAATTTGTCTCTTTTCTGTTAGAGAGAGTCACGGACACTGAGTCTATTTGGAATCCCAAATAAGTGACTGTTGTCTGAGGAATCAAAAAAACTCTTGAAAATTGATCCTCCAACCATGATTTTGAAGAAACAATAGTTGATTTGTGTGAGATTCTGCTAAATGAAAAGATTGAGCTAGAACCAAGGTATTGTCCAAATAAGGAAACATCGCAATATAATAGATATAATTAGATTATTTTTTTTATCCAATCGGAATTAAGGTAGGAAAATTCTGATTGGCTGATGGAATCAGCCAATCAGATTCAAGTTCAATCTGATCGGAACAGCCAATAGAATGAGAGCTCAATCTGATTGGCTGATTGGAACAGCCAATCGGATTGAACTTGAATCTGATTGGCTGATTCCATCAGCCAATCAGAATTTTCCTACCTTAATTCCGATTGGCTGATAGAATCCTATCAGCCAATCGGAATTCGAGGGACGCCATCTAGGATGACGTCCCTTAAAGGAACCGTCATTCGTCGGGAAGTCGTCGGCCAGGATGGATGTTCCGCGTCAGCGGGATGAAGATGGATCCGGAAGAAAGAAGATTGAAGATGCCGCTTGATAGAAGACTTCAGCCGGATGATGGACCTCTTCAGCCCCCGCTTGGATGAAGACTTCAGCCGAATGATGGACCTCTTCAGCCCCCGCTTGGATAAAGACTTCAGCCAGATGATGGACCTCTTCAGCCCCGGATAGGAGGAAGACTTCGGACCCTCTTCTGGACGGATCGGTGATACCCAGCGTGGTGAAGACAAGGTAGGAAGATCTTCAGGGGCTTAGTGTTAGTTTTATTTAAGGGGGGTTTGGGTTAGATTAGGGGTATGTGGGTGGTGGGTTGTAATGTTTGGGGGGGTATTGTATGTTTTTTTTACAGGCAAAAGAGCAGAATTCTTTGGGGCATGCCCCGCAAAAGGCCCTTTTAAGGGCTGGTAAGGTAAAAGAGCTTTTCAATTTTTATTTTAGAATAGGGTAGGGCATTTTTTTTATTTTGGGCGGCTTTGTTATTTTATTAGGGGGCTTAGAGTAGGTGTAATTAGCTTAAAATTGTTGTAATATTTTTATAATGTTTGTAAATTATTTTTTTATTTTTTGTAACTTAGTTCTTTTTTTATTTTTTGTAACTTAGTTCTTTTTTATTTTTTGTACTTTAGTTAGTGTATTTATTTGTAGGTATTTGTATTTAATTTATTTATTGATAGTGTAGTATTAGGTTTAATTGTAACTTAGGTTAGGATTTATTTTACAGGTACTTTTGTAATTATTTTAACTAGGTAGCTATTAAATAGTCATTAACTATTTAATAGCTATTGTACCTGGTTAAAATAAATACAAAGTTGCCTGTAAAATAAATATTAATCCTAAAATAGCTACAATATAAGTATTATTTATATTGTAGCTATATTAGGGTTTATTTTACAGGTAAGTATTTAGCTTTAAATAGGATTAATTTATTTAATAAGATTTATTTTATTTCGTTAGATAAAAATTATATTTAACTTAGGGGGGTATTAGGGTTAGGGTTAGACTTAGCTTTAGGGGTTAATACATTTATTAGAGTAGCGGTGAGGTCCAGTCGGCAGATTAGGGGTTAATAATTGTAGGTAAGGTAGCGGCGACCTTGGGGGGGGCAGATTAGGGGTTAATAAATATTATGTAGGGGTCGGCGGTGTTAGGGGCAGCAGATTAGGGGTACATAGGGATAATGTAGTTTGCGGCGGTGTGCGGTCGGCAGATTAGGGGTTAAAAAAATTATTAGAGTGGCGGCGATGTGGGGGGGCCTCGGTTTAGGGGTACATAGGTAGTTTATGGGTGTTAGTGTACTTTAGAGCACAGTAGTTAAGAGCTTTATGAACTGGCGTTAGCCCAGAAAGCTCTTAACTCCTGGCTTTTCTCTGCGGCTGGAGTCTTGTTGTTAGATTTCTAATGCTCACTTCAGCCAAGACTCTAAATACCGGCGTTAGAAAGATCCCATTGAAAAGATAGGATACGCAATTGGCGTAGGGGGATCTGCGGTATGGAAAAGTCGTGGCTGGAAAGTGAGCGTTAGACCCTTTCCTGACTGACTCTAAATACCAGTGGGCGGCCAAAACCAGCGTTAGGACCCCCTAACGCTGGTTTTGACGGCTAACGCAGAACTCTAAATCTAGGCGTTAGTGTTTATTTTTTTTGTGTAACTTAGTGTTTGTTATTTTTGGTAACTTAGTAATTTTTAAGTGTAGATTTAAATTATTTGAGTAGAGTTAGGTTTTTAAATATATAATAAAGTTTTTTAATTTGTAGTTTTATGTAATTTTAGTATAAAAGTTAGGTTAGATTAATTATTAATTTAATATAGTTTAATGTAATTTTATTATAATAGTTAGGGTAGGTTAATTATTAGTTTAATATAGTTTAATGTAATTTTATTATAATAGTTAGGGTAGGTTAATTATTAGTTTAATATAGTTTAATGTAATTTTATTATAGTAGTTAGAATAGGTTAATTATTAGTTTAATATAGTTTAATTTAAATCTAAAGGTAAGTTTAAATTTATTATAAGATAGGGATGAGTTAATATTTAATATAAAGTTAGCGGGTTGTTCGGTTTAGGGGTTAATAGGTTAATTTAGTTTATGGCGATGTGGGGGCTGGCGGTTTAGGGGTTAATACATTTATTTAGTTGCGATGGGCTCCGGGAGCGGCAGGATAGTGGTTAATAACTTTATATAGGTGGCGACGGTGTAGGGGGCGGCAGATTAGGGGTTAATAAGTATAATGTAGGTGGCAGTGTGCTCCGGGAGCAGAGGAATAGGGGTTAATAAGTTTATTAGAGTGGCGGTGGGCTCCGGGAGCGGCGGTTTAGGGGTTAATAACTTTATTTAGTTGCGGCAGGGTCCGGGAGCAGCAGGAAAGGGGTTAAACAGTTTAGTATAGTGGCGGTGTTTAGTGACAGTATACAAACAAAAGCTGTGAAAAAGCCGAAGAGCAGCGAGATCAATGACTGTTAGTTAACAACAGTCCGCTGCTCATCGCCCAGTACTTGGTGCGCGGCTTTTTAACAGCTTTTTTGGTAACTATGGAGAGCGTATTCAGGTCCACGGCCGCAATTAGGCGATGTTAGGCGAGCGTATTGGTGCCGGCGAATGCAGCACAGTTGACGGCTTGATAAGTAGACCTCATAGTCTTAGAATTAATCTTAATAATGTCAAATACTGCATCACAAATAATAAGATTTGCTTCCTGTAGTAAATGTAGAATATTACAACATTCAGGGTCTGAAGAAAACTGTTGAGCAAGATTAGAAAACCAAAAAGTAGAGGCAGCGGCTACGTCAGCAATAGATATAGCTGGCCTAAGGACATAACCAGTATGTAAATTTGTCCTTTTCAAAAGTTTCCTATTTAAAGGATCTTTGAAAGAAGTATTATCCTCTAGGGGAATTGTAGTATGCTTAGACAGAGAAGAAACAGCCCCATCTACTTTAGGGATAGTTTCCCATAGCTCCAAATTAGCAGCAGGTAAAGGATACCATTTTTTAAACCTAGAAGTAGGACAAAAAGAAGTACCAGGTTTAGACCATTCTTTAGAAATAATATTATAAACTGCGTTAGGAACAGGAAATATTTCTGGAAAATCAATATTAGACATAAAAAAATAATTAAACTTTAAGGAATATCCTCAGAAGGTTTAGCGTCTTCAATTCCTAAAGTAACTAAAACCCATGAGCTAGCTCCATGAGCTAGTGACGTATGGGATATACATTCCTACCAGGAGGGGCAAAGTTTCCCAAACCTTAAAATGCTTATAAATACACCCCTCACCACAGCCACAGTTCAGTTTTACAAACTTTGCCTCCCATGGAGGTGGTGAAGTAAGTTTGTGCTTAAGATTCTTCGTTGATATGCACTTCGGAACAGGTTGAAGCCCGGTTTTCCTCTCAGAGTGCAGTGAATGTCAGAGGGATGTGAAGAGAGTATTACCTATTTGAATACAATGGTCTACCTCTAGGGGATCTATTTCATAGGTTCTCTGTTATCGGTCGTAGAGCTTTCTTCTCCTACCTCCCTTTTCAGATCGACGATATACTCTTATATACCATTACCTCTACTGATTCTCGTTTCAGTACTGGTTTGGCTATCTGCTATATGTAGAGGAGTGTCCTGGGGTAAGTATGTCTTATTTTTTGTGACACTCTACGCTATGGTTGGGCACTTTATATGTAAAGTTCTAAATATATGTATATAAACTTATATTTGCCTTGATTCAGGATAATCAGTATTCCTTTTCAATACAGACTGTCAGTTTCATTATTGGGATAATGCATTTAGTTATTTTTTTCTTACCTTGAAAAATTTCATTTGGCTATTTTTTCCTGCATGCTGTTAGGCTCGCGGGGGCAGAAAATGTTTCTTTTTATTTCGTCATTTTTGTTGCATACTTTTTTGGCGCTAAAAATTTGGTCATTTCCGGCGACGCAATTACGCCGGAAGTTGTATTCTATTACGCATGCGTATTCAGACATTTTTTTGCGCCAAAAAAATGTGGGCGTCTTTTTTACTCTCATTATTTAAACATTTCTCTTTCATTGCTTCTGGTTTCTAGAAGCTTATTATTTTGCATTCTTTCCCATTCCTGAAACTGTCATTTAAGGAATTTGATAATTTTGCTTTATATGTTGTTTTTTCTATTACATATTGCAAGATGTCTCTTCCTGACCCTGGATCAAAATCCTCTAATGGACAGACGCTGCCTGATGCTGGTTCTACCAAAGTTAAGTGCATATGTTGTAAACTTGTGGTAACTGTTCCTCCAGCTGTAGTTTGTGAAAGCTGTCATGATAAACTTTCCAAAGCAGATTGTGTTTCCATTAGTAATAATCCTTTACCTGTTGTTGTTCCTTCAACATCTATTGTTCAGGATGTTCCTGTTAATGTAATAGAATTTGTTTCTAATTCTATTAGGAAGGCTCTGTCTGTTATTCCTCCTTCCAGTAAACGTAAAGGTCTTTCAAAACTTCTCATTTTTCAGATGAATTTTTAGGTGACCGCCATCATTCTGACTTATCTGTTTCTGATGAGGTTTTTTCCGGTTCAGAAGATTCTACTACAGATATTGATACTGATAAATCTTCATATTTATTTAAGATGGAGTTTATTCGTTCATTACTTAAAGAAGTTTTGATTGCTTTAGATATGGAGGAGTCCAGTCCTCTTGATACTAAAACTGCTAAACGTTTAAATTCGGTTTATAAACCTCATGTGTTAATTCCGGAAGTTTTTCCAGTTCCTGATGCTATCTCAGATGTGCTTGCTAGGGAATGGGATAGTCTGGGTACTTCATTTACTCCTTCTCCAAGGTTTAAGAAATTGTACCCTGTGCCATCTGATAGATTGGAGTTTTGGGATAAAAGTCGATGGGGCTATCTCTACTCTAGCCAAACGTACTGCTATTCATACGGCAGATAGCACTTCGTTTAAAGATCCTTTAGATAGGAAAATTGAATCTTTTTTGAGAAAAGCTTATTTATGTTCAGGTAATCTACTTAGACCTGCTATCTCTTTGGCTGATGTTGCTGCAGCTTCAACTTTCTGGTTGGAAGCTTTAGCGCAACAAGTGACAGATCATAATACATATAGCATTGTTAAACTTCTTCAACACGCTAATAACTTTGTCTTTGATGCCATCTTTGATATCATTAGAGTTGATGTCCGGTATATGTCTTTAGCCATTTTTGCTAGACAAGCTTTATGGCTTAAATCCTGGAATGTAGATATGACTTCTAAGTCAACTTTGCTTTCTCTCTCTTTCCAAGGTAATAAGTTGTTTGGTTCTCAGTTGGATTCTATAATTTCAACTGTTACTGGAGGGAAGGGTGCCTTTTTGCCTCAGGGCAAAAAATCTAAAGGTAATTACAGGGCTGCTAATCGTTTTCGTTCCTTTCGTCAGAATAAGGAGCAGAAGCCCGATCCTTCCGCTAAAGGAACAGTTTCCGGTTGGAAACCTAATCCAGTCTGGAATAAATCCAAGCCTTCCAGAAAGTCAAAACCAGCCCCTAAATCCGCATGAAGGTGCGGCCCTCATTCCAGCACAGCTGGTAGGGGGCAGGTTACGATTTTTCAAAGATGTTTGGATCAATTCGGTTCACAATCTTTGGATTCAGAACATTGTTTCGCAAGGGTACAGAATAGGTTTCAAAATAAGGCTGCCTGTGAGAAGATTCTTTCTCTCACGCATTCCAGTCAATCCAGTGAAGGCTCAAGCGTTTCTGAAATGTGTTTCAGACCTAGAGTTAGCTGGGGTAATTATACCAGTTCCTGTTCTGGAACAGGGTCTGGGGTTTTATTCAAATCTATTCATCGTACCAAAGAAAGAGAATTCTTTCAGACCAGTTCTGGATCTAAAAATATTGAATCGTTATGTAAGGATTCCAACTTTCAAAATGGTGACTATAAGAACTATTCTGCCTTTTGTTCTGCAAGGGCATTATATGTCTACAATAGACTTACAGGATGCATACCTGCATATTCCAATTCATCCAGATCACTATCAGTTTCTGAGATTCTCTTTTCTAGACAAGCATTACCAGTTTATTGCTCTTCCATTTGGTCTAGCAACAGCACCAAGGATCTTTTCGAAGGTTCTCGGTGCCCTTCTCTCTGTAATCAGAGAACAGGGTATTGCGGTATTTCCTTATTTGGACGATATCTTGGTACTTGCTCAGTCTTCACATTCTGCAGAATCTCATACGAATCAACTTGTGTTGTTTCTTCAAAGACATGGTTGGAGGATCAATTTACCAAAGAGTTCCTTGATTCTTCAGACAAGAGTAACCTTTTTAGGTTTCCAAATAGATTCAGTGTCCATGACTTTGTCTCTGACAGAAAAGAGACGTCTGAAATTGGTTTCAGCCTGTCGAAACCTTCAGTCTCGATTGTTCCCTTCGGTAGCATTATGCATGGAGATTTTAGGTCTCATGACTGCTGCATTGGACGCGATCCCTTTTGCCCGTTTTCACACGAGGCCACTCCAGCTTTGTATGCTGAACCAGTGGTGCAGGGATTATACGAGGATATCACAAATAATATCCTTAAATCCCAATGTTCGATCATCTCTAAATTGGTGGATGGATCACCATCGTTTAATTCAAGGGGCCTCTTTCGTTCGTCCAATCTGGACTGTGATCTCAACAGATGCGAGTCTATCAGGTTGGGGAGCTGTATGGGGATCTCTGACAGCGCAAGGGGTTTGGGAATCTCAGGAGGCGAGATTACCAATCAACATTTTGGAACTCCGTGCGATTTTCAGAGCTCTTCAGTTTTGGCCTCTTCTGAAGAGAGAATCGTTTATTTGTTTTCAAACAGACAATGTCACGACCGTGGCATATGTCAATCATCAAGGTGGGACTCACAGTCCTCAAGCTATGAAAGAAGTATCTCGGATACTTGTATGGGAGGAATCCAGCTCCTGTCTAATTTCTGCGGTTCACATCCCAGGTGTAGATAATTGGGAAGCGGATTACCTCAGTTGCCAGACGTTACTTCCGGGCGAATGGTCTCTTCATCCAGAGGTTTTTCTTCAGATTGTTTGACTCTGGGGTCTTCCAGAAATAGATTTGATGGCCTCTCATTTGAACAAGAAACTTCCCAGGTATCTGTCCAGATCCCGGGATCCTCAGGCGGAAGCAGTGGATGCGTTGTCAATTCCTTGGAATTATCATCCTGCTTATATCTTTCTGCCTCTAGTTCTTCTTCCAAAAGTGATCTCCAAAATTCTATTGGAGCGTTCATTTGTACTGCTGGTGGCTCCAGCATGGCCACACAGGTTTTGGTTTGCGGATCTCGTTCGGATGGCCAGTTGCCAACCTTGGACACTTCCATTAAGACCAGACCTTCTATCTCAAGGCCCATTTTTCCATCAGGATCTCAAATAATTAAATTTGAAGGTATGGAGATTAAACGCTTGATCCTCAGTCATAGAGGTTTCTCTGACTCAGTGATCAACACTAGGTTACAGGCACGTAAATCCATCTCTAGAAAGATTTATTATCGAGTTTGGAAGACTTACATCTCTTGGTGTTCTCATAAATTCTTCTGGCATTCTTTCAGAATTCCTAGAATTTTACAATTTCTTCAGGATGGTTTAGATAAAGGTTTGTCTGCAAGTTCTTTGAAAGGACAAATCTCTGCTCTTTCTGTTCTTTTTTGCAGAAAGATTGCTAATCTTCCTGATATTCATTGTTTTGTACAGGCTTTGGTTCGTATCAAACCTGTCATTAAGTCGATCTCTCCTCCTTGGAGTCTTAATTTGGTTTTGAAGGCTTTGCAGGCTCCTCCATTTGAGCCTATGCATTTTCTGGACATTAAATTACTTTCCTGGAAAGTATTGTTCCTTTTGGCTATCTCTTCTGCTAGAAGAGTTTCTGAGTTATCTGCTCTTTCTTGTGAATCTCCTTTTCTGATTTTTCATCAGGATAAGGCGGTGTTACGGACTTCTTTTCAATTTTTACCTAAGGTTGTGAATTCTAACAACATTAGTAGAGAAATTGTTGTTCCTTCATTATGTCCTAATCCTAAGAATTCTAAGGAAAGATCGCTACATTCTTTGGATGTAGTTAGAGCTTTGAAATATTATTTTGAAGCTACTAAAGATTTTAGGAAGACTTCCAGTCTATTTGTTATCTTTTCTGGTTCCAGGAAAGGTCAGAAGGCTTCCGCCATTTCTTTGGCGTCTTAGTTAAAGTCTTTAATTCATCATGCTTATGTGGAGTCGGGTAAGTCCCCGCCTCAAAGGATTACGGCTCATTCTACTAGGTCAGTTTCTACTTCCTGGGCTTTTAGGAATGAAGCTTCTGTTGATCAGATTAGCAAAGCAGCAACTTGGTCTTCTTTGCATACTAAATTCTACCATTTTGATGTGTTTTCTTCTTCTGAAGCAGTTTTTGGTAGAAAAGTACTTCAGGCAGCTGTTTCTGTTTGATTTGTCTGCTTATAATTTCAGTTTTCTTCATTATAAAGATTAAAACTTTTGATTTGTGTTGTGGATTATTTTTTCAGCGGAATTGGCTGTCTTTATTTTATCCCTCCCTCTCTAGTGACTCTTGCGTGGAAGTTCCACATCTTTGGTATCTGCTATCCCATACGTCACTAGCTCATGGACTCTTGCTAATTACATGAAAGAAAACATAATTTATGTAAGAACTTACCTGATAAATTCATTTCTTTCATATTAGCAAGAGTCCATGAGACCCACCCTTTTTTGTGGTGATTATGATTTTTTTTATATAAAGCACAATTATTCCAATTCCTTATTTTTTTATGCTTTCGCTCCTTTTATCACCCCACTTCTTGGCTATTCGTTAAACTGAATTGTGGGTGTGGTGAGGGGTGTATTTATAGGCATTTTAAGGTTTGGGAAACTTTGCCCCTCCTGGTAGGAATGTATATCCCATACGTCACTAGCTCATTGACTCTTGCTAATATGAAAGAAATTAATTTATCAGGTAAGTTCTTACATAAATTATGTTTTATCTGGTTCTGTATCGTATGGGGGAGCCTCAGAATCTGAGGAACCATCATGAGAAGATACATCAGTAATAGTCGGATCATTACGTACTTTACTAGATTATGGTAAAACACGTGCAGATCTCTTATGCTTATTTGAAGGCGGAATTTCAGTCAGGGCCTTCTGAATTGAAGCAGCAATAAAAGTCTTTATTGCTTGAGGTACGCCATCTGTATCCATCTGTGAATTTGAAACAGAAGGAGCATTTGAAACCATAGATACATCATTAGAACGTGATAGAAATACTATACAAGAGTCACATAAATTTGCTGAAGATGGCACTTCAAAAGATTTACAAAAAACACACTTAGCTTTGATAGAAAGGTGTACAACAGACTCAGGTTCTATGGTAATTTCAGGGACAGAAGCAAGATGTTCCATTATGGCAGACAAAGTAAAAAAGCAAGAATGAAAAAATGTAATATCATTCCTTATTTGCATCAAAAAACTTTGAGGATTTGGAAAAGTTTGTGCTAAAAGAAGTTTGCTAAATAAATAACTGTTTCTTTAAACATAATAAATATGGAGCGCTTATTAGCTGTTATCTTTTAATGCCCCTATATAAAAACGAGGGCGAGATTGAAAATAGAAACTATTTAAATGTAAAAAGTGCGTGAAAATTTTTTCTGCAAAAAAGCGCGCCAGTGCACTATGATGTCACCGGGGGTTTAAAAAAAGGTGCGACATCGCGGCCGATCTGTATAATTTTTTTTTAAAACATCCCCTGGAGACCGTAAGTATTCTCTAAGCCTAAACGCTCCATATGACACACAAAAAATAGATCGCAATTATGAATCGGAACCCTGACTGTTTCCAGCATGAAACATCCTAATTCTTGTCCCTGGGCTGCCTATAAAACCATATAAGCCTATACGTTTAACAAGTGCCCAATAATAAAAGCCGTGTCTAAAAGAAATATATACTTACCTTATTTTTGTAGACAAATGTCCACTCTTTAAGCAGGCAGGCAACCAGTACTGAAAAGTATATCAGCAGAGGCAGAAGATAGGAGTATGTAGATCTGTAAAGGGAGGCAGAAAAAGGCTTACTGCGACCGAATTTACAGAGGACCTTTTAATGACTATCAGAGGTTTACAACATGGTGTCTAAAGGCTAAACTCCCCAAACTTCCCTCTGACAAACTCTGTAACTCTGAGGGGAACCAGACTTCAGTATAAACTGAAACACATATCTTAAGAACATCATACTTTAACCACCTCCAAAGGAGGCAAAGCTTAAACTGAGATATGAGTGAGGTGGGTGGGGTATTTATAGGCTTTGAGATTCGGGAAAATTTGCCTCCTCCTAGTAGGAATGTATATCCCATGTGTAACAAATCGTGGACTCTCGCCACCTATATGAAAGAAATACCCATATGAAGATAGAGACACACTGTGAGGCCCCTATGTAAGTTAGGCCTTAGGCACCATCTACTTGGCTTAATGGTACAGCCGCCTATGACCACTCGCAGCATTTGCCTCCTTTCTGAGCTGGATTTATTCTTGTGGAACTGCTACACACTAAGATCTGGATTTGCACAGATCTTAATGTGTTTCACTTACACATGAAGAAATCCAGCTCCAAAAAGAGCTGAATGTTGCGAGTGACCCCCTTCTTCTGCATTAGGAAACTAACAAAGTATCTGAATGCTCATATCTAGTTGATATTAACACAAACCTGTGAACCCTTCACGATTGTTATACGTTTTAAGGTCTGTCTCCTCCTAACCCAAAGTTTCTCAGTGTCCCAGTTATAAGGGAGTGGCATAAGCTCCTCCCAGCGAGCCATTCCTGTGACCCCCACAGCCCATGACCCAACTGTGACCCCACTGCTCCTATTGTGAACCCACCTACAAGTTACCAAATCTCCCCATCCAGGAAAGCCTCAGGGAAAAGTTGGGAGGTTTAATTAATAATTAACTAATTAACGAATTGCTTAAAATTTTTGACTTTTTCATAGCTATTGATTTCTGTAAGCAATTCAGGAATTGCAGAGTTTAGCAGCAATTAAAGTTAAAATAATATCCACTCATGGTGTAGCTCTTCATGTCTTGTTCACGTTTGCTTACTTCCATTGTTACTGCTGAGCTACCAAAGGCCTCAATTTATATTCAGCAATTTCTTTAAAGGGATAGGAAAGGCAAAATTAAACTTGCATGCTTCAGATAGAGCATGCAATTTTAAGACACTTTTAAATTCACTTCTATTTTCAAATGTGCTTCGTTCTCTTAGTATCTCTTGTTAAAAAAACATAATTTATGTAAGAACTTACCTGATAAATTCATTTCTTTCATATTAGCAAGAGTCCATGAGCTAGTGACGTATGGGATATACATTCCTACCAGGAGGGGCAAAGTTTCCCAAACCTCAAAATGCCTATAAATACACCCCTCACCACACCCACAAATCAGTTTAACGCATAGCCAAGAAGTGGGGTGATAAGAAAAAAGTGCGAAAGCATAAAAAAATAAGGAATTGGAATAATTGTGCTTTATACAAAAAAATCATAACCACCACAAAAAGGGTGGGCCTCATGGACTCTTGCTAATATGAAAGAAATGAATTTATCAGGTAAGTTCTTACATAAATTATGTTTTCTTTCATGTAATTAGCAAGAGTCCATGAGCTAGTGACGTATGGGATAATGACTACCCAAGATGTGGATCTTCCATGCAAGAGTCACTAGAGAGGGAGGGATAAAATAAAGACAGCCAATTCCGCTGAAAATAATCCACACCCAAACTAAAGTTTAAATCTTATAATGAAAAAAACTGAAATTATAAGCAGAAGAATCAAACTGAAACAGCTGCCTGAAGTACTTTTCTACCAAAAACTGCTTCAGAAGAAGAAAACTATCAGGTTCCTTGGTTATTTGAATCACAACTGCAGAATCTAAATAAATTATATTTGTTTCACAACTGAAGTACAGGCTATTATATCAGCATAGACTGTTTTACTCAGGGTGATTTTTATAAGAAAGGCAGTAAGTCTTCATATGGTTATATATTATTGTTATACCATATAAATATTTAGAGACTGAAAGTAAGTATTAGTATTAATAACAACTTTTGACATTAGTTGTGCTCAAACCCAAATGAGAGAGATAGTGTTCATTGTAATAAGCACTGAAGCATGAGAGATGTGAGGCACACAGATTGCAGCTGCTGACAGGGGCGTGACCTGCTGCGAGACACAGCACACAGAATAATGCTTGCAGCGTGGATATCTGATCACAGACCAGTGAGTGTAATAGGTGCTGTGAGACACGCTGAGTTGTAAGGAGCTGTATGGCACGCTGAGATGAATGAAGCTGTGTGACGTCACGTAAAGTCCGTTACTGTCCGGTATGAGAATGAATCAAAGAAAGTTCATAGAATTAAATGAAACATACGTTGCAAAACATAGTAATATCTGAGAGACAAAGTCAATTTAGATAAGTTCAAGAGAAAACATGAAATTTGTAATTAGCCGTTACTTAAGGCATCCAAGGTAAATTCGATTTGATACAAATACCGTAGCGGTAGTAGGTAGAATCCTCCTGTTGGAAATTAAGTAGCAATTCCTGTAGAGATGTGGAGTTGAAATAAATTAATACTTCTTGGAATAGCAAACTTCAGGATGAATGAGACTAGTTGTTATTAGTCCCTTTATGAGACCAAACTGCAGCTGGTATTTGTAATCCCAAATGTTATAGTAGTAGAAGTAAATCTTCTTTTGATAAGTATATAGCTTATAAGAAACAGAGCACTGGTTTCAGCAAACAATACTCAACAACTAAGCACTTGTTTGGGGCGGGGTGATGCCTTAAGTACAGGTGAGGAAGGTGAGTTGAGGCAAAAAGTAAAAGCAGGACTGGAATCCTTACAAAAACACATCAAAATGGTAGAATTTAGTAAAAGCATGCAAAGAAGACCAAGTTGCTGCTTTGCAAATCTGATCAACCGAAGCTTCATTCCTAAACGCCCAGGAAGTAGAAACTGACCTAGTAGAATGAGCTGTAATCCTTTGAGGCGGAGTTTTACCCGACTCGACATAAGCATGATGAATTAAAGATTTCAACCAAGATGCCAAAGAAATGGCAGAGGCCTTCTGACCTTTCCTAGAACCGGAAAAGATAACAAATAGACTAGAAGTCTTTCAGAAATTCTTAGTAGCTTTAACATAATATTTCAAAGCTCTAACTACATCCAAAGAATGCAATGATTTCTCCTTAGTATTCTTAGGATTAGGACATAATGAAGGAACCACAATTTCTCTACTAATGTTGTTAGAATTCACAACCTTAGGTAAAAATTTAAAAGAAGTTCGCAACACCGCCTTATCCTGATGAAAAATCAGAAAAGGAGACTCACAAGAAAGAGCAGATAATTCAGAAACTCTTCTGGCAGAAGAGATGGCCAAAGGGAACAAAACTTTCCAAGAAAGTAACTTAATGTCCAATGAATGCATAGGTTCAAACGGAGGAGCTTGAAGAGCCCCCAGAACCAAATTCAAACTCCAAGGAGGAGAAATTGACTTAATGACAGGTTTCATACGAACCAAAGCTTGTACAAAACAATGAATATCAGGAAGATTAGCAATCTTTCTGTGAAAAAGAACAGAAAGAGCAGAGATTTGTCCTTTCAAGGAACTTGCAGACAAACCTTTATCCAAACCATCCTGAAGAAACTGTAAAATTCTCGGAATTCTAAAAGAATGCCAGGAAAAATTATGAGAAAGACACCAAGAAATATAAGTCTTCCAGACTCTATAATATATCTCCCTAGATACGGATTTACGAGCCTGTAACATAGTATTAATCACAGAGTCAGAGAAACCTCTTTGACTAAGAATCAAGCGTTCAATCTCCATACCTTTAAATTTAAGGATTTGAGATCCTGATGGAAAAAAGGACCTTGCGACAGAAGGTCTGGTCTTAATGGAAGAGTCGACGGTTGGCAAGAGGCCATCCGGACAAGATCCGCATACCAAAACCTGTGAGGCCATGCTGGAACTACCAGCAGAACAAACGAGCATTCCTTCAGAATCTTGGAGATTACTCTTGGAAGAAGAACTAGAGGCGGAAAGATATAGGCAGGATGATACTTCCAAGGAAGTGACAATGCATCCACTGCTTCCGCTTGAGGATCCCTGGATCTGGACAGATACCTGGGAAGTTTCTTGTTTAGATGAGAGGCCATCAGATCTATTTCTGGAAGTCCCCATATTTGAACAATCTGAAGAAAAACCTCTGGGTGAAGAGACCATTCGCCCGGATGTAACGTTTGGCGACTGAGATAATCCGCTTCCCAATTGTCTATACCTGGGTTATGAACCGCAGAAACTAGACAGGAGCTGGATTCCGCCCATACCAGAATTCGAGATACTTCTTTCATGGCCAGAGGACTGTGAGTCCCTCCTTGATGATTGATGTATGCCACAGTTGTGACATTGTCTGTCTGAAAACAAATGAACGATTCTCTCTTTAGAAGAGGCCAAGACTGAAGAGCTTTGAAAATTGCACGGAGTTCCAAAATATTGATTGGTAATCTCACCTCCTGAGATTCCCAAACCCCTTGTGCTGTCAGAGACCCCCAAACAGCTCCCCAACCTGTCAGACTTGCATCTGTTGAAATTACAGTCCAGGTCGGAAGAACAAAAGAATCCCCCTGAACTAAACGATGGTGATCTGTCCACCACGTCAGAGAGTGTCGTACAATCGGTTTTAAAGATATTAATTGAGATATCTTTGTGTAATCCCTGCACCACTGGTTCAGCATACAGAGCTGAAGAGGTCGCATGTGAAAACGAGCAAAGGGGATCGCATCCGATGCAGCAGTCATAAGACCTAGAATTTCCATGCATAAGGCTACCGAAGGGAATGATTGTGATTGAAAGTTTCGACAAGCTGAGATCAATTTTAGACGTCTCTTGTCTGTAAGAGACAGAGTCATGGACACTGAATCTATCTGGAAACCTAAAAAGGTAACCCTTGTTTGAGGAATCAATGAACTTTTCGGTAAATTGATCCTCCAACCATGACCTTGAAGAAACAACACAAGTCGATTCGTATGAGATTCTGCTAAATGTGAAGACTGAGCAAGTACCAAGATATCGTCCAAATAAGGAAGTACCACAATACCCTGTTCTCTGATTACAGACAGAAGGGCACCGAGAACCTTTGTAAAAATCCTTGGAGCTGTTGCTAGGTCAAACGGCAGAGCCACAAACTGGTAATGCTTGTCTAGGAAAGAGAATCTCAGAAACTGATAGTGATCTGGATGAATCGGAATATGTAGATATGCATTCTGTAAATCTATTGTGGACATATAATGCCCTTGCTGAACAAAAGGCAGAATAGTCCTTATAGTTACCATTTTGAATGTTGGTATCCTTACATAACGATTCAATATTTTTAGATCCAGAACTGGTCTGAAGGAATTCTCCTTCTTTGGTACAATGAAGAGATTTGAATAAAACCCCAGCCCCTGTTCCAGAACTGGAACTGGCATAATTACTCCAGCCAACTCTAGATCTGAAACACATTTCAGAAATGCTTGAGCCTTTGCTGGATTTACTGGGACACAGGAAAGAAAAAATCTCTTTGCAGGAGGCCTTATCTTGAAGCCAATTCTGTACCCTTCTGAAACAATGTTTTGAATCCAAAGATTGTGAATTGAATTGATCCAAATTTGTTTGAAAAATCGTAATCTGCCCCCTACCAGCTGGGCTGGAATGAGGGCCGCACCTTCATGTGGACTTGGGAGCTGGTTTTGGTTTTCTAAAAGGCTTGGACTTATTCCAGACTGAAGATGGTTTCCAAACTGATACCGCTCCTGAGGGCGAAGGATCAGGCTTTTGTTCCTTATTGTGACGAAAGGAACGAAAACGATTATTAGACCTAAATTTACCTTTAGATTTTTTATCCTGTGGTAAAAAGTTCTTTTCCCTCCAGTAACAGTTGAGATAATAGAATCCAACTGAGAACCAAATAATTTATTAACCTGGAAAGAAAGGGAAAGCAAAGTTGACTTAGAAGACATATCAGCATTCCAAGTTTTAAGCCATAAAGCTCTTGTAGCTAAAATAGCTAGAGACATATACCTGACATCAACTCTAATGATATCAAAGATGGCATCACAAATAAAGTTATTAGCATGTTGAAGAAGAATAACAATGCTATGAGAGTTATGATCTGTTACTTGTTGCGCTAAAGCTTCTAATCAAAAAGTTGAAGCTGCAGCAACATCCGCTAAAGATATAGCAGGTCTAAGAAGATTACCTGAACATAAGTAAGCTTTTCTTAGAAAGGATTCAATCTTCCTATCTAAAGGATCCTTAAAGGAAGTACTATCTGCCGTAGGAATAGTAGTATGTTTAGCAAGAGTAGAGACAGCCCCATCAACCTTAGGGATTTTGTCCCAAAATTCTAATCTGTCAGATGGCACAGGATATAATTGCTTAAAACGTTTAGAAGGAGTAAATGAATTACCCAAATTATTCCATTCCCTGGAAATTACTTCAGAAATAGCATCAGGGACAGGAAAAACTTCTGGAATAACTACAGGAGATTTAAAAACCTTATTTAAACGTTTAGATTTAGTATCAAGAGGACCAGAATCCTCTATTTCTAATGCAATTAAGACCTCTTTAAGTAAAGAACGAATAAATTCCATTTTGAATAAATATGAAGATTTATCAGCATCAACCTCTGAGACAGAATCCTCTGAACCAGAGGAACCACTATCAGAATCAGAAATGATGATGTTCATTTAAAAATTCATCTGAAAAATGAGAAGTTTTAAAAGACTTTTTACGTTTACTAGAAGGGGGAATAACAGACATAGCCTTCTTAATAGATTTAGAAAAAAAATCTCTTATGTTAACAGTATTAGATGTTGATGGAACCACAACAGGTAATGTAACATTACTAAAGGAAATATTATCTGCATTAACAAGTTTGTCATGACATTCATTACAAACAACAGCTGGAGGAACAGATACCACAAGTTTACAACAGATACACTTAACTTTGGTAGATCCAGCACCAGGCAGCGTTTTTCCAGAAGTATCTTCTGACTCAGTGTCAATCTGGGACATCTTGCAATATGTAATAGAAAAAACAACATATAAAGCAAAATTGATCAAATTCCTTAAATGACAGTTTCAGGAATGGGAAAAAATGCCAGTGAACAAGCTTCTAGCAACCAGAAGCAATAAATAATGAGACTTAAATAATGTGGAGACAAAAGTGACGCCCATATTTTTTAGCGCCAAAAAAGACGCCCACATTATTTGGCGCCTAAATGCTTTTGGCGCCAAAAATGACGCCACATCCGGAACGCCGACACTTTTGGCGCAAAAAAACATAAAAAATGACGCAACTTCCGGCGACACGTATGACGCCGGAAACAGAAAAAAACTTTTTGCGCCAAAAAAGTCTGCGCCAAGAATGACGCAATAAAATGAAGCATTTTCAGCCCCCGCGAGCCTAACAGCCCACAGGAAAAAAAGTCAAATTTTAAGGTAAGAAAAAAATTGATTTATTCAAATGCATTATCCCAAATATGAAACTGACTGTCTGAAATAAGGAACGTTGAACATCCTGAGTCAAGGCAAATAAATGTTTGAATACATATATTTAGAACTTTATACAAAAGTGCCCAACCATAGCTTAGAGTGTCACAGAAAATAAGACTTACTTACCCCAGGACACTCATCTACATGTAGTAGAAAGCCAAACCAGTACTGAAACGAGAATCAGTAGAGGTAATGGTATATATAAGAGTATATCGTCGATCTGAAAATGGAGGTAAGAGATGAATCTCTACGACCGATAACAGAGAAACTATGAAATAGACCCCGTAGAAGGAGATCATTGAATTCAAATAGGCAATACTCTCCTCACATCCCTCTGACATTCACTGCACGCTGAGAGGAAAACCGGGCTCCAACCTGCTGCGGAGCGCATATCAACGTAGAATCTAGCACAAACTTACTTCACCACCTCCATAGGAGGCAAAGTTTGTAAAACTGATTTGTGGGTGTGGTGTGGGGTGTATTTATAGGCATTTTGAGGTTTGGGAAACTTTGCCCCTCCTGGTAGGAATGTATATCCCATACGTCACTAGCTCATGGACTCTTGCTAATTACATGAAAGAAAGAATATGCACAAATCATATACCAGTCGAAGCTGCTGCTAATTGGTGCCTGCATACATTTGTCTCTTGTGATTGGCTAACTAGATGTGTACAGCTTCCTGCCAGTAATGCAGTACTGTTCCTTCAGGAATGGATAACAAGAGAATGAAGCAAATTTGATAATAGAAGTAAATTGAAAAGTTGTTTAAAATGGTATGTTCTATATGAAGCATAAAATATTTTTTTTTCGGTTTACTATCCCTTTAACACATAAAACCACAGTGTTTTTGTTTCATTGCATTTATTTGACCTTTGCAAATGTCATATGGATTAACCCAGGTAGAAAGAACAGCAATCTGAAAAGCTTGAAATGCATTAAACAAGAACACTAAAGCAGGCTGATGTATTAGTATTAATAGGATATATTAAATGGTATGATGATTCTTTATCAAAGGAGTAACACTAATGAAGTCATCTGCTGCACAAAGCACAGTTAGTTCACTGCTCAGACCTAGCTGTAGACACTATGATTACACAAAAGTGGAAAGGATCACAATAAGGTCTGTGGTTAGGTGTATAATGTGAGTGACAATTACATCAACAATAGTAGATCATTTTGACAATACATATGGAGCTTGTTAGGTGTGCTTTGTAAAGACAGTTGAGCTTCCAATGATTTCAATGAAAGTGACACATAGAAGTGGTAAAATAAAAAAAAAGTCAAGTTGCCAACAGCGGTATGCTAACCCTGGAGCACACAAACCTGTTTATTTCCCATGTTTTGTCCCCATAGCAAAACCTAATCGGCTTATACATAAATATGTTTCCCTGGTGTCTTGTTCAAGGGGGGCAATATTAATTGTACCTTCCTCACAGCAAATCGATGTAAGTACTATCAACCTATGACATTATGGATACTGTCACATTTGCCATTATCATGCACCTGGCAGAAGTTTTAATTTGGCAGGAGTAGGGCAGCTAAGTGTGTTTTATGAAGAAATCATGTTCCTCCTCACCACTAGACACATGGGAGCACCAGAGCATTAGTGGCCCAAATGCCAAAGGGGTAGGTGTGTATGGTGTGTGCCTCATTTGTAATGGGTTATATCCCTGCTCTGTGTGTGTCATTGGCTATAACCATGTTATATCTCTGCACAGTGTGTAGTGTTGGCTAGATGGGGCCTAAATTACTGCACTATAAAGTGTAAAGGCTATATTAGGATTAAATCAATGCACTGGCACTGTAGGGTAACAACTACATAGGGCTTAAACCACTGATTTGTGTGAGTACTGGCTGCTGAATTTATACCACAGTAGTTTCTGGTGTACTGGCTAAATGGAGGTTAAATCACCTCATTGTACGGGGGTACTGGCTATATGGTGAAGTCAAAATACATAACATATGCAGCAATGTGACTCACTAGATGAAGATGAGAAATGTAAGGCACATGCATCAGCAATTCAGCATGTGTGCAAAGGTACAAGCAAATGCAAAGAGTTCATGGTCAAGTTCGCTAACACCAAGATTGCAGTAGGTAAATATGGCTTTAACCAGCATTTTTTACTCCTGTCCTCAGGACCCACTAAAGGCTATTTTCTTAGGATTGCATTGGATGAGAATATGTTAGATAATCACAATTAGTCAACAGCTGATTATATCACCTTTGTTTACTTCAGATATCCTGAAAATCAGACATGTCAGATGGTCCTGAATAAGGCCAGAATTGGGCCAAAAACATGTCTGCAAATGTAAAGACAGAGCAGCCCCCACCCATATCACACCCTTGGCCCTGGAGCTATGTACATTTTTGTGGCATTTCTAAAGCATGAGGAGGAGAATTGCAGGCTAGGCTGATGCACTGCCTGAGCTCATCCTTATGAGCAGGTAATCATGGCTTTAATTTTCTAGCCTGACCCAACAAGCATTTGCCCTGGTTACCCAATGGGCATTTGGGCCTGGTCTTAAGGACTAAAGCTGGGGCACAAGGTAAAAACAACATCAAGTATGCTGCAGAATAATTTTGCCTTCCTTTATATGCCATGGTATTTCCCCAGCCAGCTTCAAACTTCTATAAATAAAGTACACGAAGAAGCGGCAAGGTAATGACAGTTTGTATTCACGTAAAGAAGCAAGATATATTCATTTAGTGGGATAATGGGATACATTTGGAGTCTCAACTGCTGGTTCCATCCTTGTACCATTTATGTAAATCTTATATTTATGTTAGAATCAAATAAATAAATAACAGCTTGCAATATTTACAAATGAACACAAGAGGGCAGACAATGCCTCTCATATGAGAAAATGACACAAAGACTTTTAAACATTTGTATGCTGTATTCCTGATATCAAGATTGTGCCTTTACAACCTGATTTCCCAAAGTTATATAAAAACTGTGACAAAGTAAATTAACACAATAAATGAATAGTCATATATCTGATTAAAGGGTTGATCTAGTAAAAATTAAACTTTCATGATTCAGATAGGGTGTGCAATTTTAAACTACTTTCCAATTTACTTTTATCATCAAATTTGCTTTGTTCTCTTGGTATTCCTTGTTGAAAGCTAAACCTAGGTAGGCTCATATGCTAATTTCTAAGCCCTTGAAGGCCACCTCTTATCTCAGGGCATTTTGACAGTTTTTCATAGCTGGAGGGCATTAGTTTATGTATGCCATATAGATAATATTGTGTTCAGGCACGTGGAGTTACTTAGGAGTCAGCACTGATTGGCTACAATGCATGTATGTCAAATTAACTGAAATAAGGGGGTAGTCTGCAGAGGCTTAGATACAAGGTAATCACAGAGGTAGAAAGTATATTAATATAACCGTGTTGGTTATGCAAAACTGGGGAATGGGTAATATAGGGATTATCTATATTTTTAAACAATAAAAATTCTGGAGTAGACTGTCCCTTTAATATCACAAGTAGAGGATACACTGTCCAAAGATGGAGCTCTATCTTATTGCAGCATTGTTATGAGAGGCCCAATACCAGCCACACTTACAGTAAAGATTATAAAACTTTATTGCAGAATAGAAACTCCTTACAGGCACATTAGTCATATATCCTTCATACATGAAGTAGAGAATATTTATCATTACCTTTACTTTACCATGCCTTGGAGTGAAACGGTTCCGGCACGTGTTTTGCCTGAAAATACTTTTCTTTCATGTAATTAACAAGAGTCCATGAGCTAGTGATGTATGGGATATACATTCCTACCAGGAGGGGCAAAGTTTCCCAAACCTCAAAATGCCTATAAATACACCCCTCACCACACCCACAATTCAGTTTTACAAACTTTGCCTTCTATGGAGGTGGTGAAGTAAGTTTGTGCTAGATTCTACGTTGATATGCGCTCCGCAGCAGGTTGGAGCCCGGTTTTCCTCTCAGCGTGCAGTGAATGTCAGAGGGATGTGAGGAGAGTATTGCCTATTTGAATTCAATGATCTCCTTCTACGGGGTCTATTTCATAGGTTCTCTGTTATCGGTCGTAGAGATTCATCTCTTACCCCCCTTTTCAGATCGACGATATACTCTTATATATACCATTACCTCTACTGATTCTCGTTTCAGTACTGGTTTGGCTTTCTACTACATGTAGATGAGTGTTCTGGGGTAAGTAAGTCTTATTTTTGTGACACTCTAAGCTATGGTTGGGCACTTTTATATAAAGTTCTAAATATTTGTGTTTAAACATTTATTTGCCTTGATTCAGGATGTTCAATATTCCTTATTTCAGACAGTCAGTTTCATTATTTGGGATAATGCATTTGAATTATCAATTTTTTTCTTACCTTAAAATTTGACTTTTTTCCATGTGGGCTGTTAGGCTTGCGGGGGCTGAAAAATGCTTAATTTTATTGCGTCATTCTTGGAGCTGACTTTTTTGGCGCAAAAAATTTTCTTTGTTATTTCCGGCGTCATACTTGTCACCGGAAGTTGCGTCATTTTTTGACGTTTTTGCGGCAAAAGTGTCGGCGTTACCGGATGTGGCGTCATTTTTGGCGCTCAAAGGATTTAGGCGCCAAATAATGTGGGCGTCTTTTTTGGCGCTAAAAAATATGGGCGTCATTATTGTCTCCACATTATTTAAGTCTCATTGTTTATTTGCTTCTGGTTGCTAGAAGCTTGTTCACTGGCATTTTTTCCCATTCCTGAAACTGTCATTTAAGGAATTTGATCAATTTTGCTTTATATGTTGTTTTTTCTATTACATATTGCAAGATGTCTCAGATTGACCCTGAATCAGAAGATACTTCTAGAAAATCGCTGCCTGATGCTGGATCTACCAAAGTTAAGTGTATTTGCTGTAAACTTGTGGTATCTGTTCCTCCAGCTGTTGTTTGTAATGAATGTCATGACAAACTTGTTAATGCAGATAATATTTCCTTTAGTAATGTTACATTACCTGTTGCTGTTCCATCAACATCTAATACTCAGAATGTTCCTGTTAACATAAGAGATTTTGTTTCTAAATCCATTAAGAAGGCTATGTCTGTTATTCCTCCTTCTAGTAAACGTAAAAGGTCTTTAAAAACTTCTCATTTTTCAGATGAATTTTTAAATGAACATCATCATTCTGATTCTGATAATTATTCCTCTGGTTCAGAGGATTCTGTTTCAGAGGTTGATGCTGATAAATCTTCATATTTATTCAAAATGGAATTTATTCGTTCTTTACTTAAAGAAGTCTTAATTGCATTAGAAATAGAGGAATCTGGTCCTCTTGATACTAAATCTAAACGTTTAAATAAGGTTTTTAAATCTCCTGTAGTTATTCCAGAAGTTTTTCCTGTCCCTGATGCTATTTCTGAAGTAATTTCCAGGGAATGGAATAATTTGGGTAATTCATTTACTCCTTCTAAACGTTTTAAGCAATTATATCCTGTGCCATCTGACAGATTAGAGTTTTGGGACAAAATCCCTAAGGTTGATGGGGCTATCTCTACTCTTGCTAAACATACTACTATTCCTACGGCAGATAGTACTTCCTTTAAGGATCCTTTAGATAGGAAAATTGAATCCTTTCTAAGAAAAGCTTACTTATGTTCAGGTAATCTTCTTAGACCTGCTATATCTTTAGCGGATGTTGCTGCAGCTTCAACTTTTTGGTTGGAAGCTTTAGCGCAACAAGTAACAGATCATAATTCTCATAGCATTGTTAATCTTCTTCAACATGCTAATAATTTTATTTGTGATGCCATCTTTGATATCATTAGGGTTGATGTCAGGTATATGTCTCTAGCTATTTTAGCTAGAAGAGCTTTATGGCTTAAAACTTGGAATGCTGATATGTCTTCCAAGTCAACTTTGCTTTCCCTTTCTTTCCAGGGTAATAAATTATTTGGTTCACAGTTGGATTCTATTATTTCAACTGTTACTGGGGGGAAAGGAATTTTTTACCACAGGATAAAAAATCTAAAGGTAAATTTAGGTCTACTAATCGTTTTCGTTCCTTTCGTCACAATAAGGAACAAAAGCCTGATCCTTCCCCTACAGGAGCGGTATCAGTTTGGAAACCATCTCCAGTCTGGAATAAATCCAAGCCTTTTAGAAAGCCAAAGCCAGCTCCCAAGTCAACATGAAGGTGCGGCCCTCATTCCAGCCCAGCTGGTAGGGGGCAGATTACGATTTTTCAAAGAAATTTGGATCAATTCGATTCACAATCTTTGGATTCAGAACATTGTTTCACAAGGGTACAGAATAGGCTTCAAGATAAGGCCTCCTGCAAGAAGATTTTTTCTTTCCCGTGTCCCAGTAAATCCAGTGAAGGCTCAAGCATTTCTGAAATGTGTTTCAGATCTAGAGTTGGCTGGAGTAATTATGCCAGTTCCAGTTCTGGAACAGGGGCTGGGGTTTTACTCAAATCTCTTCATTGTACCAAAGAAGGAGAATTTCTTCAGACCAGTTCTGGATTTAAAAATATTGAATCATTATGTAAGGATACCAACATTCAAAATGGTAACTATAAGGACTATTCTGCCTTTTGTTCAGCAAGGGCATTATATGTCCACAATAGATTTACAGGATGCATATCTGCATATTCCGATTCATCCAGATCACTATCAGTTTCTGAGATTCTCTTTCCTAGACAAGCATTACCAGTTTGTGGCTCTGCCGTTTGGCCTAGCAACAGCTCCAAAGATTTTTACAAAGGTTCTCGGTGCCCTTCTGTCTGTAATCAGAGAACAGGGTATTGTGGTATTTCCTTATTTGGACGATATCTTGGTACTTGCTCAGTCTTCACATTTAGCAGAATCTCATACGAATCGACTTGTATTGTTTCTTCGAGAACATGGTTGGAGGATCAATTTACCAAAAAGTTCATTGATTCCTCAGACAAGGGTAACCTTTTTAGGTTTCCAGATAGATTCAGTGTCCATGACTCTGTCTCTGACAGACAAGAGACGTCTATAATTGGTTTCAGCTTGTCGAAACCTTCAGTCTCAGTCATTCCCTTCGGTAGCCTTATGCATGGAAATTCTAGGTCTTATGACTGCTGCATCGGATGTGATCCCCTTTGCTCGTTTTCACATGCGACCTCTTCAGCTCTGTATGCTGAACCAGTGGTGCAGGGATTATACAAAGATATCTCAATTAATATCTTTAAAACCGATTGTACGACACTCTCTGATGTGGTGGACAGACCACCATCATTTAGTTCAGGGGGCTTCTTTTGTTCTTCCGACCTGGACTGTGATTTCAACAGATGCAAGTCTGACAGGTTGGGGAGCTGTTTGGGGGTCTCTGACAGCACAAGGGGTTTGGGAATCTCCGGAGGTGAGATTACCAATCAACATTTTGGATTTTTCAGAGCTCTTCAGTCATGGCCTCTTCTAAAGAGAGAGTCGTTCATTTGTTTTCAGACGGACAATGTCACAACCGTGGCATATGTCAATCATCAAGGAGGGACTCACAGTCCTCTGGCTATGAAAGAAGTATCTCGAATACTGGTATGGGCGGAATCCAGCTCCTGTCTAATTTCTGTGGTTCATATCCCAGGTATAGACAATTGGGAAGTGGATTATCTCAGTCGCCAAACGTTACATCCGGGCGAATGGTCTCTTCACCCAGAGGTATTTCTTCAGATTGTTCAAATGTGGGGACTTCCAGAAATAGATCTGATGGCTTCTCATCTAAACAAGAAACTTCCCAGGTATCTGTCCAGATCCAGGGATCCTCAGGCGGAGGCAGTGGATGCATTGTCACTTCCTTGGAAGTATCATCCTGCCTATATCTTTCCGCCTCTAGTTCTTCTTCCAAGAGTGATTTCCAAGATTCTAAAGGAGTGCTCGTTTGTTCTGCTGGTGGCTCCAGCATGGCCTCACAGGTTTTGGTATGCGGATCTTGTCCAGATGGCCACTTGCCAACCGTGGACTCTTCCATTAAGACCAGACCTTCTATCGCAAGGTCCTTTTTTCCATCAGGATCTCAAATCCTTAAATTTGAAGGTATGAACATTGAACGCTTGATTCTCAGTCATAGAGGTTTCTCTGACTCTGTGATTAATACTATGTTACAGGCTCGTAAATCTGTATCTAGGAAGATATATTATCGAGTCTGGAAGATTTACATTTCTTGGTGTTTTTCTCATCATTTTTCTTGGCATTCTTTTAGAATTCCTAGAATTTTACAGTTTCTTCAGGATGGTTTGGATAAAGGTTTGTCTGCAAGTTCCTTGAAAGGTCAAATCTCTGCTCTTTCTGTTCTTTTCCACAGAAAGATTGCTAGTCTTCCTGATATTCATTGTTTTGTACAAGCTTTGGTTCATATAAAACCTGTTATTAAGTCAATTTCTCCTCCTTGGAGTTTTGAATTTGGTTCTGGGGGCTCTTCAAGCTCCTCCGTTTGAACCTATGCATTCGCTGGACATTAAATTACTTTCTTGGAAAGTTTTGTTTCTTCTGGCCATCTCTTCTGCTAGAAGAGTTTCTGAATTATCTGCTCTTTCTTGTGAGTCTCCTTTTCTGATTTTTCATCAGGATAAGGCGGTGTTGCGAACTTCTTTTAAATTTTTACCTAAGGTTGTGAATTCTAACAACATTAGTAGAGAAATTGTGGTTCCTTACTTGTGTCCTAATCCTAAGAATTCTAAGGAAAGATCGTTGCATTCTTTGGATGTAGTTAGAGCTTTGAAATATTATGTTGAAGCTACTAAAAATTTCCGAAAGACTTCTAGTCTATTTGTTATCTTTTCCGGTTCTAGGAAAGGTCAGAAGGCCTCTGCCATTTCTTTGGCGTCTTGGTTAAAGTCTTTGATTCATCATGCTTATGTCGAGTCGTGTAAAACTCCGCCTCAAAGGATTACAGCTCATTCTACTAGGTCAGTTTCTACTTCCTGGGCGTTTAGGAATGAAGCTTCGGTTGATCAGATTTGCAAAGCAGCAACTTGGTCTTCTTTGCATACTTTTACTAAATTCTACCACTTTGATGTGTTTTCTTCTTCTGAAGCAGTTTTTGGTAGAAAAGTACTTCAGGCAGCTGTTTCAGTTTGATTCTTCTGCTTATAATTTCAGTTTTTTTCATTATAAGATTTAAACTTTGTTTTGGGTGTGGATTATTTTCAGCGGAATTGGCTGTCTTTATTTTATCCCTCCCTCTCTAGTGACTCTTGCGTGGAAGATCCACATCTTGGGTATTCATTATCCCATACGTCACTAGCTCATGGACTCTTGCTAATTATATGAAAGAAAACATAATTTATGTAAGAATTTACCTGATAAATTCATTTCTTTCATATTAGCAAGAGTCCATGAGGCCCACCCTTTTTGTGGTGGTTATGATTTTTTTGTATAAAGCACAATTATTCCAATTCCTTATTTTTTTATGCTTTCGCACTTTTTTCTTATCACCCCACTTCTTGGCTATGCGTTAAACTGATTTGTGGGTGTGGTGAGGGGTGTATTTATAGGCATTTTGAGGTTTGGGAAACTTTGCCCCTCCTGGTAGGAATGTATATCCCATACGTCACTAACTCATGGACTCTTGCTAATATGAAAGAAATGAATTTATCAGGAAAGTTCTTACATAAATTATGTTTTACTTTTATAGAGGTGGACTGTACACAATCCATTACTCCTGAGAATTACTCTTCCTAACTCTTCCTTACCACTAGGAGGAGGCAAAGATTCTCATACTTCAAGAGCTCAATAGAACCCCTCCCACCTCACAGGTACCTCAGTCTTTACTTTCCCTCCGGTGGAGGTGATCAAAGAATGAAGATGTGCATTTGATTCTTCAGAGAGAGGGGTTTTCAGTCTATATTGAAGCCCAGTTTCCCCTCAGAGTACAGTGCTTGTCAGAGGGACGTATATGGAGATAGCACTTCTGCTTTTTGGATTATGAATGTCTGGTTAGTGCACATATGTCCTCAATCTCACGCATGTTGGGTTTGGCACGCTAATCACCTGTTCAACTGTCATTTTTTTCTGTTTGTTATTCAGTGCTGCTGAGCGTTATTGTGAAGATTATTTGTCCTTCTGTTTTGTTTTACAGCTCGGCTTAGCGCACCTTGTACTTGTAAGTCTTTTAAAGCTAATTTAGGGGGAACAATTTTTACATTACTTGAGAGCTTTTTTTTAAGGGGATATGATTGTTTTTGCTTTTGCTATTCCCAAAGCTATAATGGCTTATGATTCTGTCCCTATATCTACATTAGAAGCCGAGTCCCTTGAATACCTTCCTACCATTATTAAGTGTGTTTATTGAAAAAATGCTGATGTGACTCATGTTTTTCTATGTCAATGCGTTCAGACCAACCTAATGCTGCTTTTATGGGTATTACTGCTCCTTCTGTCCGTTCTTTACAGGAGAGTGCGACAGATATCACCAGGAGTGAAAAATCTCATCAAATCTGCTGTTTCTGAGGCACTGGCTGCTCTCTCGCCTTCAAGTAAGCATAAAAAGTCAGTTAAGATTTTACCTTCTACTAGTGCTATGTTCCCTGAAGTCAGGGATACTGTTTTTTCTTTAGAAAGGGAGGTTTCTTCAGATGATGAGAAGTCTTCCTCTGACGTTGAACCTGTACAAAGTTATTAAAACCTCTTTCAAAAGAGAATGAATATGTTAAATTTTAAATAAAAAAATTATTTAAAATTTAACATATTCATTCTCTTTTGAAAGAGGTTTTAATAACTTTAGGGGTTAAAGATTCTAAGGTTTCTGAGGATAAGCATTTTAATCATTTAAATAGATTTTTTAAACTGTTGCTAAGCTTCCTGAGGTTGTCTCTTATATGGTTTCTAGGGAATAGTCTAAGCCAGGTAATTCTTTTAATTCTTCTGCAAGGTTAAGGAAGTTATATCCTATATACCTGCTACTAATGTTGAATTGTGGGAAAATGTTCCTAAACTTGATGAGGCTATTTAAACTCTGGGTAAGCATACTACTATCCCTTTTGGAAAACAGTACCTCTTTTAAAGATCCTTTAGATAGGAAATTAGAATCCTTTCATAGAAGGGCCTTTTTTGCAAGCAGGGTATTTGCTTAGGCCAGCTATTTCTATTGCTAATGTCACTGCTGCTTAATCTTTCTGGTTATATAGTCTTTCAGAACAGTGTTCTAATGGCTCTGCTAGTAAAGATCATTTGGGTTTACTCAAAAGTGATACTTTCTTTATTTGTGAAGCTGTATTTAATGTTATGTGAATCAATATCAAAAGCATGTCTTTGGCAGTCCTAGTCGGAGGAGCATTATGGCTTAAAAGGACAGTGTGCACCAGTATATAACTGCATGTAATAGACACAACTATAAAAAAGAATATGCACAGATACTGATCTAAAAATCCAGTATAAAACCTTTTAAAAACTTACTTAAAAGCTCACAATTTAGCACTGTTGATGAGGCTAGGCTGGAACAACCACCCTCCTCTGCATATGAAAAAACATAAAGCAGAAATCTGTAGACATCAGTATACATCTGATACACTGGATTGGTTAGGACTTGGTTAAGAGTCTAAAAATCAGCACAATGTTATTAAAAAATAAGCAAAACTATACATTGTTACAAAAACAATCCCAGATGGGCTATATAAATGGATCATCTACAACACATTTATGCAAAGAAAAATATAGTGTACAATATACCTTTAATCCAGACTTTTATCTCTTTCTTTTCAGGGAAATACATTCGCCTAGATTACGAGTTTGGAGTTAGCCTTAAAAAGCAGCGTTGAGAGGTCCCAACGCTGCTTTTTAACACCCACTGGTATTACGAGTCAGACAGGAAAGGGTCTACCGGCTCACTTTTCTTCTGCGACTCGAGGCTACCGCAAATCCCCTTACGTCAATTGCGTATCCTATCTTTTTAATGGGATTTGCCTAACGCTGGTATTACGAGTCTTGGAAGAAATGAGCGGTAGAGCCTCTCCTGTCAAGACTTCTACCGCATTTAAAAGTCAGTAGTTAAAGGGACACTGAACCCAAATTTTTTCTTTTGTGATTCAGATAGAGCATGCAACTTAACAAACTTTCTAATTTACTCCTATTATCAATTTTTATTCGCTATCTTTATTTGAAAAAGAAGGCATCTAAGCTTTTTTCTTGGTTCAGAACTCTGGAGAGCACGTTTTTATTGGTGGATGAATTTATCCACCAATCAGCAAGGACAACCCAGGTTGTTCACCAAAAATGGGCCGGCATCTAAACTTACATTCTTGCATTTCAAATAAAGATACCAAGAGAATAAAGAACATTTGATAATAGGAGTAAATTAGAAAATTGCTTAAAATTTCATGCTCTACCTGAATCACGAAAGAAAAAAATTGGGTTCAGTGTCCCTTTAAGAGTTTTATGGGCTAACGCCAGAACATAAAACTCTTAACTAAAGTGCTACAAAGTACACTAACACCCATAAACTACCTATTAACCCCTAAACCACCCCCACCCCCCACATCGCAAACACTAAAATAAAATTATTTAACCCCTAATCTGCCGACCGGACATCACCGCCACTGTAATAAATATATTAACCCCTAAACCACCACACGCCCGCCTCGCAAACACTAGTTAAATTTTATTAACCCCTAATCTGCTGTCCCTAACATCGCCGACACCTACTTACATTTATTAACCCCTAATCTGCCACCTCCAATGTCGCCGCTACTATATTAAAGGTATTAACCCCTAAACCTAAGTCTAAACCTAACCCTAACCCCCCTAACTTAAATATAATTTAAATTAAACGAAATACATTTAACATAATTAAATAAATGTATCCTATTTAAAACTAAATACTTACCGATAAAATAAACCCTAAGCTAGCTACAATATAACTAATAGTTACATTGTAGCTAGCTTAGGATTTATATTTATTTTACAGGCAACTTTGTATTTATTTAAACTAGGTACAATAGTTATTAAATAGTTATTAACTATTTAATAACTACCTAGCTAAAATAATTACAAAATTACCTGTAAAATAAATCCTAACCTAAGTTACAATTACACCTAACACTACACTATCATTAAATAAATTACCTAAACTACCTACAATTAATTACAATTAAATTCAATAAACTAAATTACGAAAAAACAAACAAACACTAAATTACAGAAAATAAAAAAAGAATTACAAGAATTTTAAACTAATTACACCTAATCTAATCCCCCTAATAAAATAAAAAAGCCCCCCAAAATAATAAAATTTCCCTACCCTATACTAAATTACAAATAGCCCTTAAAAGGGCTTTTGCGGGGCATTGCCCCAAAGTAATCAGCTCTTTTACCTGTAAAAGAAAAATACAATACCCCCCCAACATTAAAACCCACCACCCAAAAAAATGCAATCAGCCAATAAGATTGAGCTCGCATTCTATTGGCTGATTGGAACAGCCAATAGAATGTGAGCTCAATCCTATTGGCTGATCCAATTTCTCACTGAAATTATTTACAAACAGCTTGTGCAATTATGGCACAAATGGTTGTAAATGCTTCTCTAGGATCCCCTTTGTTCAGAAATAGCAGACATATATGGCTTTGGTGTTGCTTTTTGGTAATTAGAAGGCAGCTAAATGCCGCTGCGCACCACACTTGTATTATGCCCAACAGTGATGTGGTTAATTAGGCAGCTTCTAGGGTTCATTTTAGCTTTATTGTAGAGATCAGCCTCCCACCTGACACATCCCACACCCTGAACCCTCTTTGACCCCCCTCAAACAGCTCTCTTCCCTCCCCCACCTCACAATTGTCACCGCCATCTTAAGTACTGGCAGTAAGTCTGCCACTACTAAAATAAAAATATATATTTCTTTCATGTAATTGGCAATTTGCTTTTTTCTCTATCAGAGGCCTATGCTTTTGCATTTTTTCCCATTCCTGAAACTGTCATATAAGGAAATAGATCATTTCTTTCATGTAATTGGCAAGAGTCCATGAGCTAGTGACATATGGGATATACAATCCTACCAGGAGGGGCAAAGTTTCCCAAACCTCAAAATGCCTATAAATACACCCCTCACCACACCCACAATTCAGTTTTACAAACTTTGCCTCCTATGGAGGTGGTGAAGTAAGTTTGTGCTAAGATTTCTACGTTGATATGCGCTTCTCAGCATTGTTGAAGCCCGATTCCTCTCAGAGTACAGCAAATGTCAGAGGGACGTGAAGGGAGTATCACTTATTTGAATACGATGATTTCCCTAACGGGGGTCTATTTCATAGGTTCTCTGTTATCGGTCGTAGAGATTCATCTCCTACCTCCCTTTTCAGATCGACGATATACTCTCAAATTTACCATTACCTCTACTAAAGAACTGTTTTAGTACTGGTTTGGCTATCTGCTATATGTGGATGGGTGTCTTTTGGTAAGTATGTTTTCATTTACTTAAGACACTCTCAGCTATGGTTTGGCACTTTATGCAAATTATATAAAGTTCTAAATATATGTATTGTACTTATATTTGCCATGAGTCAGGTTCATGAATTTCTTTCTGCAGACTGTCAGTTTCATATTTTAAGAAATTTGTTTCTTACCTGGGGTTTAGTCTTTTTCAATTTGACTACTTTTGCATTTGTGGGTATTAGGCCCGCGGGTGCGTCAAATGTTAGACTTTATTATGTCATTTTTGGCGCAAACTTTTTTGGCGTGGGAAATTACGTTTTTGACGCAACTTCGTCCTTTCCGGCGTCATACGTGACGTCGAGACCTTTCACACGGCGGCGTCATTAGTAACGCAAGTGTGTCATTTCTGGTCATTTTTGGTGCCAAAAAAGTTTTCGTTACGTTGTGCGCCATACTTGCCGCCAATTTTTCTTCATTATTTCAATACCCCATTGTTGTTTGCCTCCTGCTTTCTTTTCTATCAAGAGGCCTATGCTTTTGCATTTTTTCCCATTCCTGAAACTGTCATTTAAGGAAATAGATAATTTTGCTTTATATGTTGTTTTTTCTCTTACATTGAGCTAGATGTCCAAATCTGATCCTGTCTCTAAAGTTTCTGCTGGAACATTGCTGCCTGACATCGGTTCTACCAAAGTTAAGTGCATTTGTTGTAAAATTGTAGAAATTATTCCACAGAATGTCATTTGTAATAGTTGTCATGATAAACTTTTACATGCAGATAGTGTTTCCATCAGTAATAGTACATTGCCAGTTGCAGTTCCTTCAACTTCTAATGTGCATGATATACCTGTAAATTTTAAAGAATTTGTTTCTGAATCTATGATGAAGGCTTTGTCTGCATTTCCACCTTCTAATAAACGTAAAAGGTCTTTTAAAACTTCTCATTTAGCTGATGAAATTTCAAATGACCAACAACATAATAATTCATCCTCTTCTGATGAGGATCTATCTGAAACAGAAGATCCTTCCTCAGATATTGACACTGACAAATCTACTTATTTATTTAAAATAGAGTATATGCGTTCTTTATTAAAAGAAGTGTTAATTACTTTGGATATTGAGGTAACCAGTCCTATTGACGTTCAGTCTAATAAACGTTTAAATGCTGTTTTTAAACCTCCTGTGGTTTCTCCAGGTGTTTTTCCTATTCCTGAGGCTATTTCTGATATGATTTCTAGGGAATGGAATAAGCCAGGTACTTCCTTTATTCCTTCTTCAAGGTTTAAGATTGTATCCTTTACCAGCAAAATCTATAGAGTTTTGGGAAAAAATCCCCAAAGTTGATGGGGCTATTTCTACTCTTGCTAAACGTACCACTATTCCTATGGAAGATAGCACTTCCTTTAAGGATCCTTTAGATAGGAAGCTTGAATCTTATCTAAGGAAGGCCTATTTATATTCAGGTCATCTTCTCAGACCTGCTATTTCTTTGGGTGATGTTGCGGCTGCATCAACTTTCTGGTTGGAAAATTTAGCGCAACATGAATTGGATTCTGACATATCTAGCATTGTTCGCCTACTGCAACATGCTAATCATTTTATTTGTGATGCCATTTTTGATATTATCAAAATTGATGTTAGATCCATGTCTTTAGCTGTATTAGCTAGAAGAGCTTTGTGGCTTAAATCTTGGAATGCTGATATGACATCTAAATCTAGATTACTATCTCTTTCTTTCCAAGGTAATAATTTATTTGGTTCTCAGTTGGATTCTATTATTTCAACTATCACTGGAGGAAAAGGAGTTTTTTTGCCTCAGGATAAAAAACCTAAGGGTAAATCTAAGGCTTCTAACCGTTTTCGTTCCTTTCGTCAGAATAAGGAACAAAAACTCAATCCTCCTCCCAAGGAATCTGTTTCCAGTTGGAAGCCTTCCTCAAATTGGAATAAATCCAAGCCATTTAGGAAACCAAAGTCTGCCCCTAAGTCTGCATGAAGGTGCGGCCCTCATTCCAGCTCAGCTGGTAGGGGGCAGATTAAGGTTCTTCAATGATTTTTGGATACAATCTGTCCAAAATCATTGGATTCAGAGCATTGTCTCTCAAGGGTATCGAATAGGATTCAAAGTAAGACCCCCTGTGAGAAGATTTTTTCTCTCACACATTCCTGTAAATCCAGTAAAAGCTCATGCTTTTCTGAAGTGTGTTTCAGACCTGGAGTCTTCAGGGGTAATCATGCCAGTTCCTCCTCAGGAACAAGGTTTGGGGTTTTATTCAAACCTATTCATTGTACCAAAGAAAGAAAATTTGTTCAGACCAGTTCTGGATCTGAAAATTTTGAATCGTTATGTAAGAGTACCAACTTTCAAGGTGACTATAAGGACTATTCTGCCTTTTGTTCAGCAAGGACATTATATGTCCACAATAGACTTGCAGGATGCATACCTTCATATTCCGATTCATCCAGAACACTATCAGTTTCTGAGATTCTCTTTTCTAGACCAGCATTACCAATTTGTTGCTCTTCCATTTGGCCTAGCAACAGCTCCAAGAATCTTTTCAAAGGTTCTGGGTGCCCTACTATCTGTAATCAGAGAACAGGGTATTGCGGTGTTTCCTTATTTGGACGATATCTTGGTACTAGCTCAGTCTTTACATACTGCAGAATCTCACACGAATCAACTAGTGTTGTTTCTTCGGAAACATGGTTGGAGGATCAATTTACCAAAAAATTTCTTGATTCCTCAGACAAGGGTCACCTTTTTAGGCTTCCAGATAGATTCAGCGTCCATGACTCTGTCTCTAACAGACAAGAGACGTTTAAGATTGGTCGCAGCATGTCGGCTCCTTCAGTCTCAGTCATTCCCTTCAGTGGCTATGTGCATGGAAGTTTTAGGTCTCATGACTGCAGCATCGGACGCAATCCCCTTTGCTCGTTTTCACATGAGACCTCTACAGCTTTGTATGCTGAATCAATGGTGCAGGGATTATACAAAGATATCACAATTAATATCCTTGAATCCCAATGTACGACCCTCTCTGACATGGTGGATAGATCACCATCGTTTGGTTCAAGGGGCTTCTTTTGTTTGCCCAACCTGGACTGTGATCACAACAGATGTGAGTCTTTCAGGTTGGGGAGCTGTTTGGGGGTCTCTGACAGCACAAGGGTATTGGAAATCTCAAGAGGCGAGATTACCAATAAATATTTTAGAACTCCGTGCAATTCTCAGGGCTCTTCAGTTCTGGCCTCTACTAAAGAGAGAACCGTTCATTTGTTTTCAGACAGACAATATCACAACTGTGGCTTATGTCAATCATCAGGGTGGGACTCACAGTCCCCAAGCTATGAAAGAAGTATATCGGATACTTGCTTCGGCGGAATCCAGCTCCTGTCTAATCTCTGCGGTGCATATCCCAGGTGTAGACAATTGGGAGGCGGATTATCTCAGCCGCCAGACTTTACATCCAGGGGAGTGGTCTCTCCATCCAGATGTGTTTTCTCAGATTGTTCAGATGTGGGGGCTTCCAGAGATAGATCTCATGGCCTCTCATCTAAACAAGAAACTTCCCAGATACCTGTCCAGGTCCAGGGATGTTCAGGCGGAAGCAGTGGATGCGCTGACACTTCCTTGGTGTTATCAACCTGCTTAGATCTTCCCGCCTCTAGTTCTCCTTCCAAGAGTGATTTCCAAAATCATCATGGAACAGTCTTTTGTGTTGCTGGTGGCTCCAGCATGGCCACACAGGTTTTGGTATGCGGATCTGATTCAGATGTCCAGTTGCCCGCCTTGGCCACTTCCATTTCGGCCAGACCTACTATCTCAAGGTCCGTTTTTCCATCAGGATCTCAAATCATTAAATTTGAAGGTATGGAAATTGAACGCTTAGTTCTAAGTCATAGAGATTTCTCTGATTCAGTGATTAATACTATGTTACAAGCTCGTAAATCTGTCTCTAGAAAGATTTATTATAGAGTTTGGAAGACTTACATTTCATGGTGTTCTTCTCATAATTTCTCCTGGCATTCTTTTAGAATTCCTAGAATTTAGCAGTTTCTTCAGGATGGTTTAGATAAGGGTTTGTCTGCAAGTTCCTTGAAAGGACAAATCTCCGCTCTTTCTGTTTTATTTCACAGAAAAATTGCTATACTTCCTGATATACACTGTTTTGTACAGGCTTTAGTTCGTATTAAGCCTGTCATTAAGTCAATTTCTCCTCCTTGGAGTCTTAATTTGGTTCTGAGGGCTTTACAGGCTCCTCCATTTGAACCTATGCATTCTTTGGACATTAAACTACTTTCTTGGAAAGTGTTGTTCCTTTTGGCTATCTCTTCTGCTTGAAGAGTTTCTGAGCTATCTGCTCTTTCTTGTGAGTCTCCTTTTCTGATTTTTCATCAGGATAAGGCAGTTTTGCGGACTTCTTTTCAATTTTTACCTAAGGTTGTGAATTCTAACAACATTAGTAGAGAAATTGTTGTCCCTTCTTTATGTCCTAATCCTAAGAATTTGTTGGAGAGATCCTTACATTCTTTGGATGTGGTAAGAGCTTTAAAATATTATATGGAAGCTACTAAAAATTTCAGGAAGACTTCTAGTCTATTTGTTTTATTTTCTGGTCCTAGGAAAGGTCAGAAAGCTTCTGGTATTTCCTTGGCTTCTTGGTTGAAACTTTTGATTCATAAAGCTTATTTGGAGTCGGGTCAAACCCCGCCTCAGAGAATTACAGCTCATTCTACTAGATCAGTCTCTACTTCATGGGCTTTTAAGAATGAAGCTTCAGTTGATCAGATTTGCAAAGCAGCCACTTGGTCCTCTTTGCATACATTTACTAAATTCTACCATTTTGATGTATTTGCTTCTTCAGAAGCAGTTTTTGGTAGAAAAGTTCTTCAGGCAGCTGTTTCAGTTTGATTCTTCTGCTTTTTGATTTAAGTTTTTTTCTTTCCAAAGTGAAAATAACTTATTTTTGGGTTGTGGATTATTTTCTCAGCGGAATATGGCTGTTTTTGTTTTATTCCCTCCCTCTCTAGTGACTCTTGAGTGGAAGACTCCACATCTTGGGTATTGATATCCCATATGTCACTAGCTCATGGACTCTTGCCAATTACATGAAAGAAAACATAATTTATGTAAGAACTTACCTGATAAATTCATTTATTTCATGTAATTAGCAAGAGTCAATGAGCTAGTGACGTATGGGATATACATTCCTACCAGGAGGGGCAAAGTTTCCCAAACCTCAAAATGCCTATAAATACACCCCTCACCACACCCACAAATCAGTTTTACAAACTTTGCCTCCCATGGAGGTGGTGAAGTAAGTTTGTGCTAGATTCTACGTTGATATGCGCTTCGCAGCAGGCTGGTGCCCGGTTTTCCTCTTAGTGTGCAGTGAATGTCAGAGGGATGTGAAGAGAGTATTGCCTATTTGAATTCAATGGTCTCCTTCTACGGGATCTATTTCATAGGTTCTCTGTTATCGGTCGTAGAGATTCATCTCTTACCTCCCTTTTCAGATCGACAATATACTCTTATACACCATTACCTCTACTGATTCTCGTTTCAGTACTGGTTTGACTTTCTACTACATGTAGATGAGTGTCCTGGGGTAAGTAAGCCTTATTTTTTGTGACACTCTAAGCTATGGTTGGGCACTTTTATATAAAGTTCTAAATATATGTGTTTAAACATTTATTTGCCTTGATTCAGGATGATCAATATTCCTTATTTCAGACAGTCAGTTTCATTATTTGGGATAATGCATATGAATTAAGACATTTTTTCTTACCTTAAAATTTGATTTTTTTCCCTGTGGGCTGTTAGGCTCGCGGGGGCTGAGAATGCTTCATTTTATTGCATCATTCTTGGCACAGACTTTTTTGGCGCAAAAAAATTCTTTGTCATTTCCGGCGTCATACTTGTCACCGGAAGTTGTTCATTTTTGTTCCTTTCGTCAGAATAAGGAACAGAAGCCTGATCCTTCCCCTAAAGGAACAGTTTCTGTTTGGAAACCATCTCCAGTCTGGAATAAATCCAAGCCTTTTAGAAAGCAAAAGCCAGCTCCCAAGTCCACATGAAGGTGCGGCCCTCATTCCAGCACAGCTGGTAGGGGGCAGATTACGATTTTTCAAAGAAATTTGGATCAATTCGATTCACAGTCTTTGGATTCAGAACATTGTTTCACAAGGGTACAGAATAGGTTTCAAGGTAAGGCCTCCTGCAAGAAGATTTTTTCTTTCTCGCATTCCAATAAATCCAGTGAAGGCTCAGGCATTTCTGAAATGTGTTTCAGATCTAGAGTTGGCTGGAGTAATTGTGCCAGTTCCAGTTCTGGAACAGGGTCTGGGGTTTTACTCCAATCTATTCATTGTACCAAAGAAGGAGAATTCCTTCAGACCAGTTCTGGATTTAAAAATATTGAATCGTTATGTAAGGATACCAACATTCAAAATGGAAACTATAAGGACTATTCTGCCTTTTGTTCAGCAAGGGCATTATATGTCCACAATAGATTTACAGGATGCATATCTGCATATTCCTATTCATCCAGACCACTATCAGTTTCTGAGATTCTCTTTTCTAGACAAGCATTACCAATTTGTGGCTCTGCCGTTCGGCCTAGCAACAGCTCCAAGGATTCTCAGTCATAGAGGTTTCTCTGACTCCGTAATTAATACTATGTTACAGGCTGGTAAATCTGTGTCTAGGAAGATATATTATCGAGTCTGGAAGACTTACATTTCTTGGTGCTCTTCTCATCAATTTTCCTGGCATTCTTTTAGAATTCCTAGAATTTTACAATTTCTTCAGGATGGTCTGGATAAAGGTTTGTCTGCAAGTTCTTTGAAAGGACAAATTTCTGCTCTTTCTGTGTTGTTTCACAGAAAGATTGCTAATCTTCCTGATATTCATTGTTTTGTACAGGCTTTGGTTCGTATAAAACCTGTCATTAAGTCAATCTCTCCTCCTTGGAGTTTGAATTTGGTTCTGGGGGCTTTACAAGCTCCTCCGTTTGAACCTATGCATTCTCTGGACATTAAATTACTTTCTTGGAAAGTTCTGTTCCTTTTTGGCTATCTCTTCTGCTAGAAGAGTTTCAGAGTTATCTGCTCTTTCTTGTGAATCTCCTTTTCTGATTTTTCATCAGGATAAGGCGGTGTTGCGGACTTCATTTAAATTTTTACCTAAAGTTGTGAACTCTAACAACATTAGTAGAGAAATTGTGGTTCCTTCATTGTGTCCTAATCCTAAGAATTCTAAGGAAAGATCGTTGCATTCTTTGGATGTAGTTAGAGCTTTGAAATATTATGTTGAAGCTACTAAAGATTTACAAAAGACTTCTAGTCTATTTGTTATCTTTTCCGGTTCCAGGAAAGGTCAGAAGGCCTCTGCCATTTCTTTGGCATCTTGGTTAAAATCTTTGATTCATCATGCTTATGTCGAGTCGGGTAAAACTCCGCCTCAAAGGATTACAGCTCATTCTACTAGGTCAGTTTCTACTTCCTGGGCGTTTAGGAATGAAGCTTCGGTTGATCAGATTTGCAAAGCAGCCACTTGGTCTTCTTTGCATACTTTTACTAAATTCTACAATTTTGATGTGTTTTCTTCTTCTGAAGCAGTTTTTGGTAGAAAAGTACTTCAGGCAGCTGTTTCAGTTTGATTCTTCTGCTTATAATTTCAGTTTTTTTCATTATAAGATTAAAACTTTATTTTGGGGTGTGGATTATTTTTTCAGCGGAATTGGCTGTCTTTATTTTATCCCTCCCTCTCTAGTGACTCTTGCGTGGAAGTTCCACATCTTGGGTATTTATTATCCCATACGTCACTAGCTCATGGACTCTTGCTAATTACATGAAAGAAAACATAATTTATGTAAGAACTTACCTGATAAATTCATTTCTTTCATATTAGCAAGAGTCCACGAGGCCCACCCTTTTTTTGTGGTGGTTATGATTTTTTTTGTATAAAGCACAATTATTCCAATTCCTTATTTATATGCTTCGCACTTTTTTTCTTATCACCCCACTTCTTGGCTATTCGTTAAACTGATTTGTGGGTGTGGTGAGGGGTGTATTTATAGGCATTTTGAGGTTTGGGAAACTTTGCCCCTCCTGGTAGGAATGTATATCCCATACGTCACTAGCTCATGGACTCTTGCTAATATGAAAGAAATGAATTTATCAGGTAAGTTCTTACATAAATTATGTTTTCTTTCATATTGGCAAGAGTCCATGAGGTCAACCCTTTTTATGGTGGTTATGATTTTTTGTATAAAGCACAATTATTTCCAAATTTCCTTTGTTGATGCTTTCTACTCCTTTCTTTATCACCCCACTGCTTGGCTATTCATTAAACTGAATTGTGGGTGTGGTGAGGGGTGTATTTATAGGCATTTTGAGGTTTGGGAAACTTTGCCCCTCCTGGTAGGATTGTATATCCCATATGTCACTAGCTCATGGACTCTTGCCAATATGAAAGAAATGAATTTATCAGGTAAGTTCTTACATAAATTATGTTTTTGCTTTATATGTTGTTTTTCTCTTACATTGAGCAAGATGTCCCAATCTGATCCTGCCTCAGAAGTTTCTGCTGGAACATTGCTGCCTGACATCGGTTCTACCAAAGCTAAGTGCATTTGTTGTAAAAGTGTAGAAATTATTCCACCAAATGTCATTTGTAATAGTTGTCATGATAATCTTTTACATGCAGATAGTGTTTCCATCAGTAATAGTACATTGACATTTGCAGTTCCTTCAACTTCTAATGTACATGATATACCTGTAAATTTTAAAGAATTTGTTTCTGATTCTATTCTGAAGGCTTTGTCTGCATTTCCACCTTCTAATAAACGTAAAAGGTCTTTTAAAACTTCTCATTTAGCTGATGAAATTTCAAATGACCAGCAACATAATAATTTATCCTCTTCTGATGAGGATCTATCTGATTCAGAAGATCCTTCCTCAGACATTGACACTGACAAATCTACTTATTTATTTAAAATAGAGTATATGCGTTTTTTATTAAAAGAAGTGTTAATTACTTTGGATATTGAGGTAACCAGTCCTATTGACGTTCAGTCTAATAAACGTTTAAATGCTGTTTTTAAACCTCCTGTGGTTTCCCCAGGGGTTTTTCCTATTCCTGAGGCTATTTCTGATATGAGTTCTAGGGAATGGAATAAGCCAGGTACTTCCTTTATTCCTTCTTCAAGGTTTAAAAAATTGTGTCCTTTACCAGCAAAATCTATAGAGTTTTGGGAAAAAATCCCCAAAGTTGATGGGGCTATTTCTACTCTTGCTAAACGTACCTCTATTCCTATGGAAGATAGTACTTCCTTTAAGGATCCTTTAGATAGGAAGCTTGAATCCTATCTAAGGAAGGCCTATTTATATTCAGGTCATCTTCTCAGAGATGCTATTTCTTTGGCTGATGTTGCGGCTGCCTCAACTTTCTGGTTGGAGAATTTAGCGCAACGAAAATTGGATCCTGACATATCTAGCACTACTCACCTACTGCAACATGCTAATAATTTTATTTGGGATGCCATTTTTGATATTATCCATGTCTTTAGCTGTATTAGCTAGAAGAGCTTTGTGGCTTAAATCTTGGAATGCTGATATGACATCTAAATCTAGATTACTATCTCTTTCTTTCCAAGGTAATAATTTATTTGGTTCTCAGTTGGATTCTATTATTTCAACTATCACTGGAGGAAAAGTAGTTTTTTTGCCTCAGGATAAAAAACCTAAGGGTTTTCGTTCCTTTCGTCAGAATAAGGAACAAAAACTCAATCCTCCTCCCAAGGAATCTGCTTCCAGTTGGAAGCCTTCCTCAAATTGGAATAAATCCAAGCCATTTAGGAAACCAAAGTCTGCCCCTAAGTCTGCATGAAGGTGCGGCCCTCATTCCAGCTCAGCTGGTAGGGGGCAGATTAAGGTTTTTCAAGGATTTTTGGATAAAATCTGTCCAAAATCATTGGATTCAGAATATTGTGTCTCAGGGGTACAGAATAGGATTCAGAGTAAGACCGCCTGTGAGATTTTTTTCTCTCATGCATTCCAGCAAACCCAGTAAAGGCTCAGGCTTTCCTGAAGTGTGTTTCAGACCTGGAGTTATAAGGGGTAATCATGCCAGTTCCGTTCAGGAACAGGGTCTGGGATTTTATTCAAATCTATTCATTATCCCAAAGAAAGAAAATTCATTCAGACCAGTTTTGGATCTGAAAATTTTGAATCGTTATGTAAGAGTACCAACTTTCAAGATGGTGACTATAAGGACTATTCTGCCTTTTGTTCAGCAAGGACATTATATGTCCACAATAGACTTGCAGGATGCATACCTTCATATTCCGATTCATCCAGAACACTATCAGTTTCTGAGATTCTCTTTTCTAGACAAGCATTACCAATTTGTTGCTCTTCCATTTGGCCTAGCAACAGCTCCAAGAATCTTTTCAAAGGTTCTGGGTGCCCTACTATCTGTAATCAGAGAACAGGGTATTGCGGTGTTTCCTTATTTGGACGATATCTTGGTACTAGCTCAGTCTTTACATACTGCAGAATCTCACACGAATCAACTAGTGTTGTTTCTTCGGAAACATGGTTGGAGGATCAATTTACCAAAACGTTTCTTGATTCTGCAGACAAGGGTTAGCTTTTTAGGTTTCCAGATAGATTCAGACAAGAGATGTTTAAAATTGGTCGCAGCATGCTGGCACCTTCAGTCTCAGTCATTCCCTTCAGTGGCTATGTGCACTACAGCTTTGCATGCTGAATCAATGGTGCAGGGATTATACAAAGATATCACAATTAATATCCTTGAATCCCAATGTACGACACTCTCTGACATGGTGGATAGAACACCATCGTTTGGTTCAAGGGGCCTCTTTTGTTCGGCCAACCTGGACTGCGATCTCAACAGATGCAAGTCTATCAGGTTGGGGAGCTGTTTGGGGATCTATGACAGCACAAGGGGTTTGGAAATCTCAAGAGGCGAGATTACAAATAAATATTTTAGAACTCCGTGCAATTTTCAGGGCTCTTCAGTTTTGGCCTCTGCTAAAGAGAGAACCGTTCATTTGTTTTCAGACAGACAATATCACAACTGTGGCTTATGTCAATTATCAGGGTGGGACTCACAGTCCCCAAGCTATGAAAGAAGTATCTCGGATACTTGCTTGGGCGGAATCCAGCTCCTGTCTAATCTCTGCGGTGCATATCCCAGGTGTAGACAATTGGGAGGCGTATTATCTCAGCCGCTAGACTTCTTGATAAAGCCCAGAAGGGTGAAACGCGTTGAATGGGACCTGCTACACTCTACTAAACTTCATTTACTACTGTCACAAAGCTGTGAGACCCTGCAACTTTAAACTTTTCTCCTGACCCTGCAAGTTAAAATCTACCTTTGGTAACTTCAGGGAATACGGTGTTACTGCTAAACACTGACCAAAGATTTCTTCAAACCTTAAGAAGTCTGAGGGAACCCAGATGAAAACAATATTTGGGCTATAAGAAGAAAGGAAAACAAAAAAAAGGATAACTACATCACCAGAACGGATCATCACCCCTGACCTCTGAATCAAAGAGAAGGTCAGGTGACTTATCAGAAGCACCAGGAACAAACAGTCTGTGAATCCCTCACAGTGAAGAATATCAGCGGTTGCAACCAGGACAGATTAAGGTACCTCTACACTAATTTGCACCACGTTTTTTAAAACACGCAAACTGAACTTTAAAGACATCAAGGTATTCATCTGTTAAATTAACCATTTCCATTAACCACGATTGCTTTGGCACCTAAATCAGAATAACGGCTGTTTTTTGCCTTTTTAACTATCCAGCACACCTGAGCCAATTATATGTCCAAGGAAAGTAACTGTGTAACTTTATAACTGTATTTGTTACTGAAGAACTGTAAAGCTGTTAGAATTGATACATTTGTGCCTTTTAAAAATTCAATTCACCATTTATCTTAGAAATTTGTTGCTTGCCATATGTTATCTATAGAATTAATTCCTCTATACCTGGAATTCTAGGATTATATGGTTCTAGTCTGTTTTTATAAGTGTTGTATAAGGGAGATGTCCCTTTATTAATTAGGAAAAACATTTGCTGTTGTTTTTATGTGTTATAAGAATTTTTAAATAATCTAGATTGTATAAAACATAAATTAGATTGGTATCATCATTTCCTAGCTTTTTTTAGCGCTGCTAAATAAACCCCATTTTAGTTCGTATTAAGCCTGTCATTAAATCAATTTCTCCTCCTTGGAGTCTTAATTTGGTTCTGAAGGCGTTACAGGCTCCTCCATTTGAGCCTATGCATTCTTTGGACATTAAACTACTTTCTTGGAAAGTGTTGTTCCTTTTTGCTATCTCTTCTGCTAGAAGAGTTTCTGAGCTATCTGCTCTTTCTTGTGAGTCTCCTTTTCTGATTTTTCATCAGGATAAGGCAGTTTTGCGGACTTCTTTTCAATTTTTACCTAAGCTTGTGAATTCTAACATTAGTAGAGAAATTATTGTCCCTTCCTTATGTCCTAATCCTAAGAGATATCCTTACATTCTTTGGATGTGGTAAGAGCTTTGAAATATTATGTGGAAGCTACTAAAGATTTCAGGAAGACTTCCATACTATTTGTTTTATTTTTTGGTCCTAGGAAAAGTCAGAAGGCTTCTGCTAGTTCCTTGGCTTCTTGGTTGAAACTTTTGATTCATCAAGCTTATTTGGAGTCGGGTCAGGCCCCGCCTCAGAGAATTACAGCTCATTCTACTAGATCAGTTTCCACTTCGTGGGCTTTTAAGAATGAAGCTTCAATTGATCAGATTTGCAAAGCGGCAACTTGGTCCTCTTTGCATACATTTACTAAATTCTACCGTTTTGATGTATTTGCTTCTTCGGAAGCAGTTTTTGGTAGAAAAGTTCTTCAGGCAGCTGTTTCAGTTTGATTCTTCTGCTTTTGATTTAAGTTTTTTCTTTCAAAGATGAAATAAACTTATTTTTGTTTTGGGTTGTGGATTAATTTTTTCAGCGGAATATGGCTGTTTTTATTTTTATTCCCTCCCTCTCTAGTGACTCTTGAGTGGAAGACTCCACATCTTGGGTATTGATATCTCATATGTCACTAGCTCATGGACTCTTGCCAATTACATGAAAGAAAACATAATTTATGTAAGAACTTACCTGATAAATTCATTTCTTTCATATTGGCAAGAGTCCATGAGGCCCACCCTTTTTATGGTGGTTATGTTTTTTTGTATAAAGCACAATTATTTCCAAATTTCCTTTGTTGATGCTTTCTACTCCTTTCTTTATCACCCCACTGCTTGGCTATTCGTTAAACTGAATTGTGGGTGTGGTGAGGGGTGTATTTATAGGCATTTTGAGGTTTGGGAAACTTTGCCCCTCCTGGTAGGATTGTATATCCCATATGTCACTAGCTCATGGACTCTTGCCAATATGAAAGAAATTAATTTATCAGGTAAGTTCTTACATAAATTATGTTTTATTTTTCTTAAATTGATTCTGATCCCCCCCTCCCATACAGCTCTCTAAATCCAACCCTCTCTACCTATTTACCGTCATCTAGGGTACTGGCAGCTTTCTGACAGTACCCAGTTTGCCCCCAAAAAATGTGTGATTTTTTTATTCTTAATATAATAATATATTTCTGTAGTGTAGCTGCCCCCCCCTCAATATCCTACCTCCCTCCCCCTCCCAGATCCCTTACACAACATCGAGGATGTCCCCACCATGGGCTTCTTGCAAAAAAATGTACGCAAAGATCTTGATTTTTCCGCACCCACCCGTCCCCCCGGACGCTTCCGTCTAGTGAGGCGCAGATGTGAGACACTGGAACAGGATGCCGGTACATCGATGGGCCACCCACCCACCTCCCTACTGCTGCTCCCACCCACCAACGATCGGCACCATCAATGCCCGATGCAGAGAGGGCTACAGATTGTCTCTATCTTCATCTGTGGATACAAAAAGGGATTACTGTGATGCCTCAATACCGAGGCATCACTGCAACCCCTTGAAAGCAGTTGGAAGCGATCAGGATCGCTTCCACTGCTTGAAACCCTTGAGGATGTACAGGGTACGTCCTTGGTCAGTAACTGACATTTTTTGTAGGACATACCCTATACGTCCTTGGTCCTTAAGGGGTTAATAAAGTCCTTGGTAACTAAAGGTGCTATATATATAGGCTGACCATATTGCCGCTTTAAGAAGGAACACATATGAAAAATACATATGTGAGGGTTCTTATACAAAACCATTTCTTTAAACAGCCCTGACATATGTATTTTTCATATGTGTACCTTTTTAAAGCGGCAATATGGTCAGCCTATATATATATAGTATAATCTATATAAAAATAGAATGGAAATTGAACCATTCTCAGATTATATAGATTATACATAGCACCTATAGTTCTCATAGTTTATAAATTTACCCAACATAAGGACTTGTTTTAAATAACATCAGGACTGTTGGTAGCTATATATAGCACAGTGTAATTTTTATTTCTGTATTCTGGCCCCATACATGACCAGTGATATCAGGGCTGTTACAGAATTAAGAAATAAAATAAAATAAATTACACTGTGCACTATATAGCTACCAACAGTCCTGATTTTATTTAAAGGGCCAGTCAACACCAGTTTTTGTTGTTGTTGAAAAACATAGATTATCCCTTTATTACCCATTCCCCAGTTTTGCATAACCAACACAGTTATATTAATATACTTTTTTTCCTCTGTGATTACCTTGTTTCTAAGCATCTACAAACTGGCCCCTTATTTCAGTAGTTTTGACTGACTTGCATTTTAGCCAATCATTGTTCACTCATAGGTAACTTCACGTGCATGAGCTCAATGTTATCTATATGAAACACATGAACTAATGCCATCTAGTGTTGAAAAACTGGCAAAATGCATTCAGATTAGAGGCGGCCTTTAAGGTCTAAGAAATTAGCATATGAACCTCCTAGGTTGAGCTTTCAGCTAAGAAAACCAAGAGAACAAAGGAAAATTGGTGATAAACGTAAATTGGAAAGTTATTTAAAATTAGATGCCCTATCTGAATCATAAAAGTTGATTTCGGACTTGACTTTCTCTTTAAAACAAGTCCTTATGTTGGGTAAGTCATATAATCTATATAATCAGAGAATGGTTTATGTTCCATTCTTTTATTCTAAAGAGTATATATAGCACCTTTATTAGTTCTCATAGTTTACTAATTTAACAAACATAAGGACTTGTTTAACCCTTTCATGACAGGGTCATAATGTCTACATCGGAACGATGTCGCGATTGTGCATGCGATTGCGAGATTTCAATTATGGGATCAGGTCTGGGGGGCGTCCCTATAACGCTAGGAACGCCCTCCAAACCGCGATCAAATCCAGGAAGCGCAGTTGGCTTCAGGACATCCAACGGCTATGACGTTGTATTTTGTCCTAACAGCGCTAAATCCCAGTGCCGTTTGGATGGAATACAACGGCATAACAGTGGTAAATTTTAAAATAAAATCAGGACTGTCAATTGGGTTCATGTGAGTGGACATGGATGTGTTTTGAAACTTTCAATAAAAGTTTGATTAATTTATTTTATTGAATTAAAGTTTAAAAATATTTAAATTCTTGAAAACAATTAAGTGTATTATTAATACAAATAAAGATAAAAAATATTTTTACATTTAAAAAAAAAAGAAGTAATTTGTAAGATGGCTGTTGAAGGGGTGGTGATGTGATAATTAATCATGAGTTCCTGCTTGTGTATTTGGTATATACATATAAAATGTATTCCTAAACCCTTCCCATTTTTAATTTGAGTGTTCAGTGGCTTTATTTTATTTTATTTTATTTGTTTTTTTCTGCTTTATTTTATTCTATAGAAAAACATTTTTCATAGAAAATGGCCTTTTCGCAACAGTGTGGTTGGGATGCAGATATTCTGTTTGTTTTGGAAGTTGAAAAAAGACCTTGTCTTTACGACATGCGAATAAAAGAATATCACAATCAGAACTTCCGGCAAATGGCATGGAAAGAAATCAGCGAAATTTTAAATATCCCAGGTACAGTATTCCTGTTTGTATGGAGATCTTTCATAGAATAGTCCTAAAAGTGTTTGTTATAAAAAGTGTAACTTAAACAATGTTACCATAATTAAGTAAATAAATATTTTTGTTTACTTATTTTGTTATGCAGAAGCCGCTTGTCCTGCCAAGTGGAAGTCCATAAGAGACAAATACCTCCGAATTTATAAAAAAAGTGGATCGGGAGCAGACGTTATAATAGAAGATCCCACATGGATTGTGAGCAAATATCTGAGTTTCATCAATCCTTGTTTAAAACCAAAAAGGTAAAACTTCCTATATCATTGTATTAAAGTTATAATCTTAATTTCTGTATTTAATTATTTTATTATATAATAAATAGAAATTGTTTAATAATTATTATAAATTCAGTTTATTATATTATTTATGAAAAATGTATTAAAACCATATTATCTTTTTCTTTAGGACTACAGGAAACTTTAGTGAGTTTCTATCAAGAGAAACTCCTCAGACCTCCCAGTCAGAGACATCAATGCAGGAGGACACCTATATGCTATCAGGCACAGTGCAGGACATGACTGAAACCATCATAATGGAAAACCCAAGTTTGGAGACTTATATTGAGTTAAATCCAGTTGTCACCGACAGCGCAGAAATAGCTTCACAGAGTTCCGACATGACAGGTTGGTGGTCAATTAAAATTTAGGATTGTTACAGTGCAGTATAATCAGGGTAAGAATATTGCATTTACAGCAAAAATATTTTTATGTGCTTTCAGATTCTGCTACAACTTCAAGAGATGCTGTTCCAGGAAAATGAAAACGTGTTCAGCAAAGCACTATGGAAAAGGTTTTGGAAGCTTTAAAAGCACCGATTATTGTTCCTTCAAACCAATCAACCATGGAGTCGGATGCAGACAGGCTGTTTCTATTAAGTCTCTTACCTGATTTTATGAAGATTAATCCGCGCATTAAAAATAATGTTAAAATTGAAATCATTAAATTAATAGATGATGCACAAGAACATTGATGCACCGGTTCTGAATGTGTACAAATGTTACTTGCATTTTGTTTAAAAATAATATTCAAAGTTTTGTTATTATTTTTTGCATTCAGTTTACATTAACTACATGCCAATGTAGTTTACAGTATATATATATATATATATATATATATATATATATATATATATATATATATATATATATATATATATATACCTGTATAGTATATTTTCTTTTAATTTGTTATTTCTAACTGGTTCTAGAGTGTGTTTAACAGTTATAATATTGTAAAAAAATGTATCTATATATTTTAATAAAATCAATTGCCAATAACTATTTTTTTTTGTTTTGTTTATGTATGTGAGTCAGTGTTTGGGCCCCCATACACAACAGTCATTAGCATACATAAATAAAAACAAATAGTTATTGGCAATTGATTTTTGAATAGTTAAACATTTATGTATATATAATAAAAATAATTTCAAGCTTTGAAACTGTTTTGCATTAACTAAATGCACTTTATTAAACAAATAAATTAAAAGTTTTTATACAATAAATGTGTCATTTCAACAAAATGTGCCTTGCCCTCATTCGATGTAAAATACTTCACAAACGTTTCTCTTGTTTGATCTGCTACTTTACTATAGTTATTGGCACCCTGCCTACATAATCCATGGACACGATCTGCATCCACTTCTTGCCTCCATCGTCCAGATATTATATTTCCATTTGCTTCCTCCACATCCATATAGCAGTACCTTCTTCTCTCCAGTTCCATTACAGCTTCCTCTACTCTGATGTAGTTGTGCAATGCACAAATGCTTTTTACTACAGTTTCTGCATTATCAGGATGCATGTACAATGAATCCAAAATTGGTCTCCATTTTGCACAACAGATGCCAAACACATTTTCAGAGATCCGCCTAGCTCTTGATAGTCTTCTGTTGAAGATGATTTGATCTTCTTTAATTTCTTTTTTAGGGAAAGGCCTCATGAGGTTTTTGAGTAGTGGGAATGCTTCATCAGCAACAATAACAGGTGGAACAACTATGGATGTCCCCGGTATCTTGCATGCAGGAGGCAAATCAGCATTTCCAGCAATAATTGCCTTCCCAAAACTACTTTCAGAAAAAACTCCACCACCACTTTGTTTTCCGTATTCCCCTACATCAACAATTATATATTTGTAGTTAGCATCACGAAGTGCCAGCAGTACAATAGAGTTGGAATCCTTGTAGTTGTACCACATGGATCCAGCATTGGGTGGGGCTTGAATATACACATGCTTCCAGCCATTGCCCCTAAAAAAATGTAATAATACATTTATTATTTTGATATTTTGAATACATTAAAATTCATGATTTATTAAAATTGAATAAACAATTCATACCTATACACATGGGAAACTGCCATTTCTCCCAGAACTCAAAGCAGATTATCTTCCACATTTCCTGGTTTGGAACAGGCATGTATACTGGCCACAAAACATCCCACAGTGCTGCTGCAGTATCTGGAATGATCTGTCCAACTGTTGTTCTACCACAACGGAATGCCAAACCGATACTTGGATATGATTCTCCAGTGGCCAAAAATTTTAATGTAATTGCCAGCCTTTGAGCAGGATTGATAGATTGAAGGAAATTTGTGTCTTGTCTCTAAATTCTTGGTCCTACTAATGTCAGCAGCTTGTCAAAATGTTCTTGACACATTCTGAAATACAAGTAGTGGCTTTCATCATCATTTAATCGCATTTCCTGAATCAGATTATTAAAGACCCCTTGTTGGGCCCTTCGTTGGTAAATGGGCCTTATCCACCATCTTCTGGTATTTCGCTGAAGCAGGGAGTCTATAAGGAGAGCAGCTAAAATCTGTCTCCTCCTTCCCTGAGTTATTACCTATAATGACATCATTTAGTTTATTGAAGCATAATTTTAAAGGGAAAGTTTACTCAAATAAATTCTCCCCTTTAATTTGTTCCCAATGATCCACTTTACCTGCTGGAGTGTATTCAATTGTTTACAAGTATTTTCATTACCCTTATATTAGCATTTGAAATAGTTTATTTTGCCTGTGGTATTCACACCTATCCTGAAAGATTTTGGCATTAAAGGGACATGAAACCCAAAAATGTTCTTTCATGATTCAGATAGAGAATACAATTTTCAACAACTTTCCAGTTTACTTCTATTATCAAATTTGCTTCATTCTCTTGGTATCATTTGTTGAAGGCGCAGCAATGCACTACTGGTTACTGACTGAACACATGGGTGAGCCAATGACAATTGTTATATATATGCAGCCACCAATCAGCAGCTAGAACCTAGGTTCTTTGCTGCTCCTGAGCTTGCAAAGATAAACCTTTCAGCAGAGGATAACAAGAGAAGGAAGCAAATAAAATAATAGAAGTAAATTGGAAAGTTGTTTAAAATTGTATTCTCTATCTGAATCACCAAAGTAAATTTTTGTGTGCCATGTCCCTTTTAAGGCCAAGCTGTGTAAACACAGCCAGCAGAATAAATTACACTCCCAGTGGGGTGCAGAAGAGATAAGGTAATAAAATGTTAACTTTCCATTGTTCTCTCGAAGTATTGGTGTTTGGTTACCTTACAGATATAAGATAAGGAAGTAGGCATATGTACACAATTTGACAAAGTAATGAGATCTAATTATACCTACAAGCTCAACACTTTTTATTAGTTTGTGGCCTCAAAAACACAAATCCAGTCATTTATATACACAAATAAACCTTAAAAAGAAAATATCATACATTTTATATTCTGCAGCTGGTTAAAAAGTAATTGTAAACATATTTTATAGTATACTGTCCCTTTAATGTATATTTGTAATTTGATTACATAAAACACAAATTTATTAACCGGACTCAACCACTCAGTAGAGATATCCATCAGTAGCAGAATCTGTAGAGGTAAACATGAAAAACTACAGACAGTACAGACAATTGTGTAGACAAGCTACGAGGCGGTGCAGCGCGAAGTGAAGCTTGCAAACTTTTCTTGCTGCTTTGCTTTGCATCGCCTCGCACCGCATCGCTTGTAGTGTGTCACAGCCTTTAGGTGTAATTGTAACTTAGGTTAGGATTTATTTTACAGGTACTTTTGTATTTATTTTAGCTAGGTAGTTATTAAATAGTTAATAACTATTTAATAACTATTGTACCTAGTTAAAATAAATACAAAGTTGCCAGTAAAATAAAAATAAATCCTAAAATAGCTACAATGTAACTATAAGTTATATTGTAGCTAGCTTAGGGTTTATTTTATAGGTAAGTATTTAGTTTTAAATAGCAATAATTTATTTAATTGTAGTTATTTTATTTAGATTTAATTAAATTATATTTAAATTAGGGGAGTGTTAGGGTTAGACTTAGGTTTAGGGGTTAATAACTTTATTATAGTGGCGTCGACGTTTGCGGCGGCGGCACATTAGAGGTTAATTTATTTAATATAGTTGCGGCGAAGTGGGGGGGGGGCAGATTAGGGGTTAATAACTATAATGTAGGTGTCGGCGATGTTGGGGGCAGCAGATTAGGGGTTTATAAGTATAATGTAGGTGGCGGCGGTGTCCGGAGCGGCAGATTAGGGGTTAATAGTATAATGCAGGTGGCGACTATTTCGGGACGGCAGATTAGGGGTTAATACATGTAATATTAGGGGTGTTTAGACTCGGGGTTCATGTTAGGGTGTTAGGTGTAGACATATTTTTTATTTTCCCATAGGAAACAATGGGGCTGCATTAGGAGCTGAACGCTGCTTTTTTGCAGGTGTTAGGTTTTTTTTCAGCCAGCTCAGCCCCATTGTTTCCTATGGGGAAATCGTGCACGAGCATGTTTAGCCAGCTTACCGCTACCGTAAGCAACGCTGGTATTGAGGTGAGATGTGGAGCTAAATTTTGCTATACGCTCACCTTTTTTGCGGCTGACCCCAGGTTTAAACCTGTAATACCAGCGCTGGCTTAAGGGAGCGGTGGGAAAAAAAAGGAGCGTTAGACCCGCAAGCCTTACCGACAAAAACTTGTAATCTAGCAAATTGTTTGGTTCTGATTAAGAATATATCATCTATAGACATCTATCCTTCCTACCAAAACTGCATGAAGGTGCGGCCCCCGATCTAGAAGTTCTAGTAGGGGGCAGGTTATGACTTTTTCAGGAGTCTTGGTTTCAGTCTTTTCCGGATCCCTGGGTTCTGAATAGGATTCAGAACAAGGCCCCCCAGAGGAAGTTTTTTTTTCTGTCCAATGTTCCAAGGAATCCCTTGAAGGCTCAAGCCTTCTTTCAGTCAGTTTCGGATCTGGAAACTATGGGAGTGATTGTGTCAGTTCTTTTGCAGGAAGAAGGGAAGGGATTTTATTCAAATCTCTTCATTGTTCCAAAAAAGAAGGTACTTTCAGACCAGTCCTGGTTTGAAGAATTCCTTCTTTCAAAATAGAAACTATTCCGACTTTTCTGCCTTTTGTTCAGCAAGGACAGTTTATGTCCACAAAAGATTTAAAGGATGCTTATCTTCATGTTCCGATCCACAAAGATTTATCCAAAGGTTTGCCTTTCTAGAGAAGCATTTTCAGTTTGTGGCATTATCATTTGGCCTGGCTCCAGCTCCAAAAATTTTTACAAAGATTTTGGGTGCCCTATTGATCAGATCTCAGGAATTTGCAGTGTTTCCTTACATGGACGGTATATTTTGGTTCAACTCGATCTTTACCCTTAGCAGAATCTCACACCAACAGGATGTTGTTGTTTCTTCAACGACATGATTGGAGGATCAGTTTTTCAAAGAGTTTTTTGGCTGCTCAGACAAAGGTTACTTTTTTGGGATTTCACATAGATTCAGTCTCCATGAGTCTTTCTCTAACAGAGCAGAGAAGGTTAAAATTGGTTTGACTTGTCTGAAACTTCAGTCCTTTTCAATTCTTCCTGTTGCTCTTTGTATCGAGGTTCTGGGTCTCATGATTGCAGATTCAGATGCAATTCCTTTTGCTCTATTTTACATGAAATCTCTTCAGGTTTGTATGCTTCGTCAGTGGTGCAGGGATCATACTCGGCTATCTCAAAGGAATTTTCTGCATCCCAGTACAATTCATTCTCTGACTTGTCAGCTGTATCATCAGTTCATTATTTGGGGGGCTTCTTTTACTCGTCCTACCTGGACTGTGATCACTACAGATGCAAGCCTTTTAGGTTGCGGAGCAGTTTTTTTGTTTTGGGGGGGGGGGTCGCTGAGAGCACAAGGAGTTTGAGATTCTCTGGAGGCGAGGTTGCCATTAAATATTCTGGAACTCTGTGCCATTTTCAGGGCTCTTCAGATTTGGCCTCTGTTGAAAAGAGAGTCTTATCTCTGTTTCCAAACAGACAGTATCACAGCAGTGGCTTATGTCAACCATCAGGGGGAACCCACAATTCTCTAGCTATGAGGGAAGTGTCTTGAATTCTCTCATGGGCAGAAATAAATTCCTGTCTAGTCTCTGTTATTTATGTTCCAGGAGTGAACAACTGGGAAGCAGACTTTCTCAGTCATTAATCTCTATATCCAGGGGAATGGTCTCTTCACCAGATTGTGAATCTTTGGGGAAATTGTGGATCTTCTCATTTGAACAACAAACTTCCCAGGTACTTTACGAGGTCCAGGTACCTTCAGGCAGAGTTTGAGGATGCTCTAGTAGCTCCTTGGTCATTTCAGCTTGCTTATCTGTTTCCTTATCTGGTTCTTCTTCCCAGAGTGATCTCCAAGATAAGCCTAGAGAAACCTTTAATAATCCTGATTTCACCAGCTTGGCCTCACACGATTTGGTATGCATATCTGGTTCAGCCTTTGCCTCTTCCTCTGTGGTCAGACTTTCTGTCTCAAGGTCCGTTTTTCCATCCGGATATCAAGTCTCTGAACTTGATGGCATGGAAAGTGAACGGTTAGTCTTTAGACATAGAGGTTTATCTGAGTCTATGATTGAAACCTTAATTCAGGCTCGTAAGCCTGTAACTAGGAAGATTTATCATAAGATTTGGATGACCTGTATTTCTTGGCACATTGATCATGGTTTTTCCTGCCATTCTTTTAGAATTCCTATGATATTGCAGTTTTTACAGGATGATCTGCATAAGGGCCTATCTGCCAGTTTTCTGAAGGGGCAGATTTCAGCTCTTTCAGTTTTGTTTCATAGAAAGATTGCTAATCATCCTGATATTCATAGTTTTGTTCAGTCTTTAGTTTGTATTAATTAATGCATAAGGTGCATGTTAAACTGCTTTCTTGGAAGATTTTATTCCTTTAAGCTCTCTCTTCTGCTAGAAGAGTTACCGGCTCTTTCCTGTGAGCCTCATCTTATTTTTCATCAGGTTAAGGCAGTGTTACGGACTAAATTTTGACTTTTTGACAAAAGTTGTTTATTCAGACAATATCAGTAGTTGTTCCTTCTTGTTGTCCTAATCCTGGTTAGATCATTTAAATAATACATTAAGGACTTTAGACAGACTTCTAGTTTGTGTGTTCACTTTTCTGGTACTAGAAAAAGACAGAAAGTATCTGCTATTTCTTTGGCCACTTGGTTAAAACTCTTGATTCACAAGGCTTACTTGGTGACAGGTCAAAGGAAAAGCAAGCAGGTGACAGCAGATATATTATTCATTTATTAAGGAGGTAACTTTTTTACCTCCTTAATAAATGAATAATATATCTGCTGTCACCTGCTTGCTTTTCCTTTGACTTGTGAACTGGGGACCTAGGCAGTGGTCCCTGGGTGACGTGCAGCACCTAAGCCTGTGTGCTGAAAAGCCTTATCTAAATTTACTTGGTGACAGGTCAGCCTCCACCACAGCTGATTACTGCTCATTCTACTTGGTCAGTTGCCACTTCTTGGGTTTTCAAGAATAAGGGTTTAGTTGACCAAACTTGCAATGCAGCTATTTGGTCTTCTTTGCATACTTTTACTAAAATGTACCATTTTGATGATTTTGCTTCATCTGAGACAGCCTTTGGTATGAAAGTCATTCAGGCATTTTCTCAGCTTGATTTATTTTTGCCTGATTGATTAGTTGTTTTAAGTGCATTAAAAAAAAGGAAAGATTTATGCCCTTTTTGGGTTTCTGTGGGGTTGTGGTTTCTCAGGGAAAAAATATCGGCTAGATTACGAGTTTTGCGTTAGAGGCTATGCGGTGCTAACAAGCAGTTTTTACTCACCGCTCACTTTCCTACAGCGCTGGTATTACGGGTTTTTACAAACCCTTCGTTAAAAGGTAAGAAGTGAGCCTTGGGCAAAATTTTGCTCCTTACCGCACTTCAATACCAGCGCTGCTTAAGTCAGTGGTGAGCTGGTCATACGTGCTCGTGCACGATTTCCCCATATGAATCAACGGGGAGAGCCGGCTGAGAAAAAGTCTAACACCTGCAATAAAGCAGCGTAAAACTCAGTAACGCAGCCCCATTGATTCCTATGGGGAAATAAAATTTATGTCTACACCTAACACCCTAACATGAACCCGAGTCTAAACACTCCTAATCTTACACTTATTAACCCCTAATCTGCCGCCTCCGACATCGTCGCCACCTACATTATATTTTTTAACAGAAGATAGTAGTGCTGCAACCATGGCGTTCAAGTTGTGCGACACCGGTAGCCCAAAACCGGGCTAGTATAGTAATACCTCCCCTGGAGTACCGTAGCCAATAACGGTAGATCAAGCCGTAGAAACTCAGGAACAGAAGGCGGTAGGCAGGTACTACTCCAAGCGTATGTTGATTTAAAAAAACAAATTTATTGATTCATTTAAAAGAATGAACAGACATGGGAGCAATAGAGCAGGAAGTCTGACATGTTTCGCACCTCACAGGTGCTTACTCATAGACTGAGTTCTGTGTTTCCATCTCACATGTTTATAGGCTGAAGTGGGGATTGGATTAACCCCTTCAGTCCCACAAATACAGAAAATAAGATAAAAACAATCTATTGTTTGACATCAAAGAAAAAGTTAGTTTTACCAAAAAACAAGTCATTGAATTAGTAACCATGGCTAATATTTTAGATTTACCTACTATTACTCAGCATTTAAAGCTTATTCAAATCTTAATTATTCTGATCGCATATCTTTTGAAATATGTACACTATAAAGTGAAGATAACATATAATATGAAGATTTAAAAATATCATGATATGTGGATATAGTAACATTAGAATAGACACTCTGGCACAGGAAAAAGACACTGCACTAATATTTATATATATACTTAATATATATTCAACGTATACCAAATATATAGTTTAGCTAAAATGCCACATGGGAACTGGATACATGGAAATCAAACTTAATTATCAATAAAGTAATTTATATCACATTCTCTATTCATACCTGAAGGAGAACGTGTATTTCATTTTAGTATCCAGTAAAGTTCTTTTTTTTCCAAAATTTTATCCCTGTTGCCACCTCTTAAAGGGACATTTGCTAAATCAATAACTTGAAATGTAAGTTGTGCAATATTTGTAAGATGTTTATTATTAAAATATTCAGCAACTGAGGAGTCTGTGCTATAATTTTTTATATCCCGGACATGTTCATTAAAACGTGTCCTGACAGTGCGTGTGGTTTTTCCCACGTACTGAAAAAAACACAGATTACAAGTTAATAGATAAATGGCATATTTAGAGCCACAGTTAGCATAGAACTCTATTGGATATGTTTTATCATTAAATTGACACACAAAGTGATCATCCTGTAAAACATTAGAGCATGCCAAACACATGCGAGCTCCACATTTAAAAGTGCCTTTTTTATTTAACCAGGATGTAACATTTTTGTGTGGAATTTTGTTTTTTCACTAAGCTTGGTGTTAATGTTTGGGCTAGTGTCCTTGATTTTCTTGGTACAAATTTGCATTGTTGTATAAGTGGCTGTAAAATTTCATCTGATTGCAACAAATTAAGATGCTTTTTTAAAATTTTAACTATTTCTTCATATTGTTGACTATATGGTGTAAAGAAAACAATAGCATCACTAAAATTTGAATCAGAATCATAAGTGGATTCTTTGAGATATACATCCTGTTCTTTAACTATGTTTTTATCTTTTTGAACTGATTTTCTTACATCTTCCAGCTGTTTATGATTATATCCTCTTAATTTTAGTCTATCTCTGAGCTCTATAGATTGTTTTTCATATATGCTGTCGATTTTGGTATTGCGCCTCAATCTTAGAAACTGTGATTTAGGTATAGACCGAACTAAATGATTAGGATGTTGGGAGTGTGCGTGCAATATGGTGTTTCCTGCTGTTTGCTTTCTGTATGTACTGGTCACTATGGTATTGTCTATAATTTGTATGGTAAGATCTAAATAATTAACCAACTCTGACTATGTACCCCAGTGAATTTTAGGTTTAAGTCATTACTGTCACAATATTTAAAAAAATTTGAAAATGTATCATCATTCATGGGTATCTTAAAAATAAATAACAAATCATCTATAAAACGCACATAATGTGCAATGTGCTGATTCCATGGATTATTTAAAGATTAAAGATGTGTTTGTTCCCAGAAAGCCACAAAAATGTTGGCAAACGAGGGGGCAAATTTTGCCCCCATCGCCGTACCACATATCTGTAAAAAAAATTCATTATTAAATAAAAAATAATTATTAGACAGTAAAAATTGTAATACCTCACAGATATAATCAATTTGAGACAAAGTGTAATAAGATTCTCTTTTCAAAAAGTGTTTAACAGCCATGATACCTAGGTTTTGTGGAATCGATGTATAAAGGGAAGTTATATCTATAACACCCCAAGAGTAATCACTATGCCAATTGACTTCATCCAAGGTGAGCAAAAGATGTGAGGTGTCCTGTAGGTAGCTCAACTGTGACACAGCAATAGGCTGTAAGATGGAATCAAGCCATGCGGCTAATGGCTCAAATAAAGAGCCAATGCCTGCCACAATCGGCCTACCCGGCGGACACCCCGCATCCTTATGCACCTTGGGTACATGGTGAAATATAGGGCAAATAGGGTTAGCTGGAACAAGAGAAGATTTATCTTTATCAGAGGAAATTCCCAAAACAATACCATTGTCTATCAACTTAGCAAGTTCCCTTCTAAATAAATTAGTTGGATTACTAGTCAATTTCTTGTATGTTTTTTCATTGGACAATTGTCTATAAGCCTCATCAAAGTATGCTTCTTTATTCATGACAACTATGCTGCCCCCCTTATCCGAATTGCGTATGACTATATCATGATTGTTCTGCAGAGATTTAAGTGCTTTACACTCATTGAAGGTCAGATTATGGGGGGCAGCACAGTGTGTTTTATTTTCCAGTGCCAGAATGTCTTTTTGTACTGCTTTTTGAAAAGCATTAATACATGGTCCCCTAGAGTTGGTGGGGTAAAAATCAGAATAATGATGTGGATTAGGAAAAGACACTGTTTGATATTTTGAATTTTCATCATTGTACATATCAACCAACGTATTAAGAGTACAGGCCTCTTAAAAATCTACATGTACTTTTTTATAGTATCTCTTTTTATTCTCCACCCCCCTGGAGCCAACACTGTCCTGAAACCTGTTCATTACAAAATATCTTTTCAATGTTAGCTTGCGGACAAATTTGTTAACATCCAGGAGGGTGGAGAAACCAGAGAAACTACTTGTGGGTGCAAATCCCAATCCCTTAGAGAGCACATTTGTTTCATGAGCATTTAATTCATGATCAGATAGATTTATTATACTGAGGCCTTGGTCAATTTGATTACTAGGTGAATCTGCTGGTAAATCCATATTTCCTAGATTTAAAGTCCCTTCTTTTTCTTTTCCTTGTTCTTTCCTACTCCTTTTGATTTTCCATCTTCTTCTTCGCCTTTGTTTCTTTGTGGATTTCTTCTGATCTTCGGTTTGTCCACTATGGGAGCCTCCTCCACTTCTTCTGTTGACGATTCCTGTAAAAAAGAAGAAGAAGAGAGAGAGGGAGAGGGGGAGTTGGAGTTCAAAGAGGACATAGAGGAGGAACAGGCTGAGGCACCTATGCTTCTTGCACTTATGTCAGAGTCCGTGGAGTCACCTTCATCTGTGCTGAACACCACCTTTCTTTGACTTGTTCTTTATCTGCGGTTAATTTGCCTTGTTTGTCAGCATTTTTATTATTATTTTTATTTTTATAATTTGACCTCCTTCTCTGCATATTTAGTTGGCGTAGGGCTGCCCAGTTGTACACTTGGTTTTGCTCATAATCTTCTTTATCACGTATAAACTTATTTCCCTTTCTGGTAGCTTGTTCACCATCTAGTTTTTCAAGTGCATCATCCATTCTTTTTTTGAAAGCACTGAATTTTGTATTTCTTTCATGGTTTTTAAGTTCTTCTTTTGCTAAAATCAGAGGGTCTCTTAAATTTATACGCTTTTTTTCTTTAACTCTGATGAGTATATTAATTAGTTTGCTAGAACACTCAGTGAGTGCCATGTTCCATTCTTCTAAGTCTGCTGAATCCTCAAATTCAAAAGAGGGAAATTTTTTGATTCTAAGACCTCTGGGAATGCGCTTACAATCTAAATATTTTTGAAAAGTGATAATGTCCCACATTAATCTCAGATCCACTGATAACATGTGCTCTAGGTTTTTAAAAGTTTTTTTGAAGTCTTGCTGTTCCTTTAGGTCTGACTCCGGATCTTCTGCAAAAATTTTATCAAAGTACCTTTGTCTTGTTTCAACATCAAATACAGCATGTTGATACTCAGTGTCCCATGTATGTATATCACCATTATCAGTCACAGAATTTTCATTTGATAAATCAATTGTTGCCATGTTACAAATATCGATGTCAATGCCTGCCATGTCTGTGTATTTTTATTCAAACCCTTGTATACAGGGGTAATAATATTAAAATGTACATATATTTTTTAACCCCTAATCTGCCACTCCGGACACCGCCGCCACCTACATTATACTTATGAACCCCTAATCTGCTGCCCCCAACATTGCTGACACCTACATTATATTTATTAACCCATAATCTACCACCCCCAATGTCGCCACAATCTACCTACACTTATTAACCCCTAATCTGCTGCCCCAATGTCGCTGCCACTATAAGAAACATATTAACCCCTAAACCGCCGCACTCCCGCCTCGCAAAATTAGTTAAATATTATTAACCCCTAATCTGCTGTCCCTAACATCGCTGCCGCCTACCTACATTTATTAACCCCTAATCTGCTGTCCCCAACGTCGCCGCCACTATACTAAATGTATTAACCCCTAAACCTAAGTCTAACCCTAACCATAACACCCCCTAACTTAAATATAATTTAAATAAATCTAAATAAAATTACTATAATTAGCTAAATAATTCCTATTTAAAACTAAATACTTACCTATAAAATAAACCCTAAGATAGCTACAATATAACTAATAGTTACATTGTAGCTAGCTTCGGGTTTATTTTTATATTACAGGCAAGTTTGTATTTATTTTAACTAGGTAGAATAGTTTACAAATAGTTATTAACTATTTAATAAGTACCTAGTTAAAATAAATACAAAAGTACCTGTAAAATAAAACCTAACCTAAGTTACAATAACACCTAACACTACACTATAATTAAATAAATTAACTAAATTAACAACAATTTAATAAATTAAATTAAATTAAATTATCTAAAGTACAAAAAAGAAACAAACACTAAATTACAGAAAATAATAAACAAATTACAAGATATTTAAACTAATTACACCTAATCTAATAGCCCTATCAAAATAAAAAAGCCCCCCTAAAATAAAAAAAAACCATAGCCTAAACTAAACTACCAATAGCCCTTAAAAGGGCCTTTTGCGGGGCATTGCCCCAAAGTAATCAGCTCTTTTACCTGTAAAAAAAATACAAACAACCCCCCAACAGTAAAACCCACCACCCACACAACCAACCCCCCAAATAAAATACTATCTAAAAAAACCTAAGCTCCCCATTGCCCTCAAAAGGGCATTTGGATGGGCATTGCCCTTAAAAGGGCAGTTAGTTCTTTTGCGGCCCAAAACCTAATCTAAAATATTAAATCTATTTAATAACTATTCTACCTAGTTAAAATAAATACAAACTTGCCTGTAAAATAAAAATAAATCCTAAGCTAGCTACAATGTAACTATTAGTTATATTGTAGCTATCTTAGGGTTTATTTTACAGGTAAGTATTTAGTTTTAATAGGAATAATTTAGTTAATGATAGTAATATTTATTTATTTTTATTTAAATTATATTTAAGTTAGGGGTGTTAGGTTTAGGGTTAGACTTAGGTTTAGGGGTTAATAACTTTAATATAGTGGCGGCGACGTTGGGGGCGGAAGATTAGGAGTTAATAAATGTAGGTAGGTGGCAGCGATGTTAGGGCCGGCAGATTAGGGGTTAATAATATTTAACTAATGTTTGCGAGGCGGTTTAGGGGTTAATATGTTTATTATAGTGGCGGCAACGTTGGGGGCAGCAGATTAGGGGTTAATAAGTGTAGGTAGGTGGCGGAGACATTGGGGGTGGCAGATAAGGGGTTAATAAATATAATGTAGGTGTCGGCGATGTTGGGGGCAGCAGATTAGGGGTTAATACATATAATGTAGGTGGCGGCGGTGTCCGGAGCAGCAGATTAGGGGTTACATTTTTTTTTTTAGTATTTGCTACGCGGGAGGGCCTCGGTTTAGGGGTTAATAGGTAGTTTATGGGTGTTAGTGTACTTTTTAGCACTTTAGTTAGGAGTTTTATGCTACGGCGTTGTACCATAAAACTCATAACTACTGACTTTTAAATGCGTTAGGACTCTTGACGGGGTAGGGTGCACCGCTCACTTTTTGGCCTTCCAGGACAGACTCGTAATACCGGCGCTATGGAAGTCCCATAGAAAATAGACTTTACAAAGTTTACGTAAGTCGATTTGCGTTAAGACCAAAGAAGTGTGTGGTGACCCTAAACCTTCAAGACTCGTAATAGCAGCGTGCGTAAAAAAGCAGCGTTAGGACCTTTTATGTTTAAATCTTTTTATTAGCATTTTAATATAACAAGTGTACAATGAAAACAAGTGAAAAGAAAATCAGATCCTCTCTCCCTCCCCCCTCCCAGTAACCTCTTCATATCTGCCATCCATGCCCAAATCTTTTGTTGGATCCGAACATAAACATAAAAGAAAGCAGATTATTAATGCACTTCCATAAAGAGAAAAACATAAACAGAAATAGAATCTATGGTCTGTAACCCTCTACCCATATCCAAAAGGCTAGAGGGCAGGCATTGATGACATATTATGTTACATTTCCCGGGGTATCTCTGTGTTATATAAAATGAGATCCGAACTTTGGAAGTTACACAGCCTCTATTTCATCCTTTGTATATAATCTACGGTGTCTATTTGAGGAGGGTTATACTGGTACCCTCTATAGTGGGGAGGCAAAAAAGGACATGTCTGTCCCCCCTGTTACCTTCAGAACGAAGGGATCAGTATGTATTGCGTTAGGACCTTTTAAAGGGACACTGAACCCACATTTTTTCTTTTGTGATTCAGATAGAACATGAAATTTTAAGCAACTTTCTATTTAACTCCTATTATCAAATATTCTTTATTCTCTTGGTATCTTTATTTGAAATGCAAGAATGTAAGTTTAGATGCCGGCCCATTTTTGGTGAACAACCTAGGTTGTCCTTGCTGATTGGTGGATAAATTCATCCACCAATCAAAAACTGCTGTCCAGAATTCTGATCCAAGAAAAAAGCTTAGATGCCTTCTTTTTCATATAAAGATAGCAATAGAACGAATAAAAATTGATAATAGGAGTAAATTTGAAAGTTGCTTAAAATTGCATGCTCTATCTGAAAAAAGAAAATTTTTGGGTTCAGTGTCCCTTTTACGCTGCTTTTTTACCCTAACGCACAACTCGTAATCTAGCGATTTTTTAGGGTTCGTTTTTTTTTGAGCACATCTTTTTTCCCTGCTTCTTTTATTGGCTTTTATTCCCTTTTCCTGCCTCATTTTTCTTGGCTATATGTTAGACTGAGGTACCTGTGAGGTGGGTTTTATACAGCTCTTGGGGTTTGGGAATCTTTGCCTGCTTCTAGTGGTAAGGAAGAGTAATTCCCAGGAGTAATGGATCATGGACTCTCACCACCATGATATAAACACATTTAGGCTAGATTACAAGTGGAGCCCTAAATTATCACGCGCCCGCAAAGAGGGAAATTTGCAGGCACGCGATAATTAATCAGCCATTACCCCCTTCGCTGTGCTGAAGTTCCGATGCCGTGTATGACGTGTATGGCATCAGAACAAGGCTCCCATAGGATCCTATAGAAGCGCACTGAGTGCAATACTTCCCAGCAATGTGAATGCAAGGTTGCATTTGCATTGCTGACAACTTGTAATACCAGTGCTCATTAGCGTGCGCTGGTATTACAAATTGGAGTGCAAATACTGATTTTATGAAAGCAATATTTAGGGCTCCACTTGTAATCTGTACCTTTATCAGGTAAACATAAATGATGTTTTCAAGGATATTTAAATGCAATGCTGTTATATTATTGGTTCCCATCATCTATCTATGTAAACGTTCATGCATTTTGGCACCACTGTCTTTGTGTAATCAGAACAGCCACTCCCGTTCTGGTTCCAGTTTGTGTAATCCAAAAACGTTGCTTCTGTTTTTTTATTACGTCTTTTCTGTTTGGTCCTTTCAGCTGCCATTTCAAAGCATTTCATTAAGAATAATAGCACAGACATTTTAAGATATAAAAATACATAAAATCACTTAAAAATATATAAAAATACTGCTGTATTTATACATTTAGAAGGATATATTAATTAATTGGAGTGTTTACATCACACATATTTATTTATAAATAATACAATTAATAAACTATTATAAGCACTCTAAATAAAAAAACATAAATATATATATATATATATATATATGTTGCATATGGTTCTTCTTTTATTTTATCTTTTATTTATTCTCTCTTCCTCTTTCTTATACTTCAAAAGATCATCCCTATTTAGTTGACCCACTGTTTCAGTACGTTTCCCTGTTCTTCATAATTATCCATCCCTGTTCAATTCCTTCTTACTTATAGAATGGTCCCTTAGGAATAGCCAACCTTTACAATGACAACTGTTTTTATTTATCCTAGGACGCCAGGGTCCCGAAGCGGTGCGCTCATGTAAGCAGGAAGTGAGAACAAACAAACTGGAGAAGCCGCGCTTTTGATAGATGAAGTAGTCAGATGTAACCTAATAGATAAAAGAAAAGAGGCGCCACATAGAGTAGTAATGTCTGGATCGCCCCGCAGGAAAAGCCCCCTGATCCTCTCATAGTGGCAACTCACAGGAGGTAGCGGCACAACCGGAGTGCCGGACAAGACAGCACAGGACCCACAGAGTCGTCCGTAGGACTCACAAGGCGTCTGAAGCGTCCGACGTGAGGTAAGGTGACCAGAGGATCCAATCCAGAGTGCCGTGTAGTGGCAGAAACCAGTGGGCTTGAGAATCAAACAGACCGTGTGTAGCCGTATGGGAGATAAGGCAGCAAACACAGTACAGATGTAGTGATATCCAGATATTATTAAAAACAAGGAGCAGGTAGTTGGCGATAGAAAGTGTATACATTTATTAATTTACACCAAAATTCAGCAATGCGTTTCTCAGCAACAAAAGCTGTTTCATCAGGCTGTATGAAATGACAAATACTTGCTCAAAATATAAAACACTGGCTGACCAATCAAAGACTGATGTGATGCCACACCTTCTGAAGTGTCAAATCACACTCCAAAAGGGGTAAGCTATAAAGTGTATTATCAGTCAGCGATGGGTGAGCTTACAATCAGGTACCTAAAACATAAACATAAACATTACAACATAGCTTATTAAAATCCGGTAATGCAAAAAACATAATAATAATGAAAATAAAACATAATAATAATGAAAATATAAATGATGAGATAAATAATGATAAAATTGTGCACAAGAGTATGCACATATCTAACAATAAGCATGGATCCTTAATACCTAGAATCACAGACCAATGATCAGACACACCTTGTGGACAGTACGGATGAAATATGGTCAATGGTAAGGGGTATAAAAGACACATGACGATTATCAAAACTTAGACAAATGAGTCATCATTGAGAGTCTATCGCTAATACATCTGAAGTACGTAACTTGCATTATCAACACAAGATGTTCGGATAAATCAGTACAAATAATTGGTAGAATAACATTTAGAAAGAGAATAACCTTAATTGACTATAAATAGATACTACCCAAGGGTATAGGACTGAAAGGAGAAAATAACGGAGGGGATACAGACAGGACATTGCTGCACTAAACTAAATAAAGAGGACCCAAACAAGATGGTAGTGCCAAGGGCGGTCACATAGTGGTAAGGCTACCTAACTACACCCTAAGTAATATGTGTATGTAGAGCAGTAGTATAAGATGTGGACCTAGGTGATGGGAAATAGGAGAGAGTATCTCGTCATGGGACAGGTACAACTAACAGAAACATATAAAAATAATCTAGGAGGCTACTATCAGCACAAAATGCTAAAATGGTCGAGGGGCACAATCCCTACGAGGGAAAATCAATATGAAATACATATCAAGGACAGACCACCAGAGGTAAAAGATGCCGAAGCATGTAATATATATATTAGTTAAAGGCTGCTAAATCGATATTAAGATTAAGCCCGGTCTGATGCATGCTCTTAAGTACATGGATCCAGTAGGTCACCCTCTGTCTTAACCTAAAGAACCAATGATAAAGGTGTGATTTAGGAATAAACTCTATTGGTGTAATGGAGTAACAGTTATTCTTACCAGGATGCATAAGAGACTATTCACAACGAGAACATTTTTTTTATTCTGGTAATAAACAGAATACAAACCATAAATCTGCACAACCCAATAACATTGGATTACAACATCATATAAATAATCTATCGCTCAGTTCTAACCCAGGTCATCCAATGCCAATCAGACTCCTGTTCAGCCTTTTTTGGAGTCAGGTCCACGCCTACCAGCATGGAAACCAAAAAACCATATCAAGTTATTTGGAACCTGTAATCTCCCTGACAACTCCCCAAAAAGGAAAAAGACCTTACGGTCACGGGTATGTAGAGGACGAAGAACAGCCAGCAAAAAGGCAAGATTAAAGGCAATAAATAAAGGCATTTTCAATCTGTCTTCACACACTTTAACAGATGATGAAGTTCAAGTCCTGGGTAAAGGACTGTCTTTTAGTTCTACAAACGGGCATAATATGTTCTCTCTATTTGTAGATCTTTACCGTTATACACAAAAACTATCAATGCAAAAATATTTTGCTGAAAAACATTTAAAAGATAATACTAGATGGCCTGTTTTAATTAATAATATGGACAGCAGTCTAAATGGACAAGATGTTCCAGTCTTTGAACACTGGGGTCGATCCGATAAAAATCGTCGCCCGCAAAACCTGGCGACGCCAATATTTGCGTGGGTTTGGTATCCTATATACGGCGTAACCTGCCGTCGCCCGTAGTTTTTTGGGCCATAGGCAGGTATACCAAACCAGCGCAGTTTGGTATCCAATATACAGCGTAAGGACTTACGTGGCGAAAATGGAGAAATCTTACTCCATTTTCACCTCGCCACAAAAAGCAGCCGTAAGAAGCCTTACGCTGACTATTGGAGCCCCGTAACTCCCTAAACTACCTGCTAAATAAACCTAACACCTAACGCATGCGCAATGTCTATCTACCTGTCAACCGCGATCCCCCGCCGCAATCCCTAATAAAGTATTTAACCCTTAAACCGCCGCCATCTACATAAACTAAGCCCCTACTGTGAGCCCCTAAAACCGCCACCATTTAACTGATCTATCCCCTAATGTGAACCCCTAAAACCGCCACCATCTAACTGATCTATCCCCTAATGTGAACCCCTTACACCGCCGCCACCTACCTTATCTATCCCCTAATCTGACCCCTTACACCGCCGCCACCTATATAAAAATTATTAACCCCATAATCTAATCCCCCTATACCGCCGCTAGCTATATTAATATTATTAACCCCTAATCTAATCCCCCTAAAATAATTATCTCTATTACCAGCCCTTAAAAGGGCCTTTTGCGGGGCTTTGCCCCAAAGTAAACAGCTCTTTTGCCCTATAACCTGCACTCCCTACACCGCCGCCACTTATATTAATAGTATTAACCCCTAATGTAAGCCCCTTACACCGCCGCCATCTATATTAAAATTATTAACCCCTAATTTAATCTACCTACCCCGCCGCCAGCTATATTATCTATATTAACCCTAAGTATATTATAGTTATTATAGTTATTAGTATTATAGTTACTATAGTATTTATATTAACTATATTAACTCTATCTAACCCTATAACCCCTAACTAAATTCTTATTAAATAAATCTAATTCATATTATAAACTAAAATATTCCTATTTAAATCTAAATACTTACCTATAAAATAAACCCTAAGATAGCTACAATATAATTAATAATTACATTGTAGCTATGTTAGGGTTTATATTTATTTTACAGGTAAATTGTTAATTATTTTAACTATGTATAATAGCTATTAAATAGTTATTAACTGTTTAATAGCTATCTAGTTAAAATAATTACCCAATTACCTGTAAAATAAATCCTAACCTAAGTTACAAATACACCTACACTATCAATAAATTAAATAAACTACAAATATCTATCTAAAAATACAATTAAATAAACTAAACTAAATTACAAAAAAAAACACACTAAATTACAAAAAATAAAAAAAAGATTACAAGATTTTTAAGATAATTACACCTATTCTAAGCCCCCTAATAAAATAATAAAGCCCCCCAAAATAAAAAAAATTCCCTACCCTATTCTAAATTAAAAAAAGTTCAAAGCTCTTTTACCTTACCAGCCCTTAAAAGGGCCTTTTGTGGGGGCATGCCCCAAAGAAAACTGCTCTTTTGCCTGAAAAAAAACACAATACCACCCCCCAACATTACAACCCACCACCCACATACCCCTAATCTAACCCAAACCTTACACTACCCCCCTGAAGATCTCCCTACCTTATCTTCACCAAGCCGGGCCGAACTCCTCATCCGATCCGGGTGATGTCTATCCAAGCGGTAAAGAAGAAATCTTCATCCCGGCGATGTTTTTATCCAAGCGGCAGCAAAGTCTTCTTCCATCCGCCAGCATCTTCCATCAAGTGGCATCTTCAATCTTCTCTCCACCGACGCGGAGCATCCATCCCGGCTGCCGACTGAACGACGAATGAGGTACCTTTAAATGACGTCATCCAAGATGGCGTCCGTCGAATTCCGATTGGCTGATAGGATTCTATCAGCCAATCGGAATTAAGGTAGAAAAATCTGATTGGCTGATTGAATCAGCCAATCAAATTTAAGTTCAATCCGATTGGCTGAACCAATCAGCCAATCAGATTGAGCTCGCATTCTATTGGCTGTTCCGAATTTGTAGGTTTTGTAGGCGCCGGCAGTTTCTAACGTGGCGCAAGTCACTGACGACGCCAGAAATTTGTACTTGTGCAGATTTCTGGACATCACTGGTTTATCCGACTTACGGCACGTTAGCATCTGACGGCGCCGTATATTGGATAGCTCGAGATGCGAGCTGAAACTGCGGGCAACGCGGGTTCCCTCGCTTGCGCCGCAAACTACGCCGTATATCGGATCGCGCCCCTGATGCCTTAGCAGAACAACTTTATGGAGGCTATATTCAAACTCAATTCAGAATTAAATCTAATTTTACACCCCCAATAACCAACAATGCTTATATTGAAATCTTTAAGCAGTTGGTAAGCGAAGAATTTGAACTTATTCCTAAGAATAATAGATTCATTAGGAATAATTTGTTTCCTAATGAGAAAAGGGCCTTACTTAGCCTTAAGAACAATAAATCTCTTATCATTAGGCAAGCAGATAAGGGCAGGGGATAGTCCTGCAAAATTTGGAGGACTACCTTCTAGAGGCTAGAAAATACTATCTTTCAAAGAAGGTATGATTCTCAAAAAAGAAAAAGAATTTCTAGTTCCAATGAACCTAATGTGGCTTTCTATTATCATCTGCCTAAGCTTCACAAAAATTCAACTTGTCCCCCTGGCCGACCAATTATAGCCGGCATAGGCAGTCTTACAGATAATGTGTCTACTTATGTAGACCACTTTTTACAAAAATATGTGCTAGGTTTAGAATCCTATATTCGTGATTCATCTGATCTAATAGAGAAACTTGAACATCATGTAATTACACCTGACTGTCTCTGGATCACCTGTGACGTTCAGGCTCTTTAGTCTAACATACAACATCACTTAGGCCTTACAGAAATAGCATACTATCTTGAACAAGATCCATATCTTCCCTCTAACCAATGTGATTTTCTGTTGTCTTTAATATCTTTTATTCTGAAACATAATTATTTTCTGTTCCAGGATGATTTTTACTTACAGATCAAGGGAACCGCGATGGGTACCAGATTCGCCCCTAGTTATGCAAATTTGTTTATGGGATCTTTTGAAGAAAAATACATCTATGATCCTAGATATGGGGCGAACCTGATACTCTACGGTCGATATATTGATGATCTGATCTTTATTTGGAAAGGTGATACTAACTCTGCCAACCTTTTGTAGATCATCTTAATCAAAACGATAGGGGTCTTTTCTTCACTATCACTATCGACTCAAAGAGTATTGCTTTCCTTGATCTCAACCTTGAGTTTATTAATGGTAAAGTCATAAGTATGACCCATTTCAAATCAATTGATTGTAATAGCTATCTTGATTTCACCAGCAATCACTACCTGCCTTGGAAACTAAATGTTCCTTACGGTCAGTTTAATCGAGTATGCCGTAATTGCAGTACCCTTGGTGATTACAAAACACAAAGCTTGATCTTGAAAGAGCGTTTCTTAGAAAAGAAATACCCTCCATATATCATCAATAAGATCTACCATAGAGCTAGATCTGATTATAGGAATACATATTTTGCTAATCATAGAAATATCAAAAGAACAATAATGGATTTAGAACCGATGGAAAAATCCCCTCTTTTTATAACTCAATTCAATAGCAATCATAAATTAATAAAGAATGCAATTACTAAATATTGGAGTATCCTGACCAAGGATCCGATTCTAGGTAACTTGATAGGAAATGCACCAAAGGTAGTTTTTAAAAGGGTTCCTAATCTAAAAATGATCTTAGCTCCTAGCAAGATTGTTAGGAATAAAAGGAATGTGGCTCCTACCAACTTGAAGACTAAGCCATCAGTAATTTCTTATGGCAGTTATAAATGTAATAATAGGAGATGTAAATTATGTAATCATATATTACATAAGAACAAGACCTTCAAATCTAGTGTTACCGGCCGTCACTATTACATCTTGGGCCATATATCATGTTCTTCTAAATATGTTGTCTACCTCCTTACCTGTTTTTGTGGGGTGCAATACATTGGGCGCACTTATAGAAGATTAAGCATCAGATGGTCTGAACATCAACGTAACATCAAACATAATTATAAAAATCTCAGTGTCTTGAGACATTGTAATCTTAAACATCCTGGTAAGAATAACTGTTACTCCATTACACCAATAGAGTTTATTCCTAAATCACACCTTTATAATCAGTTCTTTAGGTTAAGACAGAGGGAGACCTACTGGATCCATGTACTTAAGAGCATGCATCCCACCGGGCTTAATCTTAATATCGATTTAGCAGCCTTTAACTAAGATATATTATATGCTTCGGCATCTTTTACTTCTGGTGGTTTGTCCTTGATATGTATTTCATATTTATTTTCCCTCATAGGGACTGTGGCCCTCGACCATTTTAGCATTTTGTGCTGATAGTAGCCTCCTAGATTATCTTTATAGTTTTCTGTCAGTTGTACCTGTCCCCTGACGAGATACTCTCTCCTATTTCCCATCACCTAGGTCCACATCTTATACTACTGCTCTACATACACATATTACTTAGGGTGTAGTTAGGTAGCCTTACCACTATGTGACCACCTTTGGCACTGTCCTGTCTGTATCCCCTCTGTTATTTTCTCCTTTCAGTCCTATACCCTTGGGTAGTATATATATATATATATATATATATATATATAGTGAATTAAGGTTATTCTCTTTCTAAATGTTATTCTACTAATTATTTGTGACGAATGTACTAATTTATCCGAACATCTTGTGTCGATAATGCGAGTTACGTACTTCAGCTGTATTAGCGATAGACTCTCAATGATGACTCCTTTGTCTAAGTTTTGCTAATCGTCATGTGTCTTTTATAGCCCTTACCATTGACCATATTTTATCCGTACTGTCCACAAGGTGTGTCTGATCATTGGTCTGTGATTCTAGGTATTCAGGATCCATGCTTATTGTTAGATATGTGCATACTCTTGTGCCCTATTTTATCATTATTTACCTCATCATTTATATTTTCATTATTATTATGTTTTATTTTCATTATTATTATGTTTTTTGTATTACCGGATTTTAATAAGCTATGTTGTAATGTTTATGTTTTAACATTAACTACCTGATTGTAAGCTCACCCTTCGCTGACTGATAATACACTTTATAGCTTACACCTTTTGGAGTGTGATTTGACACATCAGAAGGTGTGGCATCACATTAGTCTTTGATTGGTCAGCTAGTGTTTTATATTTTGAGCAAGTATTTGTCATTTCATACAGCCTGATGAAACAGCTTTTGTTGCTGAGAAACGCGTTGTTGAATTTTGGTGTAAATTAATAGATGTATACACTTTTTATCGCCAACTACCTGCTCCTTGTTTTTAATAATATCTGGATATCACTATGTTTGTACTGTGTTTGCTGCCTTATCTCCCATACGGCTACGCACGGTCTGTTGTTTGATCCTCAAGCCCACTGTTGTCTGCCACTACACGGCACTCTGGATTGGATCCTCTTGTCACCTGACCTCACGTTGGATGCTCCTGGCGCCTTGTGAGTCCTACGGGCAACTCTGTGGGTCCCATGCTGTCTTGTCCAGCACTCCGGTTGTGCCGCTACCTCCTGTGAGTTGCTACTACGAGGGGATCAGGGGGCTTTTCCTGCGGGGCATTCCAGACATTACTACTCTATGTGGCGCCTCTTTTCTTTTATCTATTATGTTTTTATTTATGTATGATTTAGTGTCAACCTTTTTAAAACAAAATTACCAAAAAATTTCTAATTTTTTTTATTTAATTTTGATTGGCTTCCCAGGTCAATCTGAGGCCTCTATCATTGGAGTTGAAACATTCTATATATTTCTCCAATTGTACTACTTTAAGAAGAGGTCATCAATAAACCTACAATGGAATACCAAGTAGTGCGTCCAGTCATGTGAACAATATACAAAGTAGTCTTCCCACATTGACATAACTGGGAGCAAACCTGGTGCCAATTGCAGTTCCACTTTTTTTAAATATAAATAGTATTAAAACCAGAAAAAATTGAGTTTCCCTCTAAAATTTATTCTATCTGTTCTGGCAAAACGTTTTTATCTTGTTTGGAAACATATTGAACAGCTTCCATCCCTTTCTTATGATCAATTATAGAATACAAAGAGGTTACATCCATTGTATCCAGAAACCCTCTATCCACCCACTTCATCTCTTTTAATATATTTAAGATGTTGGTGGTTGCTTTAGTATATGCCTTTGTTTATAATAGATAGGGCTGGGTAAATGTACCTATGTAGTGGATAAATTGCTAGTTAAGGAATCAATTCCTGGGGGATTATCTCTGCCCTTATTTATTTTCAGAAGGACATAAAACATTGGATTTTTAGGACTTTAGCCATTCAAAAATTCTAATTCCTTTTTACTTATGAGACCCCCATTGTATGTGCTTCCTTTAAAACTGCTGGGTTTCTTACAATCTTGTCTTTTGGGGGCAATTAATGATTGGGATAGAGAAATACAGGCCTCGCCTTCCACTCAAACCAGTGCTTTGAACCAACTACATGTTTCTCACAGCTGAACAAATAACCTCAACTCCAATCTCCATATGAAGAAGAATAGTATTCTATAGTAATAGTAAAAAAATGTAGCATCTTTATTTTTATTAATGTAACTGCACAAACCAATTTTAAGGGCCTACAGTTTGTGGATGTGGGGTGTTAGAAAGTCTATGGGGAACTGTGTGCTTATATACTAATATATTTATGTGTTAATATGTGTATATACACATATAAACACATATATATATATATATATGTATAAATTCATATACAGTATATATTTACACTTTGCTGTCCAATGCTGCGCAACTTACCTCCTTCGCTGTGCTAGGTTGGAGCCTATGGAAGTGCGCTCTCGTGAGCGCAAAGCTTCCATGCAATGTCATGGAACACAAGGTCACGTTCGCATTGTGCCTCACTTATAATACTAGCGCACAATTGTGTGCTCTGTTATTACGAGTGGATCACAAATATCATGCTTTACTCGTAATCTGGCCCAATGTGTTTAGACCTAACCACCCTTATTACAAATAAATATTGCTCTCTCTTAAAGGACTATTAAATACAGTAGAATTGCACATTCAACAATGTATAATAGACAGACAACACAAAAGCACTTTTCAAATGAGAAGTAGATTTTTATTCTGACAAATTTCAGTTACTTAAATTTTCCCTCCCCATGCATCATTTGACAGCCATCAGCCAATAAAAAAAGCAAATACATATACTGGGAATTCTTGTACATGCTCAGTATGAGCTGGTGCGTAGGAAAAAGGGCATATAAAAAGACTGTGTACATTTTGATAATGAAAGGGAATTGGAAAGTTGTTAAAAATGGCATGCTCTGAAATCATGAACGTTTAATTTTGACTTTAGTGTTCCTTTAATTTTTTACTGTAAATGAATAGGGGATTGTATCACCTATTTGGGTGCACAAACACTAAGCCGATGGTGTCAGTATTTTCATAGGGATAATTTACACTATTATTAGTTCTTTCAAATTTCTTTAAAATAATATTTATGAACTAGTGGATATGTTGTATTTTGTCTTCCTGGGGGCTCCTCTTCTTACACACAACCCTCAACTATCTGACAGCTTAATTTCTGTTTTTTATGTTGAGTTATGTTGCGTGAACTGCAGCTTTGTCTGATTTTTATTTTTATCCCTCTTAAGATATAGACATTTTTTGTTGCAAGGGTCTATCCTTTGACTTCATTCCAGTATAGCTTCCTTTAGACCTTTAAGGGCCTATAATGCAGATAATCTATAAATTTAGATATTATCTTTATCTCCGAGTTTGATATCAGGGGTTTTGTGGACTTTTGAACCCTCTGGAAGTTCCTGAATGGCTGCCCCATTAATAGACAGAAATTAATAATGCTTTTCATTTTCGTTGAGAGCTTGTGAGTGCTGGACTTTCTCTATGTGTTATATTAATTTGTTTTGTAATTTTCCCTATGGGCCTTGCACCCAGGCCTGTCTGGGGCTAACTGCCTGTTATTCTAGGGACAGCATAGCTTCCTGTGAGTGCCAGTGAGCACCCAGGGCTGAACATGTTGCAGGGTCATGGGATGTGTACCCAGTCAAGTCTGAGAGTGCAGTCCCCTTCCGTGTTTTGTATATGTCTTGGGGGATTACATAAGCCTGTGCACCCTTCACTTGTTCCCAGTTTGTTGTATTGAGAGCTTGCATTGTGTGGCTGTTTTAGGGACCCAGGTTTTGGAAGGGACCTTGACTAATGCGGTAACTAACCCTTCCATTTTTGCTTTTAATCTTAGCTGAGAGCTTGTAAGTGAGTGCTGGACTTTCTCTGTGTGATATATATATATATATATATATATATATATATATATATATATATACACACATTTAAAATGAAGGCCTTCAATAATGCTCATTTTGTTTCTTGAACTCATTTGACCTCTAATAATTGGATTTAGTATTACAGAGGGAAGATTTTTGTTCCATCTCAAGTATTATTGGAAACTATGCACATCCTTTATGATTTTCCAGCAGCTGTACATTGGGGAAATAGGAAGACGCTAGAATAAATTTCAAGAACATTTTTGGGCATAAATTAGCAGAAGATGTTTGTAAGTTTGTTATGTCTTATAATATATGGGTTTAATATCCTATTCTTAAAATAAGTTTTCATATTACCTTGATTTGTTCTCTAAACACTTCTGTTCCAGTATATGTATCACTTTTTCCTTGACTTATGGTTACCCTCCCCATATCGATTGCCAGATGTAATGCACTATACAAACTTTGGAGCAGTACCTGAGGTACTTTTGTCCCTTTTTTCAAGACAACTAGCTGTGTTCGCTTTTCATAACAGAATCTGCTTTTAACCACTTAATGACCACTACGTTGCTGGTCGTTAAGGGATTGTCTGGGTATAATAGCACAGGTCTTGCTGCAAGCGTCAAAAACACACTATTAGACCCTACCTCCTGCCGGCATGCTAAAATAGTGCCGTCTCGCTACTGGGTATGTTGCTGGTCATAAAGGGGTTAATAACTATATCCACCAGTTCATCAAGATGTCTCTGTTTTTCACTAATTCTTTTTTTCATCCTACAGTTCTACCAGACCTCCCTTCTGTTTCACCTGTTCCAGATATATACAACAGATTGTCCTTCTTATAAAAGAATTCTAAACTTTCACAAGAGATTTTACTTCAGGCTCAGTAGCAGTAGATTTTATTTTGCAGGTAAAGCTTGTTCTCTTGCATCTCCTTTTTCCTGTGATAATATGGTCTGGCTGTCTACCCTCAATCTCAAATTCTACTGTCCACCTAAGAAGTTGGGGTCTTGTTTTAATGGGACCTTTTCAGATCAGTAAGATTGTGAATCCTGTGGCAGTTCAGTTCGAACTTCCTAGCAATTATAGGATACATTTTTTTTTCCATAAATTTCCAACTCAAAAAAATATATATGTCACTTGTTCCTTGACTTATGGTTACTATCCCCAGACCAATTGCCTGATAAAACATACAAATCAAACTTTGGAGCAGAACCTGAGATGCTTTTTTTCCTATCTTCAACACAATTGGTTGTGTTTAATTCCCACAGCAAAATTTGCTTACAATAATCATATCCACCAGTCTATCAAGATGTCTCTGGATTTGCTAATTCTCTTTTTCATCCTACAGTTCTTCCAGACCTTCCTTCTTTTTCATCTGTGTCAGATATGAACAACATCTTGTCCTTATAAAATATTTGCAAACTGTTACAAGAGACTTTGCTTCTGGCTTAGCATAAAGCTTGTTATATTGCACCTGCTTATTCCTGTGGCTGTCTACCCTCAATTTGAAATTCTCCCGTCTTTCTAAGAAGTTGGAACCATGTTTTATGGGATAATTTCAGATCGGTAAGATTGTAAATCCTGTGGCAGTTCGATTGGAACTTCCTATCAATTATAGGATACATCCGTTTTTTCATATTTTCCAACTTAAAAAAATATATGAATACATTTCCTCAGCGTCCTCCTTCTCTTCCTCCTCCAGTTCTCATGCCATGAGGTTGTGTTTTTGGAGAGGGCTATGTAAGGGCTCTCGGTTGTTACCATATAGCAGTAGGGGCCTTGCTAACCCCAGGATCCCGGGTTGAGCTGTTAAGTGTGGTGTGCCATGAAGACTCTGTAGAGGGGCACACTAAGTTTAGAGTGCAGGAGCTGCAAGCTTATTCCTTTTACTTGTCTGACTGTGATACCGGCACTAAAGATATCATAACCTGGATAGGTTCTGAGGAAGGGGAAGCTTTCCCCGAAACGTCACTACAAATAAAACAACCTTTGTATTTAAGACCAGAGAGTGCTGTCTTCTATCTTTTGCTATTATTACCCACATTCATGCACCCTGGCAAATCGTGATACTGTTCGTGAGAGTGCACTTGTCCTATTAACATATATATACATATATATATAATTATATATATATACTGTTTATATATATATATATTTAAAGGGACAGCCTACACTGGAATTTATTGTTTAAAAAGATAGATAATGCCTTTATTACCCATTCCCCAGTTTTGCATAACCAACACAGTTATATTAATATTTGTTTTACCTCTGTGATTACCTTGTATCTAAGCCTCTGCAGACTGCCCCTTATCTCAGTGCTTTTGACAGACAGACAGTTTAGCCAATCAGTGCAGACTCCTAAATAACTCCACTGAAGTGAGCACAATGGTATCTATATGACACACATGAACTAGTACTGTCTAACTGTGAAAAACTTTCAAAATGCTCTTAACTAAGAGGCGGTTTTCGACGGTTTAGAAATCAGTTTGAGTCTACCTAGGTCTAGTTTTTCAAAAATACCATCAAGGGAACAAAGCAAATGTAATGATAAAAGTCAATTGGAAAGTTGCCCTATCTGAATCATAAAAGTTTAATTTTGACTAGACTGTCCCTATAAGTGCTATGGTATAACATACTTTTTCAAGCGAAATGTCGAATTTGACAGATATTGTAGAAAACCATATTTATTATATACTCTCCTACCACTTATTCATATGTACCACAGTTTTGTGCCTCCATAAGAGCATTACTAACTTTGAGAAATACTACAGGGGGTTTATCAACCTACTTGTTATAATTACCTTATTGTTAGTCTCAGTTAGACACTAAATACAGTCTCAATCTACCCCTTGATAACTTACTGTTTAATGTATGACCTCAGTCTACTTTTTGGTTTCATCATCCCACTAGTTGAAAGGAGAAGTGGCTAGTTATTTGGCGATAAATAGAACATCCAATGTGGCTGATTTATTAATTATGCATGTTTTGTTGTCAGCTGAAGACTAGTGTTATATACTTTTTACTTTGGCACACTAAAGGTTAAAAGTTAATATATATATTAGGAGGTGATGCCTTATGATACAGACTGCACAATATCTAGTTTTATCACATATATTTCATCTCTGTTAACAGTGGCTATAGAGCAATCTTTACACAATGTAATTTTAATTTTATGAAGGTTATATAGTGAGCTGTGAGATGCAGTTGCCCACTTACACTAGATTTACTATATATTTACAGGCCCTCTCAAGTAACAATTTTGGTTAAACATGTTACTGCTAGGTCACATTTATATACAAAGTCTTGGGACACCGCTGCACTCTTGGTATATTTATTTTATCGCTTTTTAACATTTGGGCGTCTGGCTCCACCCTCTCCACCCCCCCCCCCCCCAACTTTTATACAGAGCTCTGGGTATGTACTTAAATCCCAGAGACTAATTTGCGGTTTACCTCGATAAGCACTGCCTTTGATTTGCATTTGCATTTTTTAGTGTCCTGCTACAGTGCCGATTAATGCCATGCTAATACTTCAGAAGAGTTGGAAAGATAATCTGAGAACAGGAATTATATTACAGTTCTTGCTAAGGGATTCTAGGTATTAGAAAGGATGATTGAAAGGTTCCCATTTTCAGTTATCACTGGTTTCTGGCGCTAACACAAGGGCCCTGGGTGGAGCCGGATCCTGGGCACTAAGTAATAGACCATGGTCCTTAGACTCTTGTAAGCCTCCCCTATACTAATTATTGATTGATCTACTTCATTATTAACAGGCTTATACTTCCTTCCCTGTTTCCTTTATTCTAATTTTACACCTCCTAATAAACCGAGGCATTGTAGCAGGAAAAAAAAAAAAAAGTCATACACTCACACAGAACAACCTCAATCACAATAAGGTAAGTGTTCCTTAATAATACTGTTCTACTGTTAGCTGTTTAACCATCTGTATGTTTAGGATCGTTTGTTTCAGTTCCTTCTAAATTAATAACATCAGCAGAAACAATAACAAATTTGGTATAATATATTTGAAAAGTTATAGAAATCAACTTAAAGGGATAGTAAACCCCACAATTTTATTTTATGATTCAGATAAAACATACAATTTTAAACAACTTTCCAATTTAATTCTATTATCACATTTTCTTCATTCTCTTGTTATCCATTGCTGAAGGGACAGGAAGCTGAAAATATCTATTTAGCCAATCACAAGAGACAAATTTGTATAGGCACCAATTAGCAGCAGCTCCCACTAGTGTATTATACGTGCGTATTCATTTTTTAACAAGGGATACTAAGAGAATGAAGCACATTTGAAAATAGAAGTAAATTTAAGTGTCTTAAAATGACCTGCTCTATCTGAATCATGCAAGTTTAATTTTGACTTTCCTATCCCTTATCCATTTTGAAACACTGATTGCCTGTGTTAACAGCTTCTTAATAGTACATTTGTATTTCTGAGCCATTCTCTTAGTCCGTGGAATATGTGCACACCTGTAATGATAATATAAGATATAAATGATACCAAACATAAACATGTATATGATCAAAATTAAGCTGTTTCTGAAAAATCCAGAACAGCATAACAGAGTATATGTAGTAGCTAGAGAGTTAGTGTAGGGACCTGTAATGGGCCTGTAACATTCTAAGGATATAGGCAGCAAGGGAATGGGACAGAAGAAGAGGTGGTATCTAGTGGGCAACATTGTTGCAGAAAGAAAAGGGGGAGGTTTCTTACCTTAAAAAGCCATGTCAGGAAGGTTCCAGCCTCTTCTCCCTGGATCCTGAAGTGGACGAGTTTCCCACCCACCCTCCCTTATGGTGGCATGAGGTAACATTTAGTAATATAATGGCTGGAAAGGTTTTAATCAGAGCCATTGCATGTAAGTCCATTATGTTATTATAGGTACCTCCCTCAGTTGACTAGCCAGTCTGAGCGTCCTGGTGGTCTTTGTGCCTTAGGTTTGGAGAGTACTGCACCCTAGTGGCGAGAAGCAGCGGCAAGTTGCGCAAAGGAGAGATGGCCAGGCTGACGGGAGGGGCGGATCTCCGCAGGTTCGCCTGTGTGCCCTTCCGCCGTGTAGGTAGGCCAGAAGATCTCATAACCCCTTAGTATCATCTCCAACAAAGCCGAGGGCCCTCTGCTATAGTCCGGGAGCCACTGTCCTCTTGTTGTCATGGGTCTTATAGTATCTCTAAGCCACCATAGTTTTGTCAGCTCAAGTTACATATATATTTATAAATATTTAATAAAGTTGTCCGTGACGGCCTGTTTTTTACCTTCCACTAAATTTGACTATGTCTCAGTTATTGTATGTATGGGTTTTATTTCTACTGGGAAGTGAGCTGTGAGGCCTTATAACCTTATGTGTTTAATTCAAAAGTTCAACTAATCGTGAACGGTAAATATCAATGTACTCACATTTGCTTTGTTAACTCACTAGTAGAAGTACATCATATTAAATTGAATACAAATTATTTATTTTGTTTAAGATATATATATATATATATATATATGTTTATATATGTATGTATATACATATAGAAATACATAAATACATGTGTATATACATATATAAGCACATATATATACACACATACACATATTTAGACACATACACACACACATATATATATAAATATATATGCATACATTATAGCCCTTTCCATTCAAATACCTTGTCATATACCATATACCTTCTAACCCTTATAATTTTTTAAAATAATATTTAGCTTTATTTATTTATATTTATTATTTCATTTTATCAGATAGTGTATCGAATTATGTCCGCTCGACCTTGCTAAACGCCGACAGCATATGCATTTAACATTGCACAAGCATTTCTTGTGAAATGCTTGTGCAATGCAGCCCCTGCACACAATCGGCCGCTTGCAGGGGGTGTCAATCATCCCGAATTTAATGAGCAGCAGTCTTACGATGGGCATAGAAAGCAGCATCCGCTGCTTAATAAATCTACCCCTAGGTCTCCACTCAAGTAAAATTGGTTTCTGCTCGAGCAAACACATTTGCTTTCAACTTGTAATGTGTGCACAAGTTATTGCAGTTGCGCCCTATGTGGCATATTTATCAAGCTCTGTATGGAGCTATTGGCTATTCAAATTAGCCAATAGAATGAGAGCTGCTTTATTCCTATTGGCTGATTTAAAAAGCCAATAGGATTTTAGCAGCCCTAATTCCTGTTTGCTGATTCAATTTTTTCAGCCAATAGGAATGCAAGGGACGCCATCTTGAATCGCGTCCCTTGCATTGAAGATCCAGTGTACAGCGGCGACCATATGAAGAGGATGCTCCGCTCCATATGTCTTCAGGATGGACCCACTCCTCGCCTCCGGGATCAAGATAGAAGATGCCACCTGGATGAAGATTAAAGAGGCCGCCTGGATGAAGACTTCTTGCCGCTTGGATCAGGACGACGCTGCCGGGATGAAGATTGTATATTTTTAGGGGGTGATTGTATTTTTTTTTTAGCATAAGAGCTGTTTATCTCAGGGCAATACCCTACAAAAGGCCCTTTTAAGGGCCCCCCAAAAGGCCCTTTTAAGGGCCCTTGGTAGTTTTGGGAGTAGGGGTTTGTATAGTGTTAGGTGGTGTTTCTATTTTTTTGGGGGCAAAAGAGCTGTTTATCTCAGGGCAATGCCCTACAAAAGACCCTTTTAAGGGCCCATGGTAGTTTGGGGGGTGGGGGTTTCTATAGTGTTGGGGGGGTTGTATTTTTTTGGAGCAAAAGAGCTGTTTATCTCAGGGCAATGCCCTACAAAAGGCCCTTTTAAGGGCCCTTAGTAGTTTGGGGGGTGGGGGTTTGTATAGTGTTAGGGGGTGTTGGTATTTTTTTGGAGCAAAAGAGCTGCTTATCTGAGGGCAATGCCCTACAAAAGGCCCTTTTAAGGGCCCTTGGTAGTTTATTCTAGGTAAGGCTTTTTTTTATTTTGGGGTGTTTTTTTTTAAAGGGTATTAGAATAGGAATAATCTTTATTTTTTTGGATAATTTCGTGGGTTTTTTTTTGTAATGGTAGGTTTTTTATTTTTTGTAATAGTAGGTTTTTTTATTTTTTGTGATTTTAGTGTTTTTTTTTGTAATGTTAGGTTTTAGTGTAAGGCAGGTTAGGTTTTATTTCACAGGTAAGTTTGTATTTATTTTAACTAGGTAGTTTTTAAATAGTTAATAACTATTTAATAACTATTCTACCTAGTTAAAATAAATACAAACTTGCCTGTAAAATAAAAATAAAACCTAAGCTAGATACAATGTAACTATTAGTTATATTGTAGCTAGCTTAGGTTTTATTTTACAGGTAAGTATGTAATTAGTTTTAACTAGGTATTATTTAGTTCATAATTGTAACTTTAATTTAGATCTAATTTCATTATGTTAAAGTTAGGGGGTGTTAGGGTTAGGCTTAGGGTCAGGGTTATGTTAGGGATAGGTTTAGGGGTTAATATAGTTTATTTTAGGTTGTTGCTATGTGGGGGACTGGCGGTTTAGGGGTTAATAGGTATTATTTAGTTAATAATTGTAAGTTTAATTTAGATCTATTTTAATTATGTTAAAGTTAGGGGGTGTTAGGGTTAGGGTTACGTTAGGGTTAGGGTTACGTTAGGGTTAGGGGTTAATAGTTTAATTTAGGTTGTTGCGATGTGGGGAGCTGGCGGTTTAGGGGTTAATACGTTTATTTAGTGGTAGTGATGTGGGAGGCCAGAGCTTTAGGGATTAATAACTTTATTTAGTTGCGGCGATGTTGGGGAGGTCGGAATAGGTGTTAATAACTTTAATATAGTTGCTGCGATTTTGGGGTGCGGCGGAATAGAGGTTAATAACTTTAGTATAGTGGCGGCGATATCGGGAGCAGCAGATTAGGGGTTAATACCTTTATTTAGATGGCGGCGATATCAGGAGTGGCAGATTAGGGGTTAATAACTGTAGGCATGCATCAGCGATATCAGGGGCAGCGGATTAGGGGTGTTTAGACTCTGGGTTTATGTTAGGGTGTTAGGTTTAAACTGTATTTTATTTTTCCCCATAGACATTAAGGGGCTGCGTTACGGAGCTTTTGTTTCCGCGATCGCAAGTGTTAGACTTTTTTTTTGTCGGCTCTCCCCATTGATGTCTATGGGGAAAGCGTGCATGAGCACGTCAAACACAGCACTTGTTTTGGGAGCGGTATGGCACTTAAAATCTCCATAACGCCCGCACAAGCAGTGTTTTTTAAATTTGTAATGGCAGCACTATAGGGAATTAAATAACACCACTTTTGTAGCGTTCTTTATTTTCCCTATAGCGCTCAAAACTCGTAATCTAGGTGAGTAGTAGCACCTTTTTTTGTTTTTGTTTTACTATAGAGTATTTTTTAAACATTGCACTATGTAAAATGTGTTTTAGGAATTAACAGCTTTTTTAACTTTGTAGTTTTATGCCATTCATTACTGTTTAAAGGTATTATTTACATGACTCCTTCACTTGGAGGTGGCGAAACTGCTTTTAACATTCTACCAATGGCAGAGAAGCATCGCTTCCCTTGGCGAAGTATAGTAAAACTCCTTTTGGTGAGACTACCTTTAAGCACTGATTTCAAATCTTTAGAATATTTCACCAGCAATCTTGTTCCAGTTCGGGTGCTTTTATAGCAAAGCGCTATTGTGATGATGCGTACAACACTTGGCCCTCATCTCTAGTTTGTATTTAAACCAGGGCAGCTGGCGCACCCAATCAGTGTTAGGGGTCAGTAAGTGAGTAACAGTGGGGAATGTTTTGTCACATGTTTTGTTTAATGTTATGAGCAATATTTTGTGCAGACGCCCAATTTGCCTTCCCCTAAAAATGTCTCTGTCCCTAACATATATATATACAGAGAGAAGTGCACTAACACGAATGAACAACTGGCTCAATACCATTGTTAGCCTTTTCTATGGCGATTTACCACCTGGGTGCAGCTTTTTAGCCCATATATATATATTTAAAGATTCTACAGATAATGTTTTCTCAAACTTGGGAAAGACGTTTTTCTCCACACATGTCTTTATATAGGTTACTGTTGGACTAACCATTATGGTATCACAAGTGTATGAGAAAAAAATAGACTTAGAATTTCATTAACTAAATTTCTTCATACTCAAAGTGATAAAAAGCTATAGCTCCAAGACAATATCCCAAATCAGTGAGTGATGTTTAAGCAGATTATATTATTTTTATCCATTTTAATAAATGTTTTTAAGTATGGAAGATTTCTAGTTTTTACCATCGGTTTTCTGAATCGGTCTTACAGCTATAGTAGCTCTATACTACATGATTACTAAATTAGCTGAAGTTTATTTTTGTCTGACTTTGCAGAAATGCACTATATTTCTATTCATCTGTTTGAGATACACACAGAAACAGATATGTCAGAGGTATCGTTGGAGTCGCTACAGCTGTTCCTGATTTCCTTTCCTCCAAAGTTTGGAAATTTCTAACTTCAGTGCACAGTGATTTTTATTCACTTTATTTAGACACCTTTTTTTCCATTGTGACTTTCTCACTTTTCTCCATTGATCACTTTAAAAAAGCTTTATTTTTTTAACGGAGAACTTTTGTAGACTAATAAGACATAGATTTATATGTCAGAAACACTTGTATGTGTTTTTCGAACAGCAATTCCAAGCAATATGGCTTCTTGACGTGCAAAAAGCCTGTATTATTTACTGCAACAATTAACTCATCTGGGTAAATGTTGAATCCACAATAACACACTTATCATAAGGCAGGATTCTGCATAACCTGTATCTCAGGCATTTTTCACTCATGTTTTTCTTTACAATTTTGAAAATATATTTCCTTTTAGTTGCTCTGAAGACAATAAAATTAATTCTGCCTAACTAATGGTTAACTTCCTCAGTGCACACACAACAGAAACAGAACAAAAAAATACGTCTAGTTATTTTGTTTTTTGCTTTCCCTGAGCAGTCCATGTGGAGGCAGCAAACACTCACCAAAATGTAATCATTTTTAGCATGACATATTCTTCGTGGCATCCATGGTTCCTCGAAAGCATTAATGGAAATATGCATTCACCAATTTAAATATATATTTAATTGTGTGCCTAAGATACAGCCTTGAAGGCAAATGGATTTTGCTTAAATTTAACCCTCATCTCTAGTTTGTATTTAAATGTCACCTTATGCTGGAAGATTGGCGTAGAATATTAAACAAACCTGTTCTCAAAGGGTATTCCTGAACAAAGACAGCGCATATTCACAAGAATTGCCATCCTAGTTTAATTCTGTGTGCAGAATGTATACAGAACATTTTCATTGTTTTTTCACTGGTAGAATAACTCACCAATAATTACCATATTTTTCCATCTTCTGCTGTTTTACAGATATTTCTTTAGTTGCATGAAAATACTGCAGACAAACAACAGGGGAATATTTACTGTATGTAAAAATGTGAGGCGTGTAATAAAATATTACTCAGCCTTGCAGCATTAATTCTCAAACAGAGTGAGGGGGAACACCCTGAAGTGTCACACAAATATGAAAATGTGAAAAGTTTTCAAATAATTTATGGTATCTTTCTTTGATTATTAATCTTAGAATGTTAGCATTGGTTATTAATATTGTCTACACAAACATATAGATTCACACTTGTAATACAAATGGAAATTAAAACGTTTGCACTCTTGTGTTTGCAAAGTCGCAGTAACAAAAAGACTTTGAGAAGTTGCGAATGCAAAATCGCATTCTCCCATAGACTTCAATGGAGCCAAAAAAGTTGAAAAAAAACCCTGACACCCAGAAGTCACGCAAACACGATCGCGGCTATTTAAAAGCGCAACAAAAGAAGTTAATATTGCATATTTCATAATACAATGTTCTGCACATAGTGGAATATGTTCTATTTATCCTTAAATATATATTTGAACATATATATGATGGATTTTTGCACAAATATTTATAGACATAAATTGAACAAAGGCATGCACTCTCTGGATTTGTGCAAAATAAGTGCTTTAATGGCACATCAAACAGATAACGTTTCGGGGATCAATAATCCCTTCATCAGACCAGACTCACTTGGTCTGATGAAGGGGTGATTGATCCCCGAAACATTACCTGTTTGATGTGCCATTAAAGCACTAAGGCCTAGATTTGGAGTTCGGCGGTAAAAGGGCTGCTAACGCTCCGCAGGCTTTTTTCTGGCCGCACCATAAATTTAACTCTGGTATCGAGAGTTTAATCAAATGCTGCGTTAGGCTCCAAAAAAGGAGCGTAGAGCATTTTTACCGCAAATGCAACTCTCGATACCAGAGTTGCTTACGGACGCGGCCGGCCTCAAAAACGTGCTCGTGCACGATTCCCCCATAGGAAACAATGGGGCTGTTTGAGCTGAAAAAAAACCTAACACCTGCAAAAAAGCAGCGTTCAGCTCCTAACGCAGCCCCATTGTTTCCTATGGGGAAACACTTCCTACGTCTGCACCTAACACTCTAACATGTACCCCGAGTCTAAACACCCCTAACCTTACACTTATTAACCCCTAATCTGCCGCCCCCCGCTATCGCTGACCCCTGCATATTTTTTTAAACCCCTAATCTGCCGCTCCGTAAACCGCCGCAACCTACGTTATCCCTATGTACCCCTAATCTGCTGCCCTAACATCGCCGACCCCTATATTATATTTATTAACCCCTAATCTGCCCCCCACAACGTCGCCGACACCTGCCTACACTTATTAACCCCTAATCTGCCGAGCGGACCTGAGCGCTACTATAATAAAGTTATTAACCCCTAATCCGCCTCACTAACCCTATCATAAATAGTATTAACCCCTAATCTGCCCTCCCTAACATCGCCGACACCTAACTTCAATTATTAACCCCTAATCTGCCGACCGGAGCTCACCGCTATTCTAATAAATGTATTAACCCCTAAAGCTAAGTCTAACCCTAACACTAACACCCCCCTAAGTTAAATATAATTTTTATCTAACGAAATAAATTAACTCTTATTAAATAAATGATTCCTATTTAAAGCTAAATACTTACCTGTAAAATACATCCTAATATAGCTACAATATAAATTATAATTATATTATAGCTATTATAGGATTAATATTTATTTTACAGGTAACTTTGTAATTATTTTAACCAGGTACAATAGCTATTAAATAGTTAAGAACTATTTAATAGTTACCTAGTTAAAATAATAACAAAATTACCTGTAAAATAAGTCCTAACCTAAGATATAATTAAACCTAACACTACCCTATCAATAAAATAATTAAATAAACTACCTACAATTACCTACAATTAACCTAACACTACACTATCAATAAATTAATTAAATACAATTCCTACAAATAAATACAATTAAATAAACTAGCTAAAGTACAAAAAATAAAAAAGATCTAAGTTACAGAAAATAAAAAAATATTTACAAACATAATAAAAATATTCTTCCATCCGGAGCGAAGCGGCAGGATCCTGAAGACATCCAGCGCGGAACATCCATCCGGACCGACGACTGAACGACGAATGACTGTTCCTTTAAGGGACGTCATCCAAGATGGCGTCCCTCGAATTCCGATTGGCTGATAGGATTCTATCAGCCAATCGGAATTAAGGTAGGAGTTTTCTGATTGGCTGATGGAACAGCCAATAGAATGCGAGCTCAATCTGATTGGCTGATTGGATCAGCCAATCGGATTGAACTTGATTCTGATTGGCTGATTCCATCAGCCAATCAGAAAATTCCTACCTTAATTCCGATTGGCTGATAGAATCCTATCAGCCAATCGGAATTCGAGGGACGCCATCTTGGATGACGTCCCTTAAAGGAACAGTCATTCGTCGTTCAGTCGTCGGTCCGGATGGATGTTCCGCGCTGGATGTCTTCAGGATCCTGCCGCTTCGCTCCGGATGGAAGAAGATCGAAGATGCCGCCTGGATGATGACTTCAATCGGATGGAAGATCCTCTTCTGCCCCGCTTGGATGAAGACTTTGACCGGATCATGGACCTCTTCAGCCCCCGCTTGGGCTTGGATCAGGACATCGGAGGAGCTCTTCAGGACGGATCGGTGAACCTGGTATGGTGAAGACAAGGTAGGAAGATCTTCAGGGGCTTAGTGTTAGGTTTATTTAAGGGGGGTTTGGGTTAGATTAGGGGTATGTGGGTGGTGGGTTGTAATGTTGGGGGGGGGGTATTGTATTTATTCTTTTACAGGCAAAAGAGCTGAAATTCTTGGGGCATGCCCCGCAAAGGGCCCTGTTCAGGGCTGGTAAGGTAAAAGAGCTTGTAACTTTTTTAATTTAGAATAGGGTAGGGAATTTTTTATTTTGGGGGGCTTTGTTATTTTATTAGGGGGCTTAGAGTAGGTGTAATTAGTTTAAAATTGTTGTAATATTTTTATTATGTTTGTAAATATTTTTTTATTTTCTGTAACTTAGATCTTTTTTATTTTTTGTACTTTAGCTAGTTTATTTAATTGTATTTATTTGTAGGAATTGTATTTAATTAATTTATTGATAGTGTAGTGTTAGGTTAATTGTAGGTAATTGTAGGTAGTTTATTTAATTATTTTATTGATAGGGTAGTGTTAGGTTTAATTATATCTTAGGTTAGGACTTATTTTACAGGTAATTTTGTTATTATTTTAACTAGGTAACTATTAAATAGTTCTTAACTATTTAATAGCTATTGTACCTGGTTAAAATAATTACAAAGTTACCTGTAAAATAAATATTAATCCTAAAATAGCTATAATATAATTATAATTTATATTGTAGCTATATTAGGATGTATTTTACAGGTAAGTATTTAGCTTTAAATAGGAATCATTTATTTAATAAGAGTTAATTTATTTCGTTAGATGTAAATTATATTTAACTTAGGGGGGTGTTAGTGTTAGGGTTAGACTTAGCTTTAGGGGTTAATACATTTATTAGAATAGCGGTGAGCTCCGGTCGGCAGATTAGGGGTTAATAATTGAAGTTAGGTGTCGGCGATGTTAGGGAGGGCAGATTAGGGGTTAATACTATTTATGATAGGGTTAGTGAGGCGGGTTAGGGGTTCATAACTTTATTATAGTAGCGCTCAGGTCCGCTCGGCAGATTAGGGGTTAATAAGTGTAGGCAGGTGTCGGCGACGTTGAGGGGGGCAGATTAGGGGTTAATAAATATAATATAGGGGTCGGCGATGTTAGGGGTAGCAGATTAGGGGTACATAGGGATAACGTAGGTGGCGGCGATTTGCGGTCGGAAGATTAGGGGTTAATTATTTTAAGTAGCTTGCGGCGACGTTGTGGGGGGCAAGTTAGGGGTTAAGAAATATAATATAGGGGTCGGCGGGGTTAGGGGCAGCAGATTAGGGGTACATAAGTATAACGTAGGTGGCGGTCGGCAGATTAGGGGTTAAAAATTTAAATCGAGTGGCGGCGATGTGGGGGGAGCTCGGTTTAGGGGTACATAGGTAGTTTATGGGTGTTAGTGTACTTTAGGGTACAGTAGTTAAGAGCTTTATAAACCGGCGTTAGCCAGAAAGCTCTTAACTCCTGCTATTTTCAGGCGGCTGGAATTTTGTCGTTAGAGCTCTAACGCTCACTTCAGAAACGACTCTAAATACCGGCGTTAGAAAGATCCCATTGAAAAGATAGGCTACGCAAATGGCGTAGGGGGATCTGCGGTATGGAAAAGTCGCGGCTGAAAAGTGAGCGTTAGACCCTTTAATCACTGACTCCAAATACCAGCGGGCGCCCAAAACCAGCGTTAGGAGCCTCTAACGCTGGTTTTGACGGCTACCGCCGAACTCCAAATCTAGGCCTTATTTTGCACAAATCCAGAGAGTGCATGCCTTTGTTCAATTTTATGAGTATACCTGCCTGCACCCTGGTAGTTGTCTTTTAGGTGGGAGTACGCTCTACATTTGATTATATATATATATATATATATATATATATATATATATATATAATTCTATATAGGTATAGATATACATTTATATATAGGAATATATATTTACAAATACATAGAACATATTACCCTATGTGAAGAACATTGGAATGTGAAATATTTACAGTAAATACACAGTAAAACACTTTATTAAATATGATTATTGCATAAATATGATTTTTCATGTTTTTATCTAATTGTGTGCAAAGGGCTCCAATAGACTTATATATATGTTTATACATGTATACATATGTATGTATGTATGTATTTAAATGTGTATATATGTCTGTAAATACATATATACACATATAAATACAGAAATGCATATGTACACACATATATAAACATACTTATATACACAAATTTAGACATATATATATATATATATATAAATATACACACACACACACACACACACATATATATATAGCTTAATAGGACAAGTGCACTCTCACGAACTGTATCACGATTTGCCAGGGTGCATGAATATGGGTAAGAATAGCAAAAGATAAAAGACAGCACTCTCTGGTCTTAAATACAAAGCTTTCCCCGAAACGTCACTACAAATAATATATATATATTAAAGCCCTTTGCATCCATTTCTTCCTAACACCTGAGGCATCATATCGTTTAGCCCTTACAACTTTTTCATGCAATTTTTGTAATATTTTTTTATTAGAAAGTATTATTATGGGTGTAACTGTACTTTTAAATGTATGTTTGATGTGTTTCGAGCAACTTTTTTTTCAAAGTGTAACAGTTAACCAGAGGTCAGCGGTTCCGGTAATCCTAGCATAAATCACGATTGCGCTCACACGCCTACATTTACTTTCAACGTGTAATACAAGTGAAATTTAACTTGCCTATAAACATTTTAGAACTTTGTGCAATTTTCAGAGCTCTTAAAGCTTGGCCCTTTCAGAAAGGAGAATCTTTTCTTCGGTTCCAGTCAGACAATGTCACAGCCTTGGCTAATGTCAACCATCAAACTGGGGACTTGCAGTTTTTTAACCACGAGGGAAGTTTTTCAAATTCTCTCTTGGGCAGAGGCCAATTGCTTTCTAGTTTCAGCAGTCCACATCCCAGAGGTGCTCAATTGGGAAGCAGATTTTCTCAGTAGTCTGTTTCTTCCTCCAGTGGAATGGTCTCTTCATCTGGAAGTGTTCAATCAGATTGTAGATCTTTGGGGTTTCCCAGAGGTATACCTGATGGCCTCTCGGTTGAAAAACAAACTGCCCAGATACTTTATAAGGTCAAGAGATCCTTAGGCAGAGTTTGTAGATTCTCTAATAGCTCTGTGTTAATTTCAGCTTGTATATGAGTTTCCACCTCTGATAATTCTTCCCAGACTAGTTTCCAAGATCAGGAAGGAGAATTGTTAGTGATTCTAATTGCTCCAGCTTGGTCATGAAGAGATTGGTTTGCGGATCTGGTTCAGATGTCTAGTTTTCTTCCTTGGCCTCTTCCCTTTAAGGCCAGACCTTCTTTGCTATGGTTAATTTTTTAATCAGGATTGGAAATCTGAATCTGTGATTGAAACCATAATTAAGGCTCGGAAGCCAGTTACCAGGATTTTTTTAAATAAAGTTTGTAAAAAATGTATTTCCCAGTGTCTTGATCATGTTTTTTCCTCGCATTCTTTCATTATTCCTAGAATTTTGCAATTTTTGTAAGATGGTTTGCATAAAGGTTTATACGGTAGTTCTTTGAATTGTCAGATTTCTGTTTTTTTTGTTTTTGTTTCACAAGAAAATTGCTGATCTTCCTCAATTACACGTAGCTTTGTTCAGGCTTCGTGCATATTAAGCCTGTTATTAAACCAATTTCTCCACCTTGGAACCAGAATCTGAAGGTTTTGCAGGCTCTTCCATTTGAGCTTATGCATAATGTGGACATTAAATTTCTTTCCTCGAAAGTCTTGTTTCTTCTGGCTATCTCCTCTGCTAGAAGAGTTTCTGAACTTTCTGCTCTTCCATGTGATTCTCCTTATTTGGTTTATCATCAAGATAATGCAGTTTTATGAACCAAATTTGATTTTCTTCCTAAGGTTGTGTCCTTGGATAATTTAAGCAGGGAAACTGTTGTTCTTTCTTTGTGTCCTAATTCTAAAAATTCTTCTGAGAGGCTTTTTTCATAATTTGGATGTGTTTAGAGACTTGAAATAGTATGCCAATGTTACCTAGGTTTTCAGACAAACTTCAAGTTTGTTTTTTCACTTTTTTGGTTCTAAACGAGGCCAGAAAGCTTCTGCTCTTTCCTTGGGTCTTAGTTAAAGGTTTTGATCCATGAATCTTATGAAAGGCGGGTTAGACTCACTCTACTAGATTAGTAGCTACTTCTTGGGTTTTCAAGATTGAAATTTCTGTTGATCAGATTTGCAAGGCAGCTACTTGGTCCTTTTGGCAGTGACATATATAAATAACATATATAGATGAACTTTTTATAATAAAAAAATGCCCATAATATAGGTAAATGATTGTAAAAAGCAAAAATAAAAAGATACTTACCAATAGACACTCGTCCACTAGCAATCAAGTAGCAAACAACCAAACCAGTATTGAAACATATCAGAAGAGGTTATGAAATAGGAGTATATTGAAGATCCATAAAGTGAGGCAGAAGATAAATATCTGCGACCTATTATAGAGGGTTTATGAAAGATTTCCCAAGAGGTGAAACAAAGAATCATAAACCAGACCCCAAATACATCCCTCTGACTAGCACTGTACTTTGAGGGGAAACAGGGCCTCAATATAGACTAAAAACCCTTTTCTCTGAAGAATCATATGCACATCTTCATTCATCAACCACCTCCAATGGAGGCAAAGTAAAGACTGAGGTATGTGTGAGGTGGGAGGGGTTTTATAGAGCTCTTGGGGTATGGGAATCTTTGCCTCCTCCTAGTGGTAAAGAAAAGTAATTCCCAAGAGTAAGGATTGTGGACTCTCACCATCTGTATGAAAGAAATAGCGTTTTGCCGAGGGCGGCCAGAGGAGCTCAGCTTGGCATAAACTGCAGGCAAATAAAGGAACTTTCAGCATGAAGATTTTTATACTTCATGAATAATAGTCCTCTTTATTTATAGCATTTTATTTATAGCGTTTCTTTATTTTAAAGGCTAGGATTTACCATCACTTTAAAGGACCACATGCAGAAAAAAAAATGGAAACATTTCTGCAGGAATTTCTTCAGTAACAGGCTTAGCAAGCTCAAAAGCAAAACCAACAAATGCAGTACTTTTATCGGTAGACCCAGTTCCTGACTTAGGCTATGTCTACCGCCAGCCAGTGAATCAAAACAAACCAGCTCCTGTGCTAGTAAAAATGATGCTGGTTGATGATCCAGAGGCCTTCTACCTCAGCTTTGAGAGAGTGGCCATGGTACAGACCTTTGAGAGAGGTACAGTCAAAAATTTAGGGGCTATAAATTCTCTCCAAAAGAGAAACCCAGGTTTGTTGTTTAGTACCTGACAGACTTATGCACCAAATGGTTACAACCTACACAGTGCAGCAAGGAGAAAGTCTTGGAACAGATTCCTAGGTACTACCACCACCATCCAGCTCCTGGATAAAAAGACAAGCCATTTCTAAAATTTCAGTGGCAGTACAATGGAGGAAGTACTACAAAGGAAGTTGAATAAGTTCGGACATCTGTCTATCATCCACAGACTGAAGGACTGGTAGAAAGATTTATCTGAACATTAAACTCTATGTTAAGAAAGTTTGTAGACTCAGAGAAAAGAGCCTGGGATGAATTTCTCCCTTTTTTGTTATTTGCAGTACATGAGGTTTCCAAGGAACTACAGGATTTTCTCCATTTTAGCGTTTATATGGTCTGGGAAGAAAAGCCTTCCCCCTTAAAAAATGTGCTTCAATATGAGGTAGATCTTATAAATTGCCTAGACTTGGTGGGACATTTTGCAAGGGAAATTTTGAAACATGCTCAGGATACCCAGGAAAGGGGGAGTGTTCCAACTTGGAGATAAAAGTAATGCTGCTTATTCCCAGTAGGAATAGTAACCTGATGGCAAAATGGCAGTGACAATTTGAGGTAGTTTGTCGCACAGAAGAGGTTAATTATAGGATTTCTCAACCTGGTTCCAGGAATGATACACTATTATATCATGTGAACCTCCAGAAACCTTGGAGGAAGCCTCTAGTTATACATGAGCAAGAATCTGAGTTGGGTCCAGAGATTTCACAGGTTAGTACGATTGAGGGTACACAGATTCCTACGGGTACCCATTTCCTACGGGTACCCAAAAAAGAATTGCTACAGTTGGTGAACCAGTTTTTATTTTTTATTTTCTGAGATACCAGGAAGTAATAATTTGATTTCTCATGTCATAGAGACACAACCAGGGGTAAAAATATGTTCCAGACGCTATAGGCTGCCTGAAAGTCATAAAAGAATGACCAAGAGGTACAGGAGATTTCAAAACTAGGAGTGATAAAGGAACCCTGCAGTTAATGGTGTAATCCAATGGTCTTGGTTCCTAAACCGGATAGTAAATTTAGATTTTGTATAGACCTCCAGAAAAATAAATGCAGCCTCCAGGTTTGATGCATACCTAATGCCAATGGTGGAAGAATTGCTTGATCAACCTTGAACCTAACGAAAGGCTACTGGCAAATACTGGCAGGTCTCACAGCTAACCCTGATAAGTTTAGTTTAGCCAATGTTGAAACAAAATACTTGGATTACCTGGTAAGAAATGAGAAAGTAAATCCCTTAGCATTCAAGGTTGCATCCTTAAGATACCCATACCAAAATCAAAGACTCAGGTTCATAGATTTTTAGGGTTAGTGGGTTATTATTGGATGTTTAGCCCTCATTATTCTACCTTGCCATTTTTGGTGAACAACCTGGGTTGTTCTTGCTGATGGGTGGATAAATTCATCCACCAATAAACAAGTGCTTCCCATGGTTCTGAACCAAAAAGATAGCTTAGATGCCTTCTTTTTCAAATAAAGATAGCAAGAGAACAAAAAAATTGATAATAGGAGTAAATTAGAAAGTTGCTTAAAATTGCATGAATCATGAATCACGAAAGAAAAAGTTTGGGTTTAGTGTCCCTTTAAAGAATGTCTATCCCAAAGACAGATGCCTCTGGCGTTGGACTTGGGGCAGTACTATTCCAGGAAATTATGGGGGTTGAACACCCTACTATTCTTTTCCTTAGTAGGAAACTTTCCACAAAAGGCTTAGTATTCTACTATAGAAAAAGAGAGTCTGGAGGCCAAATGGGCTATTGAATCTTTGAGGTACTACTTGGCTGGAGTTCAGTTCACTCTAGTGACAGACCATGCCCCTCTGAGGTGGTTAAATATAATGAAAGATACAAACCCAAGATTTACTAGGTAGTACATGGTTCTCCAACCCTTCTCTTTTATCATTCAGAATTGCCCAGGGAAGGGCAATGTCAATGCAGATTTCCTCTCAAGAGAAGGAGTGGAGGGTTGGTCTTCCGCTTTGGGAAGTATGGACTTCCCACTAAGAGGGAATCCTGTCACTCATAATTACTGTTTAAACACATGTTTAAAAAAGGACTTTGTTTTATGTTCTGCACGTTCAAATAAAACGCTTGCCTGGAGGTCTTAAAGGTACAGCACTTTGGATTGTTTTTGTTTGCTGAAAACAAGCTGTGTTTATGTTCCACTTCTGTCATGCAATAAAGTCTGTGACTGTTTCAAATTAAAACATCTGGTTATGTCCTGCTATACAGGCCATAACCTATTACAAGTAAAATGTCTAAAATTATTTAGAAAGTTGTTTCTTTCCTGCTATAAAAATCAGGGTTTTAGCTGGCATTATTTTAGAATTCCAAGAATTCTTTTTGAAATTTGGTTCAGATAATGGGGCATATTTATCAAAGTCTGGCGGACCTGATTCCACAGTGCGGATCAGGTCCGCCAGACTTCACTGAATACGGCGAGCAATATGCTCGCCGTATTAAGCATTGCACCAGCAGCTCACAAGAGCTGCTGGTGCAACTCCGCCCCCTGCAGACTCGCGGCCAATAGGCCGCCAGCAGGGGGTATCAATCAACCCAATCTTTGTGACCGCTGCTTCATAACTGGTGTTTCTGGCGAGCCTGCAGGCTCGCCAGAAACACGGGGCATCAAGCTCCATTCGGAGCTTGATACATATGCCCCATTGACTTATCTGCTAGCCCTTTAAAGAGTTATATTTTGTTTTTTCTGCATCATACTACAGGACAACTGCTAAGTGTCTTAGCATCAAGGTTTTGTTTAGGCTTAGTCAGGATATGTCTACTGTTTAAACCAATTTGTCCTCTTTGGAACATTAATTTGATTTTGGTTTGTATTACAAGCTTTAAAGGCCTGCTTTCGACATTTAGCTTCTGTGCTGGAATATTTTTGGAATTCAAAGAATTTTGGGGAATTCAGAAAACTCTCTTGTGAAGGAAATCATCTACCAGTATTTTTTTTTAAATTTACCTTGAGTATTGTTGATTGAAACCAGTCCCGAGTATCTATACCATTTAAGAAACTTTGTAATATTTTTTCCCAATATGCTTATGAAAAAATTGTTATAATTTAAATAAGGAAACAAGAGTAAATTAGGACTGTTTGTTTATGTCATGCTTAAAAGTGCTTAGAATTCAGAATTTAAAAAAATTGCAGGGAAAATATAAACTAAACGATTGGACTACTTATAGTAATATGAAACACTTTATGATGTAATATATCATATTTAATTATACATAGTAAAACATTTAAATACACTTTCTTTATTTGTTTCACCACCTTTTCCTCTAATTCCAAAAAATAATAGCTTTCAAATCTAGTATATGATGATACAGTTTGTTCAGGAAGTGAAAAATGAGAAAGATCTACCTGTAGCTTTAAGGAATGAGAGAATAGAATTCTAGCCCATGCAAACTAGGTATAGACCTTTTCTTTCCTAAGATATGGTGAGTCCACGGCTTGAGTAATTACTGTTAGGAATATCACTCCTGGCCAGCAGGAGGAGGCAAAGAGCACCACAGTTAAACTGCTAAGTATCACTCCCTTACCCACAACCCCCAGTCATTCTCTTTTTGATTTGATCTATTAGCAAGTTTTGGGGTATGGCCGTATTCCACATCATTCCTTGCAGTCGGGTAGTGGTTGCTTTTAAGTAGTTAATAATTTGTAAAGAGGTACTTACTGAGTTTTCCTAACAATTGCTGCCCTAGTTTAGAAAGCCAGAGTTGGCTTCAAAGGTCTCTGTGAAGAACTGTGTCTTCTCATACCTTATAACTGTCTACATGGTGGACAGCGGAGCAGGTAAGTGCTTTTTCTTCCAGTTGGGGAGACCATGCACTTAACAAATTAAAAAACACTGCTTTCTTTTACAAAGATATGACGAGTCCACGGATTTCATCCTTACTTGTGGGATATTAACATCCTGCTAACAGGAAGTGGCAAAGAGCACCACAGCAGAGCTGTATATATATAGCCCCTCCCCTTCCCCTCCACCCTCAGTCAATTTCTTTGCCTGTGTTATACTAGGAAGACATGGTAAAGTGAGATGTTAGTTTTAGTTTCTTCAATCAAGATGTTTTTTATTTTAAATGGTACCGGTGCGTACTATTTTCGTCAGAGGGATATGGAAGAAGATTTCTGCCCTGAGGTTTGATGATCTTAGCATTTGTAACTAAGATCCATGCTGGTTCCCACAAGACTTCTGAAGGTAACCATGTGACATCTTCAGTGTGGAGACCGGTTTCATGCTACAAGCAGCATTAAGATATGTGCAGCCTTTTTTTTCTGAGGAGACTTGGTGTATCAGAACTGGCTGGCATTATTTCCCTGTATGGGAATGGGGTAAGCAGTAAAACCTATTTTAATAAGAGGGGTTACAGCAAACAGTAACTTGGTGGCTCCTGGACTGTGTAGCTGGTCTGAAGGGTTGGAAACTTGATTCAAAGTACCCTGGGGGCAGGTAGGCGTCACAGCAGAGCTGTGGCGATGTGCAGACTGTATTTTTATCTATCTTTTGACTACATGTTGATATAAGTACTTCTAAAGCCTTATTTCTGCCCTTGCTTCTGGGTGCAGTAATTTTTGGATTAACCAACGATATTACGTTAAGTTTGGGAATAATTTAACGTTTTTTGTGCATTTTGGAAAAATTGTTCACTTTTTCTTTTCTTAAAGGCACAGTACACATTTTTCTAATGTTTATTTTATGCTATAAATAAGTGTTTAAACGACTTTTGTGGTATTACTAGTCTGTTCAACATGTCTGACATAGAGGTTTCTCATTGTTCTATGTGTTTAGAAGCTATTGTGCAACCCCCTCTAACATTGTGTAAATTTTCTACTGAGAGGGCTTTACAATGTAAAAAGCATATTTTAAATAAAGTAAGTGTGCCTAGGGATGATTCTCAGTCTGAAGAGAATCAGGATATGCCATCACAACCTTTTATGCCCACACAAGCGACGCCTAGTACTTCTAGTGCGTCTAATTCCTTTACTCTGCAGTAGATAGCTGCAGTTATGTCAACTACCCTTACAGAGGTATTGTCTAAATTATCAGTGTTGCAGGGTAACGCAGTAGGTCAAGTATTAATGTAAATACTGAATGCTCTGATGCTTTATTAGCTATTTCCGATGTTCCCTCACAGTGCTCTGAGTTGGGGATCAGGAAATTACTGTCTGAGGGTGAAATTTCTGATTCAGGGAATGCAGGGAATGTTTTGCCTCAGACAGATTCGGATGCTATGTCATTTAAATTTAAGCTTGAACACCTCTGCCTGTTGCTTAGGGAGGTTTTAGCGGCTCTGGATGATTGTGATCCTATTGTGATTCCTCCAGAGAAATTGTGTGAAATGGGTAAATATTTGGAAGTTCCTACTTACACTGATGTTTTTCCGGTTCCTAAGAGAATTTCGGAAATTATTAGTAAGGAATGGGATAGACCAGGTATACCGTCTTCTCCCTCTCCTAATTTTAAGAAAATGTTTCCTATATGAGATACCATTCGGCACTCATGGCAAGCGGTCCCTAAGGTAGAGGGAGCAATATCTTCCCTAGCTACTACTATACTCATTGAGGATAGTTGTGCTTTCAATGATCCTATGGATAAGAAATTAGAGGGTCTACTAAAGAAATTATTTGTTAATCAGGAATTTCTTTTACAACCTACGGCTTGCATTGTTCCAGTAACTACTGCAGCAGCTTTTTGGTTTGAGGCTCTAGAAGAGTCTCTTACGGTTGAGACTCCATTAGATGACATTCTAGATAGAATTAAGGCTCTTAAGCTAGCTAATTCTTTTATTACTGATGCCGCTTTTCAAATTGCTAAATTAGCGGCAAAAAATGCAAGATTTGCTATTTTAGCACCTAGAGCATTGTGGCTCAAATCTTGGTCTGCTGATGTGTCATCAAAACATAAGCTTTTAGCTATTCCCTTTAAAGGTAAGACCCTTTTTGGGCCAGAATTGAAGGAGATCATTTATGATATTACAGGAGGTAAGGGCCATGCCCTACCTCAGGATAGGTCGGTTAAAATGAAAACAGAATAATTTTCGTTCCTTTCGGAACTTTAAAGGAGTACCCCCTGCTTCTTCTTCTTCCACAAAGCTGCATGAAGGAGTGGCCCCCGATCCGGGACCGGATCTAGTAGGGGGCAGACTTTCTTTATTTGCTCAGGCTTGGGCAAGTGATGTTCAGGATTCCTGGGCACTAGAAATAGTGACCCACGGTTATCAATTGGAATTCAAGGATTTTCTCCCAAGAGGGAGATTTCATCTTTCAAAATTATCTGCAAACCAGATAAAGAGAGAGGCGTTCTTACGCTGTGTAAAATACCTTTTTACTATGGGAGTAATCTGTCCTGTTCCAAAATTGGGACAGGGGTTTTACTCAAACCTATTTGTGGTTCCCAAAAAAGAGGGAACGTTCAGACCCATTTTGGACGATTTTGCCAATGATCCAGGAGGGTCAATATATGACTTCCGTGGATTTGAAGGATGTTTACCTTCATATTCCAATCCACAAAGATCATCATCGGTTTCTAAGGTTTGCCTTCTTGGACAAATATTATCAGTTTGTGGTTCTTCCTTTCAGGTTGGCCACAGCACCCAGAATCTTCACAAAGGTTCTAGGGTCTCTTTTGGCAGTTCTCAGACCGCAAGGGATAGCGGTGGTGCCTTATCTGGACGATATTCTGATTCAGGCGTCAACATATCATCTGACAAAATCTCACATGGACACAGTGTTGTCTTTTCTGAGAACTCACGGCTGGAAGGTGAACATAGAGAAGAGTTCACTTGTTCCACAGACAAGGTTCCTTTTCTGGGAACTCTGATGGTAGCCATGAAAGTATTTCTGACGGAGGTCAGAAAATCAAAGATTTTGAATACTTGCTGAGCAATTCTGTCCATTCCTTGGCCATCAGTGGCTCAGTGTATGGAGGTAATCGGATTAATGGTAGCGGCAATGGACATCGTTCCATTTGCTAGCTTTCATCTCAGACCACTGCAACTGTGCATGCTCGGTCAGTGGAATGGGGATTATACGGATTTATCTCCAAAGATAATTCTGGATCAAGAGACCAGAAACTCTCTTCTTTGGTGGTTGTCGCCAGATCATCTGTCCCAGGGGACTTGTTTCCGCAGACCCTTGTGGGTGATAGTGAGAACAGATGCCAGCCTTCTGGGCTGGGGTGCAGTTTGGAACTCCCTGAAGGCTCAGGGTGTTTGGACTCAGGTGGAGTCTCTACTTCCAATCAATATTCTGGAACTGAGAGAAATATTCAATGCGCTTCAGGCGTGACCTCAGTTGGCTTCGGCCAAATTCATCAGATTCCAGTCAGACTATATAACGACTGTAGCATATGTGAATCATCAGGGGGGAACAAGGAGTTCCTTAGCGATGATAGAAGTATCCAAGATAATCAGTTGGGCAGAGGCCCACTCTTGTCATCTGTCAGCGATCTACATCCCAGGGGTAGAGAACTGGGAAGTAGATTTTCTAAGTCGACAGACTTTTCATCGGGGGGGGGGGGGGGGAGTGGGAACTTCACCTGGAGGTATTTGCCTCATTGATTCTCAGATGGGGAAGACCGGAATTGGATTTGATGGCATCTCGTCAGAATGCCAAGCTTCCAAGATACGGATCCCGGACAAGGGATCCTCAGGCCAAACTGATAGATGCCTTGGCAGTACCTTGGTTGTTCAGCCTAGCTTATGTGTTTCCGCCGTTTCCTCTCCTCCCACGCGTGATTGCTCGAATCAAACAGGAGAGAACTTCAGTGATCCTGATAGCGCCTGCAGGACTTGGTATGCGGATCTAGTGGACATGTCCTCTCTGCCACCGTGGAAACGTCCGTTGGGACAGGAACTTCTCATTCAAGGTCCTTTCCAACATCCAAATCTAATTTCTCTGCAACTGACTGCGTGGAGATTGAACACTTGATTTTATCGGAGCGAGGATTCTCTGATTCAGTTATCAATACTTTGATACAGGCTAGAAAGCATGTCACTAGAAAAATCTATCATAAGATATGGCATAAAAATCTTTTTGGTGTGAATCCAAGGGTTACTCATGGAGTAAAGTTAGGATTCCTAGGATTTTGTCTTTTCTCTAAGAAGGATTGGAGAAAGGGTTATCAGCAAGTTCCTTAAAGGGACAAATTTCAGCTTTGTCAATTCTGTTTCACAAACGTTTGGCAGATGTATCAGATGTTCAGTCTTTTTGTCAGGCTCTATCTAGAATTAAGCCTGTATTTAGACCTATTACTCCTCCCTGGAGTTTGAATTTAGTTCTTCGAGTTCTGCAAGGGGTTCCGTTTGAACCTATGCATTCCATAGATATTAAACTATTATCTTGGAAAGTTCTTTTTTTGGTTGCTATTTCTTCTGCTCGAAGAGTTTCTGAGCTTTCAGCATTACAGTGTGATTCGTCTTATCTCATATTTCATTCTGATAAGGTGGTTTTTACGTACCAAGCCTGGGTTCCTTCCTAAGGTTGTTTTGAATAAGAATATTAATCAGGAAATTGTTGTTCCTTCCTTGTGTCCTAATCCTTCTTCTAAGAAGGAGCGTCTGTTACATAACTTGGACGTGGTCCGTGCCTTAAAGTTTTACTTACAGGCAACTAAGGATTTCCGTCAATCATCTTCATTATTCATTGTTTATTCTGGTAAGCGTAGGTGTCAGAAAGCTACGGCTACCTCTCTTTCTTTTTGGCTGAGAAGTATCATCCGCCTGGCATATGAGACTGCAGGACAGCAGCCTCCTGAAAGAATTACGAGTCATTCTTCTAGGGCTGTGGCTTCCACAGGGGCTTTTAAATATGATGCATCTGTGGAACAGATTTGTAAGGCTGTGACTTCGTCGTCCCTTCACACTTTTTCCAAATTTGATACTTTTGCTTCTTCTGAGGCTATCTTTGGGAGAAAGGTTCTTCAAGCAGTGGTGCCTTCCGTTTAGGTTCCCTTTCATCCGTGTCCTATTGCTTTGGTATTGGTTTCCCACAAGTAAGGATGAAATCCGTGGACTCGTCATATCTTTGTAAAAGAAAACTAAATTTATGCTTACCTGATAAATTACTTTCTTTTACGATATGACGAGTCCACGGCCCACCCTGTTCTTTTTAAGACAGTTTTTCTTTATATTTTTTTGTAAACTTCAGTCACCTCTGCATCTTTTTTAGCCTTTCCTTTTTCTCTTCCTATACCTTCAGCTGAATGACTGAGGGTGGAGGGGAAGGGGAGGGGCTATATATACAGCTCTGCTGTGGTGCTCTTTGCCATTTCCTGTTAGCAGGAGGTTAATATCCCACAAGTAAGGATGAAATCCGTGGACTCGTCATATCGTAAAAGAAAGTAATTTATCAGGTAAGCATAAATTTTGTTTTTTTATTGTGACATAGATAATCCTGTTGTATGGGTTACACTGGGACATGAAGCAGGCACTGCAGCATGTGTGAGACTAACATTTAAACTCTTTTAAAAAGAAAGGGTAAATGTTTTTATTAGGCTTTATTTTCTGACACATATTTAATTGATAAAACAATTCAAGTTTAAACTGAAAGTAGGGCTGAATTTTCTATTTCGTTAGCTTATTCATTCCCCCTTTGCTTAAAATAAAATGATGCAACATTTTAACTGTCCGGTTTGAAAAAACGGTTATTTCTGGTACTCAGTGTACCAGGAAGCTATTTTTAATGCCTCTCGTGAGCATCTGTGTCGCAGCAGTAATTTGAGCTTAGCAGTTGTGGTCACATAACTGGCTTTACTTCATAACATTTTTTAGGAAAAAGTTGTTTTTCTCCATTTCTGGGTGATCCGGTCTCAATTGGTAGCGGTAAGGCACCTCCAATAAGAGCCTCATGACAAACTCAGTACTGAAGAGGTTAACTCCAGGGTCCTAACCAGGAAACCCTAAAATAAAAAAAAATAAAACAATCTTACACATCTTCATTCTTCACCTACCTCCAGCGGAGGCAAAGGCAAGACTGATTACTATAAAGGTGGGAAGGTTTATATAGAGCTCCTCGGTTTGTGAATCTTTGCCTCCTAGTGACAGGATAGGTTATTCCCAGGAATAATAGATCGTGGACTGTTATAACCTAAATGAAAGAAATCAATCTCTATTCATTATCAACTAGATTACGAGTTTTGCGTTATGAGTGAAAAAGCATTGTTATGCTTCATAACGCTGCTTTTTCCCTAACGCCACTATTACAAGTCTTGTAGGTATAGGTGTACCGCACACCTTTTTGGCTGTCACGCAACGTCAGTACCGCACTTTTTCAATGGGACTCCCATAGAGTCGGTATTACGAGTTTGCCTGGGAGGCCAAAAAGTGAGCGGTACACTCTATAACCACAAAATCTGTACCGCCATCTAACATAAAACTCATAACTAAACTGCTATGAAGAGGCCCTCCCGCATCCCAAACACTAAAATAAAATTATTAACCCCTAATCTGCCGCTCCAGACATTATCGCCACTAAATTCTTTTATTAACCCCTATTCCGCCGCTCCCCGACATCCAAGATGGCGTTCCTTACATTCCTATTGGCTGAAAGATTTCTATCAGCCAATAGGAATTAAAGGGGAAAAAAGAGCTTCCATCCAATAGGATTTTTTCCCCCTTTAATTCCTATTGGCTGATAGAAATCTTTCAGCCAATAGGAATGTAAGGGACGCCATCTTTGATGACGTCACTTAAAGGGAACCTTCATTTTCCAGCGATGACCGTAAGTAGAGGATGCTCCACGCCGGATGTCTTGAAGATGGACCAGCTCTGCGCCGGATGGATTAAAATAGAAGATGCCGTCTGGATGAAGACTTCTTGCCGCTTGGATGAGGACTTTGCCGGCTGGATGAGGATGGATGTTCGGACTTCAATAACTGTAAGTGGACCGTCGGGGGTTAGTGTTAAGTTTGTTTAAAGTTTTTTTTGGGTGTTTTTTTTTTCCCCCGGCTATATAAAAGAGCTAAATGCTTAGCTTAGGTTTATTTAGATAGGTTTTTATTTGGGTTGTTTGGTTGGGTGGGTGGTGGGTTTTACTGTTGGGGGTGTTTGTATTTTTTTTACAGGTAAAAGAGCTGATTTATTTGGGGCAATGCCCCGCAAAAGGCACTTTTAAGGGCCATTGGTAGTTTAGTATAGGCTAGGGTTTTTTTATTTTGGGGGGGGGCTTTTTTATTTTGATAGGGCTATTAGATTAGGAGTAATTCGTTTTTATTTTTGATAATGTGGTTTTTTATTTTTTGTAATTTAGTGTTTATTTTTTTGTAAATTTGAAAATTGTATTTTAATAATTGAATTTATTTTATTTTATTGAAATGTTAGTTTTTAGTGTAAGGTAGCTTAGGTTTTATTTTACAGGTAACTTTGTATTTATTTTAACTAGGTAGCTAGTAAATATTTAATAATTATTTACTAACTAGTCTACCTAGTTAAAATAAATACAAACTTACCTGTGAAATAAAAATAAAACCTAAAATAAAATAAAATAAAAATTAGTTATATTGTAGCTAGCTTAGGTTTTTTTTTAACAGGTAAGTATGTATTTAGTTTTAAATTGGAATTATTTAGTTAATAATTGTAAGGTTTATTTAGATTTATTTTAATTATATTTAAGTTAGGGGGTGTTAGGGTTATGTTAGGGTTAGATTTAGACTTAGGCTTAGGGTTACGTTAGGGTTAGGTTTAGGGGTTAATAACTTTAGAATAGAGGCGGCGACATTGGGGGCAGCAGATTAAGGGTTAATAACTGTAATGTAGGTGGCGGCGATGTTAGGGGCAGCAGATTAGGGGTTAATAATTGTATGTAGGTGACAGCGATATCGGGGGGTGGCAGATTAGGGGTTAATAACTGTATGTAGGTGGTGGCGATATCTGGGGCTGCAGATTAGGGGTTAATAACTGTAATGTAGGTGGTGGCGATGTTAGGGGCAGCAGATTGGGGTGTTTAGACTCGGGGTTTATGTTAGGGTGTTAGGTTTAAACTGTATTTTATTTTTCCCCATAGACATCAATGGGGCTGCGTTACGTAGCTTTTGTTTCCACGATCGCATTGATGTCTATGGGGAAAGCGCGCACGAGCACGTCAAACACAGCGCTTGTTTTGGGAGCTGTATGGAGCTTAAAATATCCATATAGCCAGCACATGCAGTGTTTTTTTAAACTTGTAATGGCAGCGCTATAGGGAATTAAATAACTCTACTTTTGTGACTCAGGGTTTATGTTAGGGTGTTAGGTTTAAACGTAACTTTTTCTTTCCCCATAGACATCAATGGGACTGTGTTAGACTTTTTTTGCCGGCTTTCCCCATTGATCGTGCACGAGCTTGTCAAAGCAGTGCTTGATTTCGGTGTGGTATGGAGCTCAACACAACCATATCGCCCGTGCAAGCCTGCTTTTTAAAAACCTGTAATTGCAGCGCTATAGGGAGGTGAAATAACGCTGAAAATATTGCGGCCGTTAATTTCCTTATATCGCTCAAAACTCGTAATCTAGCTGTATGTTAATTGTAGCCTTGTTGCAGCCAAGGACACAAGAAATTGAGCTTATGCGCTGAGCTAACAATCACAGCACAAAAATCACTAAAAGCTTTCTCCAGCATCATCAGTTTAATTTTTAACCTATGCAGCTGATTCATTAAAGAAGATTTGGTAAAACAGCTGCATCAAATAACTCAGGAGATGGTGAAGTTGGAGAAACCTCTTTATCAAGTGTGGCACTCGCAGTGCTGTGTCAAAGATTTGCCATGCATTTGGTTAAGGATTTCTCATATTTATGCCTGGTACTTAAGAGCGGTCACACCATTAGCCAAGAAATAACCAATCTCACCAAACTTTATTAACTCACTTGACTTTCCCCCACATAACTGGGAGCAAAGCTGGATAAAAAAAGAACATGGTATAGCTAGATCAGACTTATTTAAAAGCTTACCACTCAGGTGAGATGAACTAAGACGTTTTATCAGTATGAAGAGGTCCCTAAAATAAAGGTTAGAAACACAAATTTAATTTGAAAAATATTTATCTCACTATGAAGAATTACTGATGTCATTGTTTTCATGGTTGTAAGAGTCCACAATATATTACTCCTGGTAATTACCTTCCCCACCACTAGGAGGACACAAAGAATCCCAAACCCCAAGAGCTCTATATAACCCATCCCACCTCAAAAGCTTTTAGTCTGAAGTATTGCCAAGCCAGAAAAATAAATAAAGAGCAAAAAATATAGGTGCCATCACCAATAAAACAGGATGGCATCTCGTGGACTCTAACCACCATGAAAGAAATGTATTTATCAGGTAAGCATAAATGATGTTTTCTTTCATAAAGGTGGTAGGAGTCCATAATCCATTAACCAAAGCTGTGGAGAGTCCACAAGTAATTAAAGGATAGGGTGGGGTAAGAAACAACTTTTCTCCATAAGGAAACTAAATCCACAACGCTAAAAAAAAGCTACATATACAGTATATATTTTTTTTCATTTCCCATGCATTTTAAAACAACCAACAGGCAAAATTACACTAAAACAAAAGCCTAAAGAACATTTCTACCAGAAGCTGCCTCGGAAGAAGCAAAGAATTTAGGAAAAAAACCTCTTGTGACTTAGCAGAAATCAAATCCAGTTGTTTGGAAGGTTTTTCCTTAGATGATTTAGGTTCCTGGATGCCTAAAGTACATTAAACCTCTTTTTAACAAATAAATAATATGTTTGAGCTCAAACATGAAAGGGGCAGACTTTGTGTCCTGATCATCATAAAAGCTCACCTTCAGGAAACAATCTGAGTTGTCTAGGTTTGAAAATTATAAAGGCGTTCTAAGGTGTTCTTATCTCTGATAATGCAGAAGAACCTGATAATGTAACTTTAGAGAGAGGACATGTTCCTTAAGAGGCAAGAGCAGCATTAAACTATTAGAATCGCTAATGTGATCCATTCAGGAATTGCAAAGCTGAACTGTAACCATCCTGAAAAATAGAAAATAAAATTATGCATACTTTAAAGTGAAGGTCAAGTCCGGGCGACCTGCTCACGCCATTCTATTCCTTTTTAAAAAATAGCTGAAGCTTTGTTCATCATTTTTTAGCAATCCAATATAAATTTTCTTTATTTTTACCTTCTAATTATCCTCCTTACAATTCTATCCTCCGGCCGCAATTTTATATAAGTGATTGACAGGCTAGTCCTATTCAATCGTTCAATGACCGTTTTCCCCCCGGGGGATGAAGCTCCGACTCTAAACGTCAGTTGGTAGTTCTGCACATGTGTTAACCTTCTGATATCGTAGTTAGTTTTCCATGATCGTTCATTAGACGTGCATGCGTAGTATAAATTCATATAATACAATCAGAGAAAAAAACAACCAGACCGCTTGCGTTTATTTAAAGTATAAAATATGCTTCAAAATCATAATATGAAATATGTATGTTTATTAGTTTATTATTACTTTGATGTATGCGCGGTAGAAGTTAGTATACGCATGCGCAGAAGATTGTAACTATCGTGAATGCACTTGGGGCCCACGTAGGGAGCGGTGGTTCTGCTCACTTCGTTACAATGAGAATACAAGGAAGTGGTGCGGGGGAGGAGTCACTGTAAGATCAGTAAGTCATTTTCATTCAAATTTTATTAAAAAACAAAAACGATATTGAGAAAAATAAGGTAGCGACTACATAGCAGGAATATGGCTTAATGCATTCCAGTGGTTGATTAGTAGAAAATTGAACTTCACTTTAAGGAGGCATAGCCAACACAACTACAATACACACAAACCTTAAATGTCTGGAGCAAAGGGATTGTAAAGATGAACTGGTAGTGGGGACAAATGTCAGTATGCTAAATGAAATACACAGACAGGCACAGTATGCTCCATTAAAGAATACACAATCAGACAAATACATTAAGGCAGCCACCAACATGTTTCTATTTTACTGAAAATACATTTAACAACAGTAAATAAAATGTTTGGAAGCAATGTAACTGGGACCTTGTAGAATTAAATTCTGAAATTACAATAAAAGTCTGAGACATATGAGATAGACAACCTTGGGCATTACATATTAAAGGGAAAAACCTCCTTGTGTAATAAAAGTAAACAATAATAATGAACTGGATAAAATGAAGGGACAGTCTAGTCAAAATTAAACGTTCATGATTCAGACAGGGCATGCAATTTATATCAACTTTCCATTTTTTCCATCAAATTTGCTTTGCTCTCTTGGATTTCTTTGTTGAAAGCTGCACCTAGGTAGGCTCATATGCTAATTTCTAAGCCCTTGAAGGCCGCCTATTCTCAGTGCATTTTGACAGTTTTTACATCTAGACAGCGCAAGTTCATGTGTGCCGTAGATAACATTGTGCTCACTCCCGTGGAGTTATTTATGAGATAGCACTGATTGGCTAAAATGCATGTCTGTCAAAAGAACTGAAATAAGGGGGCAGTCTGTAATGCCTTAGATACAAGGTAATCCCAGAGGTAAAAGGTATATTCATATTACTGTGTTGTTTATGCAAGAATGGGTGGGGAATGGGTAATAAAGGGATAATCTATCTTTTTAAACACTAGAAATTCTAGAGTAGACTGCCCCGTTAATAAAAAATATCTCACCCTTCAGTAATAATTTTTTTTAGAAAATGGCTGTTGCACTCAGAAACAAAAGAGCAGTTGAGGAATTTAAAAAAAAGAGAGGGAAAAGGCCCAGTTACTAACTGTAACTTCCATGCTAAGTCAGTGCAAACAGTTAAATCACTTTTAGCGTGTATATAACAGACGATATAAGGTTGCATTGAGATGTACCTTCCAGATGAATTAGCCAAATAGTAAATAACAGTTATTACCACATAATAAAGTTTCCATAATTAAAAGACTAAGTTTAAAAAGTAATAAAGGTGGAATTAGTCTGTTAGCTATGTATGTCCCCTGGATATGATCTACCTCACAGTGATGTACCTGCCAGCCTATGATTAAGTGCCGCACGGCACGAAACATGTAAGGTCTCCTCCTCCGACCATGATTGTACCTTAAATTGCAGTTTTTAATTTTTTTTTTGAATAAAGGATTGTTTTTTACTTTGGATCCCTGGAGTGCTGCCTGTTCTTCTTATTTGTACCTGCTAATAGCCTGCAGGCTATGTGAGTGTAGGAACATGTCCTCACTTTCCTTAAAATGCATCCACTCTACTCTGCTAACCAGTTGCAGAAAAGACTGCTTCCAATAGAGAGCCCATCCAGTGCTGTAAACATAACATCAGAAGATCTGTGTTTGGAGTATATCAACAACCCAACTGGAGGAGGTTTAGGGACCAGTCCCTGCGATACCTGTGGCAGCCTATGGACTAACTTCTCACTGGGAGTAATTATGTCACTACCTAATACTCTAATATTCCCTCTATCCCAAGTAGCAGCTCTCTAAGGGGAAAATGAACCTCAAATTGGTCTGAGGGCCCCTCTCAACAAAGAATCTGGAACAACTCAATTCTTCACCTTCCTCCTGTGGAGGCAAAGCTAAGACTGTAATACCAGAGGTAGGAAGGCTTAAGTGCTGTTAGAGCTTTAGGAATCTTTGTCTCCTCCTATTGGCCAGGAGTTGAATCCCAGGAGTTATGACTTGTGGACTCTCACCACCTAATGAAAGAAATCACATTATAAAACTCAAATAATAAGCATGTTACTGGTGTTGACCCCTGCGTGTATCACCACCTCAAGTAAATCTGCTTGCAAGTTCATAGGTTGATGAGCAAAAACAGGGGCAGGAGGAGTCCCTGCATTTATTCAATATCTGTGAAATCATTAATGTATGTCATTTTTGTTTCCAATGAATAATGTTTATAAGGCAATTTTATTATTATATGTAATGTCTAATAGCATGATATTAATAAAAAAGATAAAATATCACATTCTGCAACAATTATAGCATCACAGAATAATTCCTTCTGCACAAAATGTCCCACCTCTACTGGCTTCTCTAGGCTAAAGAACCCCTGTTGTAGCCTGATTCCAAGAAATCACTGATCTCTAAGATCCCCCCAGTGTTTTCAGTTTAAGGTGACTCATGTTTCCCAAAAATTGTTTTAATTTAGATTTTTAATTACTGGAACTTCACCCATTTTGGTTCATTAAAAAATAATAATAATAAAAATAATAATAATAAAAATAATAATAATAAAAAAATAAAAATAAAATATATATTATATAAAAGAGGTTATTCATTGTTAAAACTGGGTATTGTTAATGCCTATTTATACCAGGGTTGTGTTTACCTTTCCTATTTTTTAAAATAGATTATTGGTGTGCAGGGGGTAGGGTGTATATTATTATGAAAATGTACCACCTTAGCAATTTATACTAGTACAGATTCTGGCAAGATCAAGTGATTCCTTTTATATGTGGAATTTCTAATTTTGCTCTTCCTCATGCTTTATTCTGTGCCCCCAGTGTCAACTATTAAAGTGAGAGCTATTTTGAAAGTTAACCATAATTAAATGTCTATCCTAATTTACCCCACTCTTTTCTTGTGTTTTTTTTTCTGTTTAATTTTGGACTTAGGTCTGGTGTGCTGCTTTGCTGTTAGTGGAAAGGTTCCTTCATGAAAGGCAAAAGGGAGAAAGCTTTTTCAGCATGCTCAGACATGTCAATCTCTTTCTCTAAATTAACAGACTCATTATAACTAGATTAATGTCTCCAACTTACTTTTCTATTTTTGCTAACAGATAAAAGATAACAGTGCTTGTGATTTACAATCTCAGAAAACCAACATTTAACAGGACACAGTATGCAGCGCACAGCTTGCTTCCTGTGACAGCCATTTTGCATTTTCCTTTAATATTTTATTGGATATGTATTTTCAAGTTCAGCTGTAGTAAATTTATATGATACTCAAAATCTTATTATAAAGCTTTATTTCAATAAATGATTTTTATAGACATGACTGAGTAGCAGGCATACATAGTATTACATTTTATTCTGTTACAGTCTTTACCTACTGCAATTGACATACACAGATGGGTTAACAAAATTAGTGAGTCAACTTTAAATAAAAATTGTGAATGCAAAAAGTATGAGGGATCAGAGTATGAATAATGTACAACATATACCAAGAGCTACATTAGCAGGGAATCATTATTGATCCCTACTTATGCACCTAATGTAAACCTAAACTTACACATACTGCACCGTTATTATTTCTACATATTTCCAGTATCTTATTATTAAGATTGACAGATAAGTAAGTGACTTGACTTACAATAGCTACAGACTGACATGTTCAGACTTAATAATGTAAAAAGTATTACAATATAATAGATATCCTGAAGCATTACTATATAGGTAATCAGTAGCTGCTTAAACAAACACTTTGCTGAACTATTTTGAATCTTAGTACTATCACCTAATACAGTACTATTTCAGATGAACAAACACTCGCCTAGATTTAGAGTTCTGCGGTAGCCGTCAAAAGCAGCGTTAAGGGGTCCTAACGCTGCTTTTTACCGCCTGCTGGTATTTAGAGTCAGCCAGGAAAGGGTCTAACGCTCACTTCCAAGCCGCGACTTTTCCATACCTCAGATCCCCTTACGCCAATTGCGTATCCTATCTTTTCAATGGGATCTTCCTAACGCCGGTATTTAGAGTCTTGGCTGAAGTGAGCATTAGACCCTCTACCAACAAGACTCCAGCCGCAGAAGAAAGTCAGTAGTTAAGAGCTTTCTGGGCTAACGCCGGTTCATAAAGCTCTTAACTACTGTGCTCTAAAGTACACTAACACCCATAAGCTACCTATGCACCCCTAAACCGAGGTCCCCCCACATCGCCGCCACTATAATAACATTTTTTAACCCCTAATCCGCCGCACTCCCGCCTCCCAAACCCTATAATAAATAGTATTAACCCTTAATCTGCCCTCCCTAACATCGCCGCCACCTAACTTCAAGAATTAACCCCTAATCTGCCGACCGGACCTTGCCGCTACTATAATAAATGTATTAACCTCTAAAGCTAAGTCTAACCCTAACCCTAACACCCCCCTAAGTTAAATATAATTTTATTCTAACGAAATAAATTAACTCTTATTAAATAAAGTATTCCTATTTAAAGCTAAATACTTACCTGTAAAATAAACCCTAATATAGCTACAATATAACGAATAATTATATTGTAGCTATTTTAGGATTTATATTTATTTTACAGGCAACTTTGTATTTATTTTAACAAGGTACAATAGCTATTAAATAGTTATTAACTATTTAATACCTACATAGTTAAAATAATTACAAAATTACCTGTAAAATGAATCCTAACCTAAGTTACAATTAAACCTAACACTACACTATCAATAAATTAATTAAATAAATTAACTACAATTATCTGTTCCGATCAGCCAATAGAATGCGAGCACAATCTGATTGACTGATTGGATCAGCCAATCCGATTGAACTTGAATCTGATTGGCTGATTCAATCAGCCAATCAGATTTTTCCTACTTTAATTCCGATTGGCTGAGAGAATCCTATCAGCCAATCGGAATTCGAGGGACGCCATCTTGGATGACGTCACTTAAAGGAACCTTCATTCATCGGGTAGTCGTCGTTCAAGAAGGATGTTCTGCGCCGGAGGTCTTGAAGATGGAGCCGCTCCTCGTCGGATGGATGAAGATAGAAGATGCCGCTTGGATGAAGATGTCTGCCGGTCCGGATGTCCTCTTCTGCCCGGATAGGATGAAGACTTCTGCCGCTCCGGATGTCTTCTTTTGGTCCATCGGTGCTCGGCTGGGTGAAGACGACTCAAGGTAGGGAGATCTTCAGGGGGGTAGTGTTAGGTTTATTTAAGGGGGGTTTGGGTTAGAGTAGGGGTATGTGGGTGGTGGGTTGTAATGTTGGGGGGTGGTATTGTGGTTTTTTTTACAGGCAAAAGAGCTGATTTCTTTGGGGCATGCCCAAAGAGCTGATTACTTTTTAATTTAGAATAGGGTAGGGAATTTTTTTTATTTTGGGGGGCTTTGTTATTTTATTAGGGGGCTCAGAGTAGGTGTAATTAGCTTAAAATTCTTGTAATCTTTTTTTATTTTTTGTAATTTATTGTTTGTTTTTATTGTAATTTAGTTTAGTTTATTTAATTGTAGGTAATTGTAGTTAATTTATTTAATTAATTTATTGATAGTGTAGTGTTAGGTTTAATTGTAACTTAGGTTAGGATTTATTTTACAGGTAATTTTGTAATTATTTTAACTAGGTAGCTATTAAATAGTTATTAACTATTTAATAGCTATTGTACCTAGTTAAAATAAATACAAAGTTGCCTGTAAAATAAATATAAATCCTAAAATAACTACAATATAATTATTCGTTATATTGTAGCTATATTAGGGTTTATTTTACAGGTAAGTATTTAGTTTTAAATAGGAATACTTTAGTTAATAATATTTAATTTATTTCGTTAGATTAAAATTATATTCAATTTAGGGGGGTGTTAGGGATATGGTTAGACTTAGCTTTAGGGGGTTAATACATTTATTATAGTAGCGGTGAGGTCCGGTCGGCAGATTAGGGGTTAATTCTTGAAGTTAGGTGGCGGCGATGTTAGGGAGGGCAGATTAGGGGTTAATACTATTTATTATAGGGTTTGCGAGGTGGGAGTGCGGCGGTTTAGGGGTTAATACATTTATTAGAGTGGCGGCGAGGTCCGGTCGGCAGATTAGGGGTTAATAAATATTATGTAGGTGTTGGCGATGTTAGGGGCAGCAGATTAGGGGTACATAGGTATAATGTAGGTTGCGGCGGTGTCCGGAGCGGCAGATTAGGGGTTAATAGTGTAATGCAGGGGTCAGTGATAGCGGGGGCGGCAGATTAGGGGTTAATAAGTGTAAGGTTTGGGGTGTTTAGACTCGGGGTTCATGTTAGGGTGTTAGGTGCAGACTTAGAAAGTGTTTCCCCATAACACTGCTTTTTTGCAGGTGTTAGGTTTTTTTTCTGCCCAAACTGACCCATTGTTTCCTATGGGGGAATCGTGCACAAGCACATTTTTCCAGCTAGCCGCTACTGTAAGCAACGCTGGTATTGAGAGTTGAAGTGGCGGTAAATATGCCTGTTCGCTCCCTTTTTGGAGCCTAACGCAGCCCTTCAGAGAACTCTAAATACCAGCGTTGTTTAGAAGCAGCGCTAGAAAAAAAACACACGTAGCTAACACACCCTTTTGGCCGCAAAACTCTAAATCTAGCCGTCTGTTTTTTAAATTATAATAATAATAATAATATTTATTGTTTTGAAGGCTTTACTAGTATGTTCATATACACCAGTTCCCTGGCAGTTTGGCTAAAACACCTGTGTGAAAAGAGGGAATGATTACCTTAATAAACCCAGCCTTGCCCACCATCATCCTGAGCAGGCTAGATACCATATTGTTGAAATTGACATAATCTGTAATTCAATTCTATATTGTAGTTGGTTTTATAAGAAATCATATAGACTCTTGTATTCTCCAATAATTTTCCAGCATCCTCCAAATATCCATGCCTGATGATACTAACAGGCTCCTGACAAAATGGTTCAGTCTGGGAACAATGCATGCATCACATAGCAGGGGAGCGCTTTAAAGGGAGCAAATGTGGAAAGAGAACCATAAGCCTCTCAACATAAAAAAATTAAATTTCTAATATTAACTTAATCCTGTATGCATCCGAGATTACTACATCCACCAGCCATTGTCATAGTATAACCCAAAACACTTGCAGAAAGAGAATAATTGTAGCTATTGCAACCTGTGCTAAACAGAGAATGGTTCAGTCTGCCGTGCCCTGTATGAGATCTGTATCTTGTCCATGTTTGTGCAGTCTGTCCGGTATCTCACTCTGAAGTTCCTCTCCTCTCAACCTCTCTGTCAAATTCTGTGTCTCTGTCTGTGTTTCCACTAATCCAGTCCCCAGGCTTGAGACCTAAAGCACAGAAATATGCTGAAGGAAAATGGAATGTAAGCTCCGCTAACCTATGTGGTGAAAGGCAGGTACTGCAAACTAATAAAGATACAGGTGCAGCAATTTCCAAAGGGTCTATACTTTGTATTGATTCATCCTGTTGAACCTCTCCCAAAGGAGGAATACTTCCCTAAAAGTCCACGCAACTCACTTTAATCAGTGCTTGGACATTGCTGCACTTTGTGTCTGTGTTTACTGTCAGTCTGTGTTTGCTGTTATCCCTTGTACCCTATTTGTCTTTGGATCCTTGACCCTTGCCTTGGCTATCTGGACAGCTCTATTGCCTTGCTCTTACCTGCTGTTTTTGCTGATTGCACTGATTACTGGCATTGATCCCTGCCTTGGCTATCTGGACTGCGCTTTTGCCTCACCCTTTCCTGTCCTGTTGCTGATTTGACATACTTCTGATTTGATCCTGCACTGCACTTGCTACCTGCTAAAACCTCTCTCCACTACCTCTGTACATTAGATCCCAGCATAACTAGAACTAGAGGTACATTTGACAGCCATCTTTATCAGGACTTGTCTCTAATGACCTCTATACCCCGCATTCCTCTGAATAGCGTTATTAAATCTAAATACAAAACAATCTAATAGTTCTAATCTAATAGCCAAACAGAGCTGATCCATATACATCTGCAAGTTTACCAAATAATCTAGAAACTAGACAACTTGCCCATTACAATGAACTAGCAACCTTTGTTCACTGCCTTCTGAATGCTTCACAGGGATAACCTTCTAATCAATTTTATAAGAAAGAAATAAAGCTTTTTCCACTAACCTGATCCATATTTGTTCAGCCTAGTTCATATCATATCACTCTTTTCTCAAATCTAATAACCCTCTGGAGGGCCACAGCCATCTTTTTGATATCAGTCCATACAGGCAACTTAAAAGAGATAACTAGAAAAGCTAAAAGGTGAACCACCCACCACCTCTCTTTCCACAACCAAATAACCTATCACAATAGTTTTCAGACCATATTTTTGGAATATTTCCTACATATTTGGAGGAAAAAGAAAAGTTTACCACCTTCCTTATCCTATAATCACTTACTAGATGCTCAAAGCAGGCCATCCCATATGACTATATGTATCATTAATTAAACACTATGGGGCCGAATTATCAAGCTCCGAATGGAGCTTGATGTCCCTGTTTCTGCGCAAGCCTTCAGGCTCGCCGGAAACAGTAGTTATGAAGCAGCGGTCTAAAGACCGCTGCTCCATAACGTGTCCGCCTGCTCTGAAGCTGCGGACATCAATCCGCCTAATCCTATACAATCGGGCTGATTGACACCACCTGTTAGAGGCTGATTGGCCTCAAATCTGCAGGGGGCAGCATTGCACAAGCAGTTCACAACAACTGCTTGAGCAATGATAAATGCCAACAGCGTATGCTGTCGGCATTTATCAATGTGCGGCGGACATGATACGCTACATCGTATCATGTCCATCCGCACTTTAATAAATCAGCCCCTATGGGTTGATTAAAATATTTTGCTTGTTTTCGATAGATAACGATTTCTGAATGTCAGCTATTGTCATTGTGTTTAACAGCGATCACAAGTACAAAATGCTTCTGCCAACAATACCAATCAACCATGAAATTGTTACAGCACAAAAACAATGCAAAATTATTATTCGCCTTGTTAATCTCAAAATTTCTTTATTTAAAAAATGGACATTCAGAATACTAGGGGTTTATCGGTTACATTACCTATTGAGCTACCTGTATGTTAATTGATCCTTTTTAATAGTTTTATGCTAGTGATGCTAATATGTGGCATGTATGCACGGCTGCCATTTGGGCAGGGCGAGAGGGTCACACACACTGAGTCCTGTACTTTTGGGTTAAGGAGCACTGTCATCAGGGGTGAGGGTATTAGAAGGTGCAATGTACATCCTGTATTTAGTTTATGATGAAGTGTTTATGGTATCAGGGGGTGTAATATGTTGATTTATTCTTTATATATCACTCACTGAATGTTGGGACAGGGATGGACCATAGAAGGGGAGAATATTCAAGATGAGGGGAATAATGGGGCTGGGCTGAGGGTCCTTACCAAATGCAAATTCTAAGGGTGCTCCTGCATGTATGCAATTAACCGGGTGTGCTCCACAACATATATTTGTGTATGTATATATATTTGTGTATGTATATACCGGTATATTTGTGTATGTATATATATTTGTGTATGTATAAACCGGTATATTTGTGTATGTATATATATTTGTGGGTTTTTTTTTAGGGATTTGAATAAAGGTATTATAAGTATAGTAGGCATGTGTGTTTGATGGGTTATTGATTTGGTAAATGTTTTTAGTGTAAACATTTTGCTTGTTTAATTGATTGAGCAGGCACCATTTGTATCGGTTTAGTGCTATTGCTTCCTATTTTTATCCAATATCATGGAGGTTACATCCTAAAACATTTTGGGGTACCTGGTAATAAATTGAAAAGTGTTGCCTGGGAGTTTAACTAGTCCTTTAAGCTTTAGAATTTTATAAGTGAAAAAAATAACCAAAAATGTGAATATAATTATCATAATTTAAAATTTTGATGAGAACAGACATAATGGACACATGTTAAGTATAGGAATTTTTTTTTTTTTTCACAAAATCGATAATAAAGAAAAAGGACTTCCAATAAGCAATGAAAATGTCCGATTGTGATCTTGTTGACACTGAAGAGGGTTAATCTGAAGCCATTAACAAGATCAAATAATAGGATGAGAGCAATCCATACATTGCAAAATATATGCAAAAGAATAAATTGTGTTATAGAAATGTAAAATTATTTTCTTAGGCCAGGTACATATTCTTTTAAAGAATCTAGAATAATGATGGTGAACGGTTTTGAGCCCAAGGGCCCAAACTGCAACAGGAAACCAAATTATTTATCTCAAAGTGTAAGCATTTAAAGGGAAGTTTTTTACACAAAGAAACTGCACATAACTGTCTGAAGCAAGTGACACACATCTAAGAGACAGGCTAGTCAAAAATAAACTGTCATGATTCAGATAGGGCATGTCATTTTAATCAACTTTCCCATTTACTTTTATCATCAATTTTTCTTTGTACACTTAGTATTCTTTTTGAAAGCTAAACCTAGGTATGGTCATATGCTAATTTCTTAGCCCTTGAAGGCCACCTATTATCTGAATGCATTTTGATATTTTTTCACAACTAGAGGAAGTTAGTTCATGTGCGCCATATATATAACATTGTGCTCACACCCTTGGAGTTACCTAGGAGTCTGCACTGATTGGCTAAAATGCAGACCCCTGAGATAAGGGGGCAGTTTGTAGAGTCTTGGATACAAGGTAATCACAGGGGTAAAAAAATGTATTAATATAACTGTGTTGATTATGCAAAATTGGGGAATGGGTTTATCTATCTTTTTAAATAAAAAAAAATATGGTGTAGACTGTCCCTTGAAGTGTAAAAAAACATAAGGCACATAAGCAAATGGAAACATGGTAGTCTGTAAATTACACTTTTGTTTTTAGGTTTTATAAAGCTACAAGCACCCACACATGTATATATATATATATATATATATATATATATATATATATATATATACACAGTATCTCACAAAAGTGAGTACACCCTTCACATTTTTGTAAATATTTTATTATATCTTTTCATGTGACAACACCGAAGAAATGACACTTTGCTACAATGTAAAGTAGTGAGTGTACAGCCTGTATAACAGTGTAAATTTGCTGTCCGCTCAAAATAACTCAACACACAGCCATTAATGTCTAAACCCTTGGCAACAAAAGTGAGTACACACCTAAGTGGAAATGTCCAAATAGGGCCCAATTGGCCATTTTCCCTCTCCGGTGTTATGTGACTTGTTAGTGTTACACGGTCTCAGGTGTGAATGGGGAGCAGGTGTGTTAAGTTTTGTGTTATCGCTCTCACACTCTCTTATACTGGTCACTGGAAGTTCAACATGGCAGCTCATGGCAAAGAACTCTCTGAGGATCTGAAAAAAAGAATTGTTGCTCTACATAAAGATGGCCTAGGCTATAAGAAGATTGCCAAGTCCCTAAAACTGAGCTGCAGCACGATGGGCAAGATCATACAGTGGTTTCACAGGACAGGTTCCACTCAGAACAGGCCTCTCGATGGTCGACCAAAGAAGTTGAGTGCACGTGCTCAGCGTCATATCCAGAGGTTGTCTTTGGGAAATAGATGTATGAGTGCTGCCAGCATTGCTGCAGAGGTTGAAAGGGTGGGGGGTCAGCCTGTCAGTGCTCAGACCATACGCCGCACACTGCATCAAATTGGTCTGCATGACTGTCATCCCAGAAAGAAGCCTCTTCTAAAGATGATGCACAAGAAAGCCAACCAACAGTTTGCCAAAGACAAGCAGACTAAAGACATAGATTACTGGAACCATGTCCTATGGTCCCATGAGACCAAGATAAACTTATTTGGTTCAGATGGTGTCAAGCGTGTGGCAGCAACCAGGTGAGGAGTACAAAGACAAGTGTGTCTTGCCTACAGTTAAGCATGGTGGTGGGAGTGTCATGGTCTGGGCCTGCATGAGTGCTGCCGGCACTGGGGAGCTACAGTTCATTGAGGGAACCATGAATACCAACATGTACTGTGACATACTGAAGCAGAGCATTATCCCCTCCCTTCGGAGACTGGGCCGCAGGGCAGTATGCCAACATGATAACGACCTCAAACACACTTTCAAGACAACCACTACCTTGCTAAAGAAGCTGAGGGTAAAGGTGATGGACTGGCCAAGCATGTCTCCAGACCTAAACCCTATTGAGCATCTGTGGGGCATCCTCAAATGGAAGGTGGGGGAGCAAGGTCTCTAACATCCACCAGCTCTGTGATATTGTCATGGAGGAGTGGAAGAGGACTCCAGTGGCAACCTGTGAAGCTCTTGTGAACTCCATGCCCAAGAGAGTTAAGGCAGTGCTTGAAAATAATGGTGGCCACACAAAATATTGACACTCTGGGCCTAATTTGGACATTTCCACTTAGGGGTGTACTCACTTTTGTTGCCAACGGTTTAGACATTAATGGCTGTGTGTTGAGCTATTTTGAGGGGGCAGCACATTTACACTGTTATTCAGGCTGTACACTTACTACTTTACATTGTAGCAAAGTGTCATTTCTGCAGTGTTGTCACATGAAAAGATATAATACTGTGAGATACTGTATATAAATATATATATATATATAAATAAGTGCAAACACATAATAAAAAAGTGCCAAAAATGGTCGCTAGGCAACCCGACTGACACCAATATGGTGCTAAATAGAACAGACACCAAATTATAAAACCTTAATTGGACCAAGAAGCATAGGTAATAAGCAGATGCCAAATGAATGTTGCATAAAAACAATTAAAAAACCTAGCAGAACAATCAGGGACAGTGAATATCAGAGGTATGTCCCGCCCCCACTTACAGTGTAATAATCTAATGGCAAATGGGGGAAGAAGGCAAACAACTAGTAGACCATTAGAAAGTGCACAAATTAGAGGGCAATACAGTAACTAGATGAAGCTTGGCAGTGTAGACTGCAGACAAAAGCTTTTGAGAGACTACCGGCAGTATTTCTGTACTTAGGCATGCGTGCCAACACAGATGCTTCTGTGTGCCGGCTGTGGCATGTGTTCTGTAGATTTGCCATCATTACTCTAGAATATGTTGGTTTTATCACCTTCTGTGAGGCCAATCAGGGCTATATGTAAATGAGTTCCTGCACTGATCTAAGCAATCGTGTAGCAGTGAGGCAAGGAGCTAAACAGTGCAGTTTAATCTCAGATCTTTAAAAGGACAGTATAGCAGCAAATCCTTAAATGGACAGATCCCGCAGTAAAGACCGCACTGCACTGGCCAAGAGTCGGGTCTTGGAGCACATTAGACGACATGCCATTGTGGCTGCCTGGACCAGTGGGTGCGCTATCCTGGAAAGGTCTGAGTCTGTAAAGACTTGAGGCCGCTCTAGAAAGCCTTAGGGAAACCTTGAAATTTGTACGAAAAATAAATCTACTTCACATTTGAAATTAAAATTAAACGTTATTGCATTGTCTTTTTCTTTAAATTCTTTTATTGATGAGTTCTGTAGACAGTACATATCAATGAACATTATCAAAGTTACAGATCTTGTACGGTTTTACAGTCTCTGAAATTTTGTAAATAGAAATTAAACATAACTAGGTAACATATAAGTAAGTAGAGCAATCAATAGAGTACAAAAAAAATTAGAATAAAATAAGTTAAATTAAATTAAAATAATATAAGGTGTGTCCAGTCTCGGAATACTAAATTTATTAGAAAGGTGAGCTACTATAGAGTAGCACTATCAATAGAGGGTGACATCATCCTAAATACCCAACGAGTTTTGTTATTTTTTATCTGTAGGATTGTTTCAACTTCGTGAATAACCTCGTACCAATAGTGGTTTATTTGGGAGCACCACCACCACATGTGCCCCATTCGCTCCCTACGTAGCCACATCTCCAGCATTTATTACTAGCATTAGGGAACAAGCGGTGAAGCTTACGGGGGGTTAAGTACCAGCAATGCAGGATCTTATAGTTGGTCTCTAGGATGGAGGCTGAGGTAGAGGATTTTTTAATGTTCAAAAATATATTGCTCGCCATCTGGGGAAGAATTATTATCCCCAACTCTCTTTCTCACATCTCAATAGAATAAGGTAGGTTGCCTGGGAGGGGTTGAAGTAGCATTTTGTAAATAATAGAAAGGGAGTGTTTTATTGGAGAATTTAATAAATAAAGTTTCTCAAAGTTTATGAGTGGGCGAACTAAGTTATTTTTATGTTTGTGGGTGCAAATATAATTGTGTAGTCGTCTGTAGGAGAACCAGTTATGTGCCCAGTAAAATCCCTTGCTTGTTAGCTGCTCCTATGTGCATATAGATTAATTTATAGTTACACTGTGTATAGGCACGTCACCTACTATCGGAGATGAAAGTATCGAGTTAGATAGTAATGTCAAGGAAAATTCTGGGTTATGTAATAAAGATGTCAGGGGGCCCAGGTTGGAGGACAGGCACGGGTTGTGTCTAGAGATTATGTCCCATTGTAGGGCAGTTTCTTTAGTGATAGGGTTAGTAATCAGTTTAATTTTCTCGGAAAAGTCTGGGTACCAACATAGGCTAGCGAGTGGGATGCCAGGATTTAGTTGTTTTTCCAGCTGAACCCACTGTTAGGGGTAATATGAACCTGACTGCAGCCATCTTGTTCCCCGCAGCCATCTTGTGATGATTAGCATCCATTTTGTAATAATTAGACTTTATTATAGCAGTCATTATGTAGTGAGAAATATGCTGATGTTAGTAAAATTGTATTATTATTACTGGCCTTGTAGAAGGTTCCTGGCAAGGTGCCTGGAAGTCTGTTATCTAGGTAAGATGGCCAAACGACCTTGCTTTAGGCTGAAATATGTGCACAGATATATTTTTGCTACTGTCATAAGAAACACTCCTTCATACTCCTCTTTTTCTCATGTATTTTTGTAAGCTTCTTTTGTTCATGAAATATGGTACGAGATGACGTGGTCCTAACGTGTCATTCCCTTAACCCTGTATGTTACTATAAGAAAGGCTTGCACTGTGCAATAAACAGAATTGGCTTTCGATCATAATGCTGCGTGGTCTGAGTCATTCTAAGGGGCCCTTATCAGATAATCTACATATGCCTCAGGTGGTACACTAGGCCCCAGGCTTTGGCCTGCGCTGACACCCCCCCGTGGGATTATACACCTTACAATTCTTGGTGGCAGTTTGTGGGATTCGCAGTGCGTAAGTATGAGTGCTTTTACCATGCTTTCCTTCTGTGAATCTGAACCTAAATTTAGTTGTTTGTGTTTTAAAAAAAAAAAAAAAAAAAAAAGTGTAATATATGATAATGATATAAGGTTAAAGGGGTTCCTGTGGTTGAAGCACAGGTTTGCGGAGGTTAAAGTCCTGCCGGCAGTTGTGATACCCCTCCAGACAGGTAATCAGTCCTGTGCTGGGACACGACAGGTATTGTGAGTCCTGTCGGTGATAAGCGCGCAAGTAATATATGTATGCCAGTTGACGGGGAGCTTTTAAGATAAGCTACTCCGGGCGAACGTGGCAGTAGAGTGAGTGAGTCTCACGTGTGTTGAAGTTTCCCATATTCATTCCCATAATAGAGTTTTGCTACCCACCTGAAGCTCATGTTGATATCTGATGCTTGCTTTGCTTTGGTTATTTGTGTGGTGCTGCTATATAAAATGATGCTGTGCGTAGAAAATATTAAGTGGCTGTGCATGTTATTATTGTGGCTATTATTGTGTTGAGAATTGGAAACTGCTTATTGATAAGAATGCACAGAGAAAATTACATGTATAAGGTAAAAGAAAAGAAGAGTTAATAGTTTCTGCAAAAGACAGAAATATTTTTAAAACACTGTCAGTAAGTACTGCTGTTTGATAAATAGAGAAATTTCTGTGTTAAAGAATGTAGCAGGCAAAGAAGGGGGGCCACCACTGAGCGCGCACATAGATCAGAATAAAAAAAAAAAAAAAAAAAAAGAGGAAAGAAACCTGTTACAGCAGCTTCGTTTGTAAGATTTTTTTTGTTTGCTTGCAGGATATATTGAGATGCATAATGTGTGATGGTCTGTAGGTTCTCACTGTGGTATGAGTGTAACAGATTTGCTTTAAACCAAAAACAGAATGTATTATTTGAAAATGATTATCCCACTCCAGGCAAAAAATGGCCATTTTGCGTGGAATCGGAAAGAAAAAAAAAAAATGCATTGTGGACATGGTGAAAAGTTAATCTAGTGTTTTTTATATATATATATATATATATATATATATATATATATATATATATATATATATATATATATATATGTCGTACGCTATGAAATAGATGCTTTTCTGAGAAAGGAAAAAAGGGAGTAAATCTCTGGTATGCGAGATGGAATGAACTTGTGTGTCTGTATCGTAATAATGTTTCCTTCTGTTTCTCTGCTGGGAAATCAGACGTTTTTAGAAGATATGTGGTCATGTTATTTTATATACCTGTATTTTAAAGTCACCAGCATGTTTTAAGTATGTGGTATTCATATGCAGTTTTAGTTTTAAGTGATAATTGTTTTTCGGCATGTAAAGATATGATATTGTTTTTGCAAGTGAAGTAACGGCTTTGAAAGTGGCTTTGAAAGTGCGATGGTGTGTGTGATTTTTTGTCACGCTCTGGTAAATATGAAACTGTTTCTGGTATGATTAATGGGTTAACGTATGTTGTATTTGTAAGGTCTGTGCACAGAGTTGGTGCACCCAATGACATATAGTTATAAGCTGTAATTGAAAGTTTATTTAAAAGTGCGTCCGTTTTTGTTGCAAGTTAATTAATCTGCAGGTCATGCTACAGTACAGAGGTGAAATTGGTGTGGTAAATCATACAAGCAGCCTAAATTATGGTTAGGATATACATATGTAATTTGCGTGATGAATGGTTAGTCCTTAAAGGGACGGTTCACTGTAACAAGGTGTTGCTATTAATGTATTGTCCATGACTTGTTATACAAGCGGCATATTATCTTATATTTGTCTGGAAAATCAGAGCTCAGTGCGTAGACGGAGCAATAAAAAATTGTCATTTTCTTATTTAAAGAACCAGTGCAATAACCCTGTATTAGTAGTTTGCTAAATATATTTTTAGAGACCTTTCTTTGTATATATTTATTTTAAATTTGCTGTTCAGATAGCAGATATTTTTTTTGCAGCATAACTTAATTCTCTCTGTAATGCAAACTGAAGTGATAAGTTGTCTACAATTTTAGTGGAGGGATCCGTGAGACTAGCGGACAGAAAAGAAAAAAAAAAACGAGAAAAAACAGAGGAGTGAAAATATTTAAAGGGATACAGGAAAACTGGTATAACATCTGAGAATTTAAGGGAATATTTACATAAAAGACGATGAGGTTTACTGTAAGCCTAACACTAGTATATTTCACTGTGTTAGCAGTTTCAATTACAGATTATTTTTAGTTTGGTTAAAATGTCCCTTTAATTAGCCTGCATCCCACTGTGAGTGCGTTCTTATGCTGCTTATGCTTGTTTAGGCTATTTAATGAACGTCAGTATACATTTTTATTATAAGGATCATTGGGATTAATTTAAAGGGGAAATTGTATTAGTATTCTTTTGTAGAAAGCTTATTTTTGTGTTATATACGGTTGTTATATTTGGCTGGACAACTGCAGAATGGTGAATATCAATTATATACAACGTTAAATCCAATAATTTTGTTGTGGTTAAACTAATTAGCTTTTGTGGACAGCATATTGAATTGTGAAGTGTATTTCATTTTGCTTGCTATTGAGAATTGTCTCTGCATGAGTGGAGTGCATGATTTATCGTTTAGTTTCTTGTTATCTTGTGTTTGCGTGTCACATGAGATGTTTCACGCAAACATGGGGGAAGTATTGATGAGTATTGATGAATATCTTTATGTAATGGAGGTGATTATTTTTAGGAGGTGAACCTAAAACGTTTTGAATCTCCTCGTACAATGTTATTGTCTAACCACCAGCTGTGCCCTAAAATTTCCTTGTCTTACCCCTATGCAGGGTGCACTACGTCCCTAGGATTGTCTAGAACTTTCCTTCATTGGGAATCTGGCCACGGAAAAGCATCTACCTTGCTGGCCACCCCGGTCGTAGCCTGTACACCCACACCCCACTCCTTTTTTTTCCCCTCCCTGGTGGATTAGATCTTTTTATTGTCTTTCTGTGTTTTATTTTGCTCTCATATTTCAGATGCCTAAAATGTTTTATTTTTCTATGTGGTTCTTAACACTATATTTGTATTTGCAGGATGAGAGTATGCTGTCTTCAGAGATTGAAACACACTAACTGAATTATTTTTGAGTTTCCATATTTAGGTAAAATCTGTACAGGCAAAATTCCATAAGTGCACTCTTCAAAAGATTAAAGATTGAAAGCAAGTAAACCTTTAAAGAAAGAAAAGATAAAGATGAAAGACCTTTTGTCAAGCTTGTTTTAACCATCATACTGCAGTAAAAAAAGTTACTGAACTATCTTTGGATCCATTCTTTGCTTTGCATGTTGGTACCAGCCCCAGAACTGGACTCTGGGTAATCCATGACTGTTTTCTCTGATGTGTGTCTTCAGGACATAAAGACTATCCTTCTCTGGACTGTGCCTTACCGCTCGATATGGAGGACCTGTCATGCTGTTACAGGGTCAACCAATTAAATTAGGGGAGTATTGTTTTAACTCCATTCCTTATGTATTTTTATTGATCATATTTGGTCTAAGAAATCATATGCTTCATTGGTATTAGTGCACATGGTAGTTTATGTGCTTAACAAAGTAACCCTTTAGATAAAGGTAACTGTGAACTTTGCAGTATTGTACCCTATTGAATGGCCCACTGAGTATAAGAAAATATGTTCAAGGAAAATGCTGCAACATAGCATAATATTTTAGACCCTTCACCCTTTAGAACATAAGGAGGACACGTCTAAGCTAGAAGTTTATAGTAAATATACAGAGAAATGTTTGTTCAGGGAATAGCATAATTATGGGTTATAAAGCAAATGTATTTTTCCCTTTTATTAATTCGTATGGTATCTGCAAAGTGAATTTGGTCATTCCTGATGTTTGTCAAAGAGAGTAATTCTTACCATAAAGATGTGTTTACCTTTAAAAGAGCTTGTAGTTTTAAATGATGTTCTGTTTGTATGCTTTCCTCATATAGGAGTGTGAGAGAATTTAGGTTGGAGAATTATAAGCATTATAGATAGCAGCCATCCAGAATAAAGCAACACAAGGTTCTTTTATTTTTTAGAAGTTCAAAGTGATATTGTAAAGAAATTCATTTATTTTCATTGACTGTTTTTCTTTTTTTTCCATTCTTACTACAGGGCAGGCCTTAGCATAAGTTTTGGTATAACATTCAGGCCCTTGAGGAAGTCTGACAGGTTTTCACTTGCGTAGTATTCATGAAGTATCATTTAAAAGTGTATAGAGAAGTTGTAAATTATTCTCTGAGAAATGTCAATGTATTTAGTTTGTATTATATATCAACAATGTTTTGTTTGATTTTAAATGACATAGGATGAAAGTGACGTTTTATTTGGACATAATTGTGATTGTATTGCGGTGTGTACTCATCCTGTACTGTTTCTGTTTGCTTCCTAGACTCCCTGTGACTCGAGTGTTTGCTTGCCATGGGTATCCACTGGTTGCCTTGTCTACCCCATGAACAAACCATCAGATTTCCAGTATCTCCCTGCGGAAGAACCGTGGATAAGCACCCCTACTGCAAATGAACTGTTGGAGAACTGTATTATAGCAAAGTGGCAAGGTGCAGCGCTCTCAAATGGACAAAGACTGTTCTTAAAGTATTCAGAGGCCACCTAGAGACAGTTGTGCTGTTGCTATGTCATGCTTTACTGTGGAAAAGGAACTGTTGGACATATTGGGGGGTGCTAGCAATGCAGGTGGAGAGATAGAAGATGCAGCGTTGTTTGGGGGTAGATGGGGGCTGGTTGGGTCTCTGTGCTGGTAGACCGGTAGTTTTAGGAAGGCTGGAAGATAGATGGAAGGTATTGGAGGGACTGTACCTATATGCAGTGACAATTAGCCTATAAAAGTATATCACAACATGCGAATATTTTTCTCTTTAGTATTCTCACAGAGTTCTGTTACCATAATATAAGGCTTTACTAATTTTCTATGCCTGTCTATTTTTTATGTTATTCTGTTAGAATAAAAGGATGGTATGTTAGGGGTAATATGAACCTGACTGCAGCCATCTTGTTCCCCGCAGCCATCTTGTGATGATTAGCATCCATTTTGTAATAATTAGACTTTATTATAGCAGTCATTATGTAGTGAGAAATATGCTGATGTTAGTAAAATTGTATTATTATTACTGGCCTTGTAGAAGGTTCCTGGCAAGGTGCCTGGAAGTCTGTTATCTAGGTAAGATGGCCAAACGACCTTGCTTTAGGCTGAAATATGCGCACAGATATATTTTTGCTACTGTGATAAGAAACACTCCTTCATACTCCTCTTTTTCTCATGTATTTTTGTAAGCTTCTTTTGTTCATGAAATATGGTACGAGATGACGTGGTCCTAACGTGTCATTCCCTTAACCCTGTATGTTACTATAAGAAAGGCTTGCACTGTGCAATAAACATAATTGGCTTTCGATCATAATGCTGCGTGGTCTGAGTCATTCTAAGGGGCCCTTATCAGATAATCTACATATGCCTCAGGTGGTACACTAGGCCCCAGGCTTTGGCCTGCGCTGACACCCCCCCCGTGGGATTATACACCTTACACCCACCTTCTCTGTAGTGCTCCCACCCTCCAGTCCAGGATCCTCTGTAGGAAGATGGAATTTCTATATTTCTCTAGGTTAGGCAAACTCAACTCAACTTGAGGTCTCGGTAGGAACATGGTATTTTTGTTAATTCTTGGTGGCTTCCTATTCCAGACAAATGCACTGAATAGATTCTGAACCTGGAGGAGATATTTAGGAGGGAGAGAGCTCCCATGATGTACAGCAGTCTAGGGAAAATATTCATTTTTAGGGTATTAATCCGACCCCACCAAGATAGTCTTTTTGAACTCCAGGATGATAGGTCCTGCATTGTTACGGTTTTAATTGGGAGGAAGTTGACTTGAAATAGTTTATCATATGATCTAGGGAGATAAATACCCAGGTACTTCAATGCACTATCACACCATCTCAGCGGGCAGATATTTTTAATAGATTCTACAGAGCTTGCTGGGAGCCGAAGTCTAGGATCTCAGATTTACTCTGGTTTACTAGAAAATCAGTAAGGTTATGGCAAGTAGAGAGTGCAGGGATCGACACCTCTGGATTAGTAAGGGTAAATAAGATCTCGTCAGCAAAAAGAGATAGTTTGTATATATCCTGACCTATAGAAATTCCAGAAATGTCGGCATTACTCCTAATCTTAGAGGCAAGAGTTTTGATAAAAAGCGCAAAGAGTAAGGGAGATAGGGGACAGCCCTGGCACGTGCCATTCTTAATTTTTATTGGGGAGGGACAAGGAACTGTTAACTAATATACTGGCGCTCGGGGAGGAGTATAGCGCGAATATTCGTTGTAAGGTGATAGAGCCAAAACTGAAGGCCTCAAGGGACGCTCTCAAGTATGACCAATACGTCTGTTGAGATTAATACAGAGGGAATGTTATTATCTGCTATGTGCCAAATTAGGTGTATATTACGGACAGTATTATCCCTTGCCTCGTGGCCCGGGACAAAGCCTACTTGGTCATTATGTATGAGGTCAGGGAGGAAGCGGTTAAGACAATTTGTGATTATTTTTGCGAAAATCTTTAAGTCTGTATTTATAAGTGAAATCGGGCGATAGTTAGCTATTATGGCAGGAGACTTTGGCTTAGGGATAACCGATATATGTGCCTGAAGTGTTGACGGGGAGAAGACCTTATTTTCGTCTATGCTATCATAGTATCCGAGAAGATATGGGGACAACATTTCTTTGAATTGTGTATAGTAAGAATTTCCAAACCCATCTGGACCCGGTGCTTTGCCTGTTGGGAGAGAGGATATAACTCCGAGGATCTCTTCCTCAGTGAATGGAATGTCTAGTTAAGCTCTTTGCTCGTCTGATAGTTTGGGGAGGATTAAGTTGGAAAGATAGTCATCTATGTCCTCAGGGGAGGGGCTTTCACGTCACGTCTTATATTATAAAGATTATCGTAATATTCTTTAAAAGCTAGTGAAATATCAGTAGTTGTAGACCTAGTGGTCCCGTCTACTCCCCGAATTCCCATTATGTACGGTCTGTTAGTTCTTTTTTTAAGCTGGCGAGCTAGCATTCTACCTTGTTTGTTTGTCCCTTCATAATATACCTTTCTCAGGAATAAGGCCTTGAATTTAGCTTCAGTGCCCAGAAAAATGCGGAGCTGATGTCGCTTATGTGTGATACTGTCTAAGAGAGAGGAGTTTGAAGGGAATGTTTTATGTAGCTCCTGTAGCTTAGCTATATCTGCTAATAAAGAGTTAAGGTAACTATGTTGTTGCTTTGTCTTAGCAGCCTTGAGTGCAATTAGCTCGCCTCTAATGACGCACTTATGTGCATTCCAAATGCTATGTATGTCCACGTCAGGTGTATCGTTTCTCTGAAAGTACTCTGTTAGTGTCTTTTGCACCTGGGCATAAATCAGGGGATCCCTGAAAAGGGAATCATCAAATCTCCACATAAAGGAGGGGGAAGAAGAGGAGGGCCATTGGAACTGGCAACTAATCATAGCGTGGTCAGACCAGGTTAAAGGGTGGATGTCAGTATAGGTGATGTGGGATAGGTTGGTGACGTCTGTAAATATATAGTCAATTCTGGTATATAGATGGTGAGGGTTGGAATAGAATGTATAGTCCCTCTCGTTCGGGTGTTGGAGGTGCCAAGTGTTGTGTAATGTTAATTGTGAGAGAAAATGTTTAATTTGTCTCAATGTTTTGTTAGGTACTGAGGACGTACCGGTGGAGCAGTCTAGCGATGGATTAACTGCTAAGTTAAAGTCGCCCCCCAGGACTAAGCTGCCTTTGGCCACCTCTAATATTTTTTTACTAAGCAAGTGGAAGAAAGGGGTGGGGTTTACATTGGGGGCATAAATATTTACAAGTGTTATGGGTTTATGGTAGAGAAAACCTACTAAGATAATATATCTCCCTTCCTTGTCTGTATGCGTGGAGGACACTCGAAATGGCAGACGTCTGCTCACCAGAATCCCTACTCCATTGTGTTTAGTGGCGTGAGAAGAGAGAAAAACCTCGCCAAATTTCTGGAGGCTCGCTTTGGGCTCAAAGCCTCTTTTGAAATGGGTCTCTTGAATAAAGAGGATATACCCCTTATTTCTTTTATAATCTCTTAGGGCCATCAATCTTTTTTGTGGGCTGTTAAGACCTTTAGTGTTGTGGGAAATAAGCTTGAATTTGGCCAGTGTACTATTCATTAGGTTGAGAGTAAAAGTGTTTGGCAGATGTATATAGTACCTACACCATATCTTTTATGTGAAGAAAAAACCTTTTCCGAGACTGGACAGAGATTCAAACAAGAATAAACATAAAAATGTAACCTTATGTTAAATGCATTCAAAAACAAACAATATATATTATAAACTTTAGCAACTTTAAGAAGTGTATAAGTCATACTACTACACACCTTACTAGGGGGGATAAAGTATCACCTATCAAACTCTTAGGTTAGGGTTATTAAAAATGAGGCAGGGTTGGTACATTAGGTAAGTGCTATTTTCTCTTTAATAAGGGAGTTATTTACCAGATTAAGGGGTAGAGGGGACTAAGTGATTATACCAGTTAACCAATCAATAATGAAGTGATCGCATTCCAGGGTATAACACAGAGTTATAGTACCATCGGATGGTCGAGATCATTGTAATCCTTATAGATGAATTGAGACCCATTATGGTTGACTATCAGGCTGAAGGGGAAGCCCCAGTGGTATTTTATATGGTGTTCTTGCAGGGTGCTTGTAATAAATTTAATTTCCTTGTGCCTTTGTATCGTGTACGGGCTGAGGTCCTGGTATATTTGCAATTAGTGACCCTGAAAGGCTATAGATTGTCGTGATCTTGCAGCGTGCCAGATGGAATCTTTTGCAGTGAAGATCAGGAATCTAATGATGACATCCCGTGGTGGTAGGGGAGGTTTAGGTATAGCGCGCAATGCCCTGTGTGCCCTGTTGATATCCTCGTTGAGCAGCTGTGGTGAATTAGGTGACAAGAGGTGAAATAGCCCTTTGAGATATTTTTTTTTTTTTTTTTTTTTTTATATATTTTTTATTGAGGTTATTAGAAAAATTACAACAAATATTCATCCAGAGACAGTAAACATATAACATAAGAATCTGCATGGAGTACCCAAGAACATAACTAAAAAACAAAGATATAACGTATCTGGGTGCAGAGTCTGTGCGTCTCAGAGAACATCAAAATAATAAATATGTAATATAAGGCTGAGTCCGGTATTCGTATTGCAAGTATTGTAGTTAAAGAGATTTACAACAAATATCTAGTGGGCAATAGGTATATTAGAAGACATATATGACCAGAATACCAAGACAGAATAATGAAACCTCTTTTTTTTTTTTTTATCATAGAAATAGGTATGGTCTCCACCTTGCCTTTTATATCGTTATGTAATCTAAAAAGTGAGAAAGGAGTTGGGGCAAGTGAGAGTTAGTTTGCATTTGATCACTTTTGGATCAAGTTAGCGAGAGGGGGGAAAAGGAGTTCAGCGGGCAAGAGCTGCTCTAAGTGGATTGGGGGCAGGGATGGGGGGGACGGAGCCTTATAAGCATAAGAAGATGAATTGAACTAGGCTAATATAGTTATGTACAGCACTAGATTATAAAAAAAAAAAAAAATTCAGACTAAGCCTTTTAACTATGATAAAGAAAGATGTCTAGCAAAGGTTAAATGACATGCTGCATCCTAATAATCAGAAGTAAATTATAGCTCTCAATGCAGATAGCCAGAGTACACAGTTGGCGTGAATTAGCAAGCATAGCATAATGTCTTATTGCCCCGGCCGCAGGCGATATTGTTAAACATGCACGGCACTATGAGTACATAATGTTTACATAATGGAAGTGGGTGCATAAAGATCAGGAAGAATTATATGAGATGTGAATCGGGGATGGCTGTAGGGACTCAAATATTATCTGAGTTTAAAGCTTTTGGGGTAGCTTCCTAAAGAAATTACTCATAGTAAACTAATAGGAGTAGTATGGTATGGAGACCTTTGCATGTGTTAAGTGGGAAGGCATAAATTAGGGTTAAATAGATAATGCAGCCTAGATAAAGCTTACAGTACGATCACATATACTACCCAAGGGGGATAGAATGTAGGAACAATTAAGATAAATCATAATAACCATACTGAGTGCCTTGCCATTTAAACAACTAGTACATAATAATAGTAGCGTGCATAAAACTTTATGTACATGCAAAACTGCAAAGCCTCGTGTAATATAAGTAACAAAGCTGGAACCTCAAGATGGCTCTATGACATAGGGTGTACTATTGCAACACCGTAAGCTATATCATAATATACAGATGAGAAGCATAAAGGGCACGGTGTAAAGGTAGGCACAGTGGTTTTAAGGATTCAGCCTAGGGGGTGAGCAGTGCAATTAACTTTAAGCTCCGGTGTCCTCAGTAGGCAGATAGTTCCCGTAAATATAGGGGATCCACCTCCGCCATTGCAGAACAGTTTACTCTATCCCACACCGATACGATGAAGCCGGTGGGTGCTGGCTAGATTATATTGTTCCTTTTTAAGACCCCATCTGTTAGGTGATGTCAGGAATCCATCTCCAGATAGATATCTTTCGGACTCCGGCGCATAGCAAAGACCACTGCTGTGCCTCCTGTTAGCGACCAGTGTATTTTGATAGGCAGAGTCACCTACGGACTTTAGATTGGGCAAAACCTGGACTGAAATTGTAAGCAAGAGAGGAGCCTGTTCCACTAGATTACCGTCCTCTGTTAGCTCTGGGCCGGGATCTGACATGATAAGCTCAAGCTTCACGCTGGATATACAGCTCTCCCGGGGGTTGGCCGTACCTCTCTGCAAAACCGGCATAGGCTGGACATGTCTCAGTGTATGAGTGCTGCGTCTCGCTAATGCCGGGTGTGGGGTTGTAAGCTGGATCGTCGGTAAGAGGTTTTCTGTTGTAGGTTCGTCAGAGCTAGTTGAGATACTTATGGATGTGCTGAGATCTGGTCCTTCCGTATTTGATAGGGAATCCTCCCTGTCTTCCCCATGGAGTATTAAAGTGAGGTTGTGGAAATTGCGGCTCATTTTATGTTCCAAATTATGCAGGAGGTTACATAGAACCATAGCAAAATCCTCTTCTTCCGGAACTGTAGCCATTCTTAATCTTGAACTCCGTTGAGCAGGGGGTAGGAGATTTTATTCCTATAAGGCCCTTCTTTATACTTTTTATGTAAAAAGAGATTGCCCAGCTTTTTGAGGATGTGAGTTGCAGATGTCATGTAACTCCTATAGAGTAGCGATATCGATGAGAATCGGGTGACCAAGTTGAATTCTTATGCTTGGCTCCACGTGGGTAGGGCAATGGCTTCTTATAAGGGCTCTAGTCAGTCGTAGTCTTTAAAGCCAGGAGGACTTTGCCTTAGGGCATAACTCTCTGAAATATGAGCCTAGGAAGTTTCCAGGGCCATTAGACTCTCAAAACTGGTGAGATTCAAAGGTCTGAACGGTCGCCAAGCTTAATTTTGTAGATATTGTGGCCGGAGCTGCTGAGATGTGCGACCGTTCAGTGTAGATGCTGGCCCCGCCCCCGAGATATTCTTTTAACTGGTCTTGAAGTACATCTTCGGGGATACCGCGGAGCCGCAGGTTGTTCCTGTGGCCCCGGTTATCCAAGTCCTCTTCTTTGTCCTGTAGGGACTGCACCATGGAGTCTTGGATGGATATTTGTTGTGTATTAGAGCTGGCCAGGTTATTTAGAGCATCCTGACCCTCCTCCAGGTAGTCAATCCTGGTCCCCATCTCATTCAGGTCTCTTTTCAATGCTCTCATTTCATCCTTTATGAAGGATTTCAGCGACTCCAAGTCTGATTTGGAAGGCAGAAAAGCCAATTTAACCTGTATGGCCTGTAGTGAGTCTTGCTGGCTATTAGTTGTCTCAGAGGGGTTTAATGATCCCAGTGTCTCAGGGGTGTCCATAGGTGTATTAGACGGGGAGTCAGTTGCATGAAAAAAGGAAGAGACAGAGGGGGTTTGAGATTGTGTCCTTTGCGGGCTTATCAGCCTTTGTCCTTTTTTGGGAGTCATTATAAGACCCTTTGACAAGTGAGGTGATAAATTAGAAATGTTTGGTAAGCCCTACTTGCATATACTGTGTTATATATAGAAGACCCAGTGCTCTGAATCAGAATAATGGTGGGTGTTTGCTCAGAGTGAATACCAAAATGAAGCTGCCTTAAGTTCAGGGGCTTTTTAGGGCTGGGGGTTAGCTAACTAGACTAAAGGCTCTATTAGATGGCTCAGTTATATTCCCCTTTATGGTAATTGGGGCACAGTGCAATTTTTACTTTGATGTTCCCAGTGTTACACCAGCAGTAGTTTGCCCAGCCGACCAGCCACTCACCTCCTGAGACCGGAGTAGATGTCGTCTCGGCTTAGCCACGTGGGCTGCGTGTACCGCAAGCGGCTTTTATTCAAGCAGGGCAGGAGGAACGATTTCCCAATGGTCCGGTCTTAATGACCTAATATCTGGCAGAAGCCCTGTCTGCAGTGGGCTGGGTAAGGATGTATGCACAGCAGGTATAAGAGAGGGGTCGGATTTAGATGTCCCAGGTGACCAAAGATGGTGGCGTCTTGTGAGGGCCCTGATTGTGCTGCTCTCAATTGCGGTTCTTTTTCCCTCCGGTGTCAGGATAGTTAAGCAGGGTCCCTAACGCACTACCCTCCCGGCAAACTTTTTTAGAGCTGAATCTTGTCTCCTGCCTGTTATAAAAGGCTGAGAGTGTAGGTAGATATGGAGCGAGTTTAAAGTGCGGCCATGTTCCTGCACGGCTAAGCTCCCTATTGCATTGTCTTTTTATTAGGCATTTGTATGAACTTCTACTATATCTAATAGTACTTGAATTACAGTGATCATAACACTTATCATGCATTGAGTACCCACAACAGTCCAAAAAGATGTTCAGACTGCCAAGAGCCCCTCAGAAACTGTCTGTCTATCTAGGCTAACAATTCCAAATTCTTCATTGTTGCTTCGCTTAACTTCCTCTTACCTACTAAATACCCAATCTCATGCATAATGCTAAACAGCAGTTTTCATTTGACAAACAAAAAAATAAAAATAAAATAATGGATTGATATCAAAAGAGACATTGGGGCTTATCTATCAAGCTCCGAAAGGAGCTTGACGGCCTGTGTTTCTGGCGAGTCTTCAGACTTGCCAGAAACAGCAGTTATGAAGCAGCGGTCACAAAGACCGCTGCTCCATAACCCTGTCCGCCTGCTCTGAACAGGCGGACAGGAATCGCCACAATTCGACCCGATCGAGTACGATCGTGATGATTAACACCTCCCTGCTGGTGGCGAGTCTGCAGGGGGCGGCGTTGCACCAGCAGCTCTTGTGTGCTGCTGGTGCAATGCTGAATACGGAGAGTGTATTGCTCTCCGCATTCAGCGAGGTCTTGCGGACCTGATCCGCACTGTCGGATCAGGTCCGCAAGACCTTTGTTAAATAGGGGCCATTGGATAACAATACTTGCAGCCAAAGCCAGTGTGAAATATTACAAACAATGAAATATGTTTTATAAAGCTTTTCTATCTTATCTATTATTGTAATTAAATTATTTTTTAAATTTGATTGGATAACATATAGGGGTTAATTCCCTTTAAACAAAAGAAGTAACTCTAACAATATTGTATTTTATTTATAGAGCCCTGCAACATTCTAAAGCTACTTTGTTTATAATACATCTATTAGCAAAAATACTTGCTCAGCCTCCTCCTGTTCAAGAATGAAATATGGGACTTTTGGTAAGTTAATAGTTGCAATTATTACAATTTGTGCCATATTTCATGATAACCATTACAGGGACATATTGATTAAAGCAACTGAATATAAAAGCAAACTGCATCAGAGTTATTGATTAAAAAATAATACCATAATCAGACAATTCAAATGAAACAAACTAGCTAACAATAGATTGTCTAATATCTATTGGCTATATGAAAACAGCAAGGACTAACTCATCTGTTGATATTAACAATGATCTATTTAAACATACTTCAATTAAAGCAGCAGTGAGTATGTATCTCAGGCACTGGATAATTAGTTATTAGCTTTTAAAGGAATATGAAACCCAAACATTTTCATTCATGATTCTGATAAAAGCATGCAATTTTAAACAATGTTCTAATTTACTTGTATTATCTATGTTGCTTTGTTCTCTTGGTATCCTTTGTTGAAATGCAGAAATGCACTACTGGGAGCTAGCTGAAAGACAAATGTTATTTTTATTTAAAATAGATATTTCTATATTTATCTCTCTCTCTCTCTCTCTCTCTCTCTCTCTCTCTCTCTCTATGTACCTGTATATTTATTCATATCCTATATTATAAAAGGCCAAGTGTGTTTGTCTGAAGCCGTCATGCGCAGTAGAGACTGCGTGCGGACAAACACACCTGGCCTTCAGCTGCAGAGTAGTGCGCACTGCGGAAGCTGCCTGGTGGGGGCGTGACCGGCATCGGGCGTGCCATGATGGGGGCGTGGTCGGCAGGTGTGGTGGGTGTGATGAGGGGGCATGGCCGACGGGCGTGACGAGGGGGCGTGGCCTCGTGGGAGCACGCGGGAGGGGCGTGGCTGGCAGAAAGAAAGCGAGCAGAGAGAGGGGGGAAGAGCAAAAGAGGGAGAGAGAGCGCAAGAGAGTGGGAGAGAAAGAGGGGGAGAGAGGGGGGGGAGAGAGAGCTCAAAAGAGAGGGGGGAGAGAGAGCTTAAAAGAGAGGTGGGAGAGAGAGCGCAAAAGAGGGAGAGAGAGAGAGCTCAAAAGAGAGGGGGAGAGAGTGCAAGAGAGGGGGAGAGAGAGCGCACAAAAGAGGGGGAGAGAGAGAGCTCAAAAGAGAGGGGGGAGAGAGAGCGCAAATGAGAGGGGGGAGAGAGAGCGTAAAAGAGAGGGGGGGAGTTTAAAAGAGAGCGCAAAAGAGGGGGGAGAGAACGCAAAAGAGAAGGGGGAGACAGAGTGCAAAAGAGGGAGAGAGAGAGCAAAAGAGGGAGAGAGAGAGCGCAAAAGAGAGGGGGAGAGAGCAAAAAAGAGGGGGAGAGAGCGCAAAAAAGAGGGGGAGAGAGCGCAAGGGGAGAAAGCACAAAAGAGAGGGGGAGAGAGCGCAAAAAAGAGGGGGAGAGAGCACAAAAAAGAGGGGGGGAGAGAGCTCAAAAGAGAGGGGGGGGAGAGAGAGTTTAAAAGAGAGGGGGGAGAGAGAGTGCACAAAAGAGGGGGAGAGAGAGTGCAAAAGAGAGGAGGAGAGAGCACCAAAGAGAAGGGGGAGAGAGCGCAAAAGAGGAGAAGAGAGAGTGCAAAAGAGGGGAAGAGAGAGCAAAAGAGAGGGGGAGAGAGAGAGCAAAAGAGAGGGGAAGAGAGAGCAAAAGAGAGGGGGGAGAGAGAGCAAAAGAGAGGGGGGAGAGAGAGCAAAAGAGAGGGGGGGGAGAGAGAGAGCGCAAAAGAGGGGGGGAGAGAGAGCAAAAGAGAGGGGGGGAGAGAGAGAGAGCGCAAAAGAGGTGGGAGAGAGAGAACAAAAGAGGGGGGAGAGAGAGAGCAAAAGAGGGGGAGAGAGCAAAATAGGGGAGAGAGAGAGCAAAAGAGGGGCGAGAGAGAGAAAGAGGGGGGAGAGAGCAGATAAGGGGGGGAAGAGAGAGAGCGAGTAAAAGAGGGGAGAGAGAGCAAAAGAGGTGGGAGAGAGAGAGCAAAAGAGGGGGGAGAGAGAGCAAAAGAGGGGGGAGAGAGAGCACAAGAGGGGAGAGAGAGAGCAAAAAAGGGGAGAGAGAGAGAGCAAAAGAGGGGGGAGAGTGCACAAAAGAGGGGGAGAGAGAGTGCAAAAGAGAGGGGGGAGAGAGAGAGAGCGCAAAAGAGAGGGGGGAGAGAGAGGGAGCAAGGGTTGGAACCGTGGTACCTAAAAAATTGGCCCGTGTACACGGGCTTTAGGACTAGTAGATATATATTTTACAATAAAATTACTTTTTTTTCTATGTGATGAACAGTAGAATGTAAAACATGTGTAACGCACTTCGGGTTGCGCGCTTTAGATCTAAAGTGGTGTGCACATGAAGAATTAGTAATCTTAAAGTGTGTAAATATTAAATGTAAAATATGGAAATAAATGATTAATAATTATTATAGATACAGTAAAGTATACATATTCTGGATAAGACAGAACTTTTCTGGATTTACAAATTGAAAACTAAATCACCTTCTGGTATGAACCTAGAATGGGACATGAGATATTTTGTAGATTGACTTTGTGGTATATTTATGTTTTATTTTATTGTTATTCTTATTTTTGTGGACTGGTTTAGTGTGTATATATATTTTGTAGTGTTATTTGGACATATTCAGCATTTCCTTATTGCTATTTTTTATTTTTATTTCTCTTTTTATATCAAGATATGTTTAAGGAAATATAGATAAGTAATGCTATCTTTAAACTGTATTATACATAATTACTTTATAAATTTAATACCAGTCATTATAGTATATTTTGATACTATAGTGTATATGATGTATAGCTTGAGTTCACAAATTAATTCATTGTAACAATATGTATGTCTTTTTTGTATATCTTTCCTTGTATGGATTCAGTCATATTGTCATAGTGTTTGTATATTTATTTCCTGTATATAATTGTCTATTTATATTTATATTCATTATTTCACATGGTTTCACTCACATCAGGGTTATATTTTAAAACTGTTTTCCAACTATTAATAAACAAATGTTAATGAAATTCTGTTATCTCAATGTGTTGAGCCATCTACAAGTAACAACTAAAGTATGTTTTTAAACACCGTGGCATTATAAAGGTGCTGTACTAATAACGAGAGGCCGTGGTTACGTGATACGTAGCGCTGATGTCACTGTTTGACACACCGGCTGATTGGTTGCATCCACTTTAAAAAATCCAGTTTTTTACTTGTGCTCCCAGTCTATAAGTAAGCGCCTTCCGGTGTAAAACGCGTAAGACAGTGGAGCTCTCTCTTTTTGGTATGTGTGTCATCTTTTATTTTTTAAATAAAGTCTCTTTTTTTCATTCTGTTAGTTAGTAGCGAATTCCCTTCTTCTCTGTGTTATGTAAATATTACATTTAAAATATGGAAATACATAATTAATAATTATTATAGATACTGTAAAGTATACATATATAGTCTATGGATTGTTTAAAATATTTTAGTACATCTATAATAATTATCTACATATCTTAATATTTTTTAATATTTTATATTTAATAAATACATAATGCACTTTAAGATAACTTATGTCTGGTTAGCACACATGAATAATTAGTGTACTCCTGTGGGGTTTGCGCACATAAAATATGAAGAATATTTGAATGTTAATTACAGTAAATAAACAGTAAAACACATTATTAAATATTTTATAGAATTATTATTTATAGACATATATATTACAGCCCTTCGCAGTCAAATACATGGCCATATACCATACACATTTCATCCACTATAAATATTTTTAAACAATGAATCATTTTTTATCAGATAGTGTTTATATGAGTGTAACATTTTTTTTTAAATGTATTTATGTTGTGTTTGTTGTACCTTTAATTTTATCTCTAACCCTTTATGCAAGGTCTTCAGTCACGCTAACCAGACACGTGTAAAATGATGTTGCAAATACATAAAAATTATATATATATATATATAGATCTTATGAAAAGCCTGCACAATTAGGCACTACATATTAGTTGGTAGATTTCTAATAACTCCAAATCATCCCGAGAACTCCAAGTCTGCAAGACTTCAACACTTAACACACCATCAAGGTCTCATTCCAACAGTGAATGGTGATGATTCTTATAGCCCATTGTGTAACAAGACTGCAATTTGAGGGTATGGACCTCACTGTATCATCATCCCACACAGAATTGAAGCTCCCACAATATTCAATGCAAACTATGATATGGGACGTCAGGTTCATCACTATGATAATGGTGATCACTTGTCCAGCTAAACACTAGGACAGTGTATCAAGAGGGGGCTCTTTAGAGCTCCTATGATACCCATACAACACAGAGGGATATGAGACTCAATTTTGAAAGAGGGGTCTCCCTCTTTAAATGAGAGTGTCTCATACCCCTTTCAGTATTAGATTTTTGCATAAGATCAATGGCAATAACCTACAAACTGCATTTACTGTATGGGGTTAGGGGGCCCTATCTGATAAAGAAAGAAGGCAATACAGCAAGTGGTGTCATGCATCACAAAGTAGCAGGCTCTCTGCTAGTTTGCTCTAAGCTCTGAAAAAAGGACTCTACATCTCCATAAAAGCATTAAACGATCCAAATTACCCTTGTTTCAAAGAGTTGAGGATGTTACTTCAAATGAAGGATGCTATGCTTAGATGAATCATAGACATATGGAACAAAATCTAAGGGTTATGGATATCCCTTTTGGCCCAACCCCTTACAATATATTTTTCAAATCAGTGTTCTCATATCCATCCAACTGCCAGGTGATTGTCACAGCAAGGGCAAATACCGCACATCCTTGGGCCTATTTTTGGGTGCTCTGGCAGCCCAAGAGAGGCGCTATTACCCCCTCACCATATAAATACATCTATATCACATGTCCCACCTTTAAAATGAGGGGTTCCATGTATTTATAGTTGTGAAGGGATTGTCATAATGATATCACCTAGTTGCAACCTTTGGCCACATTTTGTTGTGTTGTCAGGACTCATAGGGCCAGATTACGAATGGCGCGCTAACAGTTACATGCGAGTGATATTGGGTTTATCGAGCATGTCCAAAGGAGCGCTTGTATTACAAGTTGAAAGTAAACGTGAATGTGTGAGCACAATTACGATTTATGTTAGAATGATTACCGCAACCACAGAACTTCGGCTAACTGTTACGCAAAACAAAAATTGGCACAAAACACATAAAAATGCATTTAAAAATACAGTTACATTCATAATAACACTATATAATAAAAAATATTAAAAAAATATTGCATAACAAAGTTATAAGGGCTCAAAGATATGAGGTCTCAGGTGTAAGAAAAAAAGGCAGGCAAAGGGCTTTAACATAGAGATAAATATATACACATGTCTAAATATGTATACAGGTAGCCCCCAGTTTACACCGGGGTTAGGTTCCAGAAGGAATGGTTGTAAATCGAAACCGTTGTAAATTGAAACCCAGTTTATAATGTAAGTCAATAGGAAGTGAGGGAGTTAGGTTCCAGGCCCCTCTCAAATTGGCATAAGTAACACCTAATACATTATTTTTAACGCTTTGAAATGACGACTTTAAATGCTAAACAGCATTATAAACCTAATAAAATAATCACACAACACAGAATATATAATTAAACTAAGTTAAATGAACAAAAACATTTGCTAAACAGCATTATAAACCTAATAAAATAATCACACAACACAGACTTTACTTGCATTTTACTGCAATTAGTTATTTCCATGCATTCCAATCTGGACAGATTTATAGACAGGAAGATCTTGTTCCTTTGCAAGCTGCTCGATAGCTCAGGTCTGGTTAAACTGATTAATTTCAGCTTGCTTGGCTTGCATATCTTTGCTGCAACACAAGCGGACAGCTCCACCTACTGGCTATTTTAATCAATGCACTGCTTCTCAATGCTTTTCAATAGCAGTCACATGACTGAAAAAAGGTTGTTATTCTGAAACGGTGCAAATTGAACCGTTGTAAACTGAGGGCCACCTGTATGTATATATATATATATATATATATATATATATATATATATATATATATATATATATATGTGTGTGTTTGTATGTGTACATACTGTATGTATTTATGTATTTATATGTGTATTTATGTATTTACAGGCATATATACACATATAAACACTTAAATACATATCTATACACAATTAGACATATATATATATATACAGTATATATATATATATATATATATATATATATATATATATATATATATATATATATATATAGATGTACATTGGAGCCCTTTGCAGTCAAGTAGATGAAAACATGTTAAAGCATATTTATGCAATATTCATATTTAAAGGGACATGCAACCCAAATGTTTTCTTTTATGATTTAGAAAGAGCAGGCAATTTTAAACAACTTTCTAATTTACTTCTATTATCTAATTTGCTTTATCCTCTTGATATACTGCGCTGAAAAGCATATCTAGATATGCTCAGTAGCTGCTGATTGGTTGCTGTACATAGATGCCTCATATGATTGGCTCACCCATGTGCATTACTATTTCTTCAACAAAGGATATCTAAATAATGAAGCAAACTAGATAATAGAAGTAAATTGGAATGTTGTTTAAAATTGTATTCTCTACTTGAATCATGAAAGAAAATTTTTGGGTTTAGTGTCCCTTTAATAAAGTGTCTAACTATGTATTTACTGTAAATATTTCACATTCCAATGTAATTCACATAGCAGAATATGTTCTATGTATTTTTAAATAGATATTTATATCTGTATATTATTATTATTATTATTATTATTATTATTATCGGTTATTTGTAGAGCGCCAACAGATTCTGCAGCGCTGTAAACATAGGCGGTATACAAGGTAGCAATTATAGGGATCAAATGGCTAGAGGGCCCTGCCCAGAGTTGCACTGTTGTAGTCATCTCTTGTGAAGGTGATCTGCAAGCAGTTGGGCTCTTAGGCTTACATTCTAAGGGGGTCCATGGCAGATAGCAATGGAGGAGAGGAACTGTCATTAGGAAAGGTTAGCGTAGGTTGTATGTATCCCTAAACAGTAGAGTCTTTAGGGAGTGCTTGAAGCTTTCAAAACTAGGGGAGAGTCTTGTGGAGCGAGGCAGAGAGTTCCACAAGATGGGAGCCAGTCTGGAGAAGTCCTGTAAACGGGAATGTGAGGAGGTAACAAGAGAGGAGGAGAGGAGGAGGTCGTGAGCAGAGCAAATGGGACGGGAGGGAGGGAGGGAGAGTATCTAGAGAAAAGGTCTGAGATATAGAGGGGAACAATGCAGTTGAGGGCTTTGTATGTCAGAGTAAAAATGTTGTGTTTAATCCTGGAGGCAAGAGGAAGCCAGTGAAGGGATTGGCAGAGAGGTGCAGCAGATGAAGAGTGATGTGTAAGGAAGATGAGTCTGGCAGATGCATTCATTATGGATTGTAAAGGAGCTAGACAGCAGCTAGAGAGACCAGAGAGGACGGAGTTGCAGTAGTCAAGGTGGGAAAGGATGAGAGAGTGGATTAAAATCTTAGTTGTGTCTTATGTAAGGAAATGTCTAATTTTAGAGATGTTTTTAAGGTGGAAGCAGCAGGATTTAGCCAAAGCCTGAATGTGAGTGAAAGAAAGATCTGAGTCAAGTGTTACCCCAAGACATCAGGCATATCTATACCTATATATAATTTTATATATATATTTAAAAAAACACATTATATATATATATATATATATATATATATATATATATATACACAGTGGGACCTCGGTTAATGCGCGCCTCGGTAAGCGAAAAATCGGTTTACGAATTAAAATTTCTGAGAAAAAATGCCTCGGTTTACGAATTTTTCCCGCAATACGAAAAAAAGTGTCCTGGTTTATAGATCCGCCCCCCCTGCCCCATGCGTGATTTGGAGCCATTGGCAGAAGATTTTGGAGCCTTTTGGAGCAGGTTTTGGAGCCTTTTTGGTGCATCTCAAGAAGTGGAAAGGTAGGGAGCTGAGCTTGGTTGTTTGCATGCCTTTTACTGTGTGTTCTGCATTCTGGGGGTGATTTCCATGCCAGCTCATGTGCTGTGCATGCCTGTTACAGCTCATCTGCTGTGCATGGCTGTTACAGCTCATCTGCTGTGCATGCCTGTTACAGCTCATCTGCTGTGCATGCCTGTTACAGCTCATCTGCTGTGCATGCCTGTTACAGCTCATCTGCTGTGCATGCCTTTTAGTGTGGTTTCCATGCCAGCTCATGTGCTGTGCATGCCTTTTTTGCATTGTGGGGTTGTTTTCCATGCCAGCTCATGTGGGTGTAAAGCATTTTACATTTTTTTTGCATACTTAGGGACGGTGGTGTCATGGCACCCAAGAAAGCAGCGGAAGCTGGGAAGAGGAAGAAGGAGATGATTCTGCTTGAGGACAAGAAGGAAATCATCAGGAAGCATGAAGGAGGAATGCGATTGACTGACCTTGCCAAAGAGTATGGAAGGAGTGCATCCACAATTGGTACAATCCTAAAAATGAAAGAGAAGATTACTGGGAGAGATGCAGCCAAGGGAGTCACCCGGGTCTCCAAGCAACAGCCACCTGTTCTGGAGGAGGTCGAGAAGTTGCTCCTGCTCTGGATTGAACAGAAGCAGCGTGCAGGGGACTCAGTGACCAAGGCGATCATCTGCGAAAAAGCCAAGGCCTTGCATGCTGACCTCCTCAAACAACAGCCAGGAACGTCAGCAGATGCAGAAGGCTTCAAGGCCAGCAGGGGGTGGTTCAAAAGGTTCAAGAACAGATCTGGCATCCACAGTGTGGTCAGGCATGGAGAGGCTGCAAGTTCCGATGTTGCTGCAGCTGAAGATTTTGCTACGGAGTTCCTGGAAGTCATAGTTTCAGAGGGCTACCTTCCTCAGCAGGTCTTCAACTGCGACGAGACTGGACTCTTCTGGAAGAGGATGCCAAAGCGTACCTTCATCACAGAACAGGAGACCTCATTGCCTGGCCACAAGCCGATGAAGGACCGTCTTACCCTCCTGTTCTGCGCCAACGCCAGTGGGGACCTTAAGATCAAGCCCCTGCTTGTCTACCATTCAGAGACCCCACGGGCCTTCAAGAAACACAAGGTGAACAAGGAGCAGTTGAGCGTTTTGTGGCAGTCTAACCCAAAGGCTTGGGTCACACGCCTCTTGTTTGTGAAGTGGGTCAATGCGGTTTTTGGTCCTGCTGTGAAGAAGTACCTTGTGGACAATAACCTGCCACTCAAGGCCATGCTGCTCATGGACAATGCTCCTGCCCATCCTCCAGGCCTCGAGGAAGACTTGCTGGAGGACTTTAATTTCCTTCCGCCTAACACCACCACCAGAATTCAGCTCTTTTGCCTGTAAAAGAAAAATACAACCCCCCCAACATTAAAACCCACCACCCACATAACCCTAATCTAACCCAAACCCCCCTTAAATAAACCTAACACTACCCCCCTGAAGATCATCCTACCTTGTCTTCACCACACCGGGTATCACACCGATCCATCCTGGCTCCGAAGTCTTCATCCAAGCCAAAGCAGGGGCTGGCGATCCATAATCCGGCTGAAGTCTTCTATCAAGCGTCGGCTGAAGAGGTCCAGAAGAGGCTCCAAAGTCTTCATCCTATCCGGGAAGAAGAGGCGATCCGGACCGGCAACCATCTTAATCCAAGCGGCATCTTCTATCTTGATCCGATGACGAACGGCTCCATCCTGAAGATCTCCAGCGTGGATCTATCCTCTTCTTCCGACGTCCAACTGAAGAATGAAGGTTCCTTTAAGGGACGTCATCCAAGATGGCGTCCCTCGAATTCTGATTGGCTGATAGGATTCTATCAGCCAATCGGAATTAAGGTAGGAAAATTCTGATTGGCTGATGGAATCAGCCAATCAGATTCAAGTTCAATCCGATTGGCTGATTGGATCAGCCAATCAGATTGAGCTCGCATTCTATTGGCTGATCGGAACAGCCAATAGAATGCGAGCTCAATCTGATTGGCTGATCCAATCAGCCAATCGGATTGAACTTGAATCTGATTGGCTGATTCCATCAGCCAATCAGAATTTTCCTACCTTAATTCCGATTGGCTGATAGAATCCTATCAGCCAATGGGAATTCAAGGGACACCATCTTGGATGACGTCCCTTAAAGGAACCTTCATTCTTCAGTTGGACGTTGGAAGAAGAGGATAGATCCGCGCTGGAGATCTTCAGCATGGAGCCGTTCGTCATCGGATGAAGATAGAAGATGCCGCTTGGATCAAGATGGTTGCCGGTCCGGATCGCCTCTTCTTCCCGGATAGGATGAAGACTTTGGAGCCTCTTCTGGACCTCTTCAGCCGACGCTTGATAGAAGACTTCAGCCGGATTATGGATCGCCAGCCCCTGCTTGGGCTTGGATGAAGACTTCGGACCCGGTGTGGTGAAGACAAGGTAGGATGATCTTCAGGGGGGTAGTGTTAGGTTTATTTAAGGGGGGTTTGGGTTAGATTAGGGGTATGTGGGTGGTGGGTTTTAATGTTGGGGGGGGTTGTATTTTTCTTTTACAGGCAAAAGAGCTGAATTCTTTGGGGCATGCCCCACAAAGGGCCCTTTTAAGGGCTGGTAAGGTAAAAGAGCTTTGAACTTTTTAAATTTAGAATAGGGTAGGGCATTTTTTTATTTTGGGGGGCTTTGTTATTTTATTAGGGGGCTTAGAGTAGGTGTAATTAGTTTAAAATTGTTGTAATATTTTTCTAATGTTTGTAAATATTTTTTTATTTTTTGTAACTTAGTTCTTTTATATTTTTTGTACTTTAGTTAGTTTATTTAAATGTATTTATTTGTAGGTATTGTATTTAATTAATGTATTGATAGTGTAGTGTTAGGTTTAATTGTAGGTAATTGTAGGTATTTTATTTAATTTATTTATTGATAGTGTAGTGTTAGGTTTAATTGTAACTTAGGTTAGGATTTATTTTACAGGTAATTATGTAATTATTTTAACTAGGTAACTATTAAATAGTTATTAACTATTTAATAGCTATTGTACCTGGTTAAAATAATTACAGTTACCTGTAAAATAAATATTAATCCTAAAATAGCAGCAATATAATTATAATTTATATTGTAGCTATATTAGGGTTTATTTTACAGGTAAGTATTTAGCTTTAAATAGGATTAATTTATTTAATAAGAAATAATTTATTTCGTTAGATTTAAATTATATTTAATTTAGGGGGGTGTTAGTGTTAGAATTGGCTTTAGGGGTTAATACATTTATTATAGTAGCGGTGCGATCTGGTCGGCAGATTAGGGGTTAATGTTTGAAGTTAGGTGTCGGCGATGTTAGGGAGGGCAGATTAGGGGTTAATACTATTTATTACAGGGTTATTGAGGCGGGAGTGAGGCGGATTAGTGGTTAATACATTTATTATAGTAGCGGTGCGGTTCGGACGGTAGATTAGGGGTTAATTATTGTAGGTAGGTGGAGGCGACGTTGTGGGGGGCAGATTAGGGTTTAATAAATATAATATAGGGGTCGGCAGTGTTAGGGGCAGCAGATTAGGGGTACATAGGTATAATTTAGGTTGCGGCGGTTTAAGGAGCGGAAGATTAGGGGTTAATAATAATATGCAGGGGTCAGCGATAGCGGGGGCGGCAGATTAGGAGTTAATAAGTGTAAGGCTAGGGGTGTTTAGACTCAGGGTACATGTTAGGGTGTTAGGTGCAGACTTAGGAAGTTTTTCCCCATATGAAACAATGGGGCTGCGTTAGGAGCTGAACGCTGCTTTTTTGCAGGTGTTAGGTTTTATTTCAGCTCAAACAGCCCCATTGTTTTCTATGGGGGAATCGTGCACGAGCACGTTTTTGAAGCTGGCCGCGTCCGTAAGCACCGCTGGTATCGAGAGTTGCAGTGGCGTTAAATATGCTCTACGCTCCCTTTTTTGGAGCCTAACGCAGCCATTCTGTGAACTCTAAATACCAGCGGTATTTAAAAGGTGCGGGGAAAAAAAAGCACGCGTAGCTAACGCACCCCTTTGGCCGCAGAACTCTAAATCTAGCCGATGTATTGCAAAAATACATCTATTCATAAACAAAATACATGCATATGTCTTTCAAATAGAGGCAATTTTGGCATTTTTAAGTAGTAATGGTTTTACCATAATTATCTGCTCTCTTGGTAAGTGCACTCATGTTATATTATACACTAGTTTTTTAACAGACAAGTAGGCTTTTCTTTTGATACCCTTTATAGGCACATACAATAACAATAAATAGGCATTTAATACTAAAAAATAGGGTAAAAATTAAAAAAAAAATCTGTGTGTGACTTGACATTTTTGACATGGAACAACAGACAACAAAAGAGGCCAAAAAGCTTACATTTAAAATTCGACTTTTCTTAAAGTGCAGTAATCACATCACATCATATAAGAAATCAAGTGACCAAAGAATATTTTGATTAAATAAATAAAATGGTAAGTGGGCTGCGCAAATGAGCAAAGTGGTTATTTAGCAGATACAAAGTTCCATATCCGGCTGTTTAGAACGTTGTGTTCTTTCCATTTTAGTTATGCATCTTAAAAATACAAAACTATATGAAACTGCAAATAAAAGTTCCGCAGTCTGAGAAGCAACATTATTTGGTTAAGCATATTGCAGATCCAAGACCGTTGGGATACAGTAAATCAGTTTGCTCAGTTTACAATACAAATGTTTACAATATAATTGTCAAAGTCCTAATCTCTTTACAAAGAACACACTGAATATTGTAGGATTTTCATTTTTATTACCAAAAAAATCTACATTTTTATTGTTTAGAAGTTCTCGCTTTTTAACATAGTTTACAAGTATGAACTTCTCTAATAATCTAAGTCTTATATTGTAGCTTCTGCTTATTATTTTTAATTGAAATCTTCAGGTTTGATTCATCCCTTAAAGTCCAAAAACAAAAATCTATAATTATTCTCCTTATTGGGATCTCTTGGGTTTAACAATACAGATCTTATATTGCTTTATTATTACTGTGCAAGACACATGAAACACTTGTTTCTCAAACAACTGAATTTCTCTGTGTCTAGAAGTATAGAAAATAAAATCAATAGATGTTTCTAAACTGCTCTGCAGAAAAATGTACCAGTAGGGACATAGTGATGTTAAAATGTGATGACAACTTAGGCAGGTTGAGGTCCCTGTACACTTATCATAGGCAGAGAGATGAAGTGACAGATTACACACACAAGACCAGATGGTCTAAAAAACAAGAGGATGCGACGCGTTTACTTGGTGATGACTTTAATTTCTCAAGAAAAGTTAAGGTTAGTAGGAGAGTTTAAATTGGAATATAAAGCCCTTTGGCACTAGTTTAAGCTCACATTGGAGCACAAACACTTTCAGCATTGTAAAAACACAATTGCCCAGGCACTTCTACTCTGTCTTTTTTATTACTTTTAGCAGGGAGCTGAAAAAAAAGATTTTCTAGAGGCAGCATTTTATGTCTGTATGTAGTGAAAATAATATCTTAGTCGATAAAATATCAGTACAATGCAATACAGCTGAAAATGAGGAAACTGAATTAATAAAAAAGACTTTTATACTTCATAATTATATAAATATCAATAAGTAACCATCAATCATTATCTTTATCTGTTTCAATATCATGAATCTGTTTTAGTATTAGAATCATCAATACCATCATAAAGTCTCATGATTATAACAGTGTGTGTCATTTGTATCAAAATCATGAATCTAAAGCTCCACCAATCAGCATCAACTTATACAGCATCAACAAATCAGATTTATTAGTCATCATCATCATCACTTATAGATAGTTAACCCTCATCATAAACATTATGATAAAGTGAACATCAGTCACTAGAAATAAATATAATCATAGATTAACAATCAATATCAGTAGCCATAATAAAATATATTTGAAGTAATTATTTGTATGATCATAGGTTAGCATCATCAATCAGCATTGCCCCCAACAGAATCATTATGAATCTTCCTTTTTTGGGGTAAATGTAATAAATGTCACAAAACTATTTATATAAAATGCAAATCAAACAAAATAACAGATATGTTTTTTTTTTCATAATTCAATAGCTTAATTAGAATCATGGTTTCAACTAACTAATTTTTATTGGAGATGGTGGAGTTAGAGAGATAGGGAGGGAACAGCTGGTCAGTAGATCATAATACAATAACGTTTATTAAGGGAAATACATATATTTGGACCATATATTTACAAAATGAGCTACAGTCACACAAAAATACATTTCAATAAAAAAGTAAGCAGTTTAAGTACTCATTGTTAAGAAGAGTCAGTTTCCTGGGAGAACTTTGCTGGAGATAGTGAGATGGAGAGTGGGATATCAGGGAGGCGTACAGACGGCTAGATTACAAGTGTTGCAGTATGGCTTTTAACGCTGAAAAAATGGCCATTCCAGCGTAATGGCCAGGAACGCATATTACGAGTCGTGTCGGTATAGCTATACCGCAAGCATTTTAGCCTGTAACGCAAAGTCCATTCCACACTCAAAAAAATGACGTTTTTGTGTGGGATTTTTATAGCTTAGTGTTTTTTATTTTTCGGAATTTAATGTTTATTATTTGTTGTAATTTTTTATTTTTTATTTTTTTTGTAGTGTAAGGTTTTTTTTACATTTGTAATTTCAATTTTTTTTAATTGGTAGTATTTTTAATTTTATTAGAATAGTTATGTTAGGTTAATTTATAGTTTAATGTTAGGTTTATTTTTATATCACAGGTAAGTTTTTATTTTTTTAAATATAGTTTAGAGTTTTTAAGTTAGGGGGGTTGTTAGTTTTAGGAGTTAATAGTTTAATTTAGTGTTTTGCGATGTGGGTGGCGGCAGTTTAGGGGTTAATAGGTTTATTTAGTGATGTCGATGTGGGATACCGGAGGTTTATGAGTTAATAGGTTTATTTAGTGGCGGCAATGTGGGAGGCTGGAGATTTAGGGGTTAATAACTTTATTATAGTGTCGGCGATGTTGGGGAATGGTGGGATAGGGGTTAATAACTTTAATATAGTGTTGGCGATGTCAGGGAGTGGCGGAATAGGGGTTAATAACTTATTAGTGTCAGCGATGTCGGGAGCAGCAAATTAGGGGTTAATAATTTTATTTAGGTGTCAGCGATGTCGGGGCGGCGGATTAGGGGTGTTTAGACTTGCGGTTTATGTTAATGTGTTAGGTTTAAACGTAACTTTTTCCCCCATAGACATCAATGGGGTTGCGTTACAGAGATTTTTCATTCCGCACTTTAGGTGTTAGGTTTTTTCTAATACTCTCTCCCCATTGACATCTATGGGAGAAAGCATGCACAAGCACGTCAAATCAGCCCTTGGATTTTGTGCTGTATGATCACTCTCACATAGAGGCTTTTCAGTAACTCGTTATGGCAGCGCTATGGAGAGTGAAATAATGCAACATTTTTGCTGTTAGTTTCGCACCCTGTTTAGCGCAAAACTCGTAATCTAGGTGAGAATTAGGCAAATAAAACCAGGGACAGAAGGGGAGAGTGACTAAGACAGATGTGAAGGATAAATTAAATATCAGAATCTCCTAGCACACTCTAGAATCAGGAAAATTCTGGCCCCAGATTTTATCATGTTGAGTACGCAGCCATTATTAGAGGTGTGCTGTAAGGTTCCTTTATCTTGTTTCCTGCAATTAAGGTCGGCATCTATGGACAGTTAATTATTTACCAATTTATAACTTTTTAACTCAGTAAATGAATGAATATGTTTGTTAATTTCTGAAATTTGTAATACACAAAGACAAAGCAAAGAAGATGAAGATAATTCCATTGGGACTTTAAGTATTTTTTTGTTATGTATCTGGATTTATTATATGTTATTTAAAGGCACCTGGTCTAGTATTGTAATCATATGGTTAGTATTGTTGGATATCATTTTATAGGGCTCTCTTTCTTGGATTGCTGTTTAATTGTGGGGTTAACACAGCTTAAATATTCCTATTGTTTCTTAAATTCTAAACTTAGCATGCAAGACAATATTTATCAAATATTAATTTGAAGAAAGCATGTGATATTATGGCCCAATATCATCCATTAAGCACTCAATGATTGGGATGGGTCAGGAATTGAAAATAGCTTATAAGATATCAATTTAATAACTTTTTAGAAATGGCTGTACTGTCTCTTCCAGGGAATGTCACCAGTATTTCTAAATGCGAGTTGTCAATATACAACAGTAAAACAGGGAACAGACAATGATTTATTAAGAATGAAAAAAATTATTTAGATGGATATATACGCCTTTATCAAGAGCAAAATCAAAAATACTCAAATGAGCTGGTATCACAGCTTTATAAAGGTGCTATAAGTCCACTTACCAATCTCCATTAACTCCTGAAACAGGTGTATGGAAGTGGTTTACATCTGAGTTAACCTTTTATTCAGTGTGAAAAGGACGACTATACATCCAACTATGGAGATTTGAAATAATAATGCATTCCACTCTCAAATTCAAAATATAAGCATATTTTTCTCACTGAATAATTGATAATCTAATTTGAAATACACAAAAAAATAAAATAGCCAATCAATATACATTTACATTTTAAACTACCCTATTAAATTCCTTTCTGTGATTGCACCCCTTATTTCCCATTCATATACTCTTTATATTTAATGTTAACGATTATTTAAATAACCAATCACAGGCTAATTCTAGAATCAAATGTAAATAGAAACCAATAAAAAAAAAAAATCAAGTTCCCAAACAAGTAGTCATGATCAAAGTCTTCAATCAGGTACATTTAAAGAATGATTGGTTACATGTTTACTATGACCAATCAGCTTTAGGACTGACCCCAGTTCTCAAACAAATAGTTCCAATAGTAAGTTCTCCATCAAGTACATTTAAAAGTTACGTAGTCACAAGATCAAGGGATACCAGTCACATATAGATACATATGCACTATATATATATATATATATATATATATATATATATATATATATATACTTTATGTATATATACAGTATATATATTTTTTTTTATATATGTTTTTCTTGTAAAAATGTTTTGCAAAAATGGTTGTTTAACATAAAACTATGCATAAACAAAACACTGAGATTAAGTAGAGAAAGGCAAAGCTTAAGTGCTGAAAAAAATTACCAAGTCTTAATTTATTAATGTTTCTTAAAGCACTCTCAGAGCTCATCTGCTGAGCAGAAAAAAAAAAAAAAAAATTGAACACCATCTGTAGAAATTGTGTCTAGAGAAAATACCCCAGAGCTTCCTCTAATTTCCATAATGCTGGTGAATATTAACACTGAAAGACAAGTCCAGCTTATCTTGCCACGAGATGATAATTTTATCTGACTAGGATACTTTGACCAACACAAGCTCACAATGCAGATTAATGCTTGGAAAACGCTAAACGTTCACACAGATATATTTTTTAATTACTTCATTAAAAATGTGCTAGAGTGTTATCTTTAAGTGCCAACAGTGCAGTGTAGCAATTAATAAAAATAAAATAAATTTGAGACAGTCCATAGAAGGAGCTGGTTGAAGCAAACAGCCTATGAGAAAGGGACACTATTAATGTTATTCTGTACTCACAACATTATTAACCATGTATTAATTTACCTGTAATTGTTTTCACTTTTATTTTTTTCTATATTTTTTAATTAGTAAAGCAAATATCTTTTAACATATAATTCCCTATTCATGTCTGACTTAAAGGGATGGTAAACACTTTGAGATTGTAATTTAAAATGTTTCTTTTTGTGTAGTAAAACAGCTTAGCAATATTATTTTATTATTTATTTTATCCTTTTTTCCCCTTTAATGTAAGTGGGAAAATTAAGAGTTTTCCATTTCTTACAACTAAAAGAGCACATGGCAGACTTAAAAAAAAACCTTGTCCTGCACCATACCTGTCCCTATTGGCTTCAGCAGAATATATCTGATAAGGAACTGCAAAACAATGAAGAGTTGATGACCGTGGATGGCCTTGTCTATGTCAGTAATATGCACTAGAAATGGAGGTAGGGGTAGAAAACTATATCTGTATTTTTTAAACTGGTCCAAGTAGCAGCGCTAGTTATACAGCTGAAGCATGTGACTATCATGGTGTCACACCCCAGGGTTGAATTTGGGACCTTGGCTTCTTAGGCTGTTGCTTTTTCTGTGTGCTATCCTTGCACTTGGACTGCAGCCTGTTTCTTTGTCTAGTTTGCTTTTTGTTTTCCCGCAATTACTCTCTGGTTATATAAACCCAGCCCTTCAAGCAGTCATTGTCCATTTATTGAGTTACTACTCATGGTGTGCTGTGCATTGCTATTTGGATTGTCCTCTGTTAGACTTGTATTTGGATTCTGGACTCTGCTTTTGCTCTGCTCCTTGGTACTTCGTTTGATTTGCGTTTACTTTGATCTCAAAACTGGACTTTGACTACACTTTGCTTTAACCCCTTGTACCTCGCTAGATTGCCTTTTTTTTGCTGACCTGGATTGTCCTCAACTGGAGATACCCCTTGTGACTGTCACCTGTACTACAATGGATCGTATCTTTTACCAGTACTATTTTTCCTTACTCAGTATCTCCACTTTATATAATGCTGTACAGTCCGGACTGAATCCAGAACTTCAGGCTAGTTGTTACTCTTATATCCACCCTAATATCTGGGTTACTCCATGCCATTAGTGATGTCCCGAACTGTTCGCCCGCGAACGGTTCACAGCAAACATAGCTTGTTCACGTTCGCGTTTGTGGGCGAACACATGGCGATGTTCGATCCGCCCCTATGTGTCATCATTGTGGAAACTTTGACCCTTTATGTCACAGCCGCCTGACACATTAGAGCCAATCAACATCAGATACTCCCTCACAGACACTCCCAGCTACTCGGAATCCGCCATTTTAGACTCATAACGACCTTGCTTTTTTAATGAGAGGACGTGTTGTGTTTTTGCTCCTGACATTAATAGGAAAACATAGCTAGGCTAGTGTATTTACAGTCCAGAAGGACTCCACTCATATCTGCTGCAAGCACAGCACCCCAAAAAGCCCTTTTTAGGGCTATATTTCGTGCCGTTTTTTTTTTTTTTCGTTTTTTTTTTTTATTAGCATTTGCCTGGCTTTCAGCTGTGTGTTTAAGGCTCACAGCATATGCTGTGACTACTGCCACCACTGATATCTCCCTAACAACATTAGTTTCAATTTAACTAACCCAAAAATATAATTATTTTTCTAGTGTAATTTTTTTTTCATTTTCTATCAGGCCAGTGTCACACAGCATATACTCTGGTTCATTGCTCTGTGCCAGCCAGCAGCCACCAGTGTTAATATCCGTTTATAACATTATTTTAAATTAAAAAAATAAATAAAAATATTTTGCTAGTGTAATCTAATTACATTTACTATCATGCCTGTGTCTGTCAGGCTCACTCAGCATTAATATACCTCTTTTTATTTCAGTCTTTTGGTTAATTGGTCTGTGCCAGGCAGCCACCCAGCACTCATATCTATTCTCCTTCACCTTAATTTTAATATATAAAAAAAAAAAAGTTTAAATTTGTTTGCTAGTGTAATCTAATATAATTTTCTATCCGGCCTGTGTGTTTTGCTGACATAGAGAGCCTACTGTGTTTACTTGCTGCCCTCCCTAGTCTATGAGACACGACTCATATGTGTTTAACCTTTTTTTAATTTCCCCCCCCCAAAAAATAATTTCAATCATTTTTCTAGTGTAATCTAATAGTATTTTCTATGAGGCGTGTGTGTATCCGACATACAGAGCCTACTGTTTTTAATAGCTGCCCTTCCAAGGCTATCAGCCACGACTCACATGTATGTGCTTAACCTTTTTCTTAAAATTTTAAAAAAAAAGTCTTTAAATCATTATGCTAGTGTAATCTAATTGTATTTTCTATCAGGACTGTGTCTGTCTATCTGACTTACACAGCATACTGTTGTTATAATTACTGCCCTACGTAGCAGCCAGCCAGTGCGACCACTCATAGAGTCATATGTGCATTGCACTTAACATAATTTTAATATTAAAATCTAAAATTTTAAAATATTTTGCTAGTGTAATGTAACTTAATTTTCTATCAGTCCTGTGTTTTTGTCACTTACACAGCATACTGTGTTAAATTGCTGCCCTACCTACCATCCACGACTCATATCTGCCAGCCTGTCTGCCAGGCCCAAGTAGCCAATTAGTGGCACCAATCACAATTCTTGTAACAGTAATAAAAAAAAAAATCATAATTTTTTGGACTGCAAATATTCAGTAATTCTATATTCTAATAGTATTCTAATAAGAACAGTACTACCAAAATACAGCCAATGAAGGGCCTTAGGAAGACTGAGCCAAGGTTGGATTGTAGTATTTGGTTAGGCTAATTATGATGGCCATGTAGACCACCACCACCGAGAGTCCTGGAAGTAACAGGGATGAGATGAAAGAGCTAAGAATAGTAGAACTTGAAACAACAGAGTTAGCCATGGGTGTTAGTGCAAAACCGCTTGGCTTTTTTTTTGCTTTGGGTGCGGCTATTCATGCAGGCCATATAGAGCTGACACCATTCGGTGTTGTATCAGCTATAAAAATAATAAGAACTGTACTATCAAAATACAGACAATGAAGGGCCTATGAAGACTGAGCAAAGGTTGGATTGTAGTATTTTGTTCGGCTAATCATGATGGCCATGTAGACCGCCCGTAACAGGGATGAAAGTGCTAAGAATAGTACTAATTGAAACAACCGAGTTAGCCATGTGTGTTAGTCTAAGACCACTCGGCTTTTTTTGGGTTTGGGTGCAGCTAATCATGAAGGCCAGATAGACCTGCCACCATTTGGTGTTGTAACAGGTATGAAAATGCAAAGAACAGTACTACTTAACAAAACCTACTTACCATGGGTCCCAGAGCATATGTTTGGTTGTTATATTTTGTAAGGGTAATCATGCAGGCCATATAGACCTCCACCGATAGGGTGAGTATGAGTAACAGCTATTAAAATGCGAAGGACATTACTAATTAACACAACATAGTTACCATGGGTCGCAGACCAAGAGCAGATGTCTTATTATTATATTTTGTATGGGTAATCATCCAGGCCGTATAGACCTCACCAAATAGGGGGAGTTACAGAGATTAAAGTGCTATGAATGGTAGTACTTAAAACACATCCTAGTTAAAATAGGTAGCAGACCACATGTCTTATTATTATAATTTTTCAGGGTAATCTGGCAGGCCATATAGAACTCCCCAGATAGGGGGGGGAACAGGGATTAAAGTGCTAAGAAAAGTACTAATTAACACAAGCTAGTTGGGTCCAAGAACGCATGTTTGATTATTAGAATTTATTAGGGTAATTATATATCTAACAAATCTATCTATTTCTCTTCTATCGATTCTATCTAACTATCAATCTATGTTTATCTATCTATCCTATCTATCTTCTGTCCGGGATGTTTTGAGACAGCCACTTTGGGAATGTTAGTTGATTTAGACCCATTATGGCTTAAAAGCAGACTCTGCATCAACTATGTAATTTTCCATGGGAGTTTTGCCAGGGATCCCCCTCCAGCATGCAACAGTCCAGGTGTTAGTACCCTTGAAACAACTTTTCCATCACTATTGTGGCCAGAAAGAGTCCTTGTAGGTTTTAAAGTTCGCCTGCCTATTGAATTCAATGGCGGTTCGCGCGGTTCGCGCGTTCGCGAACAATACCGAAAATTTTAGGTTCGCTACATCACTACATGCCATATGTGGGTATTGTATTTAACGCTCCAGCTGACACAGAGGCAGGCATGACAGTATAAATAGGCCATGAACCCAGAAGAGATAGCGAAGGCTGTGACCCTGCAGTGGCAAATGCTTGGAGCCTACTTTACTTAACTACAAGCGTTGAATTTGGTCACATCACTGCTATGCTGTCCTCTCTATGTAACCAGGGGGGCACTTAAAAAAATACACTACCTTCTACTTCACCTTTTGCTGAGGCTTCCTAAACCAATGTAGACTGCACTTTCGTAATTACCCAGCAATGTTCCAGTCTTACCAAGCCAGAGTCACTTTCCTCATCTCCTTTTTAAAAGGCCAAGCACTAGCCTGGGTATCCCCTTTAATGGAGAACAATGAGGATATTCTGGATAATGCAAAAGATTTCACCTCCACTTTCACCTCTGTCTTTGATATCCTGCGCAGAGCAGCCTTCTGCTGAAGCTTCTCTTCTAGAGATCCACCAAGATAATAGACCAGTCTCCCAATATGCCATAGAGTTTCAAACTCTTGCCTATGATTTTGTGCACTATAAATTCATTCTTTACTCTTACACCTCTGCCCTTCACTTAGCTAAGCAAACCTACATCTCTTCTCTTATATCCACTCACTCCTCAAACTCTAAAAGACTCTTCTCCATTTCCAACTCTCGCCTCTACCCATCTGCACCACCACCCTCATCTGCATTCAGTGCTCAAGACCTGGCTGACTACTTTTTCAATAAAACACTTACCATCCGAAGAAACTTCCCAACACAAACCTGCAATCTACCAACTTCGCTCCCAGTCACCCCCTTTGCCGCTCTTTGCAACCTCCTCCCAACCACTGAGAGTGAAGTAGCTTCCCTATTGTCTTCCTCACACCTCACTGCCTGCCCACTTGACCCTATTACTTCACATCTAATACCTTCTCTGTCTCCCACCCTCACTCTGGCTCTTACTCACATATTCAACCTATCCCTTTCTACCGGCTCATTCCCTGCCACCTTTAAACATGCAAAGGTCACCCCTATCCTCAAAAACCCTCCCTCGACCCTAACTCTCCTGCAAACTACCGCCCCATATCACTTCTCCTGCTAGCTTCAAAAATCCTTGAAAAACTAGTATTCAATCGCCTAACCCACTTCCTGCCCTCCAACTCATTGCTTGTCCCCCTGCAATCTGGCTTCCATCCCCAACACTCAACTGAGACTGCCCTCACCAAGGTGACAAATGATCTCCTTTCTGCTAAAAACAAAGGCTTCTACTCTATAATCATCTTACTTGACCTCTCTGATGCTTTTGACACTGTTGACCATCCCCCTTCTCCTACGGACTCTCAGCTGTCTTGGGCTCTGTGACACTGCGCTCTCCTGGATTCACTCTTATCTCTCTAACAGATCCTTCTCCATCTCTTTTGCTGGTGAATCCTCCTCTCTATTCCCTCTGTCTGTTGGAGTACCTCAAGGGTCTGTCCTGGGTCCTCTACTCTTCTCTATTTACACTTCTTCACTGGGTAAACTTATCAACAGCTATGGTTTCAACTATCACCCCTATGCTGATGATACCCAGATCTACCTTTCCACCCTGCACTCTCTCCTTCTGTCAATTCTCACATCAGCGACTGCTTATCTGGCATTTCTTCCTGTATGGCCTCTCACCACCTAAAAATAAACATGTCCAAGTCCGAACTACTTCTAATCCCCCCTCTAACTCTACTCAAGTTTCAAATTTTTCCATCACTGTTGGCGGCACCACTATCTCCCCATCACCCCAAGTTTGCTGCCTTGGAGTCAGACTTGACTCAAATCTGTCCTTCATTCCCCACATCCAATTGCTCTCTTCATCCTGCCGCAACCACCTACGCAATATCTCCAAAATGTGTACATTTCTGAGTGCTGAAACTACTAAACAGCTAATCCACTCCCTGGTAATTTCTCAACTTGACTACTGTAATAACCTACTAACTGGCCTCCCTCTCTCCCGCCTCTCACCCCTTCAATACATCCTAAATGCATCTGCCAGGCTAATCCACCTCTCTTGATGCTCTATTTCTGCTGCACCTCTCTGCGAGTCCCTTCACTGTCTCCCCATTCATTGCAGAGTTGAATTCAAAATTCTCACCCTGACCTACAAAGCCCTCACCAGTGCTGCCCCACCCTACCTGTCCTCACTCATCAACAAATATACTCCAGCCTGCCCCCTAAGAACCAACAATTACCTGCTCCTTGTGTCCTCTACCAACACCTCCTCTCATGCTAGGCTACAGGACTTCTCTTGTGCGGCACCAACCCTCTGGAACGCACTAACTCGAGCTGTTAGACTTTCCCCTAACCTGTCCTCCTCTAAACATTCCCTAAAGACCTTTTTGTTCAGGGAAGCTTATCATCCAACTCATTAACAAATTAACTTCACTTACCTAACAGTTGCCCTCATTTATCTCCTCACTAATATCATTCTCACCTTTGCAGTCCCCACCTCCTGTTTCCCATCCTCCTACCCATCTAGATTGTGAGTTCCCACAGGAATAGGGCCCTCAATTCCTCCTGTATTTGTCTGTAAAATTTTGTCTTTTATTGTATTGTTTCTTTGTACTTTTATCCTTGTACACATGGGCAGCGCTGTGGAATCTGTTGGCGCTTTATAAATAAAGAATAATAATATAAGACTGACTGGGGCTCTAGAGCCCTAAAGGCAGCTTTCCATAAAGGATTATTTGATAGAATAAAGGTTGAGCACACATACAGAGAAATCCTGCACACATACAGAGAAATCTCTGCATACGCTTGGACACTCGCTACCTAGAAAAACAGCAACAGAGGGGAAGAGGCTGTTACCACAATTCCCTTCTCTGGCTACTGCTTCTTCTTCTCCACCACTGGGTGTAGAGCCTATAGGTCTAGGAGCTGTGTGTCTATCTGAAACTGAACGACTTAAAAGATGAACTCATGGTCTTGTTTTTATTGTGGTGCTAAGGACCACCTATTTAGAGAATGCCCTTTCCCGCCCGGGAAAAGCCAGAGCTTAGTGGAGTCGGGAGAAGCCCCACTAAGCTTGATATTTCGAAACACCTTTTCTCAACGTATCATGGTACCTCTAAGAATAACTGTAGACTCAATACAACACCATTTGAAAGCATTGCTAGACTTTGGTGCTGCAGGGATTTTTCTTGACTTTAATTTAGCCCAACAACTGCAACTTCCTTCTCATACTTATTCACAGTTAGTTAAGATAGCCACTATTGATGGTCATTCTTTGGGATATGGATTAGGGCACTTTAGGACCTTAACTCTGCCAGTCTCTGTTGGGATTTTTCATCAAGAGGTCCTTAAATTAGACCTTATAGAAACCCCAATATTAAAGGGACACTGAACCCACATGTTTTCATTTGTGATTCAGACAGAGCATGCAATTTTAAGCAACTTTATAATTTACTCATTTTATCAAGTTTTCTTTGTTCTCTTGCTATCTTTATTTGAAAAATAATGCATCTAAGCTATATTTTTGGTTCAGTACCCTGGACAGCTCTTGTTTATTGGTGGGTGAGTTTATCCACCAATCAGCAAGAACAACCCAGGTTGTTCACCAAAATTGGGCCGGCATCTAAACTTACATTCTTGCTTTTCAAATAAAGATACCAAGAGAACTAAGAAAATGTGATAATAGGAGTAAATTAGAAAGTTGCTTAAAATTGCATGCTCTATCTGAATCACAAAATAAAAAATTTGGGTTCAGTGACCCTTTAAGTATTAAGATCACCCTGACTGACTCTGCATAATCCCCAGTTCCACTGGCCTTCCAGGCAATTCTCCCTATGGATGATTCCTGTTTTGGTACCTGTTTTAAACTACCCTTCCTTAGTAAACAGCATCTCCTTTCTGCCATCACCTCTGCCTCGGGTATCCCTGAACCCTCTAGTGAGTTTACAAATGTTTTTGAGGAAAAGGAGGCTGACAAATTGCCACCCCATCTGACTCCCAATTGAAAGATTCACCTGTACCCTGGGGCATCTATCCCTAAGGGTAGAACTTACCCTCTTTCTCAAACAGAAACCAAAGCTATGGAAGAGTATATTAAAGAGAACCTGGACAAGGTCTTTATTCATCCATCTTCGTCACCTGCTGGGGCAGGTTTTTTCTTTGTTGAGAAGGTCTATGCCCTTGTATTGATTGTAGAAAGCTGAATAAGATTGCAATCAAAAAACTATACCCCCTTCCCTTGATTTCACAATGATTTGACCATCTTTGAGGAGCCCATATTTTTACTAAATTTGATCTTCGTGCAGCCTATAACCTGGTCCATATTTATCCAGGACACCCAGGCTGTGCATAATGAATATCTGGTTATGCCCTTCAGACTATGTAATGCCCCGGCTGTCTTTCAGCTTCTAGTGAATTATATCTTCTAGGTCCTTCTCATCAATTACTGTATGTGCTTGTCTATTTGGATGATATCTTGATCTTCTCTTCCTCCATAAATGAGTACTGCAGTCATATGTAACAATTCCTTTCCTGTGTACGCAACAACCATCTTTATGCTAAATTGTCTAAATGTGAGTTTGAAAGACGAGATCTAATTTTTGGGCTATGTCATATCTAAAGAAGGATTCACCATGAATCCCTATAAATTACAGGCAATTGCCACTACAGTCAGTGGAATCCAGCACTTTATTGGCTTTGTCAATTCCTACTGGATGTTTATTAAGGACTTTTCAATAATTATTACCACGATTACTGCTCTTACCCACAAAGGGGCTAAGTGCAAAAATTGTCCTAAACCATTTTGCCTGTAATGTACCTCCATCTCCTCCAGTTACAGTTCATGGCCAGCCTGAATGTAATAATTTCAAAGATTTTGGACTCCAGATATTGCGGTCAGCGACCCCAGTGCCTTGTCCACTGGTGGGGTTATTCTGTTGCAGATCACTCCTGGGTTTCCTGCAAGATATGTCCATGCTCCAGCCCTCCTTAGGGCATTTAATCTTGCTCATTCACATATGTTTGGTGACCCTCAGAGAGGTCCTTCAGGTGGGGGTACTGTAACACCCTGGTATTGAACAAGCCAGTTTATTGCCTGTTTATTGAGTTACTACTCAGGGTGTACTGTGCATTGAGTTACTACTCAGGGTGCACTATTTGGATTGCTATCCATTACAGAGTTGTATTTGGATTCTGGACTCTGCTTTTTCTCTAGGGAAAGAAAGAAGGGAGGGAGTGAGTTGAGGGAGGAAGGGAGGGAGATAGGGAAAGAAGGGAGAGAGGAAGGGAGGGAAAGAAGAATACACTTTGAAACAATCACTGCCTTTTACATGCAACAACATACAGTAATTACCATCATTCAAGTAATGAAACTTTTTAAGTGTCCATTTACTATTTACTCCGTGGGTTCATGAATGCAGAGAAAGCTAGCTATTAGTAGCTAACATACATCAGCGCTGAGAGTTTATGATTAGACATCACAAGCTGATCTAAGCAGTGTACAGACGCATCCAGCCTTTTAGTTACTAAGACCTGCAATAAGCACTGCACTCGCAGACCCACCACAGCTGACAAGGGGAGGCAGCATATCGGCACAAGGTCTTCTCCACCAGCCTCACCTTGTAAGCATATCCCCGGGCATGTTTCTCACCAAGAAAGCTTCCACTGCAAAAATGCCTGTGGCTCTAAAATTAAAGGAGCACTGCCTGTGAAGAGCGACCTTATTAAGCGCACGTGCCTTGTCTTCTCTGTAATAGCCTGCACTTTATCGCTCACTGTATTGTATGCTGGCTTTTAGAGAGAGGATAGGACAGATGTGCTGCCCCTCCCAAATCTGCTGCCCTAGGCACATGCCTTGTTGGCCTAGGCCATAATACGCCCCTGAGTCCAGGCTATCTGATGTTTGCAACTTCTGAGGTTGTGTATGCTTAAGAAGCAGCGTTTCTTCTATTGGGAGTTCATATTGCGGCTGGACTTTTGCAGGTCAAGAAATGCCTAAATGTTGATGGCAATAACCTTAGAAAACTTCAGGGTTAGGGAGTTAAGCTTTTTACATGAGTTTGGCCTCATAGCATAAATGCTTTTGGTAACATTCATTCCCTAGTAACAATTCTGGTGCCACATTCTGGTTGTGGTGACAGAACAACTGTGGCATGTTGACAGCCATACTATTATAGGATAAAATTCCTCACAGGAAAAAACACATTTGAAAATAATACACAGCTAACTGTTTTTACAGACATATACTGTATACACAAATAAACACATATACACACACACAAATATATATATATATATATATATATATATATATATAGTGCAACACAGTCCTTTGCAATCAAAGGGACAGACTAATCAAAATTAAACTTTTATGATTCAGATTTTAAACAACTTTCTAATTTACGTTTATCATCAAATTTGCTTTGTTCTCTTGGTATTCTTAGTTGAAAGCTAAACCTAGGTAGGTTCATATGCTAAGCCCTTGAAGTCTGCCTCTTATCTGAATGCATTTGACAGTTTTTCATGGCTAGAGGGTGTAGGTTCATGTGTACCATGTAGATAACATTGTGCTCCCTCTCATCTACCTACCTAGAAGTCTGCACTGATTGGATAAAATGCAAGTCTGTCAAAAGAAATTAAATTAGGGGACAGTCTGCAGAAGCTTAGATACAAGGTAATCACAGAGGTGTTGGTTATTCATAACTGGGGAATGGGTAATAAAGGGATTATCTCTCACAGAATACATTTTTGGAGTAAACTGTCCCTTTAAGCAGATGAAAACATGTAAAATCATATTTATGATATATTCATCCTATAATATAAAAGGCCAAGTGTGTTTGTCCGAAACTGTCATGCGCAGTAGAGACAGCACAAGGACAAACACACCTGGACTTACCCAACATGCTGTTAGCGGCGAAAGTAGGCGTGGCCAGGCGGGAGAATGTACGTGACCGGGCAGGGATGTGGGCGTGGCCGGAGCGTGGCGGGGTGGCCAGACGCAGTCGGCACGAGAGAGAGGGGAGAGAAATAGAAAGAGAGGGGGAGAGACAAAAAGATATAGGAAAGAGCTTAAGAGAGGGGGAAGAGCAGAAGAGAGGGTAAAGTGCAGAAGAGAGGGGGAGAGAGAGCAAAATAGAGGGGAAAGAGCAAAAGAGAGAGGAAAGAGCAAAAGAGAGGGAAGAGAGAGAAAAAGAGAGGGGAGAGAGAGCAAAAGAAAGGGGGGAGAGAGAGCAATAGAGAGGGGGAGAGAGAGAAAAAGAGAGGGGGAGAGAGAGCAACAGAGAGGGAGAGAGAGAGAGCAAAAGAGAGGGATGGAGAGATAGAGTAAAAGAAAGGGGTGAGAGAGAGCAAAAGAGAGGGAGGAGAGAAAGAGCAAAAGAGAGGGATGGAGAGAAAGAGCAAAAGAAGAGGGATGGAGAGAGAGAACAAAAAAAGGAGAGACAGAGCAAAAGAGAGGGATGGAGAGGGAGAGGGGGGAGAGAAAGCGCAAAAGAGAGGGGGGAGTGAGAGAGCACAAAAAAATGGGGGAGAGATAGAGAGCAAAAGAGAGGGGGGGAGAGAGAGCAATAGAGAGGGGGAGAGAGAGAAAAAGAGAGGGGGAGAGAGAGCAACAGAGAGGGAGAGAGAGAGCAAAAGAGAGGGATGGAGAGATAGAGTAAAAGAAAGGGGTGAGAGAGAGCAAAAGAGAGGGAGGAGAGAAAGAGCAAAAGAGAGGGATGGAGAGAAAGAGCAAAAGAAGAGGGATGGAGAGAGAGAACAAAAAAAGGAGAGACAGAGCAAAAGAGAGGGATGGAGAGGGAGAGGGGGGAGAGAAAGCGCAAAAGAGAGGGGGGGAGTGAGAGAGCACAAAAAAATGGGGGAGAGATAGAGAGCAAAAGAGAGGGGGAGAGAGAGCGTGCAAAAGAGGGGGGGGAGAGAGAGAGCACAAAAGAAAGAGAGAACGCAAAAGAGAGGGGGGAGAGAGAGAGTGAAAAAGAGAGGGGGAGAGAGAGCGCAAAAGAGAGGAGGAGAGAGAGCAAAAGAGAGGGGGGAGAGAAAGCAAAAGAGAGGGGGTAGAGAGAGAGCAAAAGAGAGGTGGAGCGAGAGAGAGCGCAAAAGAGAGGGGAAGAGAGCACAAAAGAGAGGGGGAGAGAGAGCAAAAGAGAGGGGGGGAGAGAGAGCAAAAAAGAGGGGGGAGAGAGAGCGAAAAAGAGAGGTGGAGCAAGAGAGAGCGCAGAAATAGAGGAGGAGCAAGAGAGAGCGCAAAAGAGAGGAGAGAGCACAAAAGGGATGGGGAGAGAGCACAAAAGAGAGGGGGAGAGAGAGAGTAAGGGGTGGGACTGCTGTACTGCAAAAAATGGCCCGTGTGAACGGGCTTTACGACTAGTATTTAATAAAGGTTTTACTGTAAATATTTGACATTTCAATGCTCTGCTCATAGCAGAATATTTTCTAAGTATTTATAAATAGAGATTCATATATATATTTATACATATATATAATCATGTATATATATGCATGTGTGTATATACTGTATATATATATATATATATATATATATATATATATATATATATATATATATATATATATATATATATATATATTAATATAGCACACAGAGAAAGTGGAAAAATGGTCAAGGTCTCTTCCAAAAACCTGGGTCCCTAAACAGCCACACAATGCAGGCTCACAATCAAACAACTGTGTAAAAATGAAGGGTGCACAGGCTTATGTAATCTCCCCAAACATATACAAAACACGGGAGGGGTCAGCACTCTCAGGCCGGACTGGGTACAGATCCTATGACCCTGTAACATGCACAGCCCTGGGTGCAAAACAGCACTCTCAGGAAGCTGCACTGTCACCAGAGTCACAGGCAGTTAACCCCAGGCAGGCCTGGGTGCAAGGCCCAAACAGGGAAAATTACAAAAAAATAATACATTAATATAGCATACAGAGAAAGTCCAGCACTCACTTACAAGCTCACAACTAAGATAAAAAACAGCAATGGAAGAGTTAGTTACCGCATCTGGCCAAATGGGAAAAGCCCAGGTACAGCCCAGATATATATATCTGTGTATATATCTATACATATATACAATCATGTATATATATGCATGTGTGTATATACTGTGTATATATATAAATATATATATATATATATATATATATATGTATATATATATATATATATATATATATATTCAGGTATAGATATATATTGTACCAAAATACCATCAGATATATGTAGAAATATTTATTTATGTATAAATGGAACATTTTCTTCTATGTGAAGAACATTGGAATGTGAAATATTCATATTTTCATGTCGGGTTAGTGCACATGAGAGTTTGCGATAAGGTTTGCGTGCGAGTTGGGTGCTATCCCCCCCCCTTTTTTTGCTCCATTGACTTCTAAGGGGGAATATGTGAACGCGCACGCGATATTGTAAGTTCAGCTTTTTGCACTCGTCGGGATAGTGCGAGAGTGAAAACAGTTTACTTTCAACTCATAATATGAGCACAAAAAATGTATTTCAGGGCAGTTAACGCTATATAGTTTAATACTTCTATGAGACATATAGAGAACTCTAAAAAGCACTAACATGACTCTGAAAAGGAGAAAAAAACATTTATAACATAAATAATATTATTTTTTCACCATTTAGAAGAAGGAAAAAAAAATGCAATAACTGAAGCCACAAGGCATTTTAACTAATTGTATACCTGTTTGTTTCAGTTTTTTACTAAATACATCCTGTCATATATGGTTAACTGTAAATCTTTCAAGCAGAGGATTTGTCATTGTCAGCTGCAGATCCCAATCATGCTTTAACCCTTCATCATTATTTTGTCCAGAGAAATTATATTATAAGCAAAAACAGTAAATAAAGGGTTTAATATAAGATTATATTTAGTTAATAAACACACAACTGTTACAATGCAAGGAAAAACCCAATATATCTTTATATTTTATATTATGTATTTAGTATTATTTTTATTTTTTTACTTATTCAAAATTAGCCAACTGTAAAGGAGAATATGAGCTAGCTCAATAAAATTTCAATAATTTTAATTGTCTATGAATGTGACAACCCAAAATTGAGTCTGCATTATGGAAGTTGACTTGCTGTGGCTTCTATTGTCAAAGGAGAATAAGTAATTTCTTTCAGTGAGTCATACCCAGCATCCATGTCAGACAATGGATCTGTAACTGGCTTTTTTTTGTTCACTGTGCCTCTTTCTGAGATGATCTAATCCAGTGTCTATGATTTATAGCTGTGAGGAGGTCACAGTCTGCCCTTTCTCCCCCTCCCCAGTTCATCTCATTCCCTAGATGACATCTCTTCTGAGACAGGGAATCATGGCCGTATTTTTCATAGCTCTCAGCATATTGATTCAGTAAAGAGAGAGAAAGATCTGATTTTAAGTGGGTCATCCAATTGCAGCCTAAAGAAGCTGCTGATTAATACCATAGCCAAGATCATGACTTTTAAGTGGGATGTTTTCAAAAGGTTATTCAAATAAAGAGTAGGAAAAGCAAATTAGGTTTGAAATAGGATGGTCAAAACTTTAAATATTATATAGTCAAACTCTGAAATAATACTAACTATTGACAGATAAAATATATATTTTGTTTGTGGTTACTGTTAGCACAATGTAAAGCAGGGCTGAATATATTGTGCTGCCTGGGTCAGAGAATGCAATAACCCCCCCCCCAGTAGTAACATTACTAATTAGCATTTCGACCTACAAGCCTGGCTGCTGACCTTACTAAGCTTGCCTTCCTACCTGCATGCAACCAAAAATTGGAAGAAAGTTAGGGAAGAGATACACTTATCCCACCTTAAATGCTGCCTTAGATTAGCTCTGTATCTTTGTGCATGATGAGGCTATAATGCTGTGAGCTTTGAAACTTCCCCCACAGAGAATGAGGACAGGAGTGGTCTGGGTATGACTCAGTCACTTCCCCTTGTAAAGTGCTACTTGGGTCCTTTGGACTCACTTTGGTCGCATGGTTGAGCCATCCCTAATTAAAGACTTTTACCAAAAACATCTGCTGGTCATTTTATTTACATAATTAAGGGTGATTTGGATGTTTAAAATGCCAACAAGTTCTAGAAGACAAAAAACGAGAGGCGCTCTTGGTGCAGCGAGTTCTAGACAAACACAGTATACAAAACGATGATAGTCAGGTACTCACAAGGGACGTTGCACATCCAGTGCAATATTATATGAGCCGAAGCTTCAGAGCCGTTCGGCTGACTCCCCCAGGGCAAAAACTGCTGTTACCGGAACAAGGCTCCTGACGACCTCACCACTTCCGGTTCTGTATCCCAAATCTGGATGCTGGTAGAAACACTCACAGAAGTGTGGCGCCAAATGAAAGTGACCCAACCAGGCGGGTTTCCCAAAGATGTACTGATATTGATAGTCCCAGAGCAAGTTTGAAAGTTTAACAATACTTTATTAAAACAAATTAAAATTGTTGCTTAGCAACGCATTTCTCGGCTGTATGCCATTTCATCAGGCTGTAACGATACAGCCTGATGAAACAGCAAATAAAAAGAGTCTGCCCTTCAAACCAAACATCAGAATATTGGATACCCCTCATATCCCATTTATTTACTCACACAAACTCAGATACCCTAAAAGCTGCAAACAAATGTCAAAACAAAAGAGGAACAAATCTGAGGCAAGACTTCCACCACCTTATCTAAAATAGAAAACACCACAGTCCTTTGCATATCACAACCAGACCCACCCCTCAAAAAACTCCTAGCTGACAGACACATAAAAAAGCCTTTATCACATCCTCCCAACCCAACAACTAGAAGAAAAATGCTTAAGGTGCCAAATTCCTCTGACTTCCCACTCTTGAAACACCTTCCCTGTTCTACTAAGGCATTAATTCATCCTTCAACTGATCTTACCTTGCCTTCCTGCTTGAACCCCTTTAACCAGCTCTTCAATATCTGGATGTAAGCCTGCCAAGTCCCTTGAACTAAAGCTCCCATTGCCCGATTCAAAATGCTGTACATGCCACTCCCCATAGTTCATCTGGAAACTCTGTCCCCATTTTGTCTGCATCTGGGGCTAACAGCCAGAAACTGTGAAAATAGAAACAATGTGAAATAGAAAAGAGCATCAGCCACCCATTGTATTAGCTAATCCTCCTCCAACCCCACCTCTGGTCTCCCCAAAAGGACTGCCAACCTTGTGAAGGAGTCATAATCTCCAACCAAATCCCGATGCCCCTGCCTTTCCCCCATACATACAATACACCAAAGCTATTGCTTTAAAATGACAAAATAAAAAGGAACCTTGAACCAGATGCTTCTCTACAAGTATAATTGCAAGTAGGCAAAGGCCCTAGACCAATTTGCAAAAGTCTTCAATTTTCTATATCTCTTTGTTTGCACTTCTTCCTTCTCTGATTCTTCCTTTGTATCCTCTTTAACCCCCACAAATGGCAGCAATGAAAACATATCCAGAAACTCACTCTTCCATATCTTCTTCTTCAACTCACTAGACAAGTGGAGTCTGAGTGGGTCAATTGAGCACAAGCACTGACTCTGAAATGCCTCCTCAGAGACATTCAAAGAGTTAAACTCTGACCCAGAGGCACCCAAAGTGGAAGCCCTAGCCTCTCTACACCCAGCTGCTTCCACTTGAGCATTACTATATGCTCCCCAAACCCCCACCCTTGACACCCCCACTTCACAAACCAGATCAACTGCTTTTCCACCTGAGCTATTAAATCCCTTCAATCTTAAAGCAAAACAGCCGGTGCAGCTTTCACTCCCCCAAACATTCTGGTAGATACAGCAAAGAAGAACTAGTACAAGGTACTTCACAGGTGATGTACCTAGTCCTCTCATGATCTCCTCGACTTCTCTACCTGTCCACCTGACAAAGCCTCACGCCACTTTGTTCTCTCTGACCTAGGCTCCATTCTCTACTCCCGAGACTTCCACAATCTCTCTTAGCAGGCAAATAGCATCCGCTCCCAGTCTGCTGGATCTCTAACCACCAGGCCCATGTACCTGGGAGAGACAACCCAGGATAGGCATCCCTTAAAAAACCCAGATAGTCTCCGCTCTCAAGAAACCCTACCTACCACTGACTCCCCATCTCTGTCTCCCCCTATTCATGGTGATAGATACTGCAAAAGCTGGGCCAATGCAGACATATCACCCACTTGGCCCGTTTTCCCAGATCCTGACGATATTCCAGCTGTATTGACCTCTTCTTTAAAATCAATATAGGAAACCAGTATTTAAAGGGAATCACCCTCTACTTGTTACCTGCTCCTGGGACTAATTCAGAGAGCACTCTGGACTGATCAGGACCACCCCCGTCAACAGCCGTAGATTCTTCAGGAACTTTTATAGTAGATCACCCCATCTCAACCCCTCCTGTAAACTAAGTCTGCCTCATCACCACCCACCTACTCCCACTGGAAAAGCTGTCCCCAAATATCTCCACAATAATAACTTCAGGCCACAAAACCCTATCCAAAATAACCATCTCCACTGTCACAGTTCAATAAACACCACCAGACATAGCATGCATAAAAAGCTTCTTCTTTATTACAAAATAGTTAAAAACATATACTCACGATCATATTGGTACTAGGAACAAAAAGCTATGTATGCAATAATATTTTGGCTGCAAACGCAAACACGTTCCATGCACATGATCACTGCTACTCAGAGCCACCAAGAGTGCTATTTTATATCCAATTTGTTAAAGGTACATTGTGTAAATGAATTATACCAGATTTAAAAACTATACACTCATTTTATGTATCACAAAGAAAGCTAGCAATATTCCATAGCCAATTACCTCTTGATACTCCAATTTTGCAAACACTATTGGATACACAATGCAAATAATGTGTGAATAAAATAATATCATTTTAATGCAATGTCAATATTGACAGTGGCAATCATCCTTAATAGTAACGATAATTTGATTTAGCAGTATAGACCCTATAAAGAAATAACATTTATAAAATACCTATACAAAGAGGTTTACATCAGATTCTATGTTCAACCCATTGAGTCTGTAAATAAAAAAATATAGAACACTTCTCTTTGACATGGCTTCTCTTTTTCGACCACCCTTTTATGCACTGGTACAAAATCAACCCTGAAGGGTTAGTAACCTTGTATGAGAATTATGGTATGTATGAAACTGTCGTGCCACCAGCGTATCTAACTCTGGATCCTCAATAGCTGTGACATGTTCCAAGAAGCATTGTATAAGTGGTTGCTTAGTTTTACCCACTTACTACTTAAAACAGCCAGCACAGGCAAACAAATAAGCCACTTGTTTAATGAAATATCCAATATGTGAGGTACTGACAGAATATATAAAACATCAATTTATAACTAGATACTGTTTATGGTCTAGTAAAAGTTTGGAAATGTAGCTAAGAATAGTTTGCACCCAAAATAATGACAAAAATGGGTAGCACTAAAGTTAGCAGTTAGTCAGAATATGAATAACCTGACAAAATGAAACACATAAATAAGGTATGCAACCAAGTTCCAGGAAGCTGTGATAACACAGTATATGTAGAGGTTCTTGCAGAAAATATATGCAAATACTAGCTGGCACTAAACCGAGAGATAGGTGGTAGAGTTTAGTATATACTACTGCAAAGTGAATGCAATGCCAAAAGTCACATAGATTAGATTATGAGTCAGTTCCGGTTGTAACTTAAACACATTTCCGAGTTGCACCACGTTTAGGTATTCAGCAAGTGTACAATATATCTTTAAATTCAATCTGGTTAGTATAGTGACTGTTGAAGGATTGATAACAGGCTGAACAAGGGCAAGTGATGAAACTCAGAGCTGGAGACTTATTGCAGATAAGAGACAAGCTGAGTGAGTGAGGATACTTGCGGTTTTCCGTTGCAGCTTAGAGGAGAGAGGCACTGAGCAGTTCTGTGTACAGCGTGTACCAGAAGAGATTATACGTGCAAGTAGCACTGTATCGTGGGGGATCTGATGTTAAGCTGCACAGAGCGGTAGTAGAATGAAGGCGGGCTGAATGAAACTAGGTCAGGAGGACTGAATCCGGGTCATGTGATGACCTGATGAGCAGGAGCGGCTGATTCCGATGTGAATCAGAAAGAAACAAGTTGGGGGCGGAGCTAGCAGCCTAACATGAAGGACATACGAGGCTGAGCTCCGCTGTAGCCAAGGTTGGATACCACTCTAAATGTGAGAGCTGCAAGCAGGATTATCTTCCCGGATCACGGGTGAACCCCCAAAGGCATAACGCTTCACTAGAAGGGAGCTGCACCTATATTTGCTGCCGTCGAGCTGGAACTTTTCTTCTGCACCACTTAGGCCTTACCTCTCGTGGACCCCGCTGAAACTCGGAGAGATACTATCACTGCTGCAACATACTGGAGATATGTAAGTCGCTCCATTAAGGAGACATCACCATACTCAGGCCCTACACTCTTCTACCTACAGACAGTATGCTTACTTGAGGCCTATTTCTTTAGTGCATACTACACGCTGCACTTACTGGACACTTTAACGGACTCGTGATGTAACCTGAACACTTTAAAACAAACAAAAAATTTGGCCATAATTGTGCACTCTTCCCCACTCCATATCAGCTGCGGTCAAAATACATGATGTAAAGGAAGGACTATAGGCCAATATCACCTCATTAAAAGCTTCAAAAGAGACTGAATAATGTAAAAGGCCTTTTGCTCTAAAAAAAATACAGCCCCATTCTGTACGATATTTTATTAGGGTGACAACCTTTACACATATTGTATCTCTTCCTTATCAGAGACCCTAATAGATACATATATTTTCACCATGTCTGCTAGAAAGGCCCCTAGGGCCCAAAAGGGAAATAAACACCCTAAAGGCCCTCAAAATACAACTTTGGCTCTGAAAGAATTCTTTAAGCCAATCAATGCTACCCCTTGTCTTGCCACGGACACTCAGGACCATGCAAGTGACTCAGAAGACCCTGATTCATCTTTAATAACAGATACATCAAGGCTATTAACTAAAGCGGACCTCAACTCTTTACCCACGAAAGAAGATTTTGCAACTTTGCTAACACAGGTCAGCCAACTGATAAAAGATGGCCTAAAGGAGGTTAAAAAAAGATCTGAATGAGCTGGGAGACAGGGTGGCTTATTTAGAAGACGGGTCTGAACACACTAACACAAAACTCGAATCCATAGCTAGACAGTTGTATCAGCAGAGTACCACTATCGAAAACCTACAATGCCATGTGGAGAATCTTGACAATAGAGGGAGATGCCGTAATCTCCACATAAGAGGTATGCCAGAACAAATCCAGGCACAACAGCTAGATGATGACCTCCAGAGATTGTTTTGTCGCCTCTCAGATGCTGAATAAACTTCCACCATGCAATTAGATAGGGTGCATAGAGCACTAAGTACCCCGCCTAAAGATTCTGACCCCCCAAGAGACATTACATTGAAATTTCAAATATATAAAGACAAATAAAAAAATTCTACTTTGCCAGAAAAATGCAGCGTATCAAATTTGATTGAGCACAGCTGCAGATCAACGCTGATCTTAGTCCCCTTACACTAGCTAAAAGACAGGAAGTTAGATTCCTTACTCTCCATCTTTTGGAACTCCAGATCCCATACAGATGCACGAGGCTCACACATCTTCATCTACAGATCCCCAGATGACCTCGAGAACTTCTGCAAGAATATTTACATTGCACCACCCTCTCTACCTAAACTAAATCTCAATCCAGAGATGGATAGCCCTCCAGATGCACCACCCTATAAGCATTAGAGGCAGAACTGGACCAAAGTGAACCGCAAAAGGAACAGGAACAGCTCTGACTCCCCTAAAGGATCCTCAGCTGCCCAGCCAGTTACCTGAAATTCACACTTTGTCGCTAACAAGACACTCATTACTCCTTGCCTATTGGCATTCCTTGAGAGTAAATTAATTGTTCCTCTGGTTTGACTCTCATACCTCTTCATCACCCACGATGTTGAGATTTGTCCTTGTACTTTCAACCCTGGAGAGGGTTTTGTTGTGTCTCACGTTTGAATTCACACTTTTATATGTTCTTATACCTACACATGTTATGTTTTCTCAATGTTGTTACTTGACCAAGATAATATCATAACCACTCAGAGGGGGGCACCCCCCCTTCTTAGTACAATAACTAGAATATAAAGTCCAGTTAGATATGGCCTCACCTAATACATGGACCTATACTTTGGTTCCTCAATATTAACTATGGTCCTGTCTACAGTTTATAGTCTTAGAGTTTAATTGTTCGCTTTTACCTCACCCGAGTGGTGTAATTAAACTCCAACTTAGAGTCTTAAACATAAAATGTTCCTAGATTCCATCCCAACTTCCATTGCCCTAACCAATTCTCACATTTATTACACATGAATTACTCGTAAGCTTTATCTATTATCCTAAATGTTATCCACCTTTAGCATAGCTCTTACTTAAAGGAGCTATTTACATCGCCCCCTTATTTTATTTCACTTTGTCTCCTTCTATCTCCTACAGTTAGAAGTATTTATTATGTCTGAACAACTCCCTTGTGTATCAGCTTTACCTACAAAGTTAGATTGTTGTTTATGGTCTTTGTTGTTATTGTATAACATGTTCCTTTCTCCTAATGACTTTGCAAATCTCTTTTCTTGGAACCCGGTCATTAACCCGCTTTACCCTCCTACTCCCCTCTGCTTTTCCTCCTCCTCAACTTCCCTCGCTGAACGGTGTTGCTGCAAACTGTAAGTACCCCAGATGGGGATCCAACAACTGGTTGTTACACACAGCACTTCTTTACACACGCTGACCCCACAAGACACACTTACTTCACCAATCACTTGTTAAAAGGAGTACTCCGATTATACAGGTATTTTCCCAAAATGTTAAGGGCCTTAACTCACCAACTAAACAATCAATAGCTTTAAACTAATTCCGTAAACAAAGGGGTGACATAATCTTCTTGCAGGAGACTCATTTCTGCTATACCCAAGTCCCCTCTTGCTCCTCTTATAACTACCCAATAGGTTTCTTTAGTAACCACGCATCACAAAAATGAAACGAAGTAGGGATTTTATTTTAGATGCATACCCTTCCAACTCATTTTGCAAAATAAAGTTGAGGATGGTAGACTTCGAATTCTTTTGGGTGTCCTTTACAACCAACCAGTTACATTAATTAATGTATATGCTCTGAACAAAAATCAGGAAAAATTCTTTCGAAAAACTTTTGACTTACTTATCACACTTTCTAAAGGCACCATAATATTAGCAGGTGATTTCAATGCTGCCCTGCCCCCACACTAGATTGCTCACATGGGTGCAGTAGCATACCGGCATCGACCCTACAAAATATATATTCAAGATTGCAATCCCAATCCTTGGTTGATGTGTGGAGACTACAGCATCCCTTTTAAAGAGAATACACCTTCTCTTCCCACCCCAAGATCACTTTTTTATAGATCAACTAAGTCTACACCTGGTGGTCTCCTCCTCAATCTCTCCAACCTCCTGGTCGGATCACTCTTTGATTGCTCTCAAACTCGCCTGGCCAACTGCACCCGTAGCCCAATACTGCTGGAGACTAAACAAATTCCTTCTTAAGAACCCGATTCTAACAGAACAAATCTCAAAATCTCTAGAAATCTCTAGTATTTTGAGCCTCTTCTAGCCTGCTCTCCTTTCTGCTTGTCTCTCCCATGCCACAGCCACTGCCCTCCCCCTGCCTACCAGCACAGCACAGGTAACTCCCTTTGTTAACATTCTTCCTACAGCCACTGCCCTCCCCCTGCCCCCTAGCTACCTCCACAGATGCCAACTCCTCAGCCCGCAACCTCCACCACTGGCTCACAGACTGCGCCAACACCCTCGCCCCTCTCAAGAAACCGTCCAACCGCCAACCCACCAACAAGGCTAGTTGGTTCACCCCTGCCCTCCAGGACTCCAAACGCCACTGCAGGTGATTGGAAAGGACCTGGAGATCCAGCAAGACCCCCTCAAATAAAACAGCCTACAAAGAAGCCATCACTACCCACCACCACCTCATCAAAACCACCAAGAAGACAGACATCCAATATAGAATCAATGCCAATGTCCACAACAGCAATGAGCTATTCACAGTCATCAAGGAATTCTCCAATCCCAACAGCGACACCAATGACATCCCGCCCTCCCAGGACCTCTGCGATAACCTTGCAATCTACTTCCACCACAAGATCATCGACATCGAACTCACCCACCACCGCCTACCCACCAACTCCCACCGATACCTCATCCAAATACACCATCGCCTACCCCCCACTGACCATGACCATCTGGAGCCCCCTCACCACAGAGGACACCATCAGAATCATGAGATCGATTCACTCCGGAGAACCCTCGGACCCATGCCCGCATCACATTTTCAACAAAGCGGGTGACACCATCGCCCCCGAGCTCTGCAGCACCATCAACTGCTCCATCGAAACCGGCACCTTCCCGGATGACTGGAAGCATGCAGAATGAAAAAACCCACGGCTGATGATCTGAATGAAAAACCCAATGATCTAAAGAACTACCGCCCAATCTCTTTGCTCCCCTTTGTGGCCAAAGTCATCGAGAAGTCCATCAACACGCAACTCATTGACTACATCGAAGCCAACCACACCCTGGACCCCTCCCAATCCGGTTTCAGGAGCAACCACAGCACAGAGACCGCCCTCCTCGTCGCCACAGATGACATCCTTGCCCTACTCGACCGAGGAGAGACCGTCGCCCTCATTCTCCTAGACCTCTCAGCAGCATTCGACACTGTCTCCCACCTCACCCTCCGCAACCGACTACACGATGCCGGCATATGAGACAAAGCCCTGGAATGGATCACCTCCTTCCTCCCCGGCAGAACCCAGAAAGTTAGACTCCCACCCTTCACCTCCAAGCCCACAGAAATCAGCTGCGGTGTACCCCAAGGCTCTTCGCTGAGCCCCACCCTATTCAGCATCTACATGGCCCCTCTCTCCACCATCGCCCGACGACATGACCTCAACATCGTCTCCTATGCCGATGACACCTAGCAAATTATCTCACTCACCAGTGACCCCACCACCACCAAGAGAAACGTCTACGAAGGGCTGACAGCAATCGCCACCTGGATGAACTACAACTGCCTAAAGCTGAACTCAGACAAGACCGAAGTCCTCCTCCTCGGTCCCACCACATCCGCTTGGAATAACTCATGGTGTCCCACAGCCCTCGGACACCCTCCAACCCCCACGACCATGCACAAAATCTAGGCGTCATCCTGGACTCATCGCTCTCCATGGACCGGAAAATCAACGCCGTCTCTTCTGCATGCTTCCACACACTTCACCTGCTCTTCAAATGGATCCCAACCGAGACCAGGAAGACTGTCACTCATGCCCTCGTCAGCAGCCAACTGGACTATGGTAACACACTCTACGCCGGCACCACCATCAAGCTCCAAAAGAGACTACAGCGCATCCAGAACTCCTCGGCCAGACTAATCCTTGACATCCCTCGTCAATGCCACATCACCAAACACCTGCGGGACCTGCACTAGCTCCCCATCAACAAAAGAATAACCTTCAAGCTTCTCACCCACGCATTCAAGGCCCTCCACAACATTGGTCCCGAATACTTGAACCACCGCGTTACCTTCTACACCCCTCCGAGACAACTTTGATCGGCCAACCAAGCCCTCGCTGTCATCCCCCGCATCAGAAAAACCACAACGGGTGGCAGATCCTTATCTTACCTGAAAGCCAAGACTTGGAACACCCTCCCGCTGCACCTCAGACAAGCTACCACCCTAAGTTCAGAAAGGACCTCAAGACCTGGCTCTTCAACTGAACTGCAACCCTCAGCGCCTTGAGACCCTTACGGGTGAATAGCTGCGCTTTACAAGAACCCAATAGATAGATAGATAGTATAATACTTTACATTGAACCAGACCGAATCTGTTAGCCCTAAAACATTATGGGATATTCATAAAGCAGTTATTCGAGGGGAATTTCTTAAACACAAAGCCCTTCTGGCTAAGACAAAAAGAACCGAGTTTAACACACTAACCAACTCCCTGAGACGGCTAGAGACCAAACATATCTCTTCTCCCTCCAATACAGTAATACTTTGAGAATTGACTAGAGCCAGATCAAACCTGAATGCTCATTTACATAAAGAAGCACAGAGGCGCACCTTCTTTCTTAAAAAACTATATTTTAGCGTAGGTAATAAAGTCAGTACCCTCTTAGTAAAAACCCTACGCCAAAGGACTCTTAACTCTTACATTCATAGCCTCTCCACCCCTGACAACCCTAAAATCCAAGAAAGTAAAGGGATAGCCTCAACTTTTAAGGACTACTACCAGAAATTATATAATCTACCGCCGATAATGCACCCCTATGAAATACACAATATAAATACATACATCACAGATGTAGAACTGCCCACCCTCTCTAAAGAAGAAGAGGGTCTTTTAGACACCCCTATTGATTTAATAGAGGTATTACAGGCACTCACTCCCAAATCAAAAAAGCCCGGGCCCAGACGGACTTTCTAATATGTATTATAAGACGTTCAAACAGATTTTAGCCCCCCAATTGACCAGAGTATTCCATTCAATAGATGAAAATGGTTCCTTCTCCCAGGATATGCTCTCTGCACACATCACTATTTTCCAAAAAGCTGGCAAATCCCCAAAAGATCCCGGAAACTACCGCCCAATCTCGCTTATCAACGGTGATGGAAAATTGTATGCAAAAATCTTAGCCAATAGGATTAACAAATACTTACCCCAGCTAATTCATGTAGATCAGGTAGGCTTTGTGCCACATTGGGAGGCCAGGGACAACACTATCAGAACACTCCATCTGATAGATTATGCTACTACTCATGGTATCGAGATGGCCCTGGTCTTCACCTAAAGCGGAGAAAGATTTTGATCGCCTTAACTGGCAATATCTCAACGCTACATTAGGGTCTTTGGGTTTGAACAAATTTTAATAGATAAGATATTCAATTTATATATCAATCCATAAGCAAAAATTAAAGTCAATGGCACATACATTGACCCCTTCTTAATTAACAATGGCACATGCCAGGGGTGCCCACTTTCACCCTTGCTATTTGCCCTTGCAATGGAACCCCTGGCAGCCCACATTAGATCAAATCACAACATCGAAGGGATCCTGATAGGTCCAAATAACTATAGAATTAGTCTATATGCCGATGATATTATGTTAATCATCACCAACCCACTAATCTCCATCCCTTCCCTCCTAGAAGAATTCCGGAATTTTGGAAAGCTCTCACATTTTCATATCAACTGCCAGAAATCAAACGTCTTGAACATTAACTTAACCCCTACAAGCCTAAATGAGCTCCTGAAAATTTGCCTGTACCAATTACAATCAGCCATCAAATACTTAGGTATTAACCTTACCTCTAAAATCTCCTCATTATTCCAAATGAACTTTCCCCCGCTCCTACAAACTATACAAAAAGACCTGTTTTTCGCCCTCTAAAAACTAAAACTTCTCCATTATTTAAGCACATCTTCTCTTCATGGGATAACATTATCAAACGAACAGCAGGCATCTCCTCCCCCTTCTCACTTATGTCCCCTATTTTCCAAAATATTGAGCTGCTCAGGAGTATACATATTAATGAAGGCACTCCTCACTACAAAGAGTTAGGTTACTCATCTCCTATATGTAATTTCCTATGTAAATAGAAACTAAAACCAAGACAAGAATTAAGTGAAATACTAGAGGGATCTTTTACCCATTGGTTAAAATACTCTCAACTGCATCATTTTTAACTGAATCTCTGCATAGACTCTCACTAACGAGACCCCTCATCAGATTTGAGGAACTCTGTAAGCGCAACACTTCTCTGAAAGGCTCTCTTGCTATTGTCAGGAAGATACAAGATGATTGCATCTATAAACAGTTACCCGCCTATAAACATAGCTGGCAGGACAAAATAGCAATAGAATTTACTCAAAAAGAGTCAGACTATTTGACCTCACCCAAAAATCTTCCACATCTACCTAAATTCTAGAAATTAACTATAAAGTCTTGTCACAATGGTATCTTACCCCATCCAGGTTAAAAGTAATATATCAAAATTCATCCCCCCAGTGTTGGAGGGGTTGGGGAGAGACTGGCACGATGTCCCATATACAGTATGTAGGTCCTGCCCCCGCATAAAACCATTTTAGGCCTCTTTGGAATCAACCCTATGTACTCTTTTTAGCCCCAATTTTAAACTCACCCCACAGATAATTTTATACAATGATAGACAATTTTGTATTAACGCTGCAAAGTCAGTAATCGCGAGAAACTGGAAGTCTGCCATCCTACCCACACACATGGACTGGAAGAATCGTACACAAGAGCTACTGTCATTAGAAGAATACAAAATAGACTAGATATGTTTCACAATATAAGGTTTTATTGGGACACCTTGACTCCACAACTCACTGTCTCACCACAACCAGTCTAACTCAATGTAAGCAGCGACCCTTCCCCAACCCTCCTATCTGTTTATTATTATTTTTTATGGGACAATCGTAAATCCTGTGTGGGGGTAAATTTTCAGCTTCCTTTATATCAAAAACTTCTATTAAAATCCTTATATATAGGAGGAATTGCAACTTCAAGATTTGAGATAGTGAGGATAACAAGTAGTAATGGGATTGGAAAGTAATGGTACTATGTGTCCAATCTATAGTTGGGTTATGTTTGGATAACCATGGATAACCTAGGATTAAGGAGTGTAGAGAAGTAGGAATTATGTCAAATGTAACATTTTCAGCATGGCCTTTTGAGGCGGTGTGAAGTAAAGGAATTGTTGTTTACTGACCTGACCGGTTCCCTCTTCTCCTCCACCCTTCTGACCATCTTTTCCTTCACTCTATTTTCTGTAATACTACCCTTCTATCTGATGTATATAAGGTCAACTCCCTTATACAAAAGGGAAAGAGAAATAGAAAAGAAAACAATGTAAATATTGTCTGATATAATTGCTGTGGCATCCTTTTATAGAACTAGCACTATATATTGTACCATCCATACTGGGCAATCTAAGATTTTTGTGTCTTCTTAATGCACGCCTAAAACCATTGCCTGTGAGATCCAAAATTTCTGGATAGCTATGGATATATGTGTATTGTTTTCTAAATCTTTATTTGATGTACTCCTTTTTCAGATTGTATACAAAAAAACTTTAAAGGGATACTAAACCCAATTTTATTCTTTCATGATTCAGATAGAGCATGAGATTTTAAGCACCTTTTTAATTTACTCCTATAAATCAATTTTTCTTTGTTCCCATGCTATCTTGATTTGAAAGAGCAGTATTGTAAGCTTTAGAGCCGGACCATTTTTTGTTCAGCACCTGGGTAGCACTTGCTGATTTGTGGCTATATGTAGCAAACCTATCAGCAAGCTCTACCAAGGTGCTGAACTAAAAATGGGCCGGCTCCTAACCTTTTATTACTGCTTTTTCAAATCAAGATAACATGAGAACAAAGAAAAATTGATAATAGGAGTAAATTAGAAAGTTGATTAAAATTGCATGCTCTATCTGAATCATGAAATAAAAAAATGTGGGGTTAGTATCCCTTTAATAAAAAATGATAAATAATCAGAAAGAAACAAGTTGAGCAGGCGTGAGGAGATCTGTAGTAACAAAGGTAGAGAATCTAGAGCAACAAAACACCACTAGTAGTTTCTGTCCTTCGTATTCACACAGGAGACACAATATTCAAGCAATGTTCTAGATGGGAAGGGGCTTTAAATTGCTGAGGTAAAATGGGAGGTGCTAGGAGTTAAAGGTATATTACAGATCCCCCATTTCAAGGAATCTTCTCCGAGGGTTCAGACTTAGATTTTAAAGGATACCTGAGATGGAAAGTGGCACTTAATTTAGGAGCATGAATATCGGTATAAAAGACCCAGGAATTCTCCTCAGGACCGTAGCCCTTCCAACGTACGCGGTACTCTAATTTCCTGTGTCTGATGCAAGAGTCGAGAATAGCTTCCACTTCAAATTCTTTGTGATCATCGAAATGAATTGGAGGAATTGGTAATTTGGTATGGTTAGGATGATGCTTTGGGACATGGGGTTTCAACAGAGAAACGTGAAAAGATGGATAAATACTGTATGAATCAGGAAGACTTAGAATAACAGCATTAACATTTATAATATGTTTAATAGGGAAAGGACCAATGAACTGGTTACCTAACTTCTTTGATGGGACGTCTATCCTCAGGTGTTTGGTGGACAGCCAAACCAAGTCAGCCACCTGATAGTGTGGAGTAGGTCTGTCTCTTAAGTCGTAATAATGTTTTTGTCTTGACTTGGCCTCTGGTAAATGAACTTTCAAGAGTTCCAATCCATTTTTTAAGTTGGTAGAGAAGTCAGTAGCAGCAGGGGATTTGTTTTCAGTTTTGGATAAAGAAATAGTTGTGGGATGGTATCCATATGTAACGAAGAAGGGGGTCGTTTCAGTGGAAGCGGATATGGAGTTGTAGGAAAATTCAGCCATGGCCAGGTAAGATAGACATTCATCCTGTAGGTAAGATATATAGCACCTAAGGTACTGTTCAAGTATTTGATTGATTCTTTCTGGTAGTTCGTTGGTTTGCGGATAATAGAAAATAGATAGTCTGGAGTCAATTTTAAGCATGTTACAGAGTGCCTTCCAAAAGAATGAAGTGAACTGAGTTCCTCTGTCCGTTATTATAGTAGTGGGTAAACCATGTAGTTTCGCAACATGTGTGAGAAAGGCATTAGCGGTCTCTTTGGCAGTGAGTAGATGTTTCAATGGAATGAAGTGGGCTAATTTTGTGAGATGGTTGATGACTACCAAAATAGTATTGTAATGTTGTGAGGGTGGAAGTTCAACAATAAAGTCCATAGATATTGTAGACCATGGTGTATCTGGGATAGGAATAGGTGATAAGTAATCAAAAGGTTTTTTATGATCAACCTTTTTTCTGGCACATATATCACAGGAGTTAACGTATTCAAGGATCTCTTGATCCATTTGTGGCCACTAGAAATGTCTCCTAATTAATTCTGTGGTCTTCCTTATTCCTAAATGTCCAGATAGGGGTGTGTCATGGAAGTAAGAGAGTATGGAATCTCTTAAAAAGTCTAAGGTATGTAAATCATGTCCCCATGGTAGTATAACCCTGAGGGAGTTTTTCAATTGTATTCATAATAGGTGTAGGTCTTCAGAGCCTACAATATTTATTTTTCAAGAGAAGATATAGATCCTATGAGTTTTTCGGGTAGAATGATATGGATTACTGGATCATTCTCTGGAGTATAGTCATGAAGTCTAGATAGGGCGTCAGCTTTAGTGTTCCGCAAAACCAAATTGGCCAGTAATGAGAAAATCAAATCTGTCCAGGGCAAGAAAAAGAGCTGAATGCCATTTTTAGGGCAATGCCCATACAATGCCCATACAAATGTCCTTTTCAGGGCAATGTGTAGCTTAGGTTTTTGTTAGAGTTAGGTTTTTTATTTTGGGGGGTTGTTTGGGTGGTGGGTTTTACTGTTGGGGGGGTCTTTGTATTTCAGGGAAAAGAGCTTAATTGATAGTTATTTTAATTTTAGTCTAATAGTAATGTTAGTTTAATTTATAGTTAAAACTTAGGTTTTTTTTAATTTCACAGGTACGTTTTGATTTATTTTAAGATAGGGATCTTGTAATTTTAATATAAAGTTAGGGGGTTGTTAGGTTTAGGGGTTAATAGTTTAATTTAGTTTTTTGTGATGTGGGGGGCTGGCGGTTTAGGGGTTAATAGGTTTATTTAGTGGCAGTAATGTGGGAGGCCAGAGGTTTAGGGGTTAATAACTTTATTTAGTGGCGGCAATGTCAGGGAGCGGCAGAATAGGCGTTAATATCTTTATTATAGTGTTGGCGATGTTGGGATGCGGTGGAATAGGGGTTAATAACTTTATTATAGTGGCGGCGATGTCGGAGAGTGGCGGAACAGGGGTTAATACATTTTATTTTTGGCGGCGTTGTCGGGAGTGGCAGATTAGGGGTTAATAAGTTTAATTTAGTATTTGCGATGCAGGAGAGCCTCGGTTTAGGGGTTAATAGGTAGTTTATGGGTGTTAGCGTACTTTGTAACAGTTTAGTTATAAGTTTTGTGTAATAGTTTTGTTGCGAAAAATTCATAGCTACTAATCTCAGATTGCGTAACGGATCGTCTCGGTATAGGGTGTAACGCAAGAATTTTAGCCTCACCGCAAAACTTGTAATGGCAGCGCTATGGAAATTTCACACAAAAACATAATTTTTTTGAGTGCGGGACTGATGTTGCATTACAGGCTAAAATGCTTGCGATACAGCTATACCGACAAGACTCGTAATGGCTGCGTTACTGTTTTAACGCTGAAATAGCCATTTTTTAGAGTTAAAACACGAACACAAAAACTCTGTAATCTAGGTGAGAGTGAATTGAGAGGAAGTTTTACATGGAGAGAGTGAGTTAATGATATTTTTCTTACCCTTCTTCTGTCTGGTCAATATAGGACAGAAGGAAACGGCATGGTCCTTACTGGCACAATATAAGCATAGATTGGCCATACGTCGTCTTTTCTTCTTGGGTCAGTAGACCTTTTATTGCTCATATTTTCACAGGCGTAGAATCTAAAGCAGATCTATAAGGGTTAAACCTGGAGGATATTTTAGATAAAGTCTCTGAAGTAAATATTTCTGCTCTCCTCTCTCTTAGTCTGCGGTCCAAAGTTGTAGATGTTTTGATCAATCCATCTAGAGTCTCAGACATATCTATGCATGAACGTTCATCTTTTAAACACTCAGAGTCCCAGCCTGAACTGTTTTTTAAGACTGATATGGTTCCATAGGGAATCCGTTGACCACATTTGAAACTCTGTTATGTATTCTTCAACAAACTTTTGCCCTGCTTTAGGGATTGTAACTTGGTCTCAACGTTTATTTGCTTGTTGCAGTCCTCATAGAGACTAGCTATTGCGGTGAAAAAATGATCTAGTGAATCTAATATGGAATCGTTACTTTCAAAGAAACCGTTTACCCAAGCCCTGGGCTCACCAGTCAGAAAATATATTGTAGTGCAGACTTTTATTTTGTCAGTATGGTAAGTACATGGTTTCATAGAAAAGAAGAGGTTGCAGGCATCCCTAAAATTAGATCTATTGTCTGAGAAAGGGGTTGGGAGGTTTATATGTGGTTCTGGTGATTCAGTAGCTTTGGATATCATAACATCTTTCATTAAAGTTTTTAAGGCAGTATTTTCAGCCTGAACTTCAGTCAATCCTCTAGCAAGATAATCAATCTTCTGATTTAGTGTAGGAAATTTGTTATTAATTTCATTTGGATCCATCTTCACTTAACTAACCTTATTTTGGCTTGAATATTATGTGAGATACTGACTGAATATATAAAACATCAATTTATAACTAGATACTGTTTATGGTCTAGTAAAAGTTTGGAAATGTAGCTAAGAATAGTTTGCACTCAAAATAATGAAAAAAATGGGTAAGCACTATAGTTAGCAGTTAGTCAGAATATGAATAACCTAACAAATTGAATCACAGAAATAAGATATTTGACCAAGTTCCAGGAAGCTGTGATAACACAGTATATGTAGAGGTTCTTGCAGAAAATATATGCAGATACTGGCTGGCACTAAACTGAGAGATAGGTGTTAGAGTTCAGTATATATACAACTGAAAAATGAATGCAATGCCAAAAGTCACATAGATTAGATAAGTCAGTTCCGGTTGTAACTTAAACACAGTTTCGAGTTGTACCAAGTTTAGGTATTCAGCAAGAGTGCAATTTGTCTTTAAATTCAATCTAATTAGTATAGTGACTGTTGAATAATTGATAAAAGGCTGAACAAGGGCAAGTGATGAAACTCAGAGCCAGAGACTTATTGCAGAGAGACAGTGACATTATAATGATAAGAGACAAGCTGATTGAGGATACTTGCGGTTTTCTGTTGCAGCTTAGAGGAGAGAGGTACTGAGCAGTTCCGTGTACAGCGTGTACCAGAAGAGATGATCCGTGAAAGTAACACTATAGCGTGGGGAATCTGATGTTAAGCTGCTGGAGGTTTGTGTATGCTGTGAACAATCCGTAATCAAACCGCACAGAGCGGTAGTAGAATGAAGGCGGGCTGAATGAAACTAGGTCAGGAGGACTGAATCCAGTTATGTGATGACCTGACGCGAGCAGGAGTGGCTGGAATCTAGAGCAACAAAACACCACTAGTAGATTCTGTCCTTTGTATTCACACAGGAAACACAATATTCAAGCAATGTTCTAGATGGCAAGTGGCTTTAAAAAGCTGAGGTAAAATGGGAGGTGCTAGGAGTTAAAGGTATATTACACAATATCATGTTGATCTCCTGTTACCTTAGATCTGAACATAGATCCCTCTTTTACAAGTCCACACGTTTTACAAATCCTACCTCTATATTTGAGCAAACCTTATCTCATAGTAAACCAACTCCCTTTCGCCCAACATGGCAACATAGAGGGCGACACATGATTGCCTATGGTTTTTCCTCTCTTAGGTACAAATTTGCATCCATCCTGTAATATTTATTTCATTACATAATATGAATACAGAGTAGGTAAAACACCCCTCATTATATTACAGACCCTGAATTACTGAGAACTATATCTCATGACAAAAAACAGTTTATCAACCTTTTTTGTCAACCTTCCCTTTTGGGCATTATAACACAAAAGATCTCTATGTGGAATCTTATTTACCTGTTCCCTAGATTTCTCTAAAAGCAACTTATCATATCCTCCCTGTCTTAACCTCTCAGTAATAGCTCTTGCCTCATTCTAGTATGTGAGTTCCCTCACTTGAACAATTTTGTCTAGCCTTATGTATTGTCCCTTTGGAATACCCCTTATAACATGTTTGGGGTGACAAGAATGATGTTCTAAAATGGTGTTACCTGCAGTGGGTTTTCAATATAGAACACTAGCTTCCAAATAAGGCCTCAGGGTCACATCCAAAACATTTATTTCCCTTTCATTTTGTTCCACTACCAATTTCAAGCCATATTCATTGGTATTCAGATAGCATAAAAAATGTCAAATCGTCTATGCAACTATAGTATTGTACAATTTGCTTCATAAAGGGTTTACCATCTCCATAGATATGAAACAGCTCCCACCAACCTGCAAAAAGGTTGTTGTATGAGGGGGCAAACTTTGATCCCATGGCTGTTCAACACCTCTGAAGATGAAAAAAAACCCGGTCAAGCAAAAAGAAATTGGGAGTTAACAAATATTCTGTGGACATCAAGAAAAATATCTTAGTGCTTATTTCATATTGTGAGTGATGATCAAGAAAAAAATGTATTGCAGATAAACCCTTGGAATGTTCAGTTGAAGTATATAAGGAGGAAAGATCAACTGTAAAAATCTGTTTGATGACTTGAACTTCATGTTTAAAAGTTTCCTTAATAAATCAGTAGTGTCTTGTAAGTAGTTGAACAAATTCAAAACTAATGGTTGCAAGAAAGAATGAATTCAGACATTGGTAAATTAAGGAAATTAATTTCTTCCATTAGCAAATGGCCAGGTGGTTGCTTAAGATCTTTGTGGATCTTAGGTAAATAATGGAAAAGAGGTGTCACTGGATTTTCAGGAAATATGAAGTCTTGAATTTGTTCATCAAATAAAACAATGACATTTATCATATACAAGTTGCTCAATGTATTTTTGAAGGACCCTGTTGGATTATCCTTTAGTCTTGAATAAACATATTGATCTGATTTATTAAGGCAATTTGGAAACATCAAGAGGAAGTCATCAAATAGAATTTTTACAGTTGATTTTTCCTCCTTTTAAACTTCAATTAAATATTTAGGTTGAAATACATTTTTATTAAGTGCATGTCACATTCCATAATAAAGGTAAACTGTCATATAAAGTGAATTGAATACATCAACTGTGTAGTTCTTTTATAGTCCATCTTTAATTGTGAGTCCCAACCTCTTATGAAATTAGGGGGTGACCTGTCTGATAACAAGTTCAGCTTGGTGAGCATTGAGACCCTCTGAAAAAAGAACTGATCCTTCTCCTCTCAAATGGGGGGTTACAAGATATTCTAATCTGTCCATGGATAACAAGATTGTCCTTTGAGAACAATATATCAATCCCATCCAGTACTAGTCTCATCCAATAAACTTATATGTAACATATTGCTGTATTAACATCACTCATCCAGAATGGATCCGAGAGGTTTACATATACAAGAAGAGAAAAAACAGCAAAGAAAAAACAAAAACGAAAACAATAAAACCACAAGCTTTGAATAAACAGTGCCACTCACTACTTTAAGGTTGTCTACTAGTTTCTTACTCATCCTACATCCATCAAATTAAGTTCTGAATCTAGGACTCCACATAGATTTAGAATCTTTTTAGGGAAAGTTGACCTCCCCCCACACCGGCATCTCCCTAGCCTCTCCCATCTTCCCTGAGTAAGTGTTAAAGGGCATTACCATGAAGCACCCAATAAAACCATATTTTATTAAAAGATTACTCTGTGTTCTGAACATGTGCTGCAGATTCATACATCTGAAATGTAGTTTTAAGTTTGTTTACTACTTCTGGCCATTCCGGTGCCCCTACCTTCCAGTGTTTAGCTATGCTAATTCTGGTAGAGGTACATAACATTCTAATAAAAGTATTTATGTGTATTGTATTTTGGGATCTTCTCATTTAATAATGCCTGTGCAGGAGTGAGTGAAAGTCGTTCCTCTAGAAGAGTACTTAAAAAATTGGATAGGTCTAGCCATACCCTCTTTACCTTAGTGCAATCCCACCACATATGCAACTATGTGCCTGCTGGTTCACATCCTCTGTAACAGTTTCTAGATCCTCCTTCAGTCCAGTGTACTTTTTGTAGTGGTGTCATATACAATCTAAAAGTCGTTTTTATACAGTTCTCTTTCAGATCTGCACTAATAGGGCCTTTGCAGGAATTAAAAAATTGTATCTTATCCCAATCTTTATCTAGTTTTCTAACAATATCTGTTCCCATCTAAGCATGGAGGGTGATATGGCTTTATTTTTTGTTGACTGTATATTGATATATAATTGTGTGATGGCTTTTTTTGGCCTGTAGGAAACCTTACAGAGGCATTCTAAAACCGTACTGGGTTTTGGGGATTCAATCTTTAAAATATACTCACAGAGTTATCTGTAAATATAAGCACCAATGTAGGGGAGGGGGTCTATCTTCTGCTGTAGTTGCAGACAGGTTAAAGGTTTCTTATTATCAATGAAGTCTGCTACTCTATAAAGGCCTTTGTTTTCACACTTGTCAATAATTTGCCTAGAATCCTTATGGATCAGATATTTTAGGGGCATTATGAGAGAGTATCAGGCAGGTATCTTTTAGGGCCAGTAACCAATGTTGTGTAGACATTTTTGTGGTCGGATTCTGGAAGTGGTGTTCATGTTTAAACCTAGCTTTGCTCCAAATTATTTCTTCTGGTGACTTGTATCCACCAATAGGTTCAAATCAGCCAATAGAATTTCAGTAGCTCTCATACTATTGGCTGTTTTGAACAGCCAATAGGATTTCAGAAGCTCTCATCCTATTGGCTGATTTGAATTTGAAGAATCAAATCAGCCAATAGGAATGCAAGGTACACCATTTTGAAACGGGTACCTTGCATTCAACTTCAGTGTATGGCAGTGATCATATGAAGAGGACGCTCTTTAGACTTAAGGTTTTTTTTTAGGGGTTGGTTGGGTGGTGGGATTTCCTGTTGGGGGTACTTTGTATTTTCTTTCTAGGTAAAAGAGCTGTTTTACTTAGGGCTGTGCCCTACAAAAGGCCCTTTTAAGGGTTATTGGTAGTTTATTGTAAGTTTGGTTGGTGTTTTTATTTGGGGGGGGGGGGTATTTTTATAGGGCTATTAGATTAGGTGTAATTGTTTATATTTTTTGATAATTTTGTTTATTATTTTTTGTAATCTTAGAGTTTTTTTAATTTTTTTTAGTATTAGGTTTTCTTAAATTTGTAATTTAATTTTTTAATTTGTAGTTTATTTTATTTTATTAGAATAGTTATGTTAGGTTAATTTATAGTTTAATGTTAGTTTTTTTATTTCACAGGTAAGTTTTTATTTATTTAAAGATAGTAATATTGTAATTTTTAATTTTAAGTTAGGGGGGTGTTAGGTTTAGGGGTTAAAAGTTTAATTTAGTGTTTTGTGATATGGGGCAGCAGTTCAGGGGTTAATAGGTTTAGTTTATTAGTTGCAATGTGGGGGGAAGCGGTTTAGGGGCTAATAGGTTTATTTAGTGTGGGCGATGTTGGGGAGCAGCAGATTAGGGGTTAATCACTTTATTTAGTGTCAGTGATGTCGGGGAGTTGCGGATTAGGAGTTAATCACTTTATTTAGGTGTCAGCAATGACGAGGGCGGTGGATTAGGGGTTAATAATTATATTTAGTCTTGGCGATGTCGGGGAGTGGCGGTTTAGGGGTTAATAACTTTTATTAGCATCGGCGATGTTGGGGGCGGCGGATTAGGGGTGTTTAGACTTGGGGTTTATGTTAGGGTGTTTCTTTCCCCCATAGATATCAATGGGGTTGAGTTGATTTTTTCTAACACTTTCTTCCCATTAATGTCTATGGGGGAAAGTAAGCATGTAAACTCAGCACCATGATGCACAGCACAAGGAGGTTTTTCAGTAACTCGTAATGGCAGCGCTATGGAAAGTGCGGGACTGCTCATTTTATTGTGTTCCTTATGCACCCGGTATAGAGCAAAACTCGTAATCTAGGTATAAGAAAATCAATTACCGATATCATCCTACGAACGTTATCGGGAGCTTCCCTGCCTTTTAAGAATCCCACTTGATCAGGGTTTATGATGGATGGTAAGATATGTTTGACGGTTAGCTAAAAATGTTGTTACTGTTTTAATATCTTGATTTATGACAGAAATTGGCCTGTAGCTAGTGCAGAGTTTAGGATTTTTCCCTAGTTTGGGATTATTACAATTTTATCTTATAATAAATCTATAGGAAGATCTTTGCCTTCAATTATATAATTTGCAAATTTGACTAGATTGGGGATCAAAATTGTTTTAAATACCTTGTAATATTCACCCAAGAATCTGTCTGGGCCCGAAGCTTTCCCTGGCTTTAGGTTTTTTATAGTTGTCACTATCTCTGTTTGGGTAATCGGTGGGTTCAATTTTCCCTGGTCCTCGTCTGTTATTGCCTTATCCAAAAAAGTCTGGAGCAAAGTATGGGTGTTTTTTTTACTATGTTGGACTTTTTTTTACCAGCGTATAGGACACTATAATATTGGGCAAATTCATCTACAAATTATTGGGGATGGGAAGTGAGATGGCCGGTTGATTACTGTATTAAGGGGATTGATAGAGCCTGATAGCTATCTCTTATCTTTTTTGACAAGTACTTGTCTGGTTTGTTTGCATATACTGTATAAAATAGTTTTTCATCTGTTAGCTGCTTTAATGGAATGATCATTAAGTTTTTCCTGCAATGTCTGTCTTTTATCCTAAAGTGTTAAAAGAGAGGCTTTGTATTGAGTCAGTTTATGTTCATTTTCTAGGTTTTCTATTTCAAATTGCAGTTGAGATGTGTAGACATTAGGTTTCCTCTTGTAAAGGACCTTTTCTTTAATCAGTAGACCCCTAATAACCACCTTGTGGGCTGCCCAGGTGGAGATTGGATTAGTTGTAGTGTCTAGGTTAATCTGCCAGTATTCTATTATGTGCCTCATTAAATAGTTTTTAGCTAATGGGTCATGCAGTGGTCTGACCACACACAGGTTAACATATTGAGTGACTGTAGAATGGGTTGGATGATCTGACTTGTAAATATGTAGTTGATTTTGGTATAACAATTATGAGCAGGTGAATAGTAAGTGGAAACAGTGGTATCTCCATACAGTGTTGTCCACGCATCTAGCAAAGTGTGTTGGACCAGAAGGTCAAAAATAGTCCTAGCTGTGGATCTCTGTCTTTGTTTCTTTTTGGATTTTATGTCAGTTGTTTTGTGTGTTAGGGCCTGGAGGTCTATATTAAAGTCCCCAACTAAAATGATCCTGGTCCTTGACCAGCCTGTCATTAAGTTTGATATGTGCCAGAAAAAGGCTTCTTGTTTGTCATTGGGTGCATATATATTGCAAAGTATAATGTCTGTACCCTGGATCTGTCCATGAACTAAGTTGTAGCAGCTTTCTTTATCTGAGATTTTTTTTGTATGTGACTTGGAGGGATGAATAAATGAAAATTGAAACTCCTCTTTTTGTGGAGTCAATAGTGGAGTGGTATTGGAGTGTGTAATCTTTAGCCCAATATTTGGGGATTTGTGATTTAAGGAAATTAGTTTTCTGGAGGTATAATATGTGTGCCCTAAGTTTTCTATAGTGGGTCACTGCTGTCCGTCTTTTGTCATCAGTATTGAGGCCTCTCGTATTATGCAAGATTAAGCTAATTTTAGGAATAGACATGTCTCGTTTGAGCAGTTAATTTGATGGGCATGTTATTGAGTATAGTATCTTGTAAGTCCCTCAGACTACAGATAGTCAATTGATGTGTGCAATTTAGTTTTAGGGTCTCAGTGTGCAGTCTTAAAAGATGAGATTTAACCTCTGAAACCATTCTCAATCTAGTGTCCTGTGATTCAGCTCTACTTGTCTCTACCCTGGATGAGTATACCTTTCGTCTATAGTGACATAGGAATAAACATACACATTTATAAAACAGAGATAACAACAATATAACATTAGAAACTAAACAAGCTCTATACAACATGTATAAAGCGGCTTACAATATAGAACTCGAGTGCAGTAGTAAAAATTAAAGTAAACAATTTGTTAAGCTATAGTAGGTGGACATCTACATAATGAGCAAAGTGGGTGCCTACCTATGGACCCAGTAGATAAATGAGAGAGTAACCCTCCATGTTTTTGTGCAAGGTGTTTCACATAGGCTGCTTGCAATCGCCTTTCCGCACAACTCGGAAAAGTGGTGAGTCAAGTTTTAGTCCTAGTCCTCTTTCTCGTTATTTCGACCAATTCGATATTTGAGATCTGATTTGAAGATCTGGGGAGCCTCCGGAATCGGTAGGTTCTGTATCAGTCTGCCTGTCTGGCACTTCCAATCCCAGGTTTTTGCACATGTCTGGAATCTCTTTTGTAGTCTTGTTTGTAGCTATCTTACCATCTTTTATTATGTGCAATGAAAAAGGGAAACCCCAGCAATATGGGATTTGATTTTTTCGCAGGAGAGATGTGAAGGGGCGAAGTGTAATTCTGCATTGTAGGGTTTTGATACAGAGATCCTGAAAAAATTGTATAAATCCTCCCTTAAACTTAAAGGTAGGATTTCGTCTAGCTGCAAATAGGATCCTCTCTCAATCTGGGAATCTCAGGAATTGGACTATCACATCTCTTGGAGGCTGATCTTGCTTAAGTTTTGCCCTGAGGGCCCTATGAGCTCTCTCCAGCTGATAGTTTGCGTCACTAGGATCCCCTGTAATAGTGCAGAACAGTTGTTTTATATATGAGTGAAGATCGTTTTTGGAGATTGTTTAAGGGATTCCATTAAACATGATGTTAGACCTTCTGTTCCATTCTTTCCTGTAACTCCTGAATCACCTGTTGTTGTGAAGAGATGGAGTGAGAGATTGTAGAGACGTCTTCCACTAGTGTGTCGTTTGTGCTCTCTAAGGCCTCCACCTGATTTACTAATTCAGCAATATCATTATTAAAGGGACATTAAACCCATTTTTTTTCTCTCATGATTCTGATGGAGAATACCATTTTAAACAACTTTCTTATTTACTTCTGTTATCTAATTTGCTTCATTCTCTTGATAGTCCTTCCTGAAAAGAATATCTAGATAGGCTCAGTAGCTTCCGATTGGTGGCTGCACATATTTGCCTCATGTGATTGGCTCACCCATGTGCATTGCTATTTCTTTAACAAAAGATATCTAAATAATGAAGCACATTAGATAATAGAAGTAAATTAGAATTTTGTTTGAAATTGTATTCTCTGTCTGAATCGTGAAAGAAAAATTTGGGTTTAATGTCCCTTTAATGTCTGTGACTGTAGAATGTAGATTGTTGATTTTTTCCCACAGTTTCTCAAAGTTATTTGCATTGTCCTGTTTTGAGACCAGTGATTGTAGATCACTTGGTCATCTATGTAGGACTGAGAGTTGTTTTCAGGTTATTTTCCTCCATTTCTGTGGCTACTGCTTCTTGAAGCTTATTTAGTTTGGAAGATTTAAGATAAATATCCATAGACGGAGGTTTACTGAGTTTGTCAGATTTATTTGCTTTTCTGGCTGACATTGTTAAATGATTGAAACAAATTTTTCTAGTGCAGAGAAATAGAGTAAATAATTTCAGATGAGGAGATCACTAATGTATGTGATATGCTTGGGTCTGGATCCATATAGGGGAAATGTAGGGTTTTGTAATATGTCCTGTATTATTTCAGGCTTTAGTTTCAAACAGTTCCCTTTTTCGAAGATCCCTCAAATTCTCCTGTGCAAAGTATAAGGGTAGAACCCTTTCTGAATATATATATGCTAAGCCTTAAAGTCTCTCACCAAGCGCATATATATTATATTTCACTCTCCTTATTTCTAATGTATCTCATAGGGTATAGTGGAGAAATAAAGTGAAAGCTTTGGGATTAAATATCTGCAGTCTTTGCTTCAGTTCCTCAATCGTATCAGTTTCTTTATGGGTGATACATAACGTTTATATAAGCAGTTGTCAGGCAAATTGGATATGCTAAAACACAGTCTCTCTTGGAAGTTCTGAATACATCTATTTTATTTATATGTGCCACCTTTTATTTGCGGCATAGCAGAGCAGTGGGGTTTAATACTGCTTCGATTGCAAGTCGCATCCATTCATTGCTGTTCCAGTATCATTTACTGGGTTTACTCATGTGTGGTCGGATACCGGTCCGTTAATGTTATGAAGCTTTCCCTTTTTTTTTGGCAGCCGCATCGGCTACGGTCTCTGTGTGCTGGAATCAGCTGCTTAATCTGATGCCTTTTACCCCAATAACCAGTGCTTTTTTTTTATAGTCCATCTGCGCCAAGCGGGTGGTAGCGTCTTTTCGTCGCCTGGACTCTAGATCCCAACTTCTTTGCGCTGATCCAGTCTAATCAGGTAGCTGCAGGAGTGAGATTATGTCTCAGTCTGCTCTGGTCTCTGCAAAGGTTTGTGCCTAGTATTTGGTTTGTAGTCCTCACATTGTGAGTTTGAGTGTCTCCTTTGTATGCCTAAACTGCATGGAGCTCATGGATCAAGCATCCATATTGATGCATGGTCTGGCTCCACTCCCCCTATTGTCTCAGTTCAATATTTATTGGATTTATCTCTGCCATACAATTCTTTCTTGATCATCACTGATAATATGAAGAAAGCACTAAGGTCTTTTTGTTGAGGTCCGTAGAATATTTTCTGGCTCACAATTTCTTGTTTGTTTGAGAGGGTTTTTTTTTATCTTCAGAGGTGTGGAACAGCCATGGGGCGCAGTTCGCCCCTCATGTGCCAAACGTTTTATGGATCGGTGGGAGTTGTTGTTATTATTATTATTATCAGTTATTAGTAGAGCGCCAAAAGAATCAAACTGTACAATATTATCATTACATAGACGATTTGATATTTGTTTGGAAAGGTGATGAGTTTTCAAAGCAGCACAATCAAAACATCAAAGGAGCGACAAAATGTCAGATACAGCCTGTTTCTTTACTTGCTATGGACTTCACTGTTTTACCCTTGAGTAACCAATAAAAGTTAAATTTTACTCCCATTTCGGTGCTCCTTGGATGTTTTGATTGTACTCATTGATTGGCCGTGAGTGAACCTGGGTGGAGTATCCTGCAGGGGAAAAAGCATTTCTCTGACGAATTAGAGGATCGTAGTCACGGAGCGTAATGCAGAAGCAGTAAAGGCCCAAACTCAGCAAGTGCAAAGTGTCCGGTAACCCTCTAGGAGGATATGAAGTAGAGAACATCGCTCCAGGGGCCGGCTGATGAAGACTACTTAAGCGGCTGAGATGGATGCTAAGCTGTATGGACTCCTCACAGTAAGTTATATTTTCACTGTGATTGGTGGCTAAAACTCTGCTTTACTGTGTGCATCTGTGAGGTGTATAAAGTGATGGTCGGACTGTGAGACTGAATGCGGATACAATGTTCAAGTTTGAGCACTCCACTGCCCTACATGTATTTAATGCTGTAGAGGTGTAACAGACCTTATCTCTCTTTTTCACTAATTAGTTTATAGGCTTACCAATGAATTAGGCTTGCAGTTTGTAGCATAAACAAAAGTAAAGGGACATTTTTGGATGTGACCCTGAGGGCTGATTTTGAGTCTAATGTTATAGAAATTGTTCTCTATCGAAAACCCACTGCAGGTAACATCATTTTAGAATATCATTCTTGTCTTGCTCTGAGGATCCTGCCTCCTCTGGACGGCCCCTGATCTCCACCAACCTCACATTGCTGCTTTCTTCCAGCTTCGATCTAGACGAGGCCCCCTAGTCCACCACTCTTCTCCTGCTGAAGGGCTCAGATGCTCTGGAGGATGTGAGTGCCACACTTGCCTGGACCAACTTCTCTGTTCTCTGCTCCTCAACTGCCCTCCTGCTCTGCCTCTGATGGGACAGCTCCAGCTGCTCAATGCTGCTCCATGGCCAGCTGCTCCTCGCAACCTGGACAGAACAGACGCTATCTATAACAACTCCTGCAGCTCTACCATCACAACCTGCGTTTTTTTTTAACCAACTTTGCACTGTGTAAGTTATGTGCAAATTGTTAATATAAAAAAACAAACAAACAAAACACAATTTTCATATTTCAGTTTGATAAAATCTCTTAGAAGTCAAACTTAAAGTTGTCTAAGCTTTGATTGATTTGTTTTTTCTTTTCGCAGAACAGATTGAATTAAACCCAAGATCAAGGAGAGTCATTGAAAGCCGGCTTCATTTGAGTGCTTTCAACCAAAAAGTCACACGTTTTTTTTTTTTAAAGAATACACCTTCTTTGTTTGTACATTGAAAATTGTTAATTATAATGAAAGGGTTAACATGCACTGATATTAATAGTTTAGTGAACATACCTGCTTTCAGACACATTAGGCAGTCATCATCAATACTTAATAAATTAGCTGTCATGTTTTACTTTTGCATTGATTGCATTTATTTTGCTTCTGTGAAGGAAACTCTAATGGGTATGCCAAAGCAAGTTATTACAAAGATTAGTGTTTCTACTAAGACAGCTCGCAAATTTTTAGGCAATGTTAAACTGCATTAATTACAGATTTATATTCTTTGTCTCTATTTGTTTTTAATATTAAAATTCTTATCTTTTGCACAGTATTTTTTCAGTGTGGGATATTTAGTTAGTGGGAGTAAAGCAAAAACGGAATTCCTCTGAATTTAAACCAAACAAGTGAAAAAAATTGTCACGCTGGAAAGAAGATGGAGAGTGTATGACACAATAAAGTTATACAAATGAGTTCTATAAACAATGGAAAACGGAGGGCACATATAATTTCCATGAAGAATGGAGAGCCCTTTTAGTCTAGAGCAAGCTCTTAGGGGCTTTGAGCAAATGCTTTCAATCATGATGTGCCATTGGTTAATGTTCCTGATTTGTCTCATTGTCAGAATGAGTCACTTTCCCCCAGCAAACCCTTTTCAAATCATGATATCTCATTGCTCTTGTAAACTCTTGTGTGGAAGGAATGTGAATGAGTAGAAAACTGCAGACTTTTGCAGCATTTGAAACTCATTCGTTCGTAATGGGAACACAATAAAGCAGAGCTACTAACATTCTGAGATTTTTCTAAGCTGTATTTAATACGTCTCCAGACCATTTAAATGTTATTTTGAGATGTTCAAAAAAATGAAAGAGTTCATTGATTTAGTTACATTTTCTTGCTATTATTATTCATGTTGATTTGTATTTCAAGTGCTGCCAAATCAAAAGGTAGAAATATGGATAATTTTCTTACTTTCCATTAACCTGTATTTCAGTTTGCCAGCCCCTGTTATTAGGTGACAGCCATCAGTCAATCAAAGACTCAAATATGTATACACTGTGAACTTCTGCACATGCTCAGTAGTAGCTGGTGCCTCAGAAAGTGTGCATATAAAAACTGTTTGATAATATCAGGACATATTAAAACTACATGCTCTGGGGCATATTTATCAAGCTCCGAATGGAGCTTAATGCCCCGTGTTTCTGGTGAGCCTGCAGGCTTGCCAGAAACAACAGTTATGAAGCAGCGGTCACAAAGACGCTGCTTCATAACCTGTCCGCCTTCTCTGAGCAGGCGGACAGACATCACCGGAAATCAACCCCGATCAAGTACGATCGGGTTGATTGACACCCCCCCCTGCTGGCGGCCTATTGGCCGCGAGTCTGCAAGGGGGCGGCGTCTGCACCAGCAGCTCTTGTGAGCTGCTGGTGCAATGCTGAATACGGCGAGCGTATTGTTCGCCGTATTCAGCGAGGTCTGTCGGACCTGATCCACACTGTCGAATCAGGTCCAACAGACCTTGATAAATATGGGCCTCTATCTGAGTCATGAAAGTTTAATTCTGTCTTTAGTGTCCTTTTAATCTTGTAATTCTTTATATGAAAAATTGAAATGCACACTGCTTTACAACTGTCAAAATGGTGATTTTGGGTGTTCTAGCAGTTACGTAATAGGTTGGAAGGCCCTGTTTGTTGATTCATACCTTTAGTGTTGTAGTGAAGCTAATAGGTGATGTGTGCATTTAGGGCCAGATTACAAGGGGAGTGCTATTTAAAATACGATAAATAACCAACCATTACTAGTGGCTGGTTAATGACTACTGCGAGCTCGCAGTAGCAATTAAGCGCTCAGAAGAAATTAACCAGAGATCAGATCTCTGGTTAAATTTTCTAAATGTCCCCCAATTGCCCCCAATATAAGGAGACATTTTTTTAGGAAGAAAAAAAAGTAGCCATTTGTGCGGTGTTAGAACCAAAACGGTACTAAAAAGTGCCTTTACATTGCGGTCTATGGGACTGTGTGTTCCCAGTAAATATATATGTACAGTATCCCACAAAAGTCAGTACACCCCTCAGATTTTTGTAAATATTTTATTATATATTTTCATGTGACAACACATGAAGAAATGTCACATTGCTACAATGTAAAGTAGTGAGTGTACAGCCTGTATAACAGTGTAAATTTGCTGTCCCCTCAAAATAACTCAACACACCAGCGATTAATGTCTAAACCGTTGGCAACAAAAGTGAGTACACCCCTAAGTGGAAATGTCAAAATTGGGCCCAAAGTGTCAATATTATGTGTGGCCACCATTATTTTTCAGCACTGCCTTAACCCTCTTGGGCATGGAGTTCCCCAGAGCTTCACAGGTTGCTACTGGAGTCCTCTTCCACTCCTAAATGACAACATCACAGAGCTGGGGGATGTTAGAGACCTTGCGCTCCCCCACCTTCCATTTGAGGATGCCCTACAGATGCTCTATAGGGTTTAGGTTTGGAGACATGCTTGACCAGTCCATCACCTTTACCCTCAGCTTCTTTAGCAAGGCAGTGGTTGTCTTGGAGGTGTGTTTTGGGGTCGTTATCATGTTGGAATACTGCCCTGCGGCCCAGTCTCCAAAGGGAGAGGATCATGCTCTGCTTCAGTATATCACAGTACATGTTGGCATTCATGGTTCCCTTAATGAACTGTAGAATCCCCTGTGCTGGCAGCACTCATGCAGGCCCAGACCATGACACTCCCACCACCATGCTTGACTGTAGGCAAGACACACTTGTTTATATTGGTCTCATTGGACCACAGGACATGGTTCCAGTAAACCATGTCCTTAGTCTGCTTGTCTTCAGCAAACTGTTTGCGGGCTTTCTTGTGCATCATCTTTAGAAGAGGCTTCCTTCTGGGACAACAGCCATGCAGAACAATTTGATGCAGTGTGTGCGGGTGTATGTCTGAGGACTGACAGGCTGACCCCCCATCCCTTCAACCTCTGCAGCAATGCTGGCAGCACTCATATATCTATCTCCCAAAGTCAACTTCTGAATATGACGCTAAGCACGTGCACTCAACTTTGGTCGACCATGGCAAGGCCTGTTCTGAGTGGAACCTCTCCTCTGAAACCGCTGTATGGTCTTGCCCACCATGCTGCAGCTCAGTTTCAGGGTCTTGGAAATCTTCTTATAGCCTAGGCCATCTTTATGTAGAACAACAATTCTTTTTTTCAGATCCTCAGAGGGTTCTTTGCCATGAGGTGCCATGTTGAACTTCCAGTGACCAGTATGAGAGAGTGTGAGAGCGATAACCCCAAATTTAACACATCTGCTCCCCATTCACACCTGAGACCTTGTAACACTAATAAGTCACATGCCACTGGGGAGGGGAAATGGCTAATTAGGCCCAATTTGTACATTTCCACTTAGGGGTGTACTCACTTTTGTTGCCAACGGTTTAGACATTAATGTCTGTGTGTTGAGTTATTTTGAGGGGACAGCAAATGTACACTGTTATACAGGCTATACACTCACTACTTTACATTGTAGCAAAGTGTCATTTCTTCAGTGTTGTCACATGAAAATAAATAATAAAATATTTACAAAAATCTGAGGGGTGTACTCACTTCTGTGGGATACTGTAAATACTTATATACATATACATATATATACATATATATTTATGTAAATAAATATAAACAGAAGCGCTCGACCTGAGAATGAACAACAGCATAATAGCTTGTTCTATGGCTAGTTACCACCCAAGAAGCGGCCCCCTCTTTTTGCTCAACATGTGCCTTTCACAGAGAAGAACTTTCCTGCAGCATATCAGTCTGATCCTGACTTAACAGTGCACTCCAGCCACGAAAAGAGGCCGCTTCTTGGGTGGTAAACTAGCCATAGAACAAGCCATTATGCTATTGTTCGTTCCAGGTTGAGTGCTTCTCTGTTTTTATTTATATATATTTATGTGTTAATATGTGTATATACACATATAAACACATAAATATATTTGTATATATTCATATACATATATATTTATATTTGCTTCCCATCACTGCGCGACTTACTCCCTTTGCTGAGCTGAGGTTCTGTGCCATGTATGACAGCATCAGAACGAAACGCCCATTGGAGCCTATGGAAGTGTGCTCTTGTAAACGCAATGCTTCTGTGCAATGCGAACGCAGAGGTCGCTTCCGCATTGCACCTAACTCGTGATACCAGTGCACATTTGCATGCGCTGCTATTACAAAGTGGAGCGCAAATATCGATTTAGTGAAAGCGATATTTTGTGTTTAATTTATAATCTGGCCCAAAGAATTGTGGTATTAAAACTACAGAAATTGCATGGTTTAACAAATTAAATCATACGATTTTTTTTGCACTAGAATATCTCTTCAAGGGGCCCAATGACCTGAAGCTCTTTGCTATGAGGTCTCTCAAATTATTTTATAAAGGCAAATTTTAACTTGAGAGCTGTTTATCTATTTATGTAGGGTTCTATTTGTGGAGGAAAAACACATACATAGCAAAATAATGCTAAAAAATAGCCCCAGCGAGTTATTGATCATCAAGCCAAAAGTGTTGAAAAAGGTACTTTTCCCAGTCTCTTAACATTGGATAAAGATTAGTTGAATCTACAGCAAAAATGTACTGGACCAATCTTCATGAAATTTGAAATGAAGATAGATTTTATTGTGTTCCAAGTGCTCTCTTGATGGGGGAAAAAAGCAGTGGCTGCTGAGATATAAAAGTAAAAATTTTACAAGCAGTGGCTGTTGTAGCTCTGTGTGTGTTTTAGGAGAAACTGTGGTGGAGCAGACATAAAACTGTTCTAAACCAATGACTGCCTTAAGTTGTTCTCAAAGGAGTAAATGTAAATATTTAACAGTCAGTATTGTAACAAGTATCTCTGTGTCTTAATAACAAGGTTTGAAGATTATAATACTTTTTTGTGTTTGAATTAAAGTTTTTATCTGTCAGCAAACACTCTCTTTAGAAGTATTTAGTTTTCCCATCACTTGTAGATAAAGACATATCAAATTAACTAAATTAAATGTATTTAACATTAGAGAAATACAGGAAAATATCAATGCATAACACACTATGCAAAAGAAAACTGCACATACACATTTCTACAATAAAATAACCTTGGAAGTTTAGTGGCAAAAATGTACATTAAAGGGACATGATACCCAAATGTTGAAGCACTTGAAAGTAATGCAACATAGCTGTAAAAAGCTGACTAGAACATATCACATGAACATCTCTATGTAAAAAAAAGGAAGACATTTTGGCCTCTATTTATCAAGCTGTCTACTTACCTGCATTCGACGGCCCCAATACGCTTGCCTAAGTTCGCCTAACATCGCCGCCGTGGACCTGAATACGTTCACCAAATTTATCAAGAAAGCTGTCAAAAAGCCGCTCACCAAGTATGGGGTGATGAGCAGCGGACTGTTGTTAACTAACAGTCATCGGTCTCGCTGCTCTTCGGCTTATTCGCAGGCTTTCTTGGTACCCTGTCCACTAAGTACCCACACTATACTATACTGTTTACCCCCCTAAAACCGCCGCTCCCGGAGCCCCCCGCAACTAAATAAACTTATTAACCCCTAAACCACCGCTCCCGGACCCCCGCCACATCTATAATAAATATATTAACCCTTAAACCGCCACTCCCGGACCCCGCCGCCACCTACATTATACCTATTAACCCCTAATCTGCCGCCCCCGATACCGCCGCCACCTACATAAAGTTATTAACTCCTATCCTGCCGATCCAGGACCCCCGCCACAACTAAATAAATTGTTTATACCCCTAAACCGCCGCTCCCGGAGCCCTGCCGCAACTAAATAAAATGTTTAACCCCTAAACCGCCGCTCCCGGAGCCTGCTGCCACCTACATTATACATATTAACCCCTATCCTGCCCCCCTACACCCGCCGCCACTATAATAAAGTTATAAACCCCTAACCTAAGGTCTAACCCTAACCCTAACAAACCCTAACTTAAATATAATTTAAATACATCTAAATAAATATTACTATTATTAACTAAATTATTCCTATTTAAACTAAATACTTACCTATAAAATAAACCCTAAGATAGCTACAATATAACTAGTAGTTACATTGTAGCTATTTTAGGATTTATTTTATTTTACAGGCAACTTTGTATTTATTTTAACTATTTAACTATTTATAACTACCTAGTTAAAATAAAGACAAATTTACCTGTAAAATAAAACCTAACCTAAGTTACAATTACACCTAATACTACACTATAATTAAAATAATTAAATAAATTAACTACAATTAAATAAAACTAACTAAAGTAGAAAAACAAACACTAAATACAGAAAATTAAAAAAAATTACAAGAACTTTAAACTAATTACACCTAATCTAATCCCCCTAATAAAATAAAAAGCCCTTCAAAATAATAAAATTCCCTACCCTATACTAACTTAACAAATAGCCCTTAAAAGGGCCTTTTGTGGGGCATTGCCCCAAAGTAATCAGCTCTTTTTACCTGAAAAAAAGAAATACAAACCCCCCCAACATTACAACCCACCACCCACACACCCAACCCTACTCTAAAAACCAACCCAAACCCCCCTTAAAAAAATCTATCACTAACCCCTTGAAGATCACCCTACCTTGAGATGTCTTCACCCAGCCGGGCACAAGTGGACCTCCAGAGGGGGCAGAAGTCTTCCATCCGATCCGGGCAGAAGAGGACCTCCAGATGGAAAGAAGACTTAATCCAGGTGGCATCTTGTATCTTCATCCATCCGGAGCGGAGCGGGTCCATCTTCAAGCCATCCGACGTGGAGCATCCTCTTCCATCGACGTCCTAACGAAGAATGAAGGTTCCTTTAAATGACGTCATCCAAGATCAGCCAATCAGAATTAAGGTAATGAAAAATCCTATTGGCTGATGCAATCAATCAATAGGATTGAACTTGCATTCTATTGGCTGTTCCAATCAGCCAATAGAATGCAAGCTCAATTCTATTGGCTGATTGCATCAGCCAATAGGATTTTTCCTACCTTAATTCTGATTGGCTGATAGAATCCTATCAGCCAATCGGAATTCAAGGGACGCCATCTTGGATGACGTCATTTAAAGGAACCTTCATTCTTCGTTAAGACGTCGATGGAAAAGGATGCTCCACGTCGGATGGATTGAAGATGGACCCGCTCCTCTCCGGATAGATGAAGATAGAAGATGCCGCCTGGATGAAGACTTCTGCCGGTCTGGAGGTCCAATTGTGCCCGGCTGGGTGAAGACAGCTCAAGGTAGGGTGATCTTCAAGGGGGGTAGTGTTAGTTTTTTTTAAGGGGGGTTTGGGTGGGTTTTAGAGTAGGGTTAGGTGTGTGGGTGGTGGGTTTTTAATGTTGGGGGGGGTTGTATTTATTTTTTACAGGTAAAAGAGCTGATTACTTTGGGGCAAAAGGCCCTTTAAGGGCTATTTGTAATTTAGTATAGGGTAAGGAATTTTATTATTTTGGGGGGCTTTTTTATTTTATTAGGGGGCTTAGATTAGGTGTACTTAGTTTAAAATTCTTGAATTTTTTTATTTTCTGTAATTTAGTGTTGTTTTTTTGTACTTTAGTTTATTTTATTTTATTGTATTTAATTGTAGGTAATTGTAGTTAATTAATTTAATTTATTTAATTGTAGTGTTATGTGTAATTGTAACTTAGGTTAGGATTTATTTTACAGGTACTTTTGTATTTATTTTAGCTAGGTAGTTATTAAATAGTGAATAACTATTTAATAACTATTCTACCTAGTTAAAATAAATACAAAGTTGCCTGTAAAATAAAAATAAATCCTAAAATAGCTACAATGTAACTATTAATTATATTGTAGCTATCTTAGGGTTTATTTTAAAGGTAAGTATTTAGTTTAAATAGGAATAATTTAGTTAATAATAGTACATTTATTTTGATTAATTTAAATAATACTTAAGTTGGCGGGGGTGTTAGGGTTAGAGGTTAGACTTAGGTTTAGGGGTTAATAAAATTAATATACTGTCGGCGGTGTAGGGGGGGGCAGATTAGGGGTTAATAAATATAATGTAGGTGGTGGTGGGGTCCGGGAGCGGCGGTTTAGGGGGATAATAACTTTATTTAGTTGCGGCGGGGTCCCGGGAGCGGCGGTTTAGGGGTTAATAAGTTTATTAGAGTGATGGTGGGCTTCCGGGAGCGGCGGTGTAGGGGGGGTGCAGATTAGAGGTGTTTAGACTCGGGGTATATGTTAGGGTGTTAGTTGTAGACACTACCATAGGAATCAATGGGATATCGGGCAGCAGCAAACATGAGCTTTCACTGCTATCAAACTCCCATTGTTTCCTATGGCATCCGCCGCCTCCATGGCGGCGGATTGAAAACCAGGTACGCTGGGCCAGAAAAGTGGCGAGCGTACCTGCTAGTTCTTTGATAAACTTCCAAAAGTAGTCAGATTGTGCCGAACTTGCATTCAGAACATCTGGGAGTGATGTAACCATCGATCTGTGTCGGACTGAGTCCGGCGGATCGTATGTTACATCACAAAATTCTACTTTTGCCGGTCTCTAGCCTTTGATAACTAAGGCGAATCAGGCTCGCCACAAATACGCTGCGGAATTCCAGCGTATTTGCGGTTGACAGCTTGATAAATAGAGGCCTTTACCTCAACATTTCCTTAGTAGCTACCCATTGTGAAGGACTTTAAAGGGAGATAAAACACAAAAACATTTCCCTCATGATTAAGATACAACATGCAATTTTAAACAACTTTTCGATTTACTTGTATTTTCTAATTTGTATAGTTCTCTTAGTATCCTTCATTTAAAAAGTATTCCAAGGTAGACTCAGAAGCTAGGAGCTAGCAGCTGATTGGTGGCTGCACATATATGCCTCTTGTCATTGGCTTACTGATGTGCTCAGCTAGATCCCAGTAGTACATTGCTGTGCCTTCAATGAAGGATACCAAAAAAAATGAAGCAACATTGATCATAGAAGTAAATTGGAAAGGTTATTTAAAAATGAATGTTCTATCTGAATTATGAAATAAAAATTTGGGGGTTCATGTCCTTTTTAAACCAGTTGATGCAGTAAGGATGTTCCATGCTATCCTAACAGAATTGGGCTTTAACACTGTTAGGATGGCAAGGGAAGGTCCTAACATTTGAAGCGCCCTGCTCCCTTCTGTGTTGAAGAAACAGGAAAATCTGACTGGGGGACATGGACATGCCTAGCATTGTAGGCAGTCCCCCTAGATAAAATCAGCGGTGTATCGAGGTCATGTGATTGCAGTGGTGTTCACATGACTTCCTATTTCTCCGGTTTGTTTACTCCGGAACTTTGTTCCAATCTTGTCCATTTGCCCCTGAAGGGGTTAAGTATCTAATCAGGGTGCTTATGCCAGGGATTGCAAGGTAGTGTGTAGCTGGGATGTGCAGACACAGTCACTCTATTTTCCTCCTCATTCAGTAAAATCTCAGGTGATCACAGTAAAAGCAAAATGTGACCTCTAGCACTTGTGAAGCTGATTGACTGCCTGTTTTTTTTTTTTTGTCACCTTCTATATTAGGGTAAAAGATCTCACTTTTTAAATTAGTGATGTTCAGATATTTTTGTCAGCTTTTTAAAGTTAGCTGCATCACTTTTAAGTAACTTAAAACATGGGTATTTTGTCCCTTTAATGCCAGGATTAAACCCTCCCAACCTCACATATTTCAATTCCATATTTTATTATAATGTAACACAATGCAATAGGGGAGTTTAATTTTTAAATTTCCTATGCTTTTTAATATTTTTAATTTACAAATTTCAAGCCCTGTTTATATATATATATATATATATATATATATACACACACACATTACATGCAGGGCTTGAAATTTCCAGTGGTCCACTAGTCCTGGATGACTGAGTGGACAAGTAACATTTTTTCCTTGGGCTAGTAGCTTTTAACCCCCTGACTAGTAAAGCATGATGTTTATCCACCCTTGTAAATATAAATATATATTTTATATATATTTAAAAAAAATCTACCTGTATACATATATTAAAGAGACATTAAAGTCATTTTTATATGCATAGTGCAGATCAGCAATTAAGCGCTCCAAAATGTCAATTTTCTGGAATATGGATAGCTTCTTCCTTTACTGTAGTCAATTGGAGACAGATATAAATGAGCTCCTGCCCTAATCAATCAATCACACAGCAAGCACGTAGAGAGTAAGGAATCGGAAACTCATGGAATGCTCTCTCGTCTGACTGAGGCTAAAGAGAAAAAAACACACTTTTTAATAGTAACATTACAGGAAAAAGCTGACAAAATAAGTAATGAAATTACATTATATAATGATTTTACTAGGCATAATTTGGCATTTAATAGGGGAATTCAATTTTGATTCCAATGATGCTTGTAAAGGAATATAAAACATTGTCAGGTAGATTACAAATTTTGCATTACGACTTTTAACGCTGAAACAAACGGCAATTTCAGCGTAATGGCAGTAATGCAGCTATTGCGAGTCGTGTCGGTATACCACAAGCATTTTAGCCTGTAACGCAACGTCCATTCTGAACTCAAAAAAATAAAGTTTTTGCGTGTGATTTTCATAGCGCCCGTATTACAGGTTGTCCGTTTTAAAATAAAATGCTTGCGTTACAGCCTATACCGACACCATCCATGCAGCCATCTGAAACCAGTAGTTAGGAGTTTTGCGCCACAAAAATGTTTCACAAAACTTATAACTAAAAACTACCTATTAACCCTTAAACCACCACCCTCCCGCATCGCAAACACTATTTAAAACTTATTAACCCCTAAACTGCCGCCACCCACATCGTGGATATTAAATAAATTTATTAACCCCTAATCTGCCGCTCACCGACATCGCCGCCACTATAATAGAGTTATTGACCCCTATTCCACCGCTCCCTGACATCACTGCCACTATAAAAAGTTATTAACCCCTATTCTGCCGCTCCCCGACATCACTGCCACTACAATAAAGTTATTAACCCCTAAACCTCTGGCCTCCCACATCTCCGCAACTAAATAAACCTATTACCCCTAAACCGCCGGCCCCCCCACATTGCAAAACACTAAATTAAAGTGAAGGTCAATTTTGACAAATTAGTGCCCGTTTTTTTAAAAATCCTATTAAAAACAAGGGCACTTTAATTCATCAAAATTGACATTTCAAGCGTTTTCTTCAAAAACGTACCTTTTAATCCTGAAAGCTGCTCCATCGATTTCCCCGGCCGTCGGAAGCCTCTGCTTACGTCAGAAATGTTGAATCCGGATTCCTCCAATCACGGCGTTCCCCCTGGGTGAGTCATGAGCCTGAGGTAACGCCGTGATTTTGGACCTGCAAAGAGGACTTGCGACGGGTGGAGGAAGCGCTGCAGCGGCTCTCAGGATTAAAAGGTAAGTTTTTTTAAGAAAACGCTTGAAATGTAAATTTTGATGAATTAAAGTGCCCTTGTTTTTAATAGAATTATTAAAAACCGGGTCACTAATTCGTCAAAATTGACCTTCACTTTAAACTATTAACCCCTAAACCTAACAACCCCTAACTTTAAATTAAAATTACAATATAACTATCTTTAAATAAATAAAAACTTACCTGTGAAATAAAAACATATAAATTAACCTAACCTTACTATTCTAATAAAATTTAAAAAAACTACCAATTAAAATATCTAAATTACAAATTTAAAAAAACCTAACACTACGAAAAAAATAAAAAAATCTAAAAATTACAAAAAATATTAAGTCACTAACTTACGAAAATATAATAAACACATAAGCTTACAATAAATAATAAGCAAAATTTTCAAAAATAAAACAATTACACCTAATCTAATAGCCCTATAAAAAATAAAAAAGCCCCCCACAAAGCCGTATGAAAGGGGACGCTCCGTGCTGGATGGTTTTCGCGCTCTGCTGCTCAGGATGAAGATAGAAGACACATCTGCGATGGGATAAAGATGTTGCCGCCTGTGATGAAGACTTCTCGCTGCCTGGATGTCCGGGACTTTGCAGCAACCGTGAGTAGATGTTCTTGGGGTTAGTGTTACGTATTTTTTTTTATTTTTTGTGATATTTTCTTTTTTTTCAGAATAGGGTTTGGGCTTTTGAAAAAAAGCTAAATGCCCTCTTAAGGGCAATGAAAAAGAGCTGAATGCCCTTTTAAGGGCGATGCCCATGCAAATGCCCCTTTAGGGGCAATGGGTAGCTTAGTTTTTTTTTTTAGCGTTAGGTTTTTTATTTTGGGGGGTTGGGCTGGGTGGTGGGTTTTTACTGTTGGGGGGACTATGTATTTTTTTTACAGGTAAAAGATGTTTATCTTAGGGCAATGCCCTACAAAAGGCCCTTTTAAGGGCTATTGGTAGTTTATTGTAGGCTAGGGGGTATTTTTATTTTGGGGGAGCTTTTTTATTTTTATAGGGCTATTAGATTAGGTGTAATTGTTTTTATTTTTGATCATTTTGTTTATTATTTTTTGTAAGCTTAGCGTTTTTTATTTTTCATAATTTAGTGTTTATTATTTTTTGTAATTTTAGATTTTTTAATTTTTCTCGTAGTGTTAGGTTTTTTAAATTTGAAATTTAGATTTTTTAATTGGTAGTATTTTTTATTTTATTAGAATAGTAAGGTTAGGTTAATTTATAGTTTAATGTTAGGTTTATTTTTATTTCACAGGTAAGTTTTTATTTATTGAAATATAGTTATATTGAAATTTTAATTTAAAGTTAGGGGGTGTTAGATTTAGGGGTTAATAGTTTTAATTTAGTGTTTTGCGTCGTGGGGGCCCAGAGGTTTAGGGGTTAATAGGTTTATTTAGTTGTGGAGATGTGGGAGGGCCAGAGGTTTAGGGGTTAATAAGGTTTCTTTAGTTGTGGAAATGTGGGAGGCCGGAGGTTTTGGGGTTAATAACATTATTATAGTGCCGGCGATGTCGGGAAGCAGCAGAATAGGGGGGTTAAAAACTTTATGTATAGTGGCGGTGGATGTCAGGGAGCGTGCGGAAAAGGGGTTATAACTTTATTATAGTGGCGGTGATGTCGGGGAGCGGCGGAATAGCGGTTTTAATAACTTTTATTAGTGTCGGGCGATGTCGGGAGCTGCAGATTAGGGGTTAATAAACTTTACTTAGGTTTCAGCAATGGTCGGGGACGGCAGATTAGGGGTGTTTAAACTTGGGTTTTATGTTAGGGTGTTAGGTTTAAACGGTAACTTTTTTTTTACCCATAGACATCAATGGGGTTGCGTTACAGAGATTCTTCATTCCGCGATCTCAGGTGTTAGTTTTTTTCCTAACATTCGTTCCCCATTGATGTTTATGGGGGAAAGCATGCACGAGCATGTCAAAGTAGCCCTTGTTATTGTGCGGTATGGAGCTTATCGCAACCATATCGCACGCACAAGGAGACTTTTCAGCAACTCGTAATGGCAGTGCTATGGAGGGTGAAATAACGCAACTTTTTGGGCGTTATTTTAGCACCCTGTTTAGCGCAAAACTCGTAATCTAGGTATGTGTAATTATGTAATATTTTCCATAGTTTGCAATCAAGTTACATACGAGCCGAATATGAAAGCGTTCTGAGTACAATAATATCTAGGTTTTTCAATGTCCAAAAATCCTACTGCCACTTCCCTTCTTCAGGTTTGTTACCTTACATTATTTTTGCAATGTGTGTCTTACCACCTCTGCTCAGTGGCAGTTCTATAGCGTTAATATTTGGCGTGGTGGGTGGCTAACAAAGGTGGTGAAGACAGAGCAGATATATTATGGAGCTTTGCAGCTCAATGGGGTGCTACACGTGTTTGGAGGTGCATAGAGCCCCTCAGCACCCTCATAGAACCGCTACTTCCTCCTGCTACAAGTATGTAGCAAGGTTAGACTTGTAGTGCCCGTAAGTGGTGTACTTACAATTCTCAGAATTAATTAAAACACAATTGTTAAATTACAAGAAAACAAATAATGAAAGTAAATTGCAAAGTTTTGTACTACGCTTAATTTGTATTCAAATCTTAAAGTGTTATTTATATATCCCTTTAAAAATTACCACTAAAATCACGTACAGTGGTTTGCTTAATCATGTCAGTCACAGTCATTTTTGTGAAGCAGTAATTACTGTTCTGCTCAAAACCGGCATTGCTTTCAGTATGAGTTTGTAATGAAATAAACATGCCTATCATATTTCATTTTAAAACCCATTCATCAAGAAAACATTTCAATATCTATAAAAGACAATTACAAAGTCAATGGATATTTTCATTTAACTTCTTGTCTATAAACAAAATCAGTTGAATTGTATTATGTTTAAAATTATGTTTAAATCGGTCTTGGCCCATCGCATTCATAAGACAGACACTAGACAGTTCCTGCAGGGTGGAAGTTAACCTCGAGCCAATATCAAAACATTTTTTGGCCCATATTACTAGTGGAGATCAATTGAAAACGCAGGGTGCGCTTGTTAGTATTGCAGGCATACGCTAAGAATAATGTTACAAGTCCTTTGAATAAAATAAAAAAAAGTATAAACCCGATAATGTTTATCGTGGTCGACAATTCTCAGCACAATCTTATGTGGAAATTACAATTGGTGAGGTCATGTGTTGCACTTGACTGGGAGACCTGAAGTAAAAGTGTTAAAGGGACATTCGTGATTTAGACAGAGCATACCATTTTAAACAACTTCCCAATGCACTGCTTTTATTTAATTAGCTTCCTTCTCTGCTTATCCTTTGCTGAATGGGTTATCTAGGAAAGCTCAGGAGCAGCAAAGAACCTAGATTCTAGCTGCTGATTGGTGGCTGCATTTATACACTGATTGTCATTGGCTCACCCAAGTGTTCAGATAGAAACCAGTAGTGCATTGCTGCTCCTTTAACAAAGCATACCAAGAGAATGAAGTAAATTTGATAATAGAAATAAATTGGAAAGTTGTTTAAAAATGTTTGTTCTACCTAAATCATGAAAGAAAAATGTTGGGTTTCATGTCCCTTTACGGCTACAATAGAAGTATATACAAACACATGTAAAACATATTAAAATAAAGTATTTCACTCATATTTATACATATTAAAATTAAAAAATATGTTTTTCATTAAAATAAATGCATAGGGCAAGATTAAGTTGCGCATCAAATCAGTTGCGAAAACTCAGCGCCTGGTTTTTTTTGCATTTGGGGTTGCGCAGCTATTACAAGTTGAAAAATAACTTATTTTGCATGCGCATTAAGCCGCGTAATCCAAACAGCCAAATTGCGAATATTTCATATTGTGAAAATGTTTTCATATTGGAATATGTTCTATTTATTTATAAATAAATATTGATCTATATGTGATGATTTTTAGACTGATATATCTATTTATAGCAATATATATATATATACATATAAATCCATGTTTTCTATGTATGTGTATGTATGTCAATGTAAAATCCCTGCGTCGGATATTTTTTTCTAACACCCAAGATCACATATCTTTGATCCCTTATAAAACTTTTGTGTGCAAAATTTTTTTAAATAATTTTTATTAGACAGTGTTAATATGAGTGTAAGTGTACTTTGTAATGTATTTTTGAAGTTTTTCGTGAAACTTTTATGTTGCGCAAAACCATTAACAGGGCCTATGATTACTCAAACTCCACTCGCCCCATCGGAGGAGTAAATGACAAACCTTACCAACCCCAAGAAAATTAAGATTGGCTTGTATCGTTGTCAGCATGTAGTGTGTATACGAAGGCATAGGAGGCTAAAACTGAAAGTAAAAAGGAGAGGAATCACCCTGAGGAAAGCATTCTCCTATCTCACTGGTCTGTGTCACTAAAGAGGTAATTTTATGCATATGACAAATTTATTCATAGTTCTTTACATAATAATATGTACATATTTTTTTTCGTTTTACTGGAGAATAATTAAAAAAGTGCGTTATAAAAATTGGGTTTCCACCATACTAAGGAAACAGTTTTCCTTTAGGACTGTTGATATTAAAAATAGAATTCTTGTGACATTATGCCGTTTTTTTTTCTTTCTAATTTACTTCTACAGCTAGATTTAGAGTTTTGTCGGTAGACGACCCGCTTACTAACGCTGGTGCTTTTTTCTGGCCGCAACCTTTAAAAATAACTCTGGAATTGAGTAGTCCGACAGAATGGCTGGCGTTAGGCTCCAAAAAAGGAGCGGTAGAGCATATTTACGCCACTGCACTCTCGATACCAGAGTTGCTTACGGACGTGGCCAGCCTCAAAAACGTGCTCGTGCTTGATTCCCCATATGAAAACAATGGGGCTGTTTGAGCTGAAAAAAAACCTAACACCTGCAAAAAAGCCGAGTTCAGCTCCTAACGCAGCCCCTATTGTTGTCTATGGGGGAAACACTTCTACGTCTGCACTAACAATCTAAAATGTATCCCGAGTCTAGAACACCCCTAACCTTACACTTATTAACCCCTAATCTGCCGCCCCCGCTATCGCTGACCCCTGCATATTATTATTAACCCCTAATCTGGTCCGCTCCGTATAACCGACGCTACTTACATTATCCCTATGTACCCCTAATCTGCTGCCCCTAACACCGCCGACCCCCTATATAATATTTATTAACCCCTAATCTGCCCCCACAACGTCACCTTCCACCTGCCTACACTTATTAACCCCTAATCTGCCGAGCGGACCGCAACGCTATTATAATAAAATTATTAACCCTAATCCGCCTCACTAACCCTATAAATAAATAGTATTAACCCCTAATCTGCCCTCCTAACATCGCCGACAAAACCTAACTTCAAACATTAACCCCTAATCTGCCGACTGGAGCTCCACCGCTATTCTAATAAATTTATTAACCCCTAAAGCTAAGTCTAACCCTAACACTAACACCCCCCTGATAGTAAATATAATTTAAATCTAATGAAATTAACTCTTATTAAATAAATTATTCCTATTTAAAGCTAAATACTTACCTGTAAAATATAATCCTAATATAGCTACAATATAATTAAAATTATATTATAGCTATTTTAGGATTTATATTTATTTTACAGGTAACTTTGTATTTATTTTAACCAGGTACAGGGCCCTTTGCGGGGCATGCCCCAAGAAATTCAGCTCTTTTTCCTGTAAAAAAACACATACAATACCCCCCCACAACATTACAACCCACCACCCACATACCCCTAATCTAACCCAATACCCCCCTTAAATAAACCTAACACTAAGCCCCTGAAGATCTTCCTACCTTATCTTCACCATACCAGGTTCACCGATCGATCCAGAAGAGCTCTTCCGATGTCCTGATCCAAGCCCAAGCAGGGGGCTGAGATGTCCATGATCCGGGCTGAAAGTCATCATCCAAGCGGGAGCTGAAGAGGTCCATGATCGGCTGAAGTCATCATCCAAGCGGGAGCTGAAGAGGTCCATGATCCGGCTGAAGTCTTCTATCAACGGCATCTTCAATCTTCTGGTCTTCCGTATCCATCTTGCAGACCTCCGACGTGGAACATCCTGCTGGCCCGACGGACTACCGACGAATTAAGGCTCTTTAAGGGACGTCATCCAAAATGGCGTCCCTCGAATTCCGTATTGGCTGATAGGATTCTATCAGCCAATTGGAATTAAGGTAGGAAAAATCTGATTGGATGATGGAATCAGCCAATCAGAATCAAGTTCAATCCGATTGGCTGATCTGATCATCCAATCAGATTGAGCTCGCATTCTATTGGCTGTTCCGATCAGCCAATAGAATGCGAGCTCAATCTGATTGGCTGATCGGATCGGCCAATCGGATTGAACTTGATTCTGATTGGCTGATTCCATCAGCCAATCAGAATTTTCCTACCTTAATTCCGATTGGCTGATAGAATCCTATCAGCCAATCGGAATTCGAGGACGCCATCTTGGATGACGTCCCTTAAAGGAGCCTTCATTCGTCGGTAGTCCGTCGGGCCAGCAGGATGTTCCGCGTCGGAGGTCTGCAAGATGGATCCGGAAGACAGAAGATTGAAGATGCCGTTGATAGAAGACTTCAGCCGGATCATGGACCTCTTCAGCTCCCGCTTGGATGAAGACTTCAGCCGGATCATGGACCTCTTCAGCTCCCGCTTGGATGATGACTTCCGCCGGATCATGGACATCTTCAGCCCCCTGCTGGGCTTGGATCAGGACATCGGAGGAGCTCTTCTGGATCGATCGGTGGAACCTGGTATGGTGAAGATAAGGTAGGAAGATCTTCAGGGGCTTAGTGTTAGGTTTTTTAAGGGGGGTTTGGGTTAGATTAGGGTATGTGGTGGTGGGTTGTAATGTTGGTGGGGGGTATTGTATTTGTTTTTTTACAGGAAAAAGAGCTGAATTTCTTGGGGCATGCCCCGCAAAGGGTCCTGTTCAGGGCTGGTAAGGTAAAAGAGCTTTGAACTTTTGTAATTTAGAATAGGGTAGGGGCATTTTTTATTTTGGGGGGCTTTGTTATTTTATTAGGGGCTTAGAGTAGGGTGTAATTAGGTTTAAAATTGTTGTAATATTTTCTGATGTTTGTAAATATTTTTTTATTTTTTGTAACTTAGTTCTTTTTTATTTTTTGTACTTTAGTTAGTTTATTTCATTGTATTTATTTTGTAGATATTGTATTTAATTAATGTATTGATAGTGTAGGTGTTAGGTTTAATTGTAGGTAATTGTAGGTATTTTATTTAATTAATTTATTGATAGTGTAGTGTTAGGTTTAATTGTAACTTAGGGTTAGGATTTATTTTACAGGTAATTTTGTAATTATTTTAACTATTTTAGCTATTAAATAGTTCTTAACTATTTAATAGCTATTGTACCTGGTTAAAATAAATACAAAGTTACCTGTAAAATAAATATAAATCCTAAAATAGCTATAATATAATTATAATTTATATTGTAGCTATATTAGGATTTATTTTACAGGTAAGTATTTAGCTTTAAAGATAGGAAATAATTTATTTAATAAGAGTTAATTAATTTCGTTAGATTTAAATTATATTTATCTTAGGGGGTTGTTAGTGTTAGGGTTAGACTTAGCTTTAGGGGTTAATACATTTATTAGAATAGCGGTGAGCTCCAGTCGGCAGATTAGGGGTTAATGTTTTGAAGTTAGGTGTCGGCGATGTTAGGGAGGGCAGATTAGGGGTTAATACTATTTATTATAGGGTTAGTGAGGCAGATTAGGGGTTTAATAACTTTATTATAATAGCGGTGCGGTCCGCTCGGCAGATTAGGGGTTAATAAGTGTAGGCAGGTGGAGGCGACGTTGAGGGGGTCAGATTAGGAGTTAATTAATATAATATAGGGGTCGTCTGTGTTAGGGGCAGCAGATTAGGGGTGCATAAGTATAACGTAGGTGTCGGTCGGCAGATTAGGGGTTAATTATTGTAGGTAGCTGGCGGCGACGTTGTGGGGGGCAGGTTAGGGGTTTATAAATATAATATAGGGGTCGGCGGTGTTAGGGGCAACAGATTAGGGGTACATAAGTATAACGTAGGTGGCGGTCGGCAGATTAGGGGTTTAAAAAATGTAATCGAGTGGCGGCGATGTGGGGGGACCTCGGTTTAGGGTACATAGGTAGTTTATGGGTGTTAGTTGTACTTTAGAGCACAGTAGTTAAGAGCTATTATAAACCGGCGTTAGCCCTAGAAAGCTCTAACTACTGACTTTTTTTCTTCGGCTGGAGTTTTGTCGTTAGATTTCTAACGCTCACTTCAGACACGACTCTAAATACCGGAGTTAGAAAAGATCCCATTGAAAAGATAGGATACTCAATTTACGTAAGGGATCTGCGGTATGGAAAAGTCGCGGCTGAAAAGTGAGCGTTAGACCCTTTCCTGACTGACTCCAAATACCGGCGGTAGCCTAAAACCAGCGTTAGGAGCCTCTAACGCTGGTTTTCACGGCTACCGCCAAACTCCAAATCTAGGCCTTATTGTTTACAAATGCTTAATAGTGATGGGGGTGTATGTGTAATTTATTCCATAATGACAATGGTAAGTTTTCACAAACTCACATGTGAGTACTTGTGTCTGCTATTACTGCCTGAGTGTGTGTGTGTACCTATCTATCCCTGCCTGTGTGTGTGTATCTGCCTATTACTGCCCAAGTGTGTGTGTGTATGCCTATCTATCCCTGCCTGTGTGTGTGTCTGCTATTACTGCCTGAGTGTGTGTATGCCTATCTATCCCTGCCTGTGTGTGTCTGCTATTACTGCCTTAGTGTGTGTGTGTGTGTATGCCTATCTATCCATGCCTGTGTGTGTGTATCTACCTGTTACTGCCTGAGTGTGTGTGTATGCCTATCTATCCCTGCCTGTGTGTGTGTGTCTGCTATTACTGCATGTGTGTGCATGCATCTGCCTATCTATCCCTGTCTGTGTGTGTCTCTGCTATTACTGCCTGTGTGTGTATGCCTATCTATCCCTACCTGTATGTGCATGTATCAACCTATTACTGCCTGTGTGTGTGTATGCCTATCTATCCCTGCCTGTGTGTGCATGTCTCTGTCTATTACTGCCTGTGTGTGCATGTCTCTGTCTATTACTGCCTGTGAGTGCATGTATCTGCCTATTATTGTCTGTGTGTGCATGTCTCTGTCTATTGCTGCCTGTGTGTGCATGTCTCTGTCTGTTACTGCCTGTGAGTGCATGTGTCTGTCAATTACTACCTGTTTGTGCATGTCTCTGTCTATTACTGCCTGTATGTGCATGTCTCTATCTAATACTACCTGTGTGTGCATGTATCTGCCTATTATTGCCTGTGAGTGCATGTCTCTGTCTGTTACTGCCTGACACCTGTGTGTGCACATCTATGTCTATTACTGCCAGTGTGTGAATGTCCTTTGCCTATTACTGTCTGTGAGTGCATGTCTCTGTCTATTAATGTCTGTGAGTGCATATCTCTGTCGATTACTGTCTGTGTGTGCATGTCTCTGTCTATTACTGCCTGTGTGTATAGTATATTTGAAAAATAAACATATATTACAGTTCTTTATAAAATTATTTATGTGCAAAAATCTCATAGACTTTAATAGTGAATTTTTTAAAAAAAAAAATTGTTATAACTTTTCTAAATAATTGTAATAGACCCCTAAATATGTTACAAATACACCCAGTGACATATTGCAATCCTTTAGAAAATCTTACCTGATTACTTTTCTACAAAGTTAAACTTTAAAGTCTATTGGAAGTTTTGTAGATATATTTTGGATAAGATTTTAACCCTTTGAGTGCTAAGCACCTTCCCACCTGGGTGCTAAGCACATTTGAGGTTTTTTTCATTTTTCATTTTTAATTTATTTTTATTTTTTTAATTTTCTATTCATTTCAGAAAAACATATACCATTGGAAAGGTTAGGCGATTACCTTTCCAATGGTGGGTCTTGGGGGTCTCTAGCTGCTTAGATGCCTGAGATACAGGCTTCTAAGCAGCATGCCCCCTTTCCCTATATTGGCCATTGTCTTTTTTACATAAAGTTGCGTGGTGACGTCATCACGTCATTACGCGTGACGTCACCACGCAAAACGGGAAGCCCGGCGATGCCTGTCACTCTACAGGCATGATCACCGGGGTAGGAGCAGGTGGGAGCCCCCAGATCTCCCTCAAGGTGGGAGAGTGCTAGCGATGGCTCTGAGCCGTCGTTAGCACCTGAGTGAGAAACTCTGCGATGGCTCAGAGCCGTCGTTAGCACTCAAGGGGTTAAAGGGATTGATATGCATTAAACAAATAAATATGCATAGCTATAAGAAAAGTATAAATACAATGGCAATTAGTAAAAGATATAAAGCTATTTTTAGATAATATTAATATATTTGGGAAAAAAACATTTTTATTTTATTAGACAGGGTTAATATGAGTGTAAGTGTACTTTGTAATGTATTTTTGAAGTGTTTTTTCGTGAAACTTTTATGTTGCGCAAAACCATTAACAGGGCCTATGATTACCCAAAAAAATCCATCGCCCCATCGGGAGAGTAAATGACAAACCTTAACAGCCCGCAAGAAAATTCAATCGCTCGTGCATGTCGGCATGTAGTGTGTATTATATCTTAGTAAAAAAACAAAGTAAAGAGTGTTAATATAATCTCATACAGCATTGCCAGTAAATTGGGAAAATATCTAATGCAAAACTGAGCAGCATTAAAAAAAAAAAAAAAATCAGCTGTTATTATGCTGTTATTATGCTCACAAAAAATAAAGTGCATTTGCACAGGGCTGGATTGAGACCAAAAATATGCCCAGGAATATTAAGGCAGAGCAGCCCAGTCCCCTTACCCCAGTTACAAGTATAATGTATATCATTTGATTATGTACAGATTATATTAATGAAGTAAATGAACATTTGTCATCCCAGTGATATCCTATATTATAAAAGGCCAAATATGTTTGTCCAATGCAGTCATGCGCAGTAGAGACTGCATCGCGAGACAAACATACCTGGCCTTAACCGCTTCAGGAAGCTTCAGGCATCTGCCACATATGGAGCTGGAGCACGATCGGTGCTCCGCGTCCATATGAGGGCAGATGCCTGATCGTTACAGACGGTGACACTGTGTGTGTCATCGTCTGTAGCGATCTTCTGCTGGTGCCGGCGGGAGGTGTGGATGGGAGGCTTGTGGCGGGTGGGGGGGTGGCTCAGCAGCAGAAGGATTGGGAGGGGCCCTAAGCTACAGAAATTATTTTTTTTAAAGGAACAGGAGGGATGAGGCAGCTACACTACAGAAAATGGGTTGGGGGTGCGGGGTGGTTACTAAATGGTGATTGCGGGAGGGTGGGGAGTTGGTGGGACCACTACACTACAGAAAAAATAAAATAAAAGGGGTTTATAGGTACTGGCAGACAGCTGCCAGTACCTAAGATGGCGGCAATAGTTAAAGGGGGAATTGTTTGAGACCTTTTTGAGGGGAGATCAGGGAGGTTGGAGGGTTAGGGGGATCCTACACTGCAGAAAAATAAAGAGATAGAGGGATAGAGATAGATGGATAGGGATAGAGGGATAGTGGAATAGGGATAATAGGATAGAAGGATAGATGGATAGAGCGATAGAGGGATAGGGATAGAGGGATAGTGATAGAGATAGAGGAATAGAGATATAGATGGATAGAGGAATAACGATAGAGGGATAAGGATAGAGATAGAGTGATAGATGGGTAGAAGGATAGGGATAGATAGATAGATGGATAGAGGGATAGATAGATGGATAGAGGGATAGAGATAGATGGATAGGGATAGAGGGATGGAGATAGAGGGATAGAGATATAGAGATAGATGGATAGAGATTGAGGGATATAGATATAGAGATAGAGGGATAGATGAATTGAGGGATAGGGATAGATGGATAGAGGGATAGGTATATTTCTTTCCTTAAACATTTTGGCCTGTATACACAGGCTTTAACACTAGTACACATATAAATACAGAGATATATAGTATATAAACACACACATAATTACAGACACACATACACATGTTCATATTCGCAATCACACACATATATACATACAGACACACATACATATTTATATACATATTTTCACAATCAGATACACACACACACACACACATCTATATATATATATACCTACACAATCATACACACATATACACAAGTGCATTCACACACAAACACACACATCTTAATCGTTTTATTACTGCTACTGCCTACTGATGTTCCACTTAGGAAAATGTCAGGTTGCCAGTTTGGGCTGGTAAGTTAAAATTTTTACTTGACCGCAAGGATTTTAGGCCGCATTTGACGACCGGACAGGTCTATTCATATGTCCTGATTAACTATAGCTTTTTCGAGCTCGGAAAGGATTTTTGCGTAAAATTCAAATGCACATGCGCAATTGTGATTTTTCAAGACTTGTAGTACCTGGGCAAAGGAAATTGATTGCAAAAAGACCATATCTCACGCAGAAAAATCATAATGCGCAACTTGTAATTTTGCCCTTAGTATTTTAAAGGGAAATGTACTTTATCCAAACTGTTTTCAGAATATTTGCATATTTGCATCTGTGGGATCGCTAAGAGGGTGGATGGGACCAGGTGTAAAAAAAAACAATATCTTACATGTCATAACACAGCTTATACTTTTGTACTTTTGGGTGCACAATGCAGGTCAGCGGCTTCTAAGGCTAATAAAACCCGATAATGTATTAAAAGAGGCATTAATTCAAGGGAGGAAAGCAAAATTCTGTCACTATATAAATCCCTGGTAAGACCTCACCTTCAGTATGGAGAGCAGTTCTGGGTACCGATCTCAAAAAAAGTCATTGCAGACCTAGAAAAAGTTCAGAGAAGGGCCACAAAGCTAATGAGGGGAATGGAGAATTTAAGCTATGAGGAGAGGCTAGCCAAACTGGGTCTGTTTTTTATAGAAAAAAGGGGCTTGAGAAGTGACATGATTACTTTATATACAGAAAACACACATTGTCAGCACATCACCAAGGTTCAGGATACAAATGGTCAACTGTAGTAGGTGCTTATCACCTTCCAGGCTCCCCTCCAGCAGCCCAAGGAGTATATGAAGAAAATCAATAAGAAGGTGGCATTGAAATAGAAAGCAATCCTTTATTCACATAGCAACATTTCTTGGCTCCTGCCCCTTTCTCAAGCTTGAGAAAGAGACAGCAGCCCTGAAACGTTGCTCTGAGAATAAAGGATTGCTTTATATTTGAATGCCACCATCTTCTTGATTTTCTTCATGATTACTTTATATAAATATATTCAAGGCTCATATATAGAGATAGAAGAAGCTCTGTTTATTCCAAGAAAATTGTTTGTGAAAAGAGGTCACAGTTTAAGGATGGAGGAAAGGAGATTTAATCTCCTGCAAGGGAAAAGTTTTTTTTCACTGTAAGAGCATTAAAATTGTGGAAATCATTACCAAAGGAGGTAGTAAATGCCAATACCTTAGATACATTTAAATATGGTTTGGATACATTTCTGGCTAGCAACAGAAATCATAGATATGATTGCTTGTATTAAATGGGTCACCTTCTAGTGGGATAAATTTAAGATCAATTGGAGCTTTTTTGTAAGTATATTAGATTTGTATAGGTTGAACTTGATGGATTTTGGTCTTTTTTCAACCTCATCTACTATGTTACTACAAATTTTACCCTCAGAAAGATAGTACAGTATTTGTGTCAAATGGGTAATAGTTGTTTAAAATAAATATAGACTATCATTTGCATTTTAGAACACAAAAAAATAAAGCAAAGACATATGGGCCCCTATTTATCAAGGTCTGGCGGACCTGATCCGACAGTGTGGATCAGGTCCACCAGACCTCGCTGAATACGGCGAGCAATATGCTCGCCATATTCAGCATGACACCAGCAGCTCACAAGAGCTGCTGGTGCAACGCCGCCCCCTGCAGACTCGCGGCCAATAGGCCACAAGCAGGGGGTGTCAATCAACCCGATCATACTCGATCGGGTTGATTTCCGGTGATGTCTGTCTGCCTGCTCAGAGCAGGCGGACAGGTTATGAAGCAGCGGTCTTTGTGACCGCTACTTCATAACTGCTGTTTCTGGCGAGCCTGCAGGCTCGCCAGAAACATCAAGCTCCATTCGGAGCTTGATAAATATGCCCCATGGAGAGAAGATTGTGACTTACTGGTGGTGTAAATATTGTCCTTTCATTCTTTCAATTCTTTGTAATTGGCAAGAGTCCATGAGCTAGTGATGTATGGGATATACAATCCTACCAGGAGGGGCAAAGTTTCCCCAAACCTCAAAATGCCTATAAATACACCCCTCACCACACCCACAATTCAGTTTTACAAACGTTGCCTCCTATGGAGGTGGTGATGTAAGTTTGTGCTTGATTTTCTTCTGTGATATGCGCTTCTCAGCATTTTTGAAGCCCGTTTCCTCTCAGAGTACAGTAAATGTCAGAGGGATGTGAAGAGAGTATCGCCTATTGATTCTATGGTTTTCCTCATGGGAAATCTTTTCAAAGCTTCTCTGTTATCGGTCGTAGAGATTCATCTCCTACCTCCCTTTTCAGATTGACAATATACTCTCATATTCCATTACCTCTACTGTTACTGTTTCAGTACTGGTTTGGCTATCTGCTATATGTGGATGGGTGTCTTTCGGTAAGTATGTTTTCATTACTTAAGACACTCTCAGCTATGGTTTGGCACTTTATGAATTAATATAAATTTTTAAAAATATGTATTGTTCTTATATTTGCAATGAGTCAGGTTTATGTATATTTACTTTTGCAGAATTGGGAAACATATTTAGGAAGTTAGTTAGTTAGTCTGTCTTCAAATTGACTGCTTTTTCATTAATTTTCGCAGGCAAAATTAGGCTCGCGAGGTCGCAAAATGCTGATGTTTATTGTGTCATTCTTGGTGCGAGAATTTTTTTTGCGCAAAGGTACATTCAGTGACGCAGATTCGTCATTTCCGCTGTCTTAGTTGACGTAGGGTTTCCTTGCAAGGTTGCGTCTTAATTTAATTATTTAAACCCCACTTCCTATATGCTTCTTGCTTTTTTCTATGCTCAGAAGGTTATGCTGTTTGCATTTTTTTTCCCATTTCTTAAACTGCCATATAAGGAAATTGATAATTTTGCTTTATATGTTGTTTTTTCTCTTACATTTGCAAGATGTCTCAATCTGATCCTGTCTTAGAAACCCCTGTTGGATCCCTGCTGCCTTATAACAGTTCTACCAAAGCTAAGTACATCTGTTGTAAGTTAGCGGAGATTATATCTCCAGCTGTAGTATGTAATAGTTGTCATGATAAGCTTTTACTTGCAGAGAATGTATCCATCAGTACTAGTACAATGCCTGTTGTTCCTTCAACATCTAATGTACATGATATCCCTGTGAATATAAAAGATTGTATTGCTGATGCGATTCAGAAGGCTTTGTCTGCTATTCTGCCTTCTAATAAACGTAAAAGGTCTTTTTAAACTTCTCATAAAGTTGATGAAATTTCAAATGACCGACAACATACTGAATTATCCTCCTCTGATGAAGATCTATCTGATTCAGAAGATCCTACCTCAGATATTGACACTGACAAATCTACTTATCTCTTTAAGATGGAGTATATTCGTTCCTTAGGTGTTGATTACTTTGGATATTGAGGAAACTAGTCCTCTTGATATTAAAACTTTTAAACATTTAAATTCTGTTTATAAACCTTCTGTGGTTACTCCAGAGGTTTTTCCAGTTCCTGATGCTATTTTTGATATGATTTCAAAGGAATGGAAAAGGACTGGTACTTCTTTTATTCCTTCTGCTAGGTTTAAAAAGTTGTATCCCTTGCCAGAAATTAGATTGGAGTATTTGTACTCTTGCCAAACGTACTACTATCCCTATGGAAGATAGTACTTACTTTAAGGACCCTTTAGATAGGAAACTTTAATCTTATCTAAGGAAAGCTTATTTATATTATGGCTATCTTCCCAGGCCTGCCATTTCTATGGCTGATGTTGCAGCTGCATCAACTTTTTGGTTGGAAAGTTTAGCGCAACAGGAAACAGATCCTGATTTGTCTAGCATTGTTTGCTTGCTTCAACATGCTAATCATTTTATCTGTGATGCTATTTTTGATATCATCAAAATTGATGTTTAATCTATGTCTTTAGCTATTTTAGCTATTTAGCTTTGTGGCTCAAATATTGGAATGCTGACATGGTATCTAAGTCTAGATTACTATCTCTTTCTTTCCAAGGTAACAATTTAAATTGGTTCTCAGTTGGATTAAATTATTTCAACTGTTACTGGGGGGAAGGGAGTTTTTTTTACCTCAGTATAAAAGACCTAAGGGTAAATCTAAAGCTTCTAATCGTTTTCATTCTTTTCGACAGAATAAGGAACAGAAAGCCAATCCTTCCCCCAAAGAATCTAGTTCCAATTGGAAACCCTCTTCAAATTGGAATAAATCCAAGCCTTTTAAGAAACCAAAGCCAGCCCCCAAGTCTGCATGAAGGTGCGGCCCTCATTCCAGCTCAGCTGGTGGGGGGCAGATTAAAATTTTTCCAAAACATTTGGCCAGATTCTGTCCAAAATCAATGGCTTCAGAGCATTGTCTCTCAAGGGTATCGGATAGGATTCAGAGTAAGACCTCCTGTGAGAAGATTTTTATCTCTCACGCATTCCAGCAAAACCAGTGAAGGCTCAGGCCTTTCTGAAGTGTGTTTCAGATCTAGAGCTTTCAGGGGTAATTATACCAGTTCCGTTTCAGGAACAGGGTCTGGGGTTTTATTCAAATCTATTCATTGTCCCAAAGAAAGAAAATTAATTCAGGCCAGTTCTAGATCTGAAAATTTTGAACCGTTTTGTAAGAGTGCCAACTTTCAAAATGGTGACTATAAGGACTATTCTGCCCTTTGTTCAGCAAGGTCACAATAGACTTACAGGATGCATATCTTCATATTCCGATTCATCCAGTCCACTATCAGTTTCTGAGATTCTCTTTTCTAGACAAGCATTAACAATTTGTCCCTCTTCCATTTGGCCTAGCGACAGCTCCAAGAATTTTTTCAAAAGTTCTCGGTGCCCTTCTCTCTATAATCAGAGAACAGGGTATTGAGGTGTTTCCTTATTTGGACTATATCTTGGTACTAGCTCAGTCTTTACAAGTAGTGTTGTTTCTTCAAAGACATGGTTGGAGGATCAATTTACCAAAACGTTCCTTGATTCCTCAGACAAGGGTCACCTTTTTAGGTTTCCATATAGTGTCCATGACTCTGTCTCTAACAGGAAAGAGACAAATGAAATTGATTTCAGCTTGTCAGAACCTTCAGTCTCAATCATTTCCTTCAGTCGCTATGTGCATGGAGGTTTTAGGTCTCACGACTGCAGCATCGGATGCGATCCCCTTTGCTCGTTTTCATATGAGACCTCTCCAGCTTTGTATGCTGAATCAATGGTGCAGGGATTATACAAAGATATCACAATTAATATCCTTAAATCCCAGTGTTCAACTTTTTCTGACTTGGTGGTTAGATCACCACCGTATAATTCAAGGGGCCTCTTTGGTTCATCCAACCTGGACTGTATTTACAACAGATGCAAGTCTTTCAGGTTGGGGAGCTGTCTGGGGATCTCTGACAGCACAAGGGGTTTGTAAATCTCAAGAGGCGAGGTTGCGAATCAATATTTTAGAACACCAGGCTATTTTCAGGGCTCTTCAGGTTTGGCCTCTGTTGAAGAGAGAACCATTCATTTGTTTTCAGACAGGCAATATCACAACTGTGGTATATGTCAATCATCAGGGTGGGACTCACAGTCCCCTAGCTATGAAAGAAGTATCTCAGATACTTGCTTGGGTGGAATCCAGCTCTTGTCTAATTTCTGCGGTACATATGCCAGGTGTAGACAATTGGGAAGCGGATTATCTCAGCCGTCAGACTTTACATCCGGGGGAGTGGTCGCTCCATCCAGATGTGTTTTTTAATCTTGTACAGATGTGGGGGCTTCCAGAAATAGATCTGATGCCCTCTCGTCTAAACAAGAATCTTCCCAGATACCTTTCCAGGTCCAAAGATCCTCAGGAGGAGATGGTAGATGCTTTAGCAGTTCCTTGGTTTTACCAACCTACCTATATTTTTCCGCCTCTGGTTCTTCTTCCAAGGGTGATCTCCAAGATCATATTGCAACAAACTCATGTGTTTCTGATAGCACCAGCATGGCCTCACAGGTTTTGGTATGCGGATCTTGTCCGGATGTCCAGCCTTGGCCACTTCCTTTAAGACTAGACCTTCTGTCTCAAGGGCCGTTTTTACATCAGGATCTCAAATCTCTAAAGTTGAAAGCATGGAAATTGAATGCTTAGTGCTTAGTCATAGAGGTTTCTCTGACTCAGTGATTAGCACTATGATACACGCTCGTAAGTCTATTTTAAGGAAAATGTATCATCGGGTTTGGAAAACCTATATTTCACGGTGTTCCACTATTCTTGGCATTCTGTCAGAATTCCTAGGATTTTACAGTTTCTTCAGGATGGTTTGGGTAAGGGGTTGTCTGCAAATAATTTCAATGGACAAATTTCTGCTCTTTTTGTCTTATTTCATAGAAAGATTGCTAAACTTCCTGATTTTCACTATTTTGCCCTATTCGTATCAAACCTGTTATTAAATCTATTTCTCCTCCATGGAGTCTTAATTTGGTTTTGAAGATTTTGCAGGCTTCTCCTTTTGAGCCTATGCATTCTTTGGATATTAAACTACTTTCTTGGAAATTGTTATTTCTTTTGGGTATCTGTTCTGCTAGAGTTTCCGAATTGTCTGCCCTCTCTTACGAGTCTCCTTTTCTGATTTATCATCAAGATAAAGCCATTTTGGGGACTTCATTTAAATTTTTGCCTAAAGTTGTGAATTCTAACAACATTAATAGGGAAATTGTTGTTCCTTCCTTGTGTCCTAATCTTAAGAATACTCTTGAAAGGTCTTTACATTCTTTGGATGTGGTCAGAGCTTTGAAATATTATGTTGAGGCTACTAAAGATTTCAGAAAGACTTCTAGTCTACTTTTTTAGTTTTTCTGGCTCCAGGAAAAGTCAGAAAGCCTCTGCCATTTCTTTGGCATCTTGGTTGAAACTTTTGATTCACAAAGCTTATTTGGGGCAGTCTCCGCCTCAGAGAATAACAGCTCATTCTACCAGATCAGTTGTCACTTCTTGGGCTTTTAAGAATGAAGCTTCAGTTGATCAAATTTGCAAAGCAGCAACTTGGTCTTCTTTGCATACTTTTACTAAATTTTAACATTTTGATGTGTTTGCTTCCTCGGAAGCAGCCTTTGGTAGAAAGGTTCTTCAGGCAGTTGCCTCAGTTTGATTCTAATGCCTTTTGATTTGAGTATTTTTTTAAAAATGTTTAAAGGATTTAGCTGTTGTTATTTTATCCCTCCCTCTCTAGTGACTCATGGTTTTCCACATCTTGGGTATTATATCCCATACCTCACTAGCTCATGGACTCTTACATGAAAGAAAACATAATTTATGTAAGAACTTACCTCATAAATTAATTTCTTTCATAGTGGCAAGAGTCAAGAAGACCCACCCTATTTTTTGTGGTTATGATATTTTGTATAAAGCACTTTATTTTTTCAAGTTCCTCTTTTTGTATGCTTTTTACTCCTTTTAACACCTCACTTCTTGGCTGCACGTTAACTAAGGTATGAGTGAGGTAGGAGATGTATTTATAGGCATTTTTGAGGTTTGGGAAACTTTGCCCCCTCCTGCTAGGAATGCATATCCCATACGTCACTAACTCATGGATTCTTGCCACTATGAAAGAAATTAATTTATCATGTAAGTTCTTACATAAATTATGTTATTGTAGAATGTCCCTTTAAGTATTCATATATTGACTCTCACGGTAGACTAGTATGGAATAGTTGAGAGTTGCTAGGCTAAGTTTGGTCAGTTTGTGTTGTGTATAGCATAAGTTTTGACCTTATTATATTGCCATTTTTTTATAATTTTTATTAATTATATGGGGTTAGATTTATCAAGCAGCGGATGCTGCAATCTACCCCCGAAGTTTCAGGTCCGCTTGAAACATAAGTTAAGAAGCAGCGGTCTGATCATATACGATACAATGATTGACACCCCATGCTAGCGGCCGATTGACCGCGAATGTGCAGGGGATGGCATTGCACAAGCACTTTACCAGAAATGCTTGTGCAAAGTAAAATGCAGATAGCGTATGCTGTCTGCATTTATCAATGTCGGGCAGACATGATCCGCTACAGCGGATCATGTCCGCCCGACATTTGATAAATCTACCCAAAAGTCTGGATTTTGGAATTCCTGATTTGGGGATTTGTACCTGTATATACACATATATGTAACCAAATTCACTTATATTCATGTATTATTTGTGCTAAAATACAGTTATGTTAACAGTTTCAGAGTTTATCTTCTTTCACTGATTTAATGCATTTCCTAGTGGGACAGTGCATTCAGGGCATTCAGGCAAGCAGCAGATTAGAAGCAAGAGTTCATTGTACTTAAAGGGACAGTCTACATCAGAATATTTATTGTTTTAAAAGATAGATAATCCTTTTATTACCCATTCCCTAGTTTTTCACAACCAACACAGTTATAATAAAACACTTTTTACCTCTGTGATTACCTTGTATCTAAACTTCTGCAAACTGCCCCTTATTTCAGTTCTTTTGACAGACTTGCATTTTAGCCAATCATGCGGGCTCCTAGGAACTCCAAGAACATGAGCACAGTGTTTTCTATATGAAACACATGAACTAGCACCCTCTAGTGGTGAAAAACTGTCAAAATGCCCTGAGCTAAGAGGCGGCAGTTCATATGCTGTCGGCATTCAGCGATGTCTGTCAGACATGATGATACGCTACAGCGTATCATGTAGGACAGACATTGGTAAATCTACCCCTTTATGTGGTTCCTCTCCATGACGTTGAGATTTTGATAATCAGAGTTCAATCCTAGTTGGAATACAAGGTTATGAATTATGTTGTTTTTTTTATAACAGTATAGTATCTCCATCTTGTGGTATAAATAATTTATTTATTAAGAAAATATTTATTACTGAAAAGACCCAGCCTTGTTTATAATAAACTATTTAAAAATAAACCACTCACTGAAGCAAATATCTCAAGGGTATAGATAAATGACATTTACATACAGATTTCTTCATAAAACAAAGAGCACACAATACAAAGTCTGACCAGCAGAAAAGGGAGGATGTTAATTATCTATCTGACAGAAATCATGGGCAACTGTATCCCTCCCAAAAAGGGTTTATATAAGCTGCCTCCAAAACCTGCAACATCACACTGACATTGTTTTATCAATATATCTTCATCTCATTGACACATTATTGAATTCACTGTCACAAAGGTGCGTTCCAGTTTATATAGAAGTACATCCCTTATAAAAACCCGGGCACAAAGGCTCAATCTCGTTTGAGGATCTCCTTGGCAGATACAATGTTGCAAGGCAGGGGGTTCATGCTTTACAGTTTTAGTAATGTTAAAATCCAGTATAACAAGATATTATAAGTTCTTTCAATAGAAACCAGTAGTCGCCATCTTGTATTGGGATCACTGCCCAATGAAGACTGTTCTTTAAAAAACAATAGAAATAGATATTGTCAAAAAAAATATTGTAAAAATCTAAAAGTGACCATATACTGATAGAAAAAATGGTGCACAATCTGCTCATCCTGACAACATAAAAGACACAATCAGATGGTTTAGCAGTAGTGCAGATAGATTACAATAGGTCGCAATCCCCCTTTTCAATCCTGACTTTGAATACCCCAGAACTGTTTGTGACAAACATGACAGCATGAGTGTGACTTCAAATCAAAATTAAAATAAGAAATACAAACACCTTATTTGTAGATGTTGGGGTCCTGATGTGATTAATGTATGCCCATCACGCCACGATACATATGGCATTTATATGACTAATCAACATTGAAGATGGATTGTGATTCCAATAGGTTAATAACACACATGTAAATGAGCATTTCTCTTTTACAGAGAACAAATTTGTTACTTGAATAGACCTATATAGTTTATATACTAAATGAATTGTTATTTTCTAATGACTGATTCTTAAAGGGACAGTCTAGTCAAAATTAAACTTTCATGATTCAGATAGGGCATGCAATTTTAAACAACTTTCCAATTTACTTCTATTATCTAATTTGCTCAATTCTTTAGATATCCTTTGTTGAAGAAATAGCAATGCACATGTGTGAGCCAATCACACAAGGCCTCTAGGTGCAGCAACCAATCAGCAGCTACTGAGCATATCTAGATATGCTTTTCAGCAAGTGATATCAAGAGAATGAAGCAAATTAGATAATAGAAGTAAATTAGAAAGTTGTTTAAAATGACATGCTCTTTCTAAATCACGAAGAAAAAAAAAATTGGCTTTCATGTCCCTTTTAAGAGATATAAAAAGTCACATTTTTCTTTGATTATAAAACAACTTTCCAATTTACTTCTGTTATCAATTTTGCTTAATTTATTGAATAAACAGCAACGCACTACTGGGAGCTAGCTGAATACATCAGTAAGCCAATGACACAAGGCAAATATGTGCAGCCACCAACCAGCAGCTAGCTCCCAGCTGTTGAGCCTACCTAGGTATTCTTTTTAACAAAGAAGAAAATTAGATAATAGAAATTAGAAAAAGTTAATTAGAAAGTGGTTTTAAATGGTATTTTCTATCTGTATCATGACAGAAAATGTTTTAGTTTCATGTCCCTTTAACCCCAGCTGATTAGTATACTTATAACATTTTTAGAATTGGTCTCTCTATATTTTGCTTTGCATAGTCCACAAAATATGAGACAGACAGTTATTGCTGTATAATCTTTAATGAGGAAACTAGTTTGCTAATATCTATAGGGAAAATTGTATTATCACATTTATTGCATTATTTTGAAGCCACATAACTGATTTATCATTGTTACTGTTTTATTATTGCTAATCGCATGTTCCCATTATTTTGGTAATTGGTTTACAACTTTTAATAAATTACATTTTCTACTATAATTTCGGACTAACATTATCTCATACTAATTATACTTTGAGGTGCATACAGCTTGGGAAAATTGTAATCAGAATGCTGTTATATGACCATTCCAAGTGCTAACATATGTGTTTACTCTAATTTGTTTTGGGTACAAATACCATTATACAATATTCCTATTTTTATAGATACAGATGTCTTATTAAACTGATGCAGCTTCCTGTTGCTGTCTTCTATGTTAGTTTGGATCTTGCTTTTCTTTTGTTGCCATTCTGTTTGTCTTTTATGTTTTTTTAACGCCCCCTGTGAACCAGTAATGATGATTCAGTACTTTGTTGGTACATGATGAGGGAAATCTTATATAGGTTTGCTCTTAAATTCATATCAAAAGAGGATACAAGGAACATTATGTTTGTTTCATCGTTGTTGTCAAATTTATTGCTTAGAAGTTTTCCTGGCATATTTCTTTTGTCATTGATCTACTTTTCCATGCCATCTTGACTATTGTTTCAACTGTATTAAAGGGACATTAAACACTTTGAGATGGTAATATAAAATGATATATAATATATACAAAAAAACCCTGTAATATACTTTCATTCTTTATTTTGCCCCCTTTTCCTGTAATTCCATTCTGAAATTGTGAGCATTTCAGTTCCTGTTAGAAATGGAAGTGCAGAACACTGTTAAATTTCACACAGCCATTGGCTGCACACTCTAGTGACCCATTTATAACTGTCTCTAATTGGCCATAGCAGAGAAGATAACCTAAGTTACAACATGGCAGCTCTCTATGTTTTATAGACAATAAAACTTTACACTTATTTTGTCAATATTTAAACAGATAATGAAACTTTAAAAATGATATATACATGTACTTCTCAGACTAATCTTTTTTTTGCCTCATTCTATCTAGCATTTATTTAGTGTTTAATGTCCATTTAATGCTTCAAGTGAAGCTACTAAGTGATAGCTGGTCCCGTGCAAAATTAAACAATTTTTATTGAAATGTTTTCTATTTACAGCATTATATAATCCTGGGCACTTGCTCAAAATAGACTAGTGATGATATTTAAATAAATTATTTCCCAAACCCCAGAGATCAAATAAACAGTTTTTGCCCCACAACTGAGCTAAGGCATTTAAAAAATTAAATGAGTTTACAAGCACAGTTCAAATACCTAATATTTATATATGTATTTTTTTTAATTTTTATTTCTTTGCAAGTAGGTACTTTAAAAGTTCTTCAGTATACGACCAGCAGCATTTTAGCTACTAGATATACAGCTTACATGTACAGAGAATGTTATGAATCCTTGGGTAGGCCCCAAAGGACACATGGAGGAGAAGCCTTTCGAAGAGAGTATTAATTCATAGTATATTAATCTGGAGAGGGTTTTAAAATGGAAATCTATAATGGCATTGCTTTAGGTATTCCCATCATGTGTGTAACCAAGGTCCTTCATGTCCACAACTGAGATGCTTAGATGTGGAAGAAGAAATAGACTATGGTCAAAGTGCTCAATTCAATATTAAAAAAAAACACTATTGACTGTTATATCTCACAATCTTACTGAGCCAACACAGTTGAGTTTAAAACTTCCACAATATCTGATCTCCATTTCTTCTCAACTACACTATTAACACAGATAATGTCTGCCAATCACCAAAAACAGAATCAATACATGCAAAAAAAAAAAGGCTACCCAACCACTCTCACCAAACTAACCAGATCACTCCTCCACATTCTGCTGGTCCAACATTCTCTTTCTGCTGATGGTCTTTTTGTCCCTGCATGTATCAACAGTTAATATCTTGTAGATATGTTTTCTTTATATTTTTATGTCTAATTGATGAAAATGAGAAAATATCCAGTATTGTGTGCTATAGATCACTGCAACCATTTTCTCTTATACAGGTGAAAAGAGGCGACAATCCTTTACTCCTGGGAATTACCTTATCTGACCACTAGAAGGAGGCAAAGATTCCCAAACATCATATCTTTTAATGCTAATCTTTTTTTCTAAACCAAAAACATCCCAAAATACAAAGCACATTTTCTACAATAACCAAACTTAGAAAAAATTGTATAATTTATACAGTATAATGTATATAAATTACATATTATAGACAAATGTACTGTATACCCATAATTCCCTAGCTCAAATGTATGACTTTGCTATTCTTTTGGAAGTGACAAGTTTAATTTCACACATGTAAATTGCTATTGTCATTTCACACTGTTCAACTGTATCAATAAAACACTAGCATTGTAAGGGATATTTATGCTGAATGGCCATTGTATTAATGATTTGCATTTGTATAGGTGTAACTGGTAGGTTCTGGTAACTTCACAATGGGAATCACAATTTACTATTAGTTCTGGTAAGTTGCTCTCAAACAATGCAAACATCAAGCAGTAAAACCTTACTTTTAACTTGTAATACAAGATTATTATTATTATTATCGGTTATTTGCAGAGCGCCAACAGATTCCGCAGTGCTATAAACATAGGCAGAATACAAGGAAACATTTATAGGGATCAGACGGGTAGAGGGCCCAGCCAAGAGTCGCACTGTTGTAGTCAGCTCTAAAGAAGGTGATCTACAAACAGCATGGCTCTTAGACTTACATGCTAATGGGATAGCAATGGAGCAGAGGAAATGCTATAAAGAAAGGTTAGTGTAGGTTGTATGCAACCCTGAACTAGGGGAGAGTCTTGTGGAGCGAGGCAGAGAGTTCCGCAAGATGGGAGCCAGTCTGGAGAAGTCCTGTAAGCGGGAGTGTGAGGTGGTGACAAGAGAGGAGGAGAGTAGGAGGTCATGACCAGAGCAAAGGGGATGGGAGGGAGAGTGTCTGGAGACAAGGTCTGAGATATAGGGGGGAGCAGTGTAGTTGAGGGCTTTGTATGTCAGAGTGAGAATTTTGTGTTTAATCCTGGAGGCAAGAGGAAGCCAGTGAAGGGATTTGCAGAGAGGTGCAGCAGATGAAGAGCGACATGTAAGGAAGATGAGCCTGGCAGAGGTATTCAATATGGATTGTAAAGGAGCTAGGCGGCAGCTGGGGAGACCAGAGAGGACAGAGTTACAGTAATCGAGGTGTGTCTTGTGTAAGGAAATGTCTAATTTTAGAGATGTTTTTAAGGTGGAAGCGGCAGGATTTAGCAAAGGACTGAATATGAGGAGTGAAAGAAAGATCTGAGTCAAGTGTGACCCCAAGACATTGGGCATGCGGGGTAGGGGTAATGATGGAGTTGTCGACAGTTATAGAGAGATTGGGGGTGAAGATTTTGGAAGAAGTAGGGAAAATAAGGAGCTCGGTTTTGGAGATATTTAGCTTGAGGTAGTGAGAGGAGATCCAGGAAGAGATGTTAGAAAGACAGTTAGTGACACGGTTTAGCAATGAAGGAGAAAGGTCTGGTGCAGAGAAGTAGATTTTGGTGTCGTCGGCATACAAATGATATTGGAACCCGTGGGACTTTATTAGGGAACCTTATGATGATGTGTAGATTAAAAAGAGAAGGGGACCAAGGACAGAGCCTTGCAGTACCCCAAAAGAAAGTGGTGACGGGGCAGAGGAGGCTCCAGAAAAGGCTACACTAAAGGTACGGTTTGACAGGTAGGAAGAGAACCACGAGAGGTCTGTGTCACAAATGCCGAAGGATTGGAGGGTTTGGAGTAAAAGAGGGTGGTCAACAGTATCAAAGGCTGCGGACAGATCAAGGAGGATAAGCAGAGAGAAGTGGCCTTTTGATTTTGCTGTAAGTAGGTCATTGGTAACCTTTACAAGAGAGCGCATGATATATTCACAGTAGCATTTTTACACAAACGCAATTTACATTATACATATTGCACAAAGTACCACTGTACTTGTAATTTAGGCCATTATCCATGCATTTTTTGAGTGATCCCAATCTCAAAAGTCTGCCACTAAAAAGCCCAGCCACTAATTAATTTTCAACTAAAAACCTCCCTAGAATGTGTCTGGGCTTGTTTCGTTCATGTTATTGAGATAGATATTTCCAATTCAAATGAAAATGTCATATACCAAGTCTATAACATTTAGGTTGTTTGGCTTATGTTCCAAAACCATTGTGATATGTATTAATCTGCCTAAATGCTATTTGCATTTGGTCATTATGTGTATACTGAGCATTTTTTTTTATTATTGTTTGAAAAAAAAGTGTTGTCTGAAAATGATTTTTTTTTGTAGTAGAAAATGGGTAATGTAATTTAAAAAGACAATCCAGCTTGCAATTGATAACACAGGTCCACTATACAGGCAAGTAATGATTGAAAACTGCAGCTAGGGACATTTAGGCTAAGAGAAGACAATTATGTTAATTACAGGATAACAGGGTAATATTAATTGCGAAGAGCATGGGATATCAGAGAAACAAGATTTGTCTTTTAGATTGTTTTTCAGAACCTGAATTTCTGCATTAATTTGGTGCACATACAGATATGCGAAATTTGCCTGATGACAGAACATATATCTATAATATTTTCACACAGTTTATTCTCAGTTGTTCCAAACAATTGACTAAAGGTGAACTTTTTAATAGCTTGGAAGAGTTCAGATCTTTTCAAATTAATGAGCATAAAATATTGCCTGCAGGAAGGCAGGTTTACAGCATAGTGATTGAGTATCAGTTTGAAGAGAAAGATAATTCAAGCAGAATAGTTTATATACCGACTGGAAGAATAAAAACACAAGGGCTCTTGTCATTATATTTCTTCTTCATTGCTTAGAATAGAAAAACATACATAAATAAAATTATTTACACCCAGAAACAGTATCGAATAATATAAGGCAATTTGTTGTTTAAAAGTTGCATAAGATTTAAACACAAGTACAGAAAGAATTAAACAAAATTAACTCTCCATTAAGATAATTTGTCAGATTAGACAGGAATAAATCACATACCTAGTTTAACTACAACAACATTTAAAGTGAGGGAATTCCTAGACCATTTTTTCAAGATAATCTGACCGTTCTAGTGCTATAAAAAATAAATAGTGTCTTTTAAATTAAACTGAATTGAAATCCTCAGTCTGTGCTAGTGTGAATACGGTTGTTCTTAAAGCCTTGGAGATCAATTTAATTATTATCTTCCATCATTATTGAATCCTAAACTTATGAGTCATCCTTTAGTATTTCCAGAGGTGTAACTAGAAACCACAGGGCCCAGGTGCAAGAATCTAAGAAGCTCCCCCCCCCCCCCCAAAAAAAAGGTGAATTTGATACATATCCTTTTTTTAACATTTAACACAGAAAAAAAGTGAATCAGATTACGTCTGCAAAATTAGGTAGCCTGTGCCCACAGTCTGTGAGATGGTCTGACCCCCTATTACTATATATAGTGACACTGTTTAACCCACCAGTATTTCATATAGTGAGTTAGTGACACAGGGGCATATTTATCAAGCTCCGAATGGAGCTTGATGCCCCGTGTTTCCAGAAACAACAGTTATGAAGCAGCTGTCACAAAGACCGCTGCTCAATAACCTGTCCGCCTGCTCTGAGCAGGTAGATAGACATCGCTGTAAATCAACCCGATCGAGTACGATCGGGTTGATTGACACCCCCCTGCTGGCGGCCCATTGGCGCGAGTCTGCAGGGGTGGCGTTGCACCAACAGCTATTGTGAGCTGCTGGTGCAATGCTGAATACGGCGAGCGTATTGCTCGCTGTATTCAGCGAGGTCTGTCGGACCTGATCCGCACTGTCGGATCAGGTCCAACAGACCTTGATAAATTGAGGCCAAAGTCTGTAATCTGCCAGTGAGATGGCTGGCCTGACCCTACCCAAACCCAGTACTTTATAAAGTGACCATAGTAGTCTGTGACATGGTCCAGCCCCCCAGTACTGTATATAGTGGTACTGTATAGTGACACTGTTTACTCCCCGCCCCCCATGCTGTAGTAACAAGGTCTGTAATTTGCTGGTTCCTCAAACATACACACACACATACATACATGCATAAATACACACACAGTCACATACATACACACACAAACACACATGCATAAATACACACACAGTCACATACATACATACACAAACACACATGCATAAATACACACACAGTCACATACATACATACACAAACACACATGCATAAATACACACACAGTCACATACATACATACACAAACACACATGCATAAATACACACACAGTCACATACATACATACACAAACACACATGCATAAATACACACACAGTCACATACATACATACATACACACACAGTCGTATACATACACACACACATAAACACCAATGAGTAAAACAGAAAGACTAACCCCTGTAGTCAGAGACAGAGACACTAGTGAAGCATCAAATCACACTCACATGATATCAGTGCAGGCAGTGGCAGGTCAACATTTTTTATTGAAATTTTTATTTAAAAATTTTTAAGCTGGGCCTCCACCCTCGGGGGCCCGGTCACAGTTGCAATCTCTGCACCCCCTGTAGTTCCGCCCCTGAGTATTTGACTACATATACCAGCAAACAAACTATAACATAGCTTATCTAAATGTTGCCCGGATAATACCCCAATAAGGTGCTATATGCCTCTCACAAGCATTCATACTAAATGGAGCTATCTTTAGGAAGACAAAGGTTGTTAACTTAACTGGAAAAAGGCTAATAGGTGACAAAATATTACCTTTTGCTAAGAATAACCCCCACACTTTTCAACATTACTTTAAATGACATTATGATACAAACATAGTGCTAGATTACAAGTGCCATGCCAAAGTTAGCGTGGGTCGCGATAAGCAATATTATGAAAATACAAATTTGTGCACGTTGCAAGTTAAAAGTTGCAACAAAATTTGCGCTCATTGGGTTAATGCGACTTAAGACCTAGGCCTCTACTTATTAAGCCGTCAACTGCAAATATGCTGGAATTCCGCAGCGTATTTGTGGCGAGCTGGATTCGCCTTAGTTATCAAACCCTACAGACCGGCAAAAGTAGAATTTAGTGACGTAACATACGATCCGCCAGACTCAGTCCGACACAGATTGATGCTTACATCACTACAGATGTTCCGAATGCAAGTTCGGCACTATCTGACTACTTTTGCTAGTTATCAAATAACTAGCAGATACACTCTGCACTTTTCCGGCCCAGCGTACCTGGTTTTCAATCCGCCGCCCTGGAGGCCGCGGATGCTATAGGAATCAATGGGACTCTGAAAGCAGTGAAAGCTAATGTTTGCTGTTGCCCGATATCCCATTGATTCCTATGGGAATGTCTACACCTAACACCCTAACATGTACCCCGAGTCTAAACACCCCTAATCTGCCCCCCATACACCGCCACCACCTACATTATACTTATTAACCCCTAAACCACCGCATCGCTATTATAATAAAGTTATTAACCCCTAATCCGCCTCACTAACCCTATAATAAATAGTATTAACCCCTAATCTGCCCTCCCTAACATCGCCGACACCTAACTTCAAACATTAACCCCTAATCTGCCGATTGGAGCTCACCGCTATTCTAATAAATGTATTAACCCCTAAAGCTAAGTCTAACCCTAACACTAACACCCCCCTAACTTAAATATAATTTAAATCTAACGAAATAAATTAACTCTTATTAAATAAATTATTCCTATTTAAAGCTAAATACTTACCTGTAAAATAAATCCTAATATAGCTACAATATAAATTATAATATAGCTATTTTAGGATTAATATTTATTTTACAGGTAACTTTGTATTTATTTTAACCAGGTACAATAGCTATTAAATAGTTAAGAACTATTTAATAGCTAAAATAGTTAAAATAATTACAAAATTACCTGTAAAATAAATCCTAACCTAAGTTACAATTAAACAATTTTAAACTAATTACACCTACTCTAAGCCCCCTAATAAAATAACAAAGACCCCCAAAATAAAAAAATGCCCTACCCTATTCTAAATTACAAAAGTTCAAAGCTCTTTTACCTTACCAGCCCTGAACAGGGCCCTTTGCGGGGCATGCCCCAAAGAATTCAGCTCTTTTGCTTGTAAAAAAAAACATACACTACCCCCCCCCCCAACATTACAACCCACCACCCACATACCCCTAATCTAACCCAAACCCCCCTTAAATAAACCTAACACTAAGCCCCTGAAGATCTTCCTACCTTGTCTTCACCTCACCGGGTATCACCGATGCGTCCTGGCTCCAAAATCTTCATCTAAGCCCAAGCGGGGGCTAGACATCCATCATCCGATGGCTGAAGAAGTCCAGAAGAGGCTCCAAAGTCTTCATCCTATCCGGGAAGAAGAGTAGATCCGGACCGGCAACCGGCATCTTCTATCTTCATCCGATGAGGACCGGCTCCATCTTGAAGACTTCCACCGCGGACCCATCTTCTTCCGACGACGACTTACCGACGAATGACGGTTCCTTTAAGGGACGTCATCCAAGATGGCGTCCCTTGAATTCCGATTGGTTGATAGGATTCTATCAGCCAATCGGAATTTTCCTACCTTAATTCCAATTGGCTGATAGAATCCAATCAGCCAATCGGAATTCGAGGGACGCCATCTTGGATGACGTCCCTTAAAGGAACCGTCATTCGTCGGGAAGTCGTCGTCGGAAGAAGATGGGTCCGCGGTGGAGGTCTTCAAGATGGAGCCGGTCCTCATCGGATGAAGATAGAAGATGCCGCTTGGAAGATGATGGTTGCCGGTCCGGATCTACTCTTCTTCCCGGATAGGATGAAGACTTTGGAGCCTCTTCTGGACTTCTTCAGCTGTCGGATGATGGATGTCTAGCCCCCGCTTGGGCTTAGATGAAGATTTTGGAGCCAGGACGCATCAGTGATACCCGGTGAGGTGAAGACAAGGTAGGAAGATCTTCAGGGGCTTAGTGGTTTAGTGTTAGGTTTATTTAAGGGGGGTTTGGGTTAGATTAGGGGTATGTGGGTGGTGGCTTGTAATGTTGGGGGGGGGGAGTAGTGTATGTTTTTTTTTACAGGCAAAAGAGCTGAATTCTTTGGGGCATGCCCCGCAAAGGGCCCTGTTCAGGGCTGGTAAGGTAAAAGAGCTTTGAACTTTTGCAATTTAGAATAGGGTAGGGCATTTTTTTATTTTGGGGGTCTTTGTTATTTTATTAGGGGGCTTAGAGTAGGTGTAATTAGTTTAAAATTGTTGTAATATTTTTCTGATGTTTGTAAATATTTTTTTATTTTTTGTAACTTAGTTCTTTTTTATTTTTTGTACTTTAGTTAGTTTATTTCATTGTAGTTATTTGTAGGTATTGTATTTAATTAATTTATTGATAGTGCAGTGTTAGGTTTAATTGTAGGTAATTGTAGGTATTTTATTTAATTTATTTATTGATCGTGTAGTGTTAGGTTTAATTGTAACTTAGGTTAGGATTTATTTTACAGGTAATTTTGAAATTATTTTAACTATTTTAGCTATTAAATAGTTATTAACTATTTAATAGCTATTGTACCTGGTTAAAATAAATACAAAGTTACCTGTAAAATAAATATAAATCCTAAAATAGCTATAATATAATTATGATTTATATTGTAGCTATATTAGGGTTTATTTTACAGGTAAGTATTTAGTTTTAAATAGGAATAATTTATTTAATAAGAGTTAATTTATTTTGTTAGATTTAAATTATATTTAATTTAGGGGGTGTTAGTGTTAGGGTTAGACTTAGCTTTAGGGGTTAATACATTTATTAGAATAGCGGCGAGATTCGGTCGGCAGATTAGGGGTTAGTAATTGAAGTTAGGTGTTGGCGATGTTAGGGAGGGCAGATTAGGGGTTAATAAATATAATATAGGGGTCGGCGGTGTTAGGGGCAGCAGATTAGGGGTACATAGCTATAATGTAGGTGGCGGATCTTTGCGGTCGGCAGATTAGGGGTTAATTATTGTAGGTAGGTGGCGGCGACGTTGTGGGGGGCAGGTTAGGGGTTAATAAATATAAAATAGGGGTCGGCGATGTTAGGGCAGCAGATTAGGGGTACATAGCTATAATGTATCTGGCGGCGGCGTGCAGACGGTAGATTAGGGGTTAATAAGTGTAGGTAGCTGGCGGCGACGTTGTGGGGGGCAGATTAGGGGTTAATAAATATAATATAGGGGTCGGCTGTGTTAGGGGCAGCAGATTAGGGGTACATAAGGATAACGTAGGTGGCGGTCGGCAGATTAGGGGTTAAAAAAATTTAATCGAGTGTCGGCGATGTGGGGGGGGCCTCGGTTTCGGGGTACATAGGTAGTTTATGGGTGTTAGTGTACTTTAGGGCACAGTAGTTAAGAGCTTTATGAAACGGCGTTAGCCCAGAAAGCTCTTAACTACTGACTTTTTTCTGCGGCTGGAGTTTTGTCGTTAGAATTCTAACGCTCACTTCAGCCACGACTCTAAATACCGGAGTTAGAAAGATCCCATTGAAAAGATAGGATACGCAATTGACGTAAGGGGATCTGCGGTATGGAAAAGTCGCGGCTGAAAAGTGAGCGTTAGACCCTTTTTTGACTGACTCCAAATACCGGCGGTAGCCTAAAACCAGCGTTAGGAGCCTCTAACGCTGTTTTCACGGCTACCGCCAAACTCCAAATCTAGGCCTTAGGATTTATTTTTATTTTGCAGGCAAGTTTGTTTTTATTTTAACTAGGTAGAATAGTTAGTAAATAGTTATTAACTATTTAATAGCTACCTAGTTAAAATAAATACAAAAGTACCTGTAAAATAAAACCTAACCTAAGTTACAATTACACCTAACACTACACTATCATTAAATTAATTACCTACATTAACTACAATTAACTACAATTAAATAAAATTAAATAAAATTATCTAAAGTAAAAAAAATAAAAAACACTAAATTACAGAAAATAATAAAATAATTACAAGTTTTTTAAACTAATTACACCTAATCTAATCCCCCTAATAAAATAAAAAAGCCCCCCAAAATAATAAAAAGCCCTACCCTATACTAAATTACGAATAGCCCTTAAAAGGGCCTTTTGCGGGGCATTGCCCCAAAGTAATCAGCTCTTTTACCTGAAAAAAAGTTCAATACCCCCCCAACATTAAAACCCACCACCCACAAAACCAAACCTACTCTAAAACCCACTCAATCCCCCCTTAAAAAAAACCTAACACTAACCCCTTGAAGATCACCCTACCTTGAGACGTCTTCACCCAACCGGGCCGAAGTCCTTCACAAAGCCGGATGAAGTGGTCCTCCAGATGGGCAGAAGTCTTCATCCAAGCCGGCCAGAAGAGGTCCTCTAGACGGGCAGAAGTCTTCATCCAGACGGCATCTTCTATCTTCATCCATCCGGCACGGAGTGAGTCCATCTTCAAGACATCTGACGCGGAGCATCCTCTTCCAACGACATCCGACGACTGAATGACGGTTCCTTTAAATGACGTCATCCAAGATGGCGTCCCTTGAATTCCGATTGGCTGATAGAATTCTATCAGCCAATCGGAATTAAGGTAGGAAAAATCCTATTGGCTGATGCAATCAGCCAATAGGATTGAGCTTGCATTCTATTGGCTGTTCCAATCAGCCAATAGAATGACATTTCAATCCTATTGGCTGACTGGATCAGCCAATAGTATTGAACTTCAATCCTATTGGCTGATTGCATCAGCCAATAGGATTTCTCCTACCTTAATTCTGATTGGCTGATAGAATTCTATCAGCCAATCGGAATTCAAGGGACTCATCTTGGATGACGTCATTTAAAGGAACCTTCATTCATCGGTAGTCGTCGGCCAGGAAGGATGCTCCGCGTCAGATGTCTTGAAGATGGACCCGCTCCGCGCCGGATGGATGAAGATAGAAGATGCCGCCTGGATGAAGACTTCTGCCCGTCTGGAGGACCTCTTCTGGCTGGCTTTGATGAAGACTTCTGCCCGTCTGGAGGACCACTTCTCCCGGCTTCGTGGAGGACTTTGGCCCGTTGGGTGGAGACGTCTCAAGGTAGGGTGATCTTCAAGGGGTTAGTGTTACGTTTTTTTAAGGGGGATTGGGTGGGTTTTAGAGTAGGGTTGGTTGTGTGGGTGGTGGGTTTTAATGTTGGGGGTGTATTGTACTTTTTTTTCAGATAAAAGAGCTGTGTACTTTGGGGCAATGCCCCACAAAAAGCCCTTTTAAGGGTTATTTGTAATTTAGTATAGGGTTGGGCTTTTTATTATTTTGGGGTGCTTTTTTATTTTTTTAGGGGGATTAGATTAGGTGTAATTAGTTTAAAGAACTTGTAATTATTTTATTATTTTCTGTAATTTAGTGTTTTTTATTTTTTGTATGTTAGATAATTTTATTTAATCTTATTTAATTGTAGTTAATTGTAGTTAATATAGGTAATTAATTTAATGATAGTGTAGTGTTAGGTGTAATTGTAACTTAGGTTAGGTTTTATTTTACAGGTACTTTTGTATTTATTTTAACTAGGTAGCTATTAAATAGTTACTAACTATTTATTAACTATTCTACCTAGTTAAAATAAATACAAACTTGCCTGTAAAATAAAAATAAATCCTAAGATAGCTACAATGTAACTATTAGTTATATTGTTGCTAGCTTAGGGTTTATTATATAGGTAAGTATTCAGTTTTAAATAGAAATCATTTTATTTAGATTTATTTAAATTATATTTAAGTTAGGGGGTGTTAGGGTTAGTGTTAGACTTAGGTTTATGGGTTAATACATTTAATATAGTGGCGGTGGTGTAGTGGGGGCAGATTAGGGGTTAATAAATATAATGTAGGTGGTGGTGGGCTCCGGGAGTGGCAGTTTAGGGGTTAAACACTTTATTTAGTTGCGGCGGGGTCCGGGAGCGACAGGATAGGGATTAATAACTTTATGTAGGTGGCAGTGGTATAGGGGGCGGAAGATTACGGGTTAATATGTATAATGTAGGTGGCAGTGGGCTCCGGGAGTGGCAGTTTAGGGGTTAATACATTTATTAGAGTTGCGGTGGGCTCCGGGAGCGGCGGTTTAGGGGTTAAACACTTTATTTAGTTGCGGCAGGGTCCGGGAGCGGCGGTATAGGGGGTAAAACAGTATAGTATAGTGTGGGTGTTTAGTGACAGGGTACCAAGAAAGCTGTAAAAAAGCCGAAGAGCAGCGAGATCGATGACTGTTAGTTAACAACAGTCCGCTGCTCATCGCCCCGTACTTGGTGCGCGGCTTTTTGTCAGCTTTTTTGATAATTTTGGAGAACGTATTCAGGTCTGCGGCTGCGATGTTAGGCGATCTTAGGAGAGCGTATTGGTGCCGTCGAATGCAGATAAGTTGACGGCTTGATAAATAGAGGCCCTAGTGTAAAGTGTAACGGGTAAAAAAAATAATGTGCACCAAACACAACATACATACATTTAAATAAAGTGTTACACTCATATACTGTTTCTGATTTAAAAATAAAAAACTGTTTCTGATAATATACAGTTTTTGATAACAAATATTCACGTAAATATTAATAAAAACAAAAGTTATAAAAGGTATATGGTATTTGACAAGATATTTGACTATAAAGTGCTATAATATATATATATATATATATATATATATATATACATACATATATATTATTTGTGTGTTTATAAATGTGTATATGTATATACAGACATATATACACATATAAACTTACATATATACACTTATATATACACTTTGGAGCCCTTTCCAGTCAAATACCTTAAAAGTTTAATTTTTTTTTTTATTTAGAGTTTTTTATTGTTTTTCCATTAAGTAGTAATACAACTGTACGACCAAAGCGTACTGCAAATACAGAGTCACATATCACTGTATAAATACAATTTTGAAACATCAAATTTGTTAACAGTATAACAAGAATGAAATGGCATTGAGGGTCCTAGCTCTCCTTCATATTCCTGGGGGAGCTAGCTGGGTCCATCCGTCTGATTCAATAAGAGGAAGGAAGGGGAAAGGGATGGGGGGAGGGGAGTATGGGAGGGGAGTGGACCACAGAACTAAGATAACTGGGGTACAGGTCAATATAAGGGTATCTCTATGGGCTGGAGAGGTGGGGGAGGAGGGGCCATAAGCCCTCTTCACGGGCTAAATCAAACTATTCTAAGTCTCAAAGTTAGGGAGCCATAGTGTATCAAATCTACCTTTCCATTCTGACCATATTAATTCGAAAAGGTCAGATTTTCCCATAGTGTAATATATGTTTTTTCCATCGAGTATATGTATGCCATTAGGGAAACTACTTTCAACCATGTGGGAGGGCATGTTCTTTTCCATGCTCTGGCTCTGGTGAGTTTAACAGAGTGTGCCCTGATGTCTAGGTAATTTACACATTCCTATATGAAGAAGAGCAACCTCTGGGTTCCTGGGAAGGGAGATCCCCATGTATGTAAGTGTGGTAAAGCACTTAGTCCATAGCGGTTTTAGTTTAGGACAATTCCACCAGATGTGGGTCATGTCTCCTATGTGGGTGCAGTCCCTACAAAAGGACGGGGAAACCATGGGGAAAAGTGTGGCTAACCTTGTTGGGACATAGTACCAATGCATGAGAAGTTTAATGTAAGTTTTGTATATAGTAACACAGTGTAATACTTTTTTCGTGAGCAAGAGGGTACGGTGCCATTCCTTAGTATGGACTGACACATTCAACTTCTGTTCCCATTTAAGGATGTGCGGGGCTTTATCAACTGGAGAAGCGCCTTCCATCAGAGTGTAATGTAGGGATAGCGGTTTGACTAATCGAAGTCCCTGCTGCCACCTGGCTTCCCATATAGTTAACTGGCGAGACGATGAGGGTTTAAAGCCCCATCTGGATAGCAAGCTAATTACCCTAATGTATTCAAAGGCCATGAAAGTTGGGACGGGCAGGGGGCTATTGATGTGAGATAGTTCCACGTAGGTTCCTTGGGAAGTTGTGGACCATAAGTCTGCTACTTTTAAAATACCCAACCTAGCCCATGTGACTGGGTGTGAATCCGGCAGGCCTGTAAGAAGGCCGGCAATAGTGGTTATTGGAGAAGGATGGGGGGGCCACCTGTTTATAATGTCGTAAGTGTTCCCAGCCTGCTAGACATTCTTGAATCACCGGGTTTGTTACGCTGAGTAGTCTCCTACAATGGGGAGGTGCCCAGATTAAGTCTTTCAGGGGCAGATTGTATGGTAAAGAGGCCTGTTCTAGGCCCCTCAATTTACTATCTGAATCCATTACACCCCACTGAGATATATGTGTGAGCATTGCCGCCTCATAGCATCTAGATATGGACGGGGACGCCACTCCCCCATCCATTCTAGGGTACTGTAAACATTTATGGGCTATGCGAGGGGGTTTGCCTTGCCTTTACTCTGAAACTACAGGAGGGCAGCTATACGGCCTAACCATGAGACAGTTTTAAAGTTCCACTTCCGGCCCAGGGACCTGAGTTCTGAGAATAGGGGCTTATAATTATTGTCTAGTATTTGGGAAAATGAATTGGATAGTTTAATGCCCAAATGGGAAATATGGGAATTGTTAACTACAAATTTGTATCTGTCGTGTATGTGTTTGGAGACATCTTCAGAGAAACCTTGTACATATATTTTGGATTTATTGTGATTAAGTTTATAGTATGAGACCACGCTAAATGTCTTCAACAGGGATAGGAGTTTAGGGATCGTTTGTATGGGTTTGGAGGTGAATATTGTTGTGTCATCCGCAAATAAAGCCACCTTTTGTATATTACCGTGGAGTGTAACTCCTACAATATCCCTACTCTTCCTGATGGCAGCAGCTAGGGGCTCAATCGCCACTGGAAAAAGGATGGGAGAGCGGGGGTGAGTGCCGTTAGAGATGGGGAAAGATGGGGAGCTAAACCCTAGGCCCCTGACCGAGGCCGTGGGAGCGGAATATAGGGCCTTCACTGCTTGAATGATCTGAGTTGGGAACCGGAAGGTATCCAGAACTCTCCACAGATATTCCCAACGGACCCGGTCAAAGGCCTTCTCTGCATCGAGGGAAAGTACGGCTAGGGGCCTATTCAACCTCTTAGCTTCACATAGGATGTTCAACAGTCTCCTAGTGTTGTCTGGGCCCTCTCATCCCGGGATGAAGCCCACTTGGTCCGGATTGATAAGGGAAGGTAGTAGTTTTGCCAATCTGTTGGTCAGGATCTTAGCATAAATTTTAACATCCATATTAATAAGTGATATAGGTCTATAGTTGGTGCATAACGTTGGGTCCTTGTTAGGTTTGAGTAGGGTAATGATAGAAGCCTTAAGAAACTCTCCCCAAAACTTGCCCTCGTCCATTGCTAATTTGAAGAATCTGGTAAGAATGGGTAAGATTTCATTGCAGTATGTTTTGTAGAATATTGCAGTGAAGCCATCTGGGCCTGGGGCTTTTATAGTTTTTAAGTTTTTAATTACTTGTTTCACTTCCTGATAAGTGATAGGTACATCTATAAGTTCCTTTTGTGCTTCATCTAGGGTGAGGAGTTTCAAGGAGTGCAGGAATGGGCCAATATGTGCCGACGGAGATTGTTCAAACCCCACCTGATCCTGGATATTATAAAGTGAGGAATAGTAATCACTAAACTGCTGGCCAATTGGGGATGGAAACCTGGTGACCTGTTTGCCTTGTTTAAGTTTGTGAATGCGTGACGCGCCCCTATGCTGCCTAATTTTATTAGCGATAATGGTGTCCACTGTATTACCTTTCGAGTACATAAGCTGTTTTAATTTAAAAAGGTTGTTTTGGGTCTTTCTAAATTCTAATTGGCAAATGTGTTTTTTGAGGTACTTAACCTCCTGCCTCAAATCTTCGGTGTCTGTGGTGCGTTGTTGTAATTCTAGGGAGTGTAGCCGACAGTGCGCCTGGGACAGGGAAAGGACCGCCTGTTTTCTTAGATGTGCCTGTTTATGGAAAAATAGGCATCAAGTGGTAGCTTTGAATGCCCCCCCAAATCATGTCATCTCGGACCTCAGGGGAATCATTAATTTGTAATGTGAATTTTATTTCCTTCCTGAGTTCCTCTCTAAAAGATATATCTGCCAGGAGATGATGGGGTAGTCTCCATGTAGGTCTAGTTCTGGAGGTGTGTGTAGCATCAAGATCTAGTATGACTTGGTCATGGTCAGACCAATGGCATATGTGGATACTCGCGGATTGAACACAGTCTAGGGTTTCAGGATGACAGAAAAAATAGTCAAGTCTGGAGAATGTGGAGTGACGGTGAGAAAAATGGGTGTAGTCTTTGTCAAGTGGGTGTAGGGACCTCCAAATATCAAAATAATTAAACCTGGTCATAAGCTCCCTAAATCTACTGCTCAGAGAATCTGGGGTAGCGGCTCACTCCTGAGAGGGTATCTTTTTCCTATCAAGCCCATTATCTCACACCATATTCAGGTCGCCTGCTAGGATCACCCTGCCCTGTTTGAACTGTTCAACTTTGTTCGCAATCTTCTGCAGGTATCTAGGTTGAGAAGTGTTTGGTAAATAGACTGAGACTAAAGTATAGGTAACTTGGTCGAGATTACAAACTAAAATAAGCTACCTTGCTTGGTGGTCCCTAATCACCTGGAGGGGTTCGAACGCTACCCTTTTGTGGACTAATATGGCCACACATCTAGCTTTTTTTGAGTATGAGGCTACCTCAATGACGGGGAAGTCCTGGGAAATGTATGTGGGGGGGTTATCGGCAAGTAGGTGCATTTCTTGGAGAAAGGCCACTTCAACCTTGTGGAAACGTAGGGATCTGGCAAGAAGGCTCCTCTTCCCCACTGTGTTCAACCCTCTAACATTATGGGTGAGAAACCTAAGAGAAGACATTTATGTATCTGTATCCTATTTAACCTTGTTCAGGGAGGTGGTCTGGATCTGGGGTATAGAGCGGTGGGAGGAGGAAAAGGGAATGGATTCGGTAGAAGTAGTCCACCTGTACGGAGCATTTGTACGGGCTCCTAAGTCTGGGGGGGAGCTAACGTGAGCTAAAAGGACGGAGGCTAGGATGTATAGTCCCACTCTCTAAATAAACATATCGAACACATAGAATAACAAAACTTTTCAAGCTATAACCATACTAATTATGACCTTTAAAGGATACAATTCCAACAGTATCAAACAAGAGACAGTCACTGAAAGTCTTCGGCAGGCCTTTAATTAGGCGAGGCTTGGCGCCTCAAGGAGTGGTCAGGGGGACTATGCTTCTGTCTCTTGGGTCTCTGTTCTTTGAGTGTCCATTCAGGGGCCGAGACCCTGAGGCGAGTTTGGGCCACCACTTGTTTTCCCAGGTCATGCTGGAGACCCCAGTTGGCGAGAAGGGTGCTGCCCAGGGAGGGAGAGGTTATAACATGGGTATGGTTGTCCTTTGACACTACGAGCTTGGTAGGGAAACCCCATCTGTATTTAATGTTGGCCCCCTAAGCTGAGAGATGAGGGGCGTACAGCCTACGTTGTTGTAGAGTATAGGGAGAAAGACCCGGCAATAACTGTATGTCCTTAAAAGTCTCAGGCAAGGAGGACTTACATAAAAGTGCCTGCATCAGGTGGTCTTTGAAAGTGAAATGGTGGAAACAAACCACTACATCCCTTGGTTTTTCAGATGACACCGACCTTGGTCTGAGAGCCCTATGAGCCCACTCCATGGCATGCAAGGAGCCCTCCAGGGGGCCTAAGAGCGCAATATAAAGCGATTTGAGGAACTCCTGAAGGTCGCCTGCTGTCACTGTCTCAGGGATGCCCCTAAAGCGGATATTGTTCCTTCTGGCCCTGTCTTCAACATCAGCCAGTTTTAATTTGAGCTGATTGATTTGCTCCGCAAGGTTCTCAGCATAAGAGAGCAGATTTGAGTGATCCGTGGCTAGGTCATCATGTTGTCGCTCAAGGGTGTCCACTCTGTCTTCCATTTCCGCTATGTCTTTCTTGAGCTCCGCAGAGCTTCGCTGAATCTCAGCTGTAATAGATTTGGTCTGGATTGCTAGCATTTTCTGCAGTGTGTCTTCTGTTATATAATGATTAAGGTGGGTAGCAGACAGAGAACTCGATTGGGAGCCCTCATCCTGCGACTCAGGATCGCTAGCCACTCTCCTCTGAGAGCTCTGCTCCTTACGAGACTGAGAAAAATGATCAAGGACAGACTTCTGAGTCCCAGCTGGGGTCCTGGGGTTTCTTCTTGAAGCGTGTGGCATGATGTATGCAAATGAGAGGTAAAGGGCAGCCCCTCAAGGTTGGTCCACCCTGACCACTATGAACACTGTAAAGGAAACAAAAACAGCCAAGACCTGCACTTGACCTACAAAACTGTTTAAATCATTTATAGCTTGCAATAAAGTATGAGAGCGGGGCTAGACATCACCCAATTGTAAAGGTCACATCTAGAAAATTTCAATTTACTTCATATCAAAAGGTACAGTATGGGAGCCAACCCATGTGAGTAAGGTGGCCCCTATGGACCCCCCGCACCTCTGGGAATGGGGGTACGACCAAAAGGAAGGGAAAAAGGAACAGGGTAGTGACCAGCCCAGACTAGCAGGGCCGGAAAGGGGGAGGTGCAGAGAGGTCCACAGCAACCAGTCCCCTTTTGTGAGTATATCTAGCCTGGTGCAGTGTCGCTGTTGTTAGGCAGAGAACTACGCTGTAGATATACAGAATACTAATCTAGACCTGGATTAAGCGGACATTGGAAGTAAACCCTCGGGGGTACTGTCACTTCTTATGGGACTTCCTCTCAGGTTCCAGGAGGCTTACTCAGGGGTCCTTAAGTGGGGGAATATAACCCACCACTAACAGCTTGTCAGGAAAGGAGGAAGTGGGTACAGCTTATACCTAGGGGAAAATTTAAATGTTGGCCAGTATAGGGCAAAAGCCCCCTAAGTGTAGTTATACAATATAGGCCGGTAACTAGATAACAAGGTATTTTACAATTGCTCCCAGAAATGAAAAAAAAACCGACACTACACTTTGAGAATTCCCTCAAAGATGCCTCAGCTGTCGCAGCAGCTATTGCTTTATATATAACACAAAGTATAGGAGGTAATAGCACGTATCCCAAAATTAGCAGCCTTTAAAGAAAAATGTTAGATTAGGTAGAATACTGACACTACACTTGGGTGAGATGGCCCAAGAACAGATTAGCTGACGCAGCAGCTCTTAAAATGCAAAAGTAATATATATGGTAAAAATTTCCAAGTCCAGGATAGCTTGCATGAAAGCTTGGCGCAATACAAGGAGCTGTCCTGCAAAAATATTGCACATATAAATGATTGATCTCCCTATGTTACTGGGAAATTCTATTGCTGGCACACAAATAAAATAGAATTTCCACTTCCCCCAGGGGTTTAGTTTGTAGGCTTATAGTGAGGTTTAGTTAAAAATCCACCCTGTCTTAGGGATTGTGACCCAGAAGTGGGGCCAGAGAGACCATACAGCAATTAATCAAGTCCTCAGCATTACTTGTGGACTTAAAGTGTTATAGAGTCATCCAGGGTAAGAGGCTGGGTTGGTGAGTTGTAGGCTAGTGAATAAGCCTCAGATTGAAGTGTATAAAGGCCCAAGTTGTTGCCACAAACTTCAGGGGTATAGGGACATGTCTAGATCTGGTAACTAATAAAATCTTACCCCTGTGTGACGAGTCCCCAGATGCCCTTGCAGAGGAACCGGTCTTCGTCTTGAGTTAGACAGCTGAGCAATTTCGGCCTAGCTGGGGAGTCACCCGCGTGGCCTCCGGTGTACACCAACAAATGATGCAGCCTGTAGAATGATGTGTGGGCACAAACAGGCCTAAGGCTTTAGTGGTAAGCTAATGAATGGTCTCCCTGGATGTAAGGTGGGATCTCGGGTAAGGCAATGTCTCCAGTTAGTACTCCTGCAAGCAGGCTCCGGACTCAGATTGGGGAGAAGTGTGAGGCCGTAAAGAAAAAATGGCGGCCGTTAGGGGTTTCCCTCACAAGTTAATTTGCACCTCACAGCCTACCTCCGATCTCCCTCCACAGTCCGGACAGGCTCCAAGGATCCAACCCCAAGGGTCCGCCACAGCAATGGCCCTCAGGCAGTCCTCCAGATGGCAGCGGTGTATTGGGGGAACTTGCGCACCCTGTTGATGGCGATCTTTCCCTCCGGCAGCTTGTTATCTTCCTGGGCGCAGCAAGTAGGTAGGAACGGTCCCGGGGGAGCCCCCCCAAAACCTGGCAATCAGGAGCAGTTGGTACACGGCCTTAGGCTGAATGCGGAGAAGGCCAGCTTGTAGTTTAGTTGAGGCGGCGTGTGCCGTTGGCGACCGTTGAATCGAAAAATAATTTTTAATTTTGGGTATATTAAGTTTTAGAGGATTTGCATTAGGGGAGTCATGTAATATCCTTACTTGGATATTGGAAGGTCATAAATGTTAGGGGTTTGTATTTTGACCAGTGTATGATAGTTGGCCATGGTTGTGAGGTCACATGTAATTAGGATGAACCAGTGCAGCTAACATTAAAGGGACACTGTACCCAAATTTTTTTCTTTCGTGATTCAGATAGAGCATGACATTTTAAGCAACTTTCTAATTTACTCCTATTATCAAATTTTCTTCATTCTCTTGGTATCTTTATTTGAAATGCAAGAAAGTAAGTTTAGATGCCGGCCCATTTTTGGTGATCAACCTGGGTTGTTCTTGCTGATTGGTGGATAAACTCATCCACCAATAAAAAAGTGCTGTCCAGAGGTCTGAATAATAAAAAAAGTTTAGATGTCTTCTTTTTAAAATAAAGATAGCAAGAGAACGAAGAAAAATTGATAATAAGAATACATTAGAAAGTGGCTTAAAATTGCATGCTCTATCTGAATCATGAAAGAAAAAATTTGGGTTCAGTGTCCCTTTAATTGTTGTGTGTGGGGGTCAAAGTTAGGGCTTATTGCAGAGATGAGGTCAACGTTTAGGTAAATTGTGGTAGAGGGTGATTTGGTCCCCTAAAATACCCAGTTATCAATCTAGTACACCTACTAGTGTGCAGCAGATAATTTATTTTTGATCCATTTAATCCATCTGCCTTGTGTTTTGCCTGATATAAGTACTTTACACCAGGGTAAGTCTGCAAGAAATTATGATTGTGATGCTACCACAAGATGACATTTGTACTTCTCTTTGGAAGAAAAATATTAACAACAACATTGATTGTGCACCAGAAAAGTCATATGGACACTCTACTAGAGAGCACAAGTGGCTACAGTTCATAGTTTCTTAAGAAAATAACAGTTAACATAAGTACATTTTTATGTAATGAGTGTTTTTTTTATTTTAGGGTTTAAGCTAGAGTTTAAGCTTGAGAGAGTTTTAATGATGGGCTAAGGGTTTTTATAGAGGTGCTGTTTACCAATCAAGGGTGGGATTTGCTGTAGGGTTAAGTGGGTCACTGAGGGGGAGGTAGCAGTTACGGTTAATTGTAGTTGGGGATTTGGTTCACTGTGAAGCGTCGGTGGAAACAAGTGAAAGCCCCATCACATGGTTACCCATTCCAGAGTAAAATTTATTTTATATTCACTGCATTGAGTTTTCTCTATCTATACACAGCTATACTGCAGATAAAACAGCTGTACATCTCCTCTTAAGACTCATTGTGAGAGAGGCCCATTCTGTAACATTTACATACTGTCACTATTAATAACAGGTCCCACAGTGTCTAGCTCTTATTCTGTATGCAGATGTTTTACAATGCAGTGCTTAATTAGATATTCCAACTAAAGTTGTGGAAGTATAGAAACTCACCATGAGATAGTATGCACCTACAGCACTCTACGCCCAGACTTAGGCGTGGTACTTGGTTTGAGAAAATAATGAAAATATGACTTTTATTAGAATTAATTAAAAACTGTAGACAAATTACACACAACACACAGGGTATTAAAATCCTCAAAGTAAGCTATGTCTAATTAATGCTGAACTTAGTGAACACAATTATAAGGTAGATGCCTCTAATGTACTGTACCAGTGTATCACATAAATCATATCAGCATTAAACAATAGTTGTCTCCTATGAAAATGGTACCTCTGTCTAGGTAGATATTAGTAGGAATATCTATATAAATTATTGTAGAGATGGGTGTGTACTGTGGGTTTTATTAATATTGATGCCAAATCTATCAGATCACATGTTGGTCTTGTTGATCCTTATCTCCTAGCAATTATGAAGTAGATGTGCATTAAGGGCACTTGAGTATATCAGTATATGTTGCTAATATGGAGATATGTGACGTTGTCTGTTAGTGGCTAGAGCTAGTGTCCACTGTAATATGCTAGTTTAATAGCAGAGTGATCTCTCTATAGTTATTACATCAAACATGTATTAGATGAGAGCATGGATATTGTATATAAGCTATTGGGTGTAGCTTCTTATTAAATGGGGTCTATATTTGTACCCCAATGTTATCACTTTAGGAGATTATAGCTTATAAAATGCAATTACTGAGCGTATAGTAATTCTCACCATCTGGTTATATGTCTTAGAAAGTAGTTGGCTTCAATTGCACTAATATTGATCCGGGTGTCCACGTACTGGCGATAAATATCTAGAAGGTATTAACACCCATAAGTAAAATCATCCTGGGATATTATTGGCTTAGATTACACTCATATTCACATCTGCTCAGAAGTTCACATAAGTTATATATTGTGTAGATGGTATATTTACCGCCGAGATTGATATAGTAATCTTTAATGTGATGGGTCTGCTATGGTATCATTGATCACTGTGATTACACTGTACTGCTAGAGTAACAATACTATTTCCTTGGGCCTAGATTTAGAGTTGGGCGGTAGCCGTCAAAACCAGCGTTAGAGGCTCCTAACGCTGGTTTTTACTGCCCTCTGGTATTTGGAGCCAGTCATTAAAGGGTCTAACGCTCACTTTACAGCCGCGACTTTTCCATACCGCAGATCCCCTTACGTCAATTGCGTATCCTATCTTTTCAATGGGATCTTTCTAACGCTGGTATTTAGAGTCGTGGCTGAAGTGAGCGTTAGAAATCTAACGACAAAACTCCAGCCGCAGAAAAAAGTCAGTAGTTAAGAGCTTTCTGGGCTAACGTCGGTTCATAAAGCTCTTAACTACTGTGCTCTAAAGTACACTAACACCCATAAACTACCTATGTACCCCTAAACCAAGGTCCCCCCACATCGCCGCCACTATATTTAAATTTTTTAACCCCTAATATTCCGCTCCGTACACTGCCGCCAACTACGTTATCCCTATGTACCCCTAATCTGCTGCCCCTAACACCGCCGACCCCTATATTATATTTATTAACCCCTAATCTGCCCCCCACAACGTCGCCTCCACCTGCCTACACTTATTAACCCCTAATCTGCCGACCGGACCGCGCCGCTATTATAATAAAGTTATTAACCCCTAAGCTGCCTCACTCCCGCCTCAATAACCCTATAATAAATAGTATTAACCCCTAATCTGCCCACCCTAACATCGCCGACACCTAACTTCAAGCATTAACCCCTAATCTGCCGACCAGAGCTCACCGCTATTCTAATACATTTTTTAACCCCTAAAGCTAATTCTAACCCTAACACCCCCCTAACTTAAATATAATTTAAATCTAACAAAATAAATTAACTATTATTAAATAAATTATTCCTATTTAAAGCTAAATACTTACCTGTAAAATAAACCCTAATATAGCTACAATATAAATTATAATTATATTGTAGCTATTTTAGGATTTATATTTATTTAACAGGTAACTTTGTATTTATTTTAACCAGGTACAATAGCTATTAAATAGTTAATAACTATTTAATAGTTACCTAGTTAAAATAATTACTAAATTACCTGTAAAATAAATCCTAACCTAAGTTACAATTAAACCTAACACTACACTATCAATAAATAAATTAAATAAAATACCTCCAATTACCTACAATTAAACCTAACACTACACTATCAATACATTAATTAAATACAATACCTACAAATAACTACAATTAAATAAACTAACTAAAGTACAAAAAATAAAAAAGAACTAAGTTACAAAAAATAAAAAAATATTTACAAACATTAGAAAAATATTACAACAATTTTAAACTAATTACACCTACTCTAAGCCCCCTAATAAAATAACAAAGCCCCCCAAAATAAAAAAATGCCCTACCCTATTCTAAGTTAAAAAAGTTCAAAGCTCTTTTACCTTACCAGCCCTTAAAATGACCTTTTGTGGGGCATGCCCCAAAGAATTCAGCTCTTTTGCCTGTAAAAAAAAACATACAATACCCCCCCCAACATTACAACCCACCACCCACATACCCCTAATCTAACCCAAACCCCCCTTAAATAAACCTAACACTAAGCCCCTGAAGATCTTCCTACCTTATCTTCACCTCGCCGGGTATCACCGATCGGTCCTGGCTCCGAAATCTTCATCCAACCCAAGCGGGGGCTGGCGATCCATAATCCTGCAGCTGAAGAGGTCCAGAAGAGTCTCCAATGTCTTCATCCTATCCGGGAAGAAGAGGCGATCCAGACCGGCAACCATCTTGATCCAAGCGGCATCTTTTATCTTCATCCGATGAGGAACGGCTCCATCGTGAAGACCTCCAGCGCGGATCAATCTTCTTCCTCCGACGTCCAACTGAAGAATGACGGTTCCTTTAAGGGACGTCATCCAAGATGGCGTCCCTCGAATTCCGATTGGCTGATAGGATTCTATCAGCCAATCGGAATTAAGGTAGGAAAATTCTGATTGGCTGATGGAATCAGCCAATCAGAATCAAGTTCAATCCGATTGGCTGATCCAATCAGCCAATCAGATTGAGCTTGCATTCTATTGGCTGTTCCGATCAGCCAATGCCGCTTGGATCAAGATGGTTGCCGGTCTGGATCGCCTCTTCTTCCCGGATAGGATGAAGACTTTGGAGCCTCTTCTGGACCTCTTCAGCCACAGGATTATGGATCGCCAGCCCCCGCTTGGGTTGGATGAAGATTTCGGAGCCAGGACCGATCGGTGATACCCGGCGAGGTGAAGATAAGGTAGGAAGATCTTCAGGGGCTTAGTGTTAGGTTTATTTAAGGGGGGGGGGTTGGGTTAGATTAGGGGTATGTGGGTGGTGGGTTGTAATGTTGGGGGGGGTATTGTATGGTTTTTTTTACAGGCAAAAGAGCTGAATTCTTTGGGGCATGCCCCACAAAAGGTCCTTTTAAGGGCTGGTAAGGTAAAAGAGCTTTGAACTTTTTTAATTTAGAATAGGGTAGGGCATTTTTTTATTTTGGGGGGCTTTGTTATTTTATTAGGGGGCTTAGAGTAGGTGTAATTAGTTTAAAATTGTTGTAATATTTTTCTAATGTTTGTAAATATTTTTTTATTTTTTGTAACTTAGTTCTTTTTTATTTTTTGTACTTTAGTTAGTTTATTTAATTGTATTTATTTGTAGATATTGTATTTAATTAATTTATTGATAGTGTAGTGTTAGGTTTAATTGTAGATAATTGTAGGTATTTTATTTAATTAATTTATTGATAGTGTAGTGTTAGGTTTAATTGTAACTTAGGTTAGGATTTATTTTACAGGTAATTTTGTAATTATTTTAACTATTTTAGCTATTAAATAATTCTTAACTATTTAATAGCTATTGTACCTGGTTAAAATAAATACAAAGTTACCTGTAAAATAAATATAAATCCTAAAATAGCTATAATATAATTATAATTTATATTGTAGCTATATTAGGGTTTATTTTACAGGTAAGTATTTAGCTTTAAATAGTAATAATTTATTTAATAAGAGTTAATTTATTTCGTTAGATTTAAATTATATTTAATTTAGGGGGGTGTTAGGGTTAGGGTTAGACTTAGCTTTAGGGGTTAATCCATTTATTACAGTAGCGGCGAGATTCGGTCTGCAGATTAGGGGTTAATAATTGAAGTTAGGTGTCGGTGATGTTAGGGAGGGCAGATTAGGGGTTAATACTATTTATTATAGGGTTATTGAGGCGGGAGTGAGGCGGATTAGGGGTTAATAACTTTATTATAGTAGCGGTGCGGTCCGCTCGGCAGATTAGGGGCTAATAAGTGTAGGCAGGTGGAGGCGACGTTGAGGGGGGCAGATTAGGGGTTAATAAATATAATATAGGGGTCGGCGGTGTTAGGGGCAGCAGATTAGGGGTACATAAGGATAATGTAGGTAGCGGCGGTTTATGGAGCGGCAGATTAGGGGTTAAAAAAAATATGCAGGTGTCAGCGATAGCGTGGGCGGCAGATTAGGGGTTAATAAGTGTAAGGTTAGGGGTGTTTAGACTCGGGGTTCATGTTAGGGTGTTAGGTGCAGACGTAGGAAGTGTTTCCCCATAGAAAACAATGGGGCTGCGTTAGGAGCTGAACGCTGCATTTTTGCAGGTGTTAGGTTTTTTTTCAGCTCAAATGGCCCCATTTTTTTCTATGGGGGAATCGTGCACGAGCACGTTTTTGAAGCTTGCCGCGTCCGTAAGCACCGCTGGTATCTAGAGTTGCAGTGGCGTTAAATTATGCTCTACGCTCCCTTTTTGGAGCCTAACGCACTGAAAACCCAGCCATTCTGTGAACTCTAAATACCAGCGGTATTTAAAAGGTGCGGGGAAAAAAAGCACGCGTAGCTAACGCACCCCTTTGGCCGCCAAACTCTAAATCTAGCCGTTAGTTTTTACAAACAAATAAAATGCTCAGTGCTTATATTATCTTAATTGGCATTAGCCCATATAACTCGTTGTAGTAGGAGTAGTGTTCGACGCCTTTTAACATGTCAAAGTAAAGCTTTGTGTCGATATTCAATTAATCTCCTATGTTAATATAATATATCCGTTATTTAAGGATCGTACAGGTTCTACCTCTAGTCTAGCAAAACACGGTGTAATATTAATCTACAAGATATGTGGGTAGGATAATTCTACATACGTTATAGCACAGTGATGCTGATTTAAAGATAATCTATAACTACTAAGTTTGTCGGCATTCGGCTCATATTTGGCTTACATTCGGGTACCTCCAACCGGTCTATGAGACATCCAAAACCGATGTAATTAACTGAGTTTATACGTCAGGCTAAATATTAGGAAATCCCCTATAGAATGGTAAATACATAATACCCCATTATATCAAACATATAGAAAGTGCGAAATCACAGTGGCTTCATGACACGATTACTTTTGAGCAGCATATTAAACTCCTAAAAACGGATAACATCCGGGCAATCAATGAACGGTTGACGACTTCTCTATATATTTTAAGAAACCAATGCAAGCTGTACAATTAAGATTACACTGATAAAAGCTGTTACAAGTTGCAAATATAAGTCACAGCCGCACAATCAGTTGATACAAAGTTGTGTGACGGATATAAGCTTGCTAAGAATTACATATACTTTAAGTGAACTAATCATTAAGTTATATAGGAATGTTCCGTTAGAGGGAAAGATATATAGCCAAGCACTGGATTGTAGACACTGTATAGTTATTAATACAGCATTTATCACTAAGAACCGCAATAGTAATTGAATACCATGATTTACTAAGTGTTTGATAATATCTATTGGAATATACTATTAATACATGTTAGCATTTAGTACCCACAAATCATAAACACTGAGAAATCCTAACTCAGATTAAGATGCACTGCTAATCAGTGATTGGCCAAAGAGTGGAGGTTACTTACTTAGATGCGCATGTTAAACTGTCAGACTGCGTGTTTATAATATTAAGACCCAAGTTATCTTTACCAATACTTGCAAGTGGTGTATAAATGGGGAATTATTAATCGGTCGAAATTTCTGATACACTAATCGGTAAACATAAACCGATCCTATCTGCAGATAAACACCGAGTTATATGGGTGAATGCCAATTAAGATAATATAAGCACTCAGCAATTTATTTGTATGTAAAAACTAAGGAAATAGTATTGTTACTCTAGCAGTACAGTGCAATCACAGTGATCAATGATACCATAGCAGACCCATCACATTAGAGATTACTATATCAATCTCAGCGGTGAATATACCATCTACACAATATATAACTTATGTGAACTTCTGAGCAGATGTGAATATGAGTGTAATCTAAGCCAATAATATCCCAGGATGATTTTACTTATGGGTGTTAATACCTTCTAGATATTTATCGCCAGTACAGGGACACCCGGATCAATATTAGTGCAATTGAAGCCAACTACTTTCTAAGGCATATAACCAGATGGTGAGGATTACTATCCGCTCAGTAATCACATTTTATAAGCTATAATCTACTAAGGTGATAACATTGGGGTACAAATATAGACCCCGTTTAATAAGAAGCTACACCCAATAGCAAATATTACAGTAGACACTAGCTCTAGCCACTAACAGACAACGTCACATATCTCCATATTAGCAACATATACTGATACACTCAAGTGCCCTTAATGCAAATCTACTTCATAATTGCTAGGAGATAAGGATCAACAAGACCAACATGTGATCTGATAGATTTGGCATCAATATTAATAAAACCCACAGTACACACCCATCTCTCCAATAATTTATATAGATATTCCTACTAATATCTACCTAGACAGAGGTACCATTTTCAAAGGAGACAACTATTGTTTAATGCTGATATGATTTATGTGATACACTGGTACAGTACATTAGAGGCATCTACCTTATAATTGTGTTTGCTAAGTTCAGCATTAATTAGACATAGCTTACTTTGAGGATTTTAATACCCTGTGTGTTGTGTGTAATTTGTTTAACAGTTTTTAATTAATTCTAATAAAAGTCATATTTTAATTATTTTCTCAAACCAAGTACCACTCCTAAGTCTGGGCATAGAGTGCTGTAGGTGCATACTGTCTCGTGGTGAGTTTCTATACTTCCACAACTTTAGTTGGAATTTCAATTTATGCACAGCACCAACCTACTTATAATACTCCAATTGCAGAAGTGTCAAGAATTATAGAATACACTCAGGACGACAATTATAGTTGGGATCGCCTAAATAGTGCCATTGTTTAAACTGTTTCTCTGTACTCTTAATTAGATATTGCCTGCATATAATCTATATCAAAAATTGGCTTTAATCTCCCTTGAAACAAAACTTTATTTATATTAGTGTAACACGTGTTCATTATTTTATCTTATTGTTGATAAACATAATTTTGTGCTCCTTTGAACATTATATGTTGTTAAAGCATATGGTTCTAGACAAAAACAAACAGGAATCTGGTTGCACTTTTGATATTCTGCTATTTATGGTCCATGATTGCTATTAAGCAATAAAGATCCATCTGAATCTTCCCTACCAGATGTTGCCTTTCTTGAGGCTGTTAATTATTCAACGTTATTCTAGTCTGTCGTCAAAACTGTTAATGAACATGGCATCTATTATGATAACATTTTGATAATAGATTCAGACAATGCTAACTACATCAAAAAACCCTTCCGCACTGTCAGAGTTTTGCACTTGTGAAGTCTCCCAAGGCAGTATTTGTCTGGCACGCATTGTAAATTTATGGGCTGAGTTTTTCAGGAAACCATCTCAGCTGGTTCACAGATTTTATGTGCATTCCTTTCAGCACTTTCACTGACTGCAACCTGTGAGGTCATATGCTGGGCAAAGAAAGGAAAAAAAAAATACTTCTTAAAGAAAACAGAAATAGTTCATGCTTTGAAACCTCTTTCAAAATAAATTTTGGTAACATGTTATAAAGACAAATAATATTACATCCTTCTGTAAGACAGTGGCCCTAATATATTTTGTGTATGATCAAAAATCATGCCTTTAAATGTATACGTCATGCTTAATTTATTTTTTCTATAACTGACATCTCACATTCTCCTCTGATGTATAAGGATACAAACACACAGATGTCTGGCACTCTTTTTTAAGTACACAGCTAGATTAAATGCAAAATAGAAGAATTATTTGTGTTAGTCACAGCATTCAACCAAATGTTGCTGGGCTCAGGACCATGTTAAAGGGACAGTAAAGTCATAATGAGACATACAATTTTAAACAACTTTCCAATTTAATTCTATTATTTAATTTGCTTCCCTGTCTTGTTATCTTTTGCTGAAAGGTTTATCTAGGAAAGCTCAGGAGCAGCAAATAACCTAGGTTCTAGCTGCTGATTGGTGGCTGCATATATATACCGATTGTCTTTCACTCATGTGTTCAGTGAGAAACCAGTAGTGCATTGTTGCTCCTTCAACAAAGCATGCCAAGAGAATGAAGCAAATTTAATAATAGTAAACTGGAAAGTTGTTTAAAATTGTATGTTCTAGCTATCATGAAAGAAAAAATTTGGGTTTCATGTCCCCTCAAGTTCTCCTCCTCTCTGGTCCCTAACTGACAGCCACACAATACAGGCCTTTAATCAAACAAACTGAGATACAAACACAGGACTTTTGTAATTTCCTTAGACACATACAAAACATGGAAACGGACTGCACTCTCAAACCATACCAGGTACACATCCCATGACCCTTTCAAACTCATAGCCCAGAGTCTCATGCAACACATAACTCAAACTATTTTGAGCAATGTTTAGTGCGGCCACATTATTAATCGAAAGTATAGGGCACGCTAAAGAGATGTCAGCCACCCTAAACATTCTCTGGTAATTATTTTTTACCATGGACTTGTAATACAAGATGGTTCGCTATTTTTTGTGCAGGTTTGTGATATTGATAGCTCTCCCTGCACCACAATTGTGCACAATGTGTGCCACTATAATATATATTTTTTTAAAAAATCAAACAACAAATGATGTCAGCAAAGTGGACATTTTTACCCTAGGTCCTAATTTTGCATGACACAGTAGTTGAGAATCACTGTCTGAATTCAAAATACAGCCAAGCTAATGTACAAAAGTGTTGAAATGCGTACTTGTTTCTGCTTTCTTCCTCACATTCACAAACTCAGAGTTTACCTTTCTATTTTAGTAGTGGTTAGTACAGAGTTGGATAAAAGAATAATTATACCATGTGCTATTTCTATGGACAAAATTATCTTTAATCTGCCCACTCTCCAACATTATCTGTTGATCCCTTCGTCTCTGCAAAAAGACCTCTAATGGACTTATTTTCTCTGGATTACTTGAAAATTGCTTATGTAGTTGGAGAGGACTTTTCACCTTTGCTAGTTTTAATGAGAAAAAAGGAACATTAGATGGTTTATGCCAGTCAGCCATTATCTCATTTAGTTTTTTTAAGTTGTTTGAGGGTGAAAAATAGTTGGTATAGCGATCTACTAGGTGATGTGTCCCCCTGAGTTTGACACATCTGAGAAAATCATTAACTTCATCTTAACATCTAAAGGGGAAAATAATAGACTGTTTTCTTATATGTAACTTAGGAAGGAGTCAAGTGAAATTAGGTGAGGCAAAAACAAATACCTATACATAAAAGGATTTAGCTTTATACAATAGTGAACCGTGATCCCCATCCTTATCTATTAGAGTTTGATGTGCAAAAATGTATTGTTTTTATGGCAATGCCATAGAAGTGCCACACCTTGAATGCAAAGCCATCTTATATATGAATACAGTATAACATAGTTTTTCTTGCACTTAGATTGGGTAGACACATACAAAATATAAAAAAAATGTTTAGAGACCTTCATGAAAACAAAACATGAATAATATGGCTGCTGAGTCAGTATAGATGATGACTGTGTAATGCTTTTGTCTTTAGTTTCACTTAATTCATAAGTTACTGAAGAGTGCAATTTAATTTAACTTATGGTCATTTTATAATTAATATTTTTAAACATCTAAAAACTACATTATAATTATAAACCAACATTCCCATGATCATATTTAATCTGTATGTAAATGTCATAGTTTAAAATTATAACCTGAGTTTCAGCAGGCAGGTTGGAGTGGACAAAGTACTGGGTGTTTCCTCAAAGAATTTTAGAAAGGCATTTTTTAGCTCTAGAACCATTTATCTAGCTATGCAGGGTTCTGGTTGTGGAGAGACACATATGTTGCAATAAAATCCTCAAAAAAAGATACCAAAGATTTTGCATACTTTCTATCCATGCACAGAGTTTTTAATCATACTTGCATTGGGGATGGGGACCTTCACTTCATCAGCTGCCACTACTAAGCATATTCATGGACCTCTTGAGGTGAGCAGGCCTATCATTAGGATTTCCCATTTGCCATCTGCATGGTATCATAGTCACCTCTTCAACTCCAGCAGAGCAGAGCCTTAGTGCTTGGCACATGTACAAATGATGCTTTTGATAGTAATCTAACCACAAAACATTCCTTTAATTATGCCATATTGTGCACCATTTACATTTCTCCAATGCCTGCTAAATTCAACTTACTGTGATGTTGCACAAGGTCACAGCTTAGAAAAAGCTTGCCAACTCTTTTTTGTTGTTATTTATAATTGTATGGCTTTGGGGAATGAATACAGGTAATTCACTTAGCCTTTCTGTAATATGATACATTTATTATTATATAGGAAATATAGCTTCTATATAGATTCAAACACTTTAAAAGTCATTCATAGTAAGAACGTCTTACCCTTTATTTTTTCAGTAACAGCTGATCCATGGTATTTTTAGGAAGAAGTTATAAGGTAGATATGAATGTTAATGTCAGTGCAAGGTTACAAAAGGTGAATGAACAGACATGACAGAACACAGAGAATTAGAAATCATTGTGTCCTCTTTCCTGAAAATAGTTTGTGCAATTTATGTCCCTGTAAAGCATTTTTAATGACCCAAAGAAAAAGCCTGCTTTTGAGAATGGCATGTAGATCCAATTGCTTCTGCCTTTGCAGTCTTAGATTGTAATCACTAGAAAGGTTAGAGGGTTATTTCAATGACAAGACTACATAAGAGAGCAGTACCAGTAGTGTAAAAGAAGAATTTATACAGAAGAGTATTAACATGATGATGATCTGCATATTATTACCATGATTAATTATTTTTGTACTTCATCTTAGTTTTTATGTGCTAACATTATTATTATTATTATCAGGTATTTGTAGAGCGCCAACAGATTCCGCAGCGCCGTAAACATAGTCAGTGTACAGGATAGCTTTTGTAGGGGTCAAGTGGGTAGAGGGCCCTGCCGAGAGTTTCACTGTTGTAGTCGGCTCTTATGAAGCGATCTGTAAACAGCTGGGCCCATAGGCTTACAATCTAAGGGGTTCAAGGGGAAAGCAATGGCGTTAGGAAAGGTTAGTGTTGGTTGTATGCATCCCTGAATATTAGAGTTTTTAGGGAGCGCTTGAAGCTGTTAAAACTAGGGGAGAGTCTTATGGAGCGAGGCAGGGAATTCCACAAGATGGGGGCCAGTCTGGAGAAGTCCTGTAAACGTGAATGTGAGGAAGTAACAAGAGAGGAGGAGAGGAGGAGATCCTGAGCTAATCAAAGGGGACGGGAGGGAGAGTATCTAGAGACAAGTTCTGAGATGTAGAGGGGAGCAGCGCAGTTGAGAGCTTTATATGTCAGGGTGAGGATTTTATGTTTAATCCTAAAGGCAAGAGGAAGCCAGTGAAGGGATTGGCAGAGAGGTGCAGCAGATGAAGAGCGACGAGTAAGGAAGATGAGCCTGGCAGAGGCATTCATAATGGATTGTAAAGGAGCTATGCGGCAGCTAGGTAGACCAGAGAGGACGGAATTGCAGTAGTCGAGGCGGGAAAGGATGAGAGAGTGGATTAAAATCTTGGTTGTATCTTGTGTAAGGAAATGTCTAATTTTAGCAATCTTTTTAAGGTGGAAGCGGCAGGCTTTAGCCAAGGACTGGATGTGAGGAGTGAAGGAAAGATCTGAGTCAAGTGTGACCCCAAGACATCGGGCGAGCGGGGTAGGGGTAATGATGGAATTATCAACAGTTATAGAAATTTTGGGGGTGGAGACATTGGAAGAAGGGGGAAAAATAAGGAGTTCAGTTTTGGAGAGATTTAGCTTAAGGTAGTGAGAGGACATCCAAGATGAGATGTGAGAAAGACAGTTAGTGACACGGGTTAGTAAGGAAGGAGATAGGTCTGGTGCAGAGAGGTAGATTTGGGTGTCATCGGCATACAAATGGTATTGAAACCCATGGGACTTTATTAAGGAACCTAGTGACGACGTGTAGATTGAGAAGAGAAGGGGACCAAGGACAGAGCCTTGAGGTACCCCAACAGAAAGTGGTAACGGGGCAGAGGATGCTCCGGAGAAGGCTACACTAAATATACGGTTAGTCAGATAGGAAGAGAACCACGAGAGAGCTGTGTCACAGATGCCGAAGGATTGGAGGGTTTGGAGCAGAAGAGGATGGTCAACAGTGTCATAGGCTGCAGACAGGTCAAGGAGGATAAGCAGAGAGAAGTGGCCTTTGGATTTTGCTGTAAGTAGGTCATTGGTAACCTTGACAATTGCTGTCTCTGTAGAGTGATGGGAACGAAATCCAGATTGCAGTGGGTCAAGAAGAGAGTTTAGTGTAAGGAAATGGGATAGACGTGCGTAAACTAGCTTTTTGAGGAACTTTGAGGCAAGAGGGAGTAGGGAAATAGGGCGGTAATTGGAAGGGGAGGTTGGATCAAGGGAAGGTTTTCTGAGGATAGGTGTGACCAGTGCATGTTTTAGAGATGAGGGAAATATACCAGGTTGAAAATGTGTGTGAGTATGGGGGTGAGGGTAGAAGAGAGGGAGGGGAGTAGCTGTGAGGGGATGGGGTCTAGGGGACAGGTAGTGAGGTGGGAGGACAGTATAAGGGCAGAAACTTCATCCTCATTAACAGGGGCAAAAGAGATGCATTTTTGGATATTTGGGTTTTGGGTGATCGTAAGCTTTTGAGGGGGTGAGAGATTGTAAGTATGTTGAGAGCTGATTTCACTTCTGATGGAGTCAATTTTGTTGTTGAAGTGGCTTGCAAAATCTTGAGCTGAGAGAGAGGTTGTGTTAGGAGTTGGGGGTGGGCGGAGAAGAGTGTTGAACGTGTTGAACAGACGTTTAGGGTTAGAGGAAAGAGTAGAGATGAGATTAGAAAAATATTGTTGCTTATAAAGATTAAGGGCAGAATAGTAGGAGTTCAGGATGAACTTGTATTGAAGAAAGTGAGCTGTACTCCGAGATTTCCTCCAATGTCGCTCAGCAGTATGGGAGCATCTGCGTAGGTATCGTGTCAGATGAGTATGCCAGGGCTGAGGATGAGAGTGTGGTTTCTGAGCTAAGGTTGGAGGGGCCAGAGTGTCAATGACCGATGTAAGGGTGGAATTATACTGGCAGATAGATTGGTCAGGGCAGGAAAAGGAGGTGATGGATGAGAGGAGAGGTTTGAGAGAGCTAGCGAGCTGATGCAGATCTGGTGACTTAGTGCTTCTGTGAAGTTTGGTGTGAGGGGTAGAGGGAAGGGGAGTTGTAGGTAGGGAAGTGATGTTGCAAGTTAGGAGATGATGGTCAGAGAGAGGAAAAGGGGAGTTTGTTAAATTTGAAAGAGTGCATCAATAGGAGAAAATCAGATCAAGGGAATGACCATCTTTGTGAGTGGGAGAGTCAGTCCATTGTGACAAGCCGAAAGAGGAAGTCAGTTGAAGAAGTTGTATTGCAGAGGAGGCATTGGGATTGTAAAGAGGAATGTTAACCCCTTAATGACCACAATGTACCCTGTATGTCACTTAAGTGTTTTTTCAGGACATAATAGCCAAGTCTAGCAAGAACACGCTATTAATGCCCTCCCTCCAGAAGGCTTTGTGGAATAGAGCAGTCTCAACGCTGGTGGCAAGACCGCGCTATAAAACAATCAAGTCCCAAAAAAAGGCCAGCGACATACAGGGTACGTCGCTGGTCCTTAAGGGGTTAAAGTCGCCAAGAATGAGGGCAGGGGTGTCTGAGGAAAGGAAATAAGGAAGCCAGGCAGCAAAGTGATCTAAAAATTGAGTTGGGGAGCCAGGGGGCGGTATATGACTGCAACACGTATAGAGAGGGGAGAGAATAACCGAATCATGTGTGCTTCAAATGAAGAAAATGTGAGTGAAGAGAAGGGCTGTATTTGTTGGAAGGTGCAACAAGAGGAAAGTAAAATACCGACACCACCTCCTTGTCTATTGCCAGACCTAGGAGTGTGGCTGAAATGGAGACCCCCATGTGACAGTGCAGCAGTGGATGCTGTGTCTGAAGCAGAGAGCCAGGTTTCTGTAAGAGCCAGAAGGTTAAGAGAGTGGGAGATAAAGAGATCATGGATAGAAGTGAGCTTGTTGCAAACAGAGCAAGAGTTCCAGAGTGCACAAGTGAAGGGGGAGGGGTTTTTAGATGTAAGAGGAATGAGATTAAGGTTACCAGAGTTTAGTTTATGAAGTCTATTGAAAGGCACACAAGGATGTGAAAGGTTAGGAGGTTGTGAGGGACCAGGATTAGGGGAGATGTCGCCAGCAGCTAGTATGAGCAAGAGGGAGAGTGACATTAGATGAGAAGCAGATTTGCAGTAATGAGACTGTTGTTTGGCTGAAGTGCAGGGGGGAGAGAGAGTATTTAGGAATAGAATGGTTAAAAAAGCACAAACTAAACTAACATAATCGTTTAGTTTGTGCTTTTTTAACCATTCTCTTGTAATATCAAAGTGTGTGCTATTCTTAGAGCAGGGTCACAATTAGTGTTCTCTCCCAGGCCAGTGTTGTGTGCGGCCCAGCAGTGAAACAAATAATAAGAGAACCATACCTTGTGGTCTGCAGTGTTTGATAATTACATGGTGCGGATACCTAATATGCGGTCACAATATGGATAGCACATCTTGTGTTGTGGATTGTGCTCACTTGTAATCTAGGCCTATATGTTTTACTGTTGCAGAGCTAGTGGTCAGAATCTATGCTTGTCAAAGAAGGGCCCAATTCTCTAAAGCTCTCTGGGCTAAGAAATCTCTTCAGTACTATGAAGCCTGTGTCATAATTATTTAAAGGCAGTTTCTACCTTGAGAACAGTGTCTCAGAAAGGAGCGTTCCCTGCTTTCAAGTATGTGAAGGAGATGCAAACATTACAATAGGGCTCACAAAAATTGTAATTTAGAAATTGTATAAAATAAATAAAATAAACATACACAGTAAAAATGTATTATTAGCATTAAAAATCATAATGAAAGGACTTCCGATGGGCTGGCTCCCATGGCAGCAGGAGCTACAACATCCATCATGGAGAAATCTTGATCCAAGCATAGGCAGAGAGCCCACACCCGTATACCCATTGACACCAGGCGATTCCTAACTGTCCAGATTGTTTGGGGGCCTGAAAATGGGGATTGTTCTCTCACCAGAGTCTGTACTACTTTAGTAGTGGATAAAACCACATCTGTAACGCCATCTTGGTGATCGGAATCAGAAGACACGCTGCGGCACGGGGAACACTACCTACAAAAGAATCACAAGTGGTTTATCAGCTGTGTGAAGTTCTCAGTACACCTGTAAGTCCTAACTCTATAACCCACACAGAAAACCAGTAATTATGACATACTATAAGTATATTGTTGTGCGTCAGGCTGGTTTAGTCCCAACAGGTCCCAACCTGTTATCACACGCTGTTTATTGTGACCTGCCACTCTCTTAAACAAAACAACTACACAGATGAAGCACAATGCAGTTTATATAAATAACCCTTACCTTTATGCTGCCCCCCCTTGAGATGCTAAATTCTGTTTCTGAGAGGCTTGGTGTTTAACCTCTAATGCACCTACTAAATGCAATAAGCTGAAGGAAAAAGATCACCGCTGAGGCCCTCCCAATTTATTCTCACTTTATACTTTATTGCATATCAGAATGGACATAACTTATTGTAGTGCATGCAGAAGTACTATATACTACTATAAGTCTACTAGCAAAATGTCAGCGAAACACAAAATGGCGGATAAAAAGATGCAGCATCAGGTAGAACTCACCCAGCGCCAACAACAGTGGCTATCCCAGAAGAGGCCCCTCACACACATGATACACATCCTATTGTGGCTTAGTTGTCAGCCTCATTTCTGCCCAAGATAGAGCAGCTGCAAAATGGGATGGATTTCCTTTCTACTGAATTCAAACAATTTTCTACACGTCTCACTCAAGTGGAACTTCGCGTATCTATAACTGATTATATAACTACCAAAATCTTAAATTAACATTATGCATCTCAATGACCTTGAAAATAGGTCAAGCAGGAACAATTTGCGAATAGTAGGCCTCCCTGAATCCATTCAGAGCGCAATTTTTGATTTAATTTGCAGAACAAACTCTGCCATCTCTTTTGCAGTGCCCTTAAAATATTATACATTTTTATTATAAAAATCTAGCTTTTTTAAAAAAATAAATAAAAAAAAATAACTGCTCTAGGCAGTTTTGGGGCTTTAAAGGTGGTGGGAGTAGGGTGTTAGAAAAAAACGGCACTGAAAAGTGCCTTTACATTGCAGTCTATGGGAACTGTGTGTTCCCTTAGACTGTAATGTAAATATATATGTATATGATTATACAGTGGGACCTAGGTTTACGAATTTAATGCGTTCTCCGGGACGCTTCGTATTGCGAAAAATTCATAAACCGAAACACGGTTTCCCATAGGAATGCATTGAAAACCAATTAATGCGCTCCGGAGGTGAGAAAAAAGGCTCCAAAACCTGCTGCAAAAGGCTCCAAAAGGCTCCACAACTTGCTGCAAATGGCTCCAAAAGGCTCAGCAACTTGCTGCAAATGGCTCCAAAACCTGGACACTTGTTTCGTATTGCGAAAAAAATTCGTAAAACGAAACACGGTTTCCCATAGGAATGCATTGGAAACCAAATAATTTGTTCGTATTGCGAAAAAAAATCTTAATCCGAGGCATTTTTTTCCCAGAATTTTCATTCGTAAACCGAAATTTCGTTTACCGAGTCGTTTGTTAACCGAGGTCCCACTGTATATATTATTTTCCTAAAAGTAAAATGAGTTTTCTTGCTGGCGCTAGTGGGCTGAACAGGGGCGTTCTAAGGGTGTAGTTGAAATGTCTCCACCAGGTCTGGTCCATTCCTTAAACATTTCCCCTCCAGAGTTTATGCTTTTATTCTTACAAACTAAAGGTGGCAAGACTGTGTCAACATACTCAAAATAGAAAAACATATGCTTATGGAAACAGAGGCAATTGTAAGATACTATCCGCTGAAGGCAGATTATTCTGATTTGTATTGAATGATGATTTAATTTTTAAAGTGCTCTCCCAAGCAAAGTTTGCTTTTCCAGCAAGCTCCATTGCTTTCTATCGCCTAGATTACAAGTTTTGCGCTAAATAGGGTGCGAAAATAACGCCCAAAAAATTGCGTTATTTTACTCTCCATAGCGCTGCCATTATGAGTTATTAAGAAAGCCTCTTTGTGCTGTGCGTTATGGTGCTTTAAGCTCCATGCCGCACAAAATCTAAGGGCTGATTTGACGTGCTTGTGCACACTTTCCCCCCATAGACATCAATGGGGAGAAAGTGTTAAAAATAAAAATAACACCTGAAGTGTGGAATGGCGATCGCTATAACGCAACCCCATTGATGTCTATGGGGGAAAGAAAGTTTAAACCTAACATCCTAACATAAACCCCTAGTCTAAACACCCCTAATCTGCCGCCCCCGACATCTCCAACACTATATAAAGTGATTAACCCCCAATCCGCTGCTCCCCGACATCGCCAACACTAAATAAAAGTTATTAACCCCTAAACGGTTCAAATCAGCCAATAGGACCTTTTAAGGGCTATTGGTAGTTTATTGTAGGCTAGGGGGTGTTTTTATTTTGGGGGGGCTTTTTTTTTTTTTTAGGGCTATTAGATTAGGTGTAATTGTTTTTATTTTTGATAATTTCAGTTATTATTTTTTGTAATCTTAGTGTTTTTTATTTTTCGTAGGATTAGTTTATTGAAAATTTGTAATTTAGTCATTTTAATTTTTTTTATTTTATTAGAATAGTAAGGTTAGGTTAATTTATAGTTTAATTTTAGGGTTATTTTTATTTTAAAGGTAAGTTTTTATTTATTTACGCCTAGATTTAGAGTTCTGCGGCCAAAGGGGTGCGTTAGCTACGCTGGCTTTTTTCTGGCCGCACCTTTTAAATACTGCTGGTATTTAGAGTTCACAGAATGGCTGCGTTAGGCTCCAAAAAAGGAGCGTATAGCATATTTACCGCAACTTCAACTCTCGATACCAGCGGTGCTTACGGACGCGGCCAGCTTCAAAAACGTGCTCGTGCACGATTCCCCGATAGAAAACAATGGGGCTGTTTGAGCTGAAAAAAAACCTAACACCTGCAAAAAAGCCGCGTTCAGCTCCTAGCGCAGCCCCATTGTTTGCTATGGGGAAACACTTCCTACGTCTGCACCTAACACTCTAACATGTACCCCGAGTCTAAACACCCCTAACCTTACACTTATTAACCCCTATTCTGCCGCCCCCGCTATCGCTGACCCCTGCATATTTTTTTTAACCCCCTAATCTGCCGCTCCGTAAACCGCCGCTACTTACATTATCCCTATGTACCCCTAATCTGCTGCCCCTAACACCGCCGACCCCTATATTATATTTATTAACCCCTAATCTGCCCCCCACAACGTCGCCTCCACCTGCCTACACTTATTAACCCCTAATCTGCCGAGCGGACGACACCGCTATTATAATAAAGTTATTAACCCCTAATCCGCCTCACTCCCGCCTCAATAACCCTATAATAAATAGTATTAACCCCTAATCTGCCCTCCCTAACATCGCCGACACCTAACTTCAAACATTAACCCCTAATCTGCCGACTGGAGCTCACCGCTATTCTAATAAATGGATTAACCCCTAAAGCTAAGTCTAACCCTAACACTAACACCCCCCTAAGTTAAATATAATTTAAATCTAACGAAATAAATTAACTCTTATTAAATAAATTATTCCTATTTAAAGCTAAATACTTACCTGTAAAATAAATCCTAATATAGCTACAATATAAATTATAATTATATTATAGCTATTTTAGGATTTATATTTATTTTACAGATAACTTTGTATTTATTTTAACCAGGTACAATAGCTATTAAATAGTTAAGAACTATTTCATAGCTAAAATAGTAAAATAATTACAAATTTACCTGTAAAATAAATCCTAACCTAAGTTACAATTAAACCTAACACTACACTATCAATAAATAAATTAAATAAAATACCTACAATTACCTACAATTAAACCTAACACTATCAATAAATGAATTAAATACAATACCTACAAATAACTACAATTAAATAAACTAACTAAAGTACAAAAAATAAAAAAGAACTAAGTTACAAAAAATAAAAAAATATTTACAAACATTAGAAAAATATTACAACAATTTTAAACTAATTACACCTACTCTAAGCCCCCTAATAAAATAACAAAGACCCCCAAAATAAAAAAATGCCCTACCCTATTCTAAATTAAAAAAGTTCAAAGCTCTTTTACCTTACCAGCCCTGAACAGGGCCCTTTGCGGGGCATGCCCCAAGAAATTCAGCTCTTTTGCCTGTAAAAAAACACATACAATACCCCCCCCCCAACATTACAACCCACCACCCGCATACCCCTAATCTAACCCAAACCCCCCTTAAATAAACCTAACACTAAGCCCCTGAAGATCTTCCTACCTTATCTTCACCTCACCGGGTATCACCGATCGGTCCTGGCTCCAAAATCTTCATCCAACCCAAGCGGGGGCTGGCGATCCATAATCCTGCGGCTGAAGAGATCCAGAAGAGGCTCCAAAGTCTTCATCCTATCAGGGAAGAAGAGGCGATCCAGACCGGCAACCATCTTGATCCAAGCGGCATCTCCTATCTTCATCCGATGAGGAACGGCTCCATCGTGAAGACCTCCAGCACGGACCAATCTTCTTCCGACGACGTCCAACTGAAGAATGACGGTTCCTTTAAGGGACGTCATCCAAGATGGCGTCCCTCGAATTCCTATCGGCTGATAGGATTCTATCAGCCAATCGGAATTAAGGTAGGAAAATTCTGATTGGCTGATGGAATCAGCCAATCAGAATCAAGTTCAATCCGATTGGCCGATCCGATCAGCCAATCAGATTGAGCTCGCATTCTATTGGCTGATCGGAACAGCCAATAGAATGCGAGCTCAATCTGATTGGCTGATCGGATCAGCCAATCGGATTGAACTTGATTCTGATTGGCTGATTCCATCAGCCAATCAGAATTTTCCTACCTTAATTCCGATTGGCTGATAGAATCCTATCAGCCAATCGGAATTCGAGGGACGCCATCTTGGATAACGTCCCTTAAAGGAACTGTCATTCTTCAGTTGGACGTCGTCGGAAGAAGATTGGTCCACGATGGAGCCGTTCCTCATCGGATGAAGATAGAAGATGCCGCTTGGATCAAGATGGTTGCCGGTCTGGATCGCCTCTTCTTCCCGGATAGGATGAAGACTTTGGAGCCTCTTCTGGATCTCTTCAGCCGCAGGATTATGGATCGACAGCCCCCGCTTGGGTTGGATGAAGATTTTGGAGCCAGGACCGATCGGTGATACCCGATAAGGTAGGAAGATCTTCAGGGGCTTAGTGTTAGGTTTATTTAAGGGGGGTTTGGGTTAGATTAGGGGTATGTGGGTGGTGGGTTGTAATGTTGGGGGGGGGTATTGTATGTGTTTTTTTACAGGCAAAAGAGCTGAATTTCTTGGGGCATGCCCCGCAAAGGGCCCTGTTCAGGGCTGGTAAGGTAAAAGAGCTTTGAACTTTTTAAATTTAGAATAGGGTAGGGCATTTTTTTATTTTGGGGGTCTTTGTTATTTTATTAGGGGGCTTAGAGTAGGTGTAATTAGTTTAAAATTGTTGTAATATTTTTCTAATGTTTGTAAATATTTTTTTATTTTTTGTAACTTAGTTCTTTTTTATTTTTTGTACTTTAGTTAGTTTATTTAATTGTAGTTATTTGTAGGTATTGTATTTAATTCATTTATTGATAGTGTAGGGTTTAATTGTAGGTAATTGTAGGTATTTTATTTAATTTATTTATTGATAGTGTAGTGTTAGGTTTAATTGTAACTTAGGTTAGGATTTATTTTACAGGTAAATTTGTAATTATTTTAACTATTTTAGCTATTAAATAGTTCTTAACTATTTAATAGCTATTGTACCTGGTTAAAATAAATACAAAGTTACCTGTAAAATAAATATAAATCCTAAAATAGCTATAATATAATTATAATTTATATTGTAGCTATATTAGGGTTTATTTTACAGGTAAGTATTTAGCTTTAAATAGGAATAATTTATTTAATAAGAGTTAATTTATTTCGTTAGATTTAAATTATATTTAACTTAGGGGGGTGTTAGTGTTAGGGTTAGACTTAGCTTTAGGGGTTAATACATTTATTACAGTAGCGGCGAGATTAGGTCGGCAGATTAGGGGTTAATAATTGAAGTTAGGTGTCGGCGATGTTAAGGAGGGCAGATTAGGGGTTAATAATATTTATTATAGGGTTATTGAGGCGGGAGTGAGGCGGATTAGGGGTTAATAACTTTATTATAGTAGCGGTGCGGTCCGCTCGGCAGATTAGGGGTTAATAAGTGTAGGCAGGTGGAGGCGACATTGAGGGGGGCAGATTAGGGGTTAATAAATATAATATAGGGGTCGGCGGTGTTAGGGGCAGCAGATTAGGGGTACATAGCTATAATGTAGGTGGCGGTGGTGTACGGAGCGGCAGATTAGGGGTTAATAATAATATGCAGGGGTCAGCGATAGCGGGGGCGGCAGATTAGGGGTTAATAAATATAATATAGGGGTCGGCGGTGTTAGGGGCAGCAGATTAAGGGTACATAGGGATAACGTAGTTTGCGGCAGTGTACAGAGCGGAAGATTAGGGGTTAAAAAATTTAATATAGTGGCGGCGATGTGGGGGGACCTCGGTTTAGGGGTACATAGGTAGTTTATGGGTGTTAGTGTACTTTAGAGCACAGTAGTTAAGAGCTTTATAAACCTGCGTTAGCCCAGAAAGCTCTTAACTACTGACTTTTTTCTGCGGCTGGAGTTTTGTCGTTAGATTTCTAACGCTCACTTCAGCCACGACTCTAAATAACGGCGTTAGAAAGATCCCATTGAAAAGATAGGATACGCAATTGACGTAAGGGGATCTGCGGTATGGAAAAGTCGCGGCTGGAAAGTGAGCGTTAGACCCTTTCCTGACTGACTCCAAATACCTGTGGTAGCCTAAAACCAGCGTTAGGAGCCTCTAACGCTGGTTTTGACGGCTACCGCCCAACTCTAAATCTAGGCCTAAAATATAGTTATATTGTAATTTTAATTTCCAATATCTGTTTCATTGTTTTCTCATTGCAGGTTTGTACACTGTCTTTCTATTTTTTCAGGTTTGGGGGTTTTTCACTGGTGGTTGGAACTGATTATTCATTTGGTTGTCAGTAATTCAGATTATTATAGCCTATGGTAAATAAATAATCTTGATTTTATTAAAGACAGGAGGCGAATATTTTGCATCAAATCTTTACTGAATCCAAACAGCAGCAAAGAAAACATACAGAGAGAAAAAATAACATAGTAACAAGACTGCACCAATCAGCACACAGCAGTCTAATAAACTGTAATGAACAAGTCCAGCACTTCCTCTTTTCTTTGATCATAAGACAGCAGAACCAGCCATGAAGAAAACAAACTAAAAAATATCCATCCTAGACCAAAATGGAACAGCGATATCCAGGAATGGAGAAACAACAGATGACCTGGTCTGTAGATAAGGAAGAACATAAAATCACTGAACTCATTGAAAAGAGAAAAAACGCAAAATAACAACAATCCCAGAAAAGGAAAATCGACAGCAATAACATCATTTAGATGAAATTTCCAGAAAACAAATTCTTATTATTATATAATGGGAGGGAAAAGAAGGTGGGGGGGGGGGGGGGGAATATTCGCCTTCTGTTTTTAAAGTGAAGGTAAACTTTGATGAATGAAAGCCCGTTTTTTTAAATACTATTAAAAACAGGGGCACTTTCATTTATCAAAGTTTACAAAGCAGCCGTTTTGATTAAAAACTTACCTCTCTTCTTTGCACAGCCAGAGCAGCTTCCCCCACCCGGAGATCCTCTCTTCACACGTCATCAATGACTAATCCAGCTTCCTCCAATCATGGCTTTCCCCCCAGGGTAGTCATTGCCTGAGGCCATGCTGTGACTGGAGGAAGCTGGATTAGTCATTGATGGCATGTGAAGAGAGGATCTCCGGGTGGGGGAAGCTGATCTGGCTGTGAAAAAAACAAAGGTAAGTTTTTACCTTCACTTTAATAAAATCAAGATTATTTATTCACCATAGGCTATAATAATCTGAATTTTATGGCAAGGAGGCTTCATATTTTGCATTTTTAAAGCACTTACATAAAAAATTTCAAAACAAAATGAACAATTTTAAAAATTTGTCAGAGTCAAGCTCTGATGTCCCTCTTGAAAACCCTGGGGAAGGAGGGTTCTTTTACCTCATTTTACTCTGGGGAGGAGGTTCTATCACCCCTATGTGAAAAGCCCGGGGAAGAGGCTAACAGCCTTCGAGCTGGAGTTATGCCTCTATGTGAGACTTGGAGATATAGGGTCTTCCCAAACCAACTGCGAGGATAAAAGAGACTCCGATATTGAGCCACAGAGTTTAGAGCAAGTCTCATATGAATTAAGGGATACCTCTGAAAAGGGCTTAAGGGTAATTTAATACATCGGCCATAGCTGATACAAACTTTCGAAGGCAAAAAACTACTTAGAAGAACGAAAAGGATAGAAAAGAGAAATACACAAGGAAAAGACATTTTCAAAGGAAGAATAAAACTAGGAAATTAAAGGAAATAAAACCACAATGAGAAACCAGTGTCACCCTGAGCAGCGTCTCGCATGACCGACTGGAGCTAGCACAAATTAATACAGGCTTAATAAAGCTATATTTAAAATAGCCTAAAACAGGCTTAAAATATAGTTATATAGAAAAGCTTAAGAACGGTTAATATATTTGAAAAACCTAATACAGACTATTATATCATATAGCTTAAAGGGACACTGAACTAAAAAACCAAATTTAGAAAAATAGATAAAACGTTTAAAAATAAGACACTAATTTATGTCACATACTTTGTAAAAACTAATTGTTTGCCTGCAATTGATTCACAAAGTAATCCTGATTTTCAAACCCACTCCGTGGGTACCTGATCACCAATATGGCAGACATTATCCGTGATGCACCTGAGCAAACTTCTGACACGTCAGAGAATACGTCACCTTGTGTTTCTATGTATTGAAATTGCAAAACGGGTGACGAAGCTGCGCTGATAAGGTGAGTGCTGTTCGCATATAGAATCTCCCTAGCATTAATGAGCAACTTATCATTGTGTGGGCATAAGAAAGAAATAACTTTTTATAGCTTGGATCAGATTGCACATGCGCGAGATGCCGACAAAACGTTTTAGTTAGATTCATAAAAGCTGAATATTATTGGTTGAATATATGGACGATTGTACAGCCCATATTTGTGGGCTGTCTTAGCCTACGTCATTAGAAGATTTTAAAAATACATTTTATATATATTAGAAGGATCGTTTGAAACTGCAAGTAGGTGCTAATTATTTCTTTGAACATTATAACCCGATTTATATAATTGTTATATATGCCAAGAATAAAACTACAGTAATCCTTTAATACAGGCCAAAATACTAAAAAACAAAATAACCTAATACCAGTTAAAATACTCATATGTAATTATCCTTAAAGGGACAGTCTAGTCAAAATTAAACTTTCATAATTCAGATAGGGCATGCAATTTTGAACAACTTCCAATTGACTCAATCATTACATATGCTTTGTTCCCTTGGTGGTACTTTGAAAAGCTAAACCTAGGTAGGCTCAAACTGATTTCTAAACCGTTGAAAACCGCCTCTTAGCTCAGAGCATTTTGAAAGATTTTTCACAGTTAGACAGTACTAGTTCATGTGTGTCATATAGATAACAATGTGCTCACTTCCGTGGAGTTATTTAGGAGTCTTCACTGATTGGCCAAACTGCAAGTCTGTCAAAAGCACTGAGATAAGGGGCAGTCTGCAGAGGCCCTCATACAAGGTAATCACAGAGGTAAAACATATATTAATATAACTGTGTTGATTATGCAAAACTGGGGAATAGGTAATAAAGGGATTATCTATCTTTTAAAACAATACAAATTCTGGTGTAGGCTGTCCCTTTAATAAGGGTTCATTATATAATATAGCCTAATATACTTATATTCAAAGTATCCTAATACAAGCTTATTATACAATAAAGCCTCAATTGGGCAGATCTACTATATTCAGGAAAACCTTTATACTGGCTTATATTTAATATAGCCATAAAACCGGCTAAAATACTATATAAATATAGCCTAAAATATATAGCCTGAAAACAGGCCAAATAACTTATAATATAGGCTCATAAGGCTAAAAAACTAAAATAAAGCCCTAATATAGGTTTATATATATAGCCTAATACAGGATAATCTCCTTATATTCAATAAAACTGAAGCAGCTGAATATATATATATATATATATATATATATATATATAAAATGGAAAATTTGTATGGAATTTAAAACTGCGCTCTGATAGAGATGTATTAAGAGCAATTTAGACTGAATAGCCTGTGCAATACAAGCTTCTAAAATTAAGCTGTATATCCGCTAGATTTAGAGTTCTGCCGTAGCCGTCAAAAGCAGCGTTAAGGGGTCCTAACGCTGCTTTTGGCCGCCCGCTGGTATTTAGAGTCGTGTAGGTAAAGGTCTAACGCTCACTTTCAATCCGCGACTTTTCCATACCGCAGATCCCCTTACGCCAATTGCGTATCCTATCTTTTCAATGGGATCTTCCTAACGCCGGTATTTAGAGTCTTGGCTGAAGTGAGCAGTAGACCCTCTACCGACAAGACTCCAGCCGCAGAAAAAAGTCAGTAGTTAAGAGCTTTCTGGGCTAACGCCGGTTTATAAAGCTCGTAACTACTGTGCTCTAAAGTACACTAACACCCATAAACTACCTATGTACCCCTAAACCGAGGTCCCCCCACATCGCCGCCACTATAATAAATATTTTTAACCCCTAATCTGTCGACCGCACACCGCCGCCACCTACATTATCCCTATGAACCCCTAATCTACTGCCCCTAACATCGCCAACACCTACATAATATTTATTAACCCCTAATCTGCCCCCCCCAATGTCGCCGCTACCTAACTACACTTATTAACCCCTAATCTGCCGACTGGACCTCGCCGTCACTATAATAAATGTATTAACCCCTAAACCGCCACACTCCCGCCTTGCAAACCCTATAATAAATAGTATTAACCCCTAATCAGTTTGGGCAGTTTGGGCCTAATCTGCTGCCCCTAACATCGCCGACACCTATATTATATTTTTTAACCCCTAATCTGCCCCCCCAATGTCGCCGCCACCTACCTACACTTATTAACCCATAATATGCCGACCGGACCTCGCCGCCTCTATAATAAATGTATTAACCCCCAAACCGCCGCACTCCCGCCTCGCAAACCCTATAATAAATAGTATTAACCCCTAATCTGCCCTCCCTAACATCGCCGCCACCTAACTTCAAGTATTAACCCCTAATCTGCCGACCGGACTTCGCCGCTACTATAATAAATGTATTAACCCCTAAAGCTAAGTCTAACCCTAACCTTAACACCCCCTAAATTAAATATAATTTTAATCTAACGAAATAAATTAAATATTATTAACTAAAGTATTCCTATTTAAAGCTAAATACTTACCTGTAAAATAAACCCTAATATAGCTACAATATAATGAATAATTATATTGTAGCTATTTTAGGGTTTATTTTTATTTTACAGGCAACTTTGTATTTATTTTAACTAGGTACAATAGCTATTAAATAGTTATTAACTATTTAATAGCTACCTAGTTAAAATAATTACCAAATTACCTGTAAATAAATCCTAACCTAAGTTACAATTAAACCTAACACTACACTATCAATAAATAAATTAAATAAATTACCTACAATTACATACAATTAAATAAACTAAACTAAATTACAAAAACAAACAAACACTAAATTACAAAAAAAAAAAGATTACAAGAATTTTAAGCTAATTACACCTACTCTAAGCCCCCTAATAAAATAACAAAGCCCCCCAAAATAATAAAGGTCCCTACCCTATTCTAAATTAAAAAGTAACCAGCTCTTTTACCAGCCCTTAAAAGGGCTTTTTGCGGGGCATGCCCCTTAGTAATCAGCTCTTTTGCCTGTAAAAAAAAATACTATACCACCCCCCAACATTACAACCCACCACCCACATACCCCTACTCTAACCCAAACCCCCCTTAAATAAACCTAACACTACCCCCTTGAAGATCTCCCTACTTTGAGTCGTCTTCACCCAGCCGGGCACCGATGGACCAAAAGAGGACATCCGGAGCGGCAGAAGTCTTCATCCTATCCGGGCAGAAGAGGACATCCAGACCGGCAGACATCTTCAGCCCAAACTGCCCAAACTGCCCCATTGTTTCCTATGGGGGAATCGTGCACAAGCACGTTTTTCCAGCTAGCCACTACCGTAAGCAACGCTGGTATTGAGAGTTGAAGTGGCGGAAAATATGCCTTTACGCTCCCTTTTTGGAGCCTAACGCAGCCCTTCAGAGAACTCTAAATACCAGCTTTGTTTAGAAGCAGCGCTAGAAAAAAAAGACGCGTAGCTAACGCACCCCTTTGGCCGCAAAACTCTAAATCTAGGTGTTTATGTGCATAAAAAACAATGACAAGTGGCATTAACTTCTGGATGTATATTACTATTTAAGTAAAACAAGCTCCTATAGTACTATTCTATGAGGACTCTACAGACTCCAAACCAAGCCTTAAGAAACAAAATACACACGTATATATACATAAATATGTATACATAAAAACATGTTAATGTATACACCTAGACATCTGTATATATACACACACACATGCATACATAAAAACATGTATAGGAACACACATACACATACATTTCTTAGACTACAAAAGAAAGACACTATAGATATGAGTCTATGAGGCCTATTTATCAAAGCGTCAACTGAAAATGCACCAGAATTCCGCGTCGTACTTGTCGCGAGATTGATGCGCCATAGTTATCAAAGCCTTAAGATCACAAGAATTTGAAATTTGTGACGTAACATACGATCCGATGGTCTCAATTTGACGCAGATCGATGTGAATCGAAAACTTCTGGAATTCTAGCATAATTCTGTTTATTCGCCGTGGTATTCGACACAATTTGAAGCTTTTCAAAAGTTATTAAAAACTGAACAGTTACGCTCGCGTCTTATCTGACGCTGCATACCTAGTTTTCAATCTGCCACTTCAGAGGTCGTGGATGCTATAGTAGTCAATGGGAATCGGAAAACAGAAATCTTATGTTTGATGCTGCTGAGTGAAGCATATCACCTAATAAAACTCAATGGAAACCATTATTAAATATGTATACCCTTTTATTAATACCATTCCCTTCCTATAATTCCAAGATTGGAAAAAGAAAAACACATTCACAAAAAGGATAGCAAGAGAATGAAAACACTGCACAGCAATTCCAAGATTGTAAAAAGAATAACACATTCAAACAAAAGATAGCAAGAGAATGAAAACACTGCACAGCAATTATGCTATCAATTAATTATACACAATACAAATTATGCTATCAATTAATTATGCACAACACCTGCATATTTACATAGGCATGACATGAACTCTGATTTTCTGTTTGTATGGCAGCGTCGTGGAGGCTTAAAGGTAAGTCACTCATTTTACTTTTCTAATAAACAATGTCACGGTTTTCATTCATTTGCTATGATGCTTTTTTGGAGGTAGAATGCCCTTTAAAATTTGTCTTTTGCTCATTTATGTCACTGTTTAACTTTGCGCTTTCAAAATACATTGAAATGATTTGTAAATTGTATTATGAATCACATAAAGGATATCAAACAATATTTCACATCATAATGTTCTACATTGCATTCTTTTTGTTACTTAGGTTTGCAAATGTTAATACACCATTTTTTTCTTTAATATGTAATCTTAAAAACACAGTAATCACTGACCTTTTTAACCTTCACAATGCTGCCATCCAAACACAGAAAATTCAGAAATATGATTTAAACAAGAGCGAAATACTCATGTATTTTTCATAATTAATTTAGTTAATTGCACAAACACACCTGCATTTCTTACATCTGATAAACACACCTGGATGACCTAATCAGATATTCATTTGGACATCCTATCATGCTCGTTAAATGACGCAAGAAATAACGAAAATACGATTTTGGAATAAATTATTCAATTAATTGCTCGTAAAATGACGCGATGATAATCAAAATCTGCAAGTCATTTGTTAGGTAATGTTTGGCGCATCATTTATCCAATTTCTGAAATCATTCACAGCTGTGAAACTAGGCGTTATAAAAGGGGCTCTTCAATCACTTTATTTCATTATTACTTTGAGCTTTGAGCATGGACATACTCAATGCAGTCCAGTTTTTACTTTTATTAAGGAGACGCAGGGAAAGACGGGTGTTGATGGCTGTGGTGCGACAACGAAGACGCCAGCGAGTGCCAAGGGTTTTCTTTCCAAGGATTGTGCTCCATGCCCTCAGTGACCGAGAGGTAATCCGTCAATTTCGACTAGATAGGGCCTCTATTGAGAGGCTCTATGTCGAAATCAAGGACTCTCTCGAGCCACTCACTGCAAGAACTAGGGCAATCCCTGGGATGGTAAAATTGCTATCGGTCCTCTATTTCTTGGCAACTGGGTCATTCCAGGCTGTGACAGCTCTAGGCATTGTTATGAGCCAGACAACCTTCTCACATCATCTGAAGGTTGTCCTGAATGCTTTGCACCAACGCCTAGTCCATCATGTCCACTTCCCAAATACACCGGAGGAGTGGCATGCTGTCAAGCTCCAGTTCTACCTAAGGGCTGGACTGCACCCATGTCTTGGTGCAGCCTCCCAGGGGTACAGAGGAGCCATACCGGGACAGGAAATTCAACCACTCGCTGAATATCCAGGTCATCTGTGACGCCAGGTTGAGGATAATGAGTGTACGCTCCAGACTCCCTGGCTGCAACCATGATTCCTTCATCCTCCGGAATTCTGCCATCTACCATCGGTTCCAGGAGGGCCAAATGCCAGAGGGAATCCTGATCGGTAAATATCTCTTAGATACTCTAACATATGTATATGATATATTTTAATCATTCTGATTGCTAATGTCAATGATCTATTTTGTTTACGCAGATGATTCTGGATATTCGTGTCTTCCGTGGCTGTTCACAACCGTCAAAAACCCCAACGGAGTGGAAGAGGTGCGCTACAACCAGGCACACATCGCCACAAGATCGGTGATTGAGAGCACCTTTGGCGTATTGAAGAGCCGTTTCCGCTGCTTGGACATCTCTGGTGGTGTTCTTCAGTACGCCCCCTCCAAAGTCTCCTTAATTTTTATGATTTGCTGTATGTTGCATAATATTGTCCTAAAAAATCCCTGATATAGATCTGGAGAGCTTGGATAACCAGGAGTATGGAGAATATATTGATCCATTCCTGGAGCATGATGCTCTGGGAGTCCAAGCTCGAGCAGACTATATACAGGCAGTTTTTGGGCAATAATGTTCACTGTGCAACATACAGTTTTTATTTTTGTTTTTATTTACTTTACAGTATTATTTATAATCCAAAAGATTATATATTTTGGATTAAGTTTGAGCAAATATTGTCATTTCACTATCGAAGGAATGATATTGTATATAATTGTAAAGCCATTGATTGAAAGTGGTTAATTTTGGCAAATGTTGCAATTGTTCAATGTAAAGTTGATAAAACACATGTTTAATATAATATCTTTAAATAAAAAATTTTGAGATGTACACTTGACTCTGTTGTTACTTGTAAAGCTATAACAAGGAATATTTTTTAATATGTGTTTAACTTCTATCTTGCTTTTTTAAAACTGACCCCTTATTTCCTTTCTTTAGGCATACTTGCAATTTAGACAATCACTGTTATCTTCGGGATAACTTAACGTTCATGAGCTCAATGTTATCTATATGAAGTTCAAACATTTATAAATATTCCTTTTTTTATTTCACTGTCACATTAAACTAATATAAAAAATAAATTTAGATAGATATATACATAAATACATCTATCATTATATTTACATTTAGATAGATAAATATGTACATACATACATAGATATATATTTCAGGGAATATATATGTTTGATGCTGCAAGACAATGAAGCATATGACCTAATAAGTCAATTACTAACTATTAAATATGTATAGCCTTCAAAAAATCCAAATATATTATTGATCTACATTTGGTGCACTAGTAGATATAGGGATAAAAATAGCGCTTTGGATGGATTATGCTCCAACTTTGTCTCTCTTTAAGAATCATTAAAAAAATATTTTTGTGCACAGTTTTGCACGTAACTTGTCGCAATAATAGATATACAGAGACCACAAAAGAACTACAGAACAGGCTTAATTAGCAGCTAGCTCCCACTACTGTAACTTAAATATTTTATTTCCTATCCCTTTCAAATAGCAATAGATTTCAAATAAATACATATGATACTCTGATTACATGTTATATTTGCTACATACATGTGTGTGTATATACATACTAAAATATGTATATACAATTTTAAAAATAAATCTAATTTCCTCTCCATTTTGTAAAGAATATGTCACTACTTGCTATATTTAAAAGTTGATTTAAATAAAATAAAAAAAAGCATAAACACTAGCCATATACAATAATATGCTGACGAGAAATGTGCTATGTTCGTGGACAGTACTGAAATGTTATAAATAAAGTTGGGAAAAGCTCGAATAGCTGCGACATTGATGACTGTTAGCTAACATCAGTCCGATCCTCTTCGCACCGTACTTGACGCGCGTGTTTTTGCAGTTTTTTTATGAAATATGGAGAACGTATTCAGATCCGCAGCAGCGATGTTTAGTGAAGTTTGGCGAGCGTATTGATGCACGCGAATGCACCATAGTTGACGCTATGATAAATAGGCCTCTATGTGTAAAAGAATGGGAATTAAGCACTCTTTAAATATTCAATTTTATTTATAATAAATAAACTGAAGGACACCCTGTCGTTACAGCAGGTACATACACATCTAATAACATAAAAGTGCAAAAATATTTTTAGTGCCCGATATCATAAATAAACATATATAAATATGCAGTACAAATAAACCACTCCCTTATATTGTTGTAATTCCAAAACGTTTTCCCTACAAATGCCTTCTTTTCTTCAATGCTTATTTATTGACACATGCTGATATTTTGACTGCACCGATGTATATGCAGTTTCCTATCTACAACGTTTTGGAATTACAACAATATAAGGGAGACATTATCTATGGATACTATGTTACTTCAACTCATTTGCCATCATAATTTTATACATGCATAGATCCCCACGTACACCTGGCCAGGGTTTGGTCCAGCAGGGTGTTGCATGTCTCAGTCTCTCATCAGAGTGGTTTATTTGTATTGCATATTTATATATGTTTATTTATGATATCTGACACTAAAAATATTTTTGCACTTTTATGTTATTAGATGTATATGTACCTGCTGTAACGACAGGGTGTCCTTCAGTTTATCTATTATAAATAAAATTGAATATTTAAAGAGTGCTGAATTCCCATTCTTTTACACATAGGCATCTACTTATCAAGCCGTCGACTTTCTTGCATTCAACGGCACCAATACGCTCGCCTAAGATCGCCTAAGATCGCTGCTGCGGACCTGAATACGTTCTCCAAAGTTACCAAAAAAGCTGTCAAAAAGCCGCGCACCAAGTACGATGCGATGAGCAGCGGACTGTTGTTGACTAACAGTCATCGATCTCGCTGCTCTTCGGCTTTTTTTCAGCTTTCTTGGTACCCTGTCACTAAACACCCACACTATACTAAACTGTTTACCCCCTATACCGTCGCTCCTGGACCCCGCCGCACCTAAATAAAGTTATTAACCCCTAAACCGCCGCTCCCGGAGCCCACCGCAACTCTAATAAATGTATCAACCCCTAAACTGCCGCTCCCAGAGCTCACTGCAACTCTAATAAATGTATTAACCCCTAAACCACCACTCCCGGAGTCCACCGCCACCTATATTATACATATTAAACCCTAATCTTCCGCCCCCTATACCGCCACCACCTACATAAAGTTATGAACCCCTATCCTGCCGCTCCCGGACCCTGCTGCAACTAAATAAAGTGTTTAGCCCCTAAACTGCCGCTCCAGGAGCCCACCGCCACCTACATTATATTTATTAACCCCTAATCTGCCCCCCTACTCTGCCGCCACCTACATTATATTTATTAACCCCTAATCTGCCCCCCCCTACACAGCCGCCACTATATTAAATGTATTAACTCCTAAACCTAAATCTAACACTAACCCTAACACCCCCTAACTTAAATATAATTTAAATAAATCGAAATAAATTATTCCTTTTTAAAACTAAATACTTACCTATAAAATAAACCCTAAGATAGCTACAATATAACTAATAGTTACATTGTAGCTGTCTTAGGATTTATTTTTATTTTACAGGCAAGTTTGTATTTATTTTAACTAGCTACAGTAGTTATTAAATAGTTATTAACTATTTAATAACTACCTAGTTAAAATAAATACAAAAGTACCTGTAAAATAAAACCTAACCTAAGTTACAATTACACCTAACACTACACTATCATTAAATTAATTACCTACATTGACTACAATTAACTACAATTAAATAAAATTAATTTTTACAAAAAAAATCAAACACTAAATTACAGAAAATAATAAAATAATTACAAGTTTTTAAAACTAATTACACCTAATCTAATCCCCCTAATAAAATAAAAAAGCACCCCCAAAATAATAAAAAGCCCTACCCTATACTAAATTACGAATAGCCCTTAAAAGGGCCTTTTGCAGGGCATTTCCCCAAAGTAATCAGCTCTTTTACCTATTAAAAAAAAGTACAATACCCCCCCAACATTAAAACCCACCACCCACACACCCAACCCTACTCTAAAACCCACCCAATCCCCCCTTAAAAAAACTTAACACTAACCCCTTGAAGATCACCCTACCTTGAGACATCTTCACCCAACCGGGCCGAAGTCCTCCACGAAGCCGGGTGAAGTGGTCCTCCAGACGGGCAGAAGTCTTCATCCAAGCCGGCCAGAAGAGGTCCTCCAGATGGGCAGAAGTCTTCATCCAGACGGCATCTTCTATCTTCATCCATCCGGCAGGGAGCGGGTCCATCTTCAAGACATCCGATGCGGAGCATCCTCTTCCAACGACATCTGGCGACTGAATGAATGTTTCTTTAAATAACATAATCCAAGATGGCGTCCCTTGAATTCCGATTGGCTGATAGAATTCTATCAGCCAATCGGAATTAAGGTAGAAAAAATCCTATTGGCTGATGCAATCAGCCAATATGATTGAAGTTCAATCCTATTGGCTGATCCAATCAGCCAATAGGATTGAGCTCTCATTCTATTGGCTGATTGGAACAGGGGGTTAATACATTTAATACAGTGGTGGCGGTGTAGAGGGGGGCAGATTAGGGGTTAATAAATATAATGTAGGTGGCGGCAGTGTAGGGGGGGCAGATTAAGGGTTAATAAATATAATGTAGGTGGCGGTGGTGTAGGGGGGCAGATTAGGGGTTAATAAGTATAATGGAGGTGGCAGTGGGCTCTGGGAGCGGTGGTTTAGGGGTTAAACACTTTATTTAGTTGCGGCGCGATCTGGGAGCGGCGGTTTAGGGGTTAAACACTTTATTTAGTTGCAGCGGGGTCCGGGAGTGGTGGTTTAGGGGTTAATAAGTGTAATGTAGGTGGCGGCGGTGTAGGGGGCGGCAGATTATGGGTGTTTAGACTCAGGGTACATGTTAGGGTGTTAGGTGTAGACATTACCATAGGAATCAATGGGATAGCGGGCAGCAGCGAACATGAGCCCTTGCTGCTTTCTGACTCCCATTGATTCCTATGGTATCCGCGGCCTCCAGGACGGCGGATTGAAAACCAGGTATGCTGGGCCGGAAAAGTGCCGAGCGTACCTGCTAGTTATTTGATAACTAGCAAAAGTAGTCAGATAGTGCCGAACTTGCGTTCGGAACATCTGTAATGACGTAAGCATCGATCGGTGTCGGACTGAGTATGTTATGTCACTAAATTCTACTTTTGCCGGTTTGTAGGGTTTGATAACTAAGGCGAATCAGGCTCGCCACAAATATGCTGCGGAATTCCAGCGTATTTGTGGTTGACGGCTTGATAAATACATGCCATAGACTCTTATATCTGTGGTGTCTTTCTTTTGTAGTCTAAGAAATGTATGAACATTGGGTCTGCACCACGATATGTATATTAAATAGTGTTGAATAATTAAGGTATATACTTGTTATTAAGAGCTAGCTCATTATATATATTTCTTACACATATACATAAATATGTATATATATACACACACGCACACAACATAAATATAGCTACATATGCCTACATAAAAACGTGCATAGGTACATCTAGACACAAAGACCTGTATATATATATATATGAAGGAATAAGTAAAATGTGTCTCCTCAGTAAACTGAGTTGACACAAGTGATACTCTGTAGTGGGCGCTGGTCAATAAGTGAATAGGAGATAGTGGCGGCTATATAGGACAGATACTGGGAGGGTTAAAAGGCCCTAGACAGTAAGAGTAAATATATATATTAAAAGGTGGATACAGCGCCTATATGTCCAATATACTGTTGGGGTATGTGAGGATTAAATGTTGTGACAAAAAGAAAAAATACACTAATAAAAGATACAATGATAAAAGAAAATTAAAAAATAATAAACAATAAAAAATAATGTTAAAAAATAAAATAAATTAAATAATAGTCCAGCTAAAAATAGCATATGAAATATATGAACTTAGAAGTAGTGTTCATACGAGTCCTAAAAATGGTATAATTCGTAATGAGTCTCCAAACGTAGTGGTTATACAGTTATAGTTGGTATATAATACCCTTACCAGATATTACCTCAATCGAATGAGGTAAGTATGCCGCACTGGGGGTATATACAGATGATTAGATTTCCTCCTTGTATCCTGCTGTGCCTCTTTGTGGTATTCGTTACCCTCTTGGAGTATGCAGGGATATGTTTCTGATGATGAATTACTCCCTTACACTTCCTGTGGGTTAATGGTTCGCCTCTTGGAGTGCTCTTTCTGTTCTGGTATTAACTTTCTCCAGCGTGAAGATACCTGTAAGATCGATCTCAGAAGGAGCTGAGAAATCTGAAAGTGGATTTGAGTTAAACACTTCCTAGACTTATTAAACTGGGCACGCCCCGACAGCAGCAAATCTCACTACAGCACAAACTTGTTATGCTTTCTTTCTCTATATATATACACACACACACTCAAATATTCACCTACATACAGATTCCTGCAGGCTTTTAAAAGGTTAATACTGGATCCTTAGATCAGCATCTGCGTCTATAATACTTTACAGTCTATAACAAGAAATACTTTTTAATTCTGTCAGACCCAGAGGGCCATCAAACCTGGGTCTAATAAGTGAAAGGGCTTAGATTAAAACAGTCTAAAAATCCCCCATATGAAAGCTCTGGAAGGCAAAGAACAAAGGATTTCATATTATTAAAGGGCCACTAAACCCAAAATCTTTCTTTCATGATTCAGATAGAGAATAGAAATTTAAACAAGATTACAATTTACTTCCATTATTTATTTTGCTTCATTTTTTAAATATCCTTAGTTGAAGAAAAAGCAATGCACATGGTGAGCCAATCACACGATGCTTCTATGTGCAGCAACCAATCAGCAGCTAGTGAGCATATCTAGATATGCTTTTCATCAAAGAATATCAGAATAAAACAAATTAGATAATATAAGTAAATTAGAAAGATGTTTAAAATTGCATTCTCTTTCTAAATCATAAAAGAAAAAATGTGGGTGGCATGTCCCTTTAAGTAAGATAATTTTTTTTATATAAATAGGTCACTCAGATGGGCTGCCAGGGGCTGCTAGAAAAGGAGTGACTGGGCCCTAAAATTACTATATATAATCTTCAACCATAAGGCTGACATCATACTAAGATAATACAAGATCCTAGTATGAATAAGGAGGGTCTAAAACACTACTGCCACGCAGCCATCCAGGGTCGTGTTGAGGCGCGTCTCACTCGACCGACCGGTTTATAACACTGGTCAGGGGACTTGTCTAAATTTAATATAATGTGCAGAAAAAAGGGGGGTCCTAAGCACGGAACCTGATGGAAAGAAGTTCTATGAAAAATGAAATAATGAGGCCTGGCTATTGGCCACACACACTCTGCACACTGTACTAAATAAAGCTTTGCAAGAAAAGAAATAAGTCCTGGAAACCGGCCTAATATACAAACATCATGCAGGCAAGCAGGCTGTAAACCTATTGCCTGTTCCAATAGAAAACAAACAATTACATATAGGATAAGAATATGAAACATAAAGGTATAAGAATATAAAGAACTTAGGAAAGAAACCATATATAATAGTTTTACAGAAAAGTCTTAAACAAGATAAACAGAATAGAGACTAAATAACCTAGGAAAGAAACCTATATAATGGTTTATACTTAGTATATTCTAAAACAAAGATAAACAGATTAGTGATTTTAAGCAAATATGATCAAAATACATTACAATTTGAGGGAAAAAATGAATACATGACCTGCTGTCTGGAAGCAGCAAAGAAAAGAGGAAGTGCTGGTCTTGTTCATTACAGTTTATGGGGCCTATTTAACAAAGATCTGTCGGACCTGTCAGGTCCGACAGACCTCGCTGAATGTGGAGAGCAATTCACTCTCTGTATTCAGCATTGCACCAGCAGCTCTTGTGAGCTGCTGGTGCAACGCCGCCCCCTGCAGATTCGCGGCCAATCGGCTGCTAGCAGGGGGGGTGTGAATCAACCCAATCATACTCGGTCGGGTTGAATTGCAGTGATGTCTACCTCGCATGCTCAGAGCAGGCGGACCGGTTATGGAGCAGCGGTCTTCATAACTGGTGTTTCTGGCTCGCCAGAAACACGGGCCCTTAAGCTCCATCCAGAGCTTGATAAATGGGCCCCTATTAGGCTGCTGTGTGCTGATTGGTGCAGTCTTGTTACTATGTTATTATTTTTTTCTCTGTATGTTTTCTTTGCTGCTGTTTGGATTCAGTAAAGATTTGATGCAAAATATGAAGCCTCCTGTCTTGCCATAAAATCTACAGTGCCTTCCTTTGTGAGCTTCCTTCTCCCACTACTGCTTACCAGCTATGCATCTAGCTTGTGTCTGGTGTTTCACAGAATCTGAAGTTGGAAACCATTTGACCTGGTGGTTCAAAGTCAAAGTTAGTTTAGAAGTGGCATTACATGGTCGTGAGGATGTACTGTTAAAAGGGCAGCTGTAGCAGGTGCCGTAACTCAGTAAGGAGTGACAGGAGGAGAAATATGGTTTAGCAATGAACTCCCAAGGACCAGCAACCCTTTACAGAATTATTCCTGAGGGACTCATTGGCATCAAATGGTATCAACTTTTTTTTTTTATATTTGAATAAAGTTACATCTTGTGTTTTAAATCTGGGAGTTGTTCATAATTTTGTGATTGTTTCAGTAGATTTCTGATTTTTATCCAGTATTGTCAGTGTGTTTTTCCACTGATCATAATCCTAAAATGCTTCTGCTGCTATTATTCTTGAAACTTGAAATCTTTACTTCCAAAAATAATATGAAATTGTTATCTGTGTTGTTATTTTCCTGATTTTGTAAAAAAAAACTAATGAGGATTAAGGACAAACAAAATGGAGATTTTGGGGATTTAGGCTGAAGGACCTGTATGGTGATTTAACTCTTTTAATAATAAATAGTGATGATAATAGGAGACGTGTGCAATTTACCTATTATGCTCTAAATCAATAGAGATGTGTGTATGTCTCTTTAATAGATTTGAACATGAGGTTTATTAGTATATTGAGCATTTGTGTATGCTAAGTTATCGCTTGGCTTTTTAGTAAGTGTAAAAGTGTTTATTATGATTTTTTTTTATGTGAATTGATTAAAGTTAGTGTAGTATCTGTTTGGTGACGTTGCTTCCTAAGTTCATCCAACATGGCAAGTGGCTATTTCAGGTTATGTGCAAAACCAATATTGCATTCATAACCTTTTTGGGTACTCAGTAATACTTTGAAAAGTATTGTCCCAGGTTTTATCTAGACCCTTTAGCTGTGGAATTTAATAAGTAAAACATATCTCCTAAATTGCACCAAGTGCCTTATCTCTTCATACTGGAAACAAACAAGATGCCCATCCATCACTGGATGACAACACCCAGTAACATGCACGCTCCATTTTGAAAATCCTCATTATTTTGAAGTAGATTTAACTCCTTTCTTACTGGACAGTCACCTTTGACACTGTTGCTTCACAGGAATGATCTGAGTCTCTGCTGAAGCAGGGAGTCTGGGACATCTTGAATATCTTAGCATGCAGTGCCTCCATTCAGTGATATAATTCTCGGGGAATCCACAGCACTGAGACAATGAGGCCCATGTATCAAGCTCCTTATGGAGCTTGTGGGCCGTGTTTCTGGCGAGCCTTCAGGCTCGCCAGAAACAACAGTTATGAAGCAGGGGTCTAAAAACTGCTGCTCAATAACTAGGGATGGGCGAATGTGTAAATTTTCGAATTTTGAATGTAGAACGAATGTTATTACCGAAATTCGAATTCTAAATCCGAATGTCGATAAGAACGAATATTCTTAAAAATTCAAAAATCGAATGTTATTTACAGTTTTCGAATGTCACTTTCGAATTCGAATGTTTATAATTATATCGAATGTCCACATTCAAAATTTCGAATTTAACATTCTATTTAACAAAGTTCAATAGTTCATGTGGTAGGGCGGGAATCTAGTAAATTGATCCATAATAGATACAAATATATCATTTCAAATGTTTCCATATAGAATATTGCATAATTCGAATATTACATTTAAAGAAAGCATTAGAAATACTATTACAAACATATAAATTCGAATTTTTCGAATTCGAATTTTTCTAATTCGAATTTTTCTAATTCGAATATAAATTCGAATTTTTCTAATTCGAATATAAATTCGAATTTTTCTAATTCGAATATTGCATAATTCGAATATTACATTTAAAGAAAAAGCATTAGAAATACTATTACAATCTAAATTCAAATTTTTCGAATTCGAATATTGCATAATTAGAATATTACATTTAAAGAAAAAGCATCTAAATTCGAATTTTTAGAAAAGAATATTTTCGAATGTAATCGTAAAATTCTAAACTGAACATTCGAAAATCGAATGTTAGAATGTTATGTAAACATTTGAAATTCGATTCGAACAAACGAATGTGTTAAAATTCGTGCCGTTTTTTGAATGTTGCGAAACATTCCCCCATCTCTATCCATAACCCTGTCTGCCTGCTCTGAGCAGGCAGACAGGAATCACCACAATTCAACCCGATTGAGTACGATCGGGTTGATTGACACCTCCCTGCTGGCGGTCAATTGGCTGCGAGTCTGCAGGGGGCGGCATTGCACCAGCAGCTCTTGTGAGCTGCTGGTGCAATGTTGAATACGGAGAGCGCATTGCTCTCCGCATTCAGCGAGGTCTTGCGGACCTGAACCGCACTGTTGGATCAGGTCCGCAAGACCTATGATAAATAGGCCTCACTGAATACTCCACAAACACACAATAATAAGACAAGGAGATAATAAAGTAATATGGAATGCAAATAGAAAAAATAAAAAAAACACTGCTCTCAGAGAAGGTGAGATGAGATTAGCACACTAGATACAGGTTCCTCTAGAACACAGGAACACTGACAGTTAACTAAACATTCACCCTGGAGCCTGGGAGACACTAGCTTCCTGCTCCTGAAGTAAGGCAAGCCTTAACTAAGGTGGTCGATTTATCAAAGGCTTTGCAAGGCTGTTCGACCCCTTACCACTGCAGGTTCTCACAATTGTATGGAAACCTAATTATACCTGGTTAGTGATAGATATTTCTTCACTTTACATTTCAATACCCCAGCACTTAGGTATTGAGGCAATAGAATTTTTTCTTGATAGGGAACTTAACATGGAATATAATACTAAGAAATATATTGGGGATGTTTTAAGATTTTTGCTTTCACATAATAATGTGACAGGAGCGAGCTGCACTTAGTCTTATGGCGCGGTCGGGCCGGGCTGTGACTATACAGCTGGCCCGATGCGCTGACTAAATATTACAGACCCGCTCAGCAGAGAGCAGAGAGCGGGTCTGTAAAAGCGCCATCATTTTTACATATCAAAAGGTAAAAAAGGCGTTTAGAACTATAGCACTTAAATAATGTTATATAATTCTGCACTATGTGCAGAATTATATAACATTATTTTTAAGGTTTACTATCCCTTTAACCTTAACGAGTAGTGGAGACAAGGTTTTTACTAAAACTTATCATAAGCCTATTGCAGGCAACACTATCTTGCATGCTGCCTCACAGCATCCTAAGCACCTTATAAAATCTGTCCCTAGAGGACAATTTATAAGATTAAAAAGAAATACACAATCTGCAGATGTTTTTGAATCTCAGTCAGTTGATCTCAAAAAATAAACTTATAGCTAGAGGTTATAATGCATCATTATTAGAGAAATGCAGGAAGGAAGTTAAATCGTACGATAGTGTTCACTACTGGATACACTGGTCAATATACACAGATAGCCAAAATATTGAAGAAACATCTTCATATCCTCCAAGGTGATCCTATTCTTGCACCAATTATTAAGCATTGTAAGTTTGTTTAAAAAAAACCAAGAACATTGGCCAGTAAGCTTTCCTTCAGCAATATCACTAGAGTTGACACTACCGGTTCTCAATGGCTTGCAAGACAAGGACATTTTAAATGTCTTAGTAAAAATTGCCATATGTGTGCATGCATTGGACCTGGCAGTTTTTTTTCAAGTAGTGTAACTAATAAAAGATACAGCATTAATTTCAATGCCAATTGTGGCACTACTTTTGCTGTTTATTTACTTACTTGCAAACTTTGCCAGCTCCAATATGTGGGTCAAACCTCTAGGGGGGCTAGAAAAAGATTTAGTGAACACCGTAGGGACACTAAAAACTATGTCAAAGAGTCAGCTATTGCCAATCACTTCAATGGTGAACAGTTTACCAATGTAGCAAATCTTTCTGTACAAATGATAGATTTAGCTAAGGTTCCCCCTAGAGGAGGTAACAGGTATAATATTCTACAGAGAAAGGAATTTTATTGGATCTTACTATTACAAACCAGGGTGCCGCTGGGCATGAACAGAGAGTGTGACATCAATTATTTTATAGATGTTTAACTTCATGTATGTGCTCCTCTCTGTTCATGCTCTGTGATAATAACCCCTGCTTTCTCTAATGTTATTAATAATAATTTTTCTTTATTTTTCCTTAAATCCTTTACAGTAGGTTTAGTTCAAACCTAGGTAATTAATTTCTTTTTGTTTGTGTTTTTATTCATTTTTTTCACCTTTTCATTTTTATTTTTATTTTTTAATAGTTATTTTTTTTTCAGCATATTGTGTCAGGATATATTTCAATGGATGTGTAACATTTAGCCTGTCCCATTGCTCTGTTAGTTTATACATGTGTCATACTCTGTTTCAGTATATTGACATAACCATTTTGTTCCCCAGTTCCTTGTTTTTAGCTACTTTAGGATACTAAGGGGTTAATTTTAATAGGTTAGGGTATATATAGCACACCTTGTGCTATTCATGTATTAGGTCTATGAGTAAGCACCTGTAGGGGCGCAAAACACGTCAGACCATTTCCACTGTCCACACCACCTGTCTGTATGCTCCTTTGATGAACTGTACCACTCTGTTTTGTACTTTTTGGATTGGTATTTACCTTGTACAACACTAATAAAGTGGACAATTTTTATATGCATACCATACAAGTGTGTAGTGCCTGCCGTTTTTCTCTGTTCACATTCTCACAAGAGAACCTGCAGTCCATATTTAACAACCAGCGCCACAAATTTCAATCTACCCAGCCTCATCCGACCGGGAAGATTGACAGCTGATGCCCACGCGTGATTGGCTGTGCGCAGGGAGGGGGCGGGAATGCATGCGAGCACAAAATAGTGCTCATGTGCAATGCTAAATCCCGTATATATGCGCCCCTATCTGCCGCAGCTTGATAAATCGACCCCTAAGTCTTCTTGTAGCAATGCAACTTCCACACTTGAGTGCTGACAGTCTGTAACAAAGTGAACGGCTTCCTGCTGTGATATCAGGCTGAGACTGCACAATATGCAAGGTCCTGCAGCACTCATGCAGTTTCATACATCCAGCTCTCACCATTACTAGAACAGCACTGAACAAAATCTTAACTTTCAGGAAGTCTCTGAAACTGAAAGTGAAAGTCAGATTGGCTCTCCCAACTTTGTGATGCAGGGTTGAGCAAAGTACAGAGTTCAGTTAACAATTGCACCAGAATAACAGAGGGTTACACAGATAAATTGGACTTCTTCTTAAATTTTATTGGAGTGGCGTCTCTCAGGGTTGTGTGTTGATAGAGACGCAAGTGACCTTCCCTGGTACAATCTAATATCGAGCACATGTTTAGAATAGGGTAATTTTTACCAAAAATTCAAATGGAAAAAGTGCTATCAATAAATAATGCTCAGTAAAATAAGATGGTAATTTCTCTCCATACCAGCGAGGTTTTGAGAATTAGGCCCTATGTACTGTTCTTACTGTGCATAATGTGAGAGAAAAGGTAATGAAGATTTTGAGTAAATATAGAGATACATTCTCCCTGCAAGTTTAGCATTTGATTAGGTTGTGGTTTCAATTAGCAGAGACAGCTATTTCATATTCACAATATACATAAAGAAACAATATCCATAGATTTAAAATTCTGCAGCTGGTATAACAAGTCAATGTGAACACATCACACTAGACAATCCCTTTCAGTTAATCTAAAAATTGCATTATTTTGTTTGGTCTATGCACAAAAGCAATGTTCTTTGTAAAAGGTCTTAAAATGGTGTGAAGGTTTTCAAAGGTAAACTAAACTATCAGATAAGGGGTTTACGGTGGGGGTTTATACTGAGTCAAAAGCGCACTGAATGCAGGCCATGGAAGATTGCGCCGAAAAATCATCCTTCAGGGCACTTGGAACTTGGGATGGCTAGGGCATAGGATACCCTCCCGGACCCCATCAAAGCGAAAATGTGATTCTCGGAAACCACAACCGAGAAGCGAAGAACCCTCAGGCCTGGAATTGGCTAGTGTTGTGGTTTCCCTAGGCGGTTTGTGTTTGAGATTGGTGAAAGAGGTATTTGGTGGTAACATAGCAGGTATTTCAATCTGCAAACTTTAAGCTATTGATGGATCGACTGATGTATGATATACTACAATGTCATGTTCTATCATTTTACAATGTAAGCCATAACATGCTGGCTATAACGCAATATACAGGACTGCTTATTAAATAAATCGGCCTATAAAGTGGCTCCGATGGTAATTATAAATAACGCCAAAATCTTGTTTGTCCTTTGTCTTTTTTTCCACCAAACATAAATACCTTGCATTTGAATAGAACTTCTGTCTGAAGTTTGGTTTGGAAAGATCTCACCTTCCTATGGCCAAGCTCATTAGCCGGGGTAAGGGTCGTTTCATAGAACCGATACAGCAATTTAATTCTTTCTGTTGCACCCCGGACACAAAGGGTTGTGGAACTTTTCGGGAACAACAAAAAGTCACTGAAATTGTTAAAAAAACATTTTTTTTGTTTTATTCACTTTTATTTGGATTTTAAAGGGACAGTCCAAGAAAATCACAAGTCCAAAAAAATCTTTCATGATTGAAATAGGTCATGTACTTTTAAACAACTTTCCAATTTACTTTTATCACCAATTTTGCTTTGTTCTCTTGGTATTCTTAGTTGATAGCTAAACCTAGGAGGTTCATATGCTAATTTCTTAGACCTTGAAGGCCGCCTCTAATCTAAATGCATTTTGACAGTTTTTCACCATTAGAGGGCATTAGTTCATGTGTTTCATATAAATAAAATTGAGATCATGCACGTGAAATAACCGTGGAATGAGCACTGATTGGCTAAAATGCAAGTCTGTGAAAAGAACTGAAATAAGGGAGAAGTCTGCTGAGGCTTAGATACAAGGTATTACAGAGGTAAAACGTGTATTATTATAATTGTGTTGGTTATGCAAAACTGGGGATTGGGTAATTAAGGGATTATCTATCTTTTAAAACAACAATTCTGATGTTGACTGTCCCTTTAAGATCATGGTGGGAAAGGGAAAGTTTTGAAACTCTGAGTAGGGCTAGTATGAATGAAGAGTGAACGCTGATGAAAACATTTCAGTCACCTATATGGAATAACTCTGAGTTGGAATATATTTGAAACTTGAAGAGGATTTTCTAATTCCTGTACTGTGTTTAGCTTTTTCGAACGAGTTAAGATAAAATTTTGAACTGGGTGTTTGGAGATTCAAGAATATGCAACATTCATAATGAAATTAATGTAATCTAAAGGACTAAGTTACTCTACCTTCCCAATGATGTTTTGTAATGAAAAAGATAACTATAAACTTGTGTTTAGATTTGCCTAGCCCTTATAATTCTCATATCCACTCTCCCAAACTTTCCAACTACAGAAGAAAAGACAGACATTTTGCTCTTTTCTTTTCTGTCTTTAAAATAAGTATTTACACAGACCTTGCATCCCACCCCCTCATGGCTGTGAAGAAGTTTTTTGTGCAATATCAGTTTTTGTGCATATATTGCTAGTTTGTTTTTTTTACAGCTACCTAGCATATCCCCTCTCTCTTTTTTTTTTTTTTTACATTTACCTTTTTTTGGTTAAGATAATTTTTCTCCTCTTATATGAATTGGCTTAGGAATTGTGTTGTTGTTTTTTACGTAGTAAAACCACACTTGCAGTATTTTAGGATTGATAATATCTGACACCTATACTCTAGGGGAACCTATAACATAAGAGAGTAGGTTTATATTCCCATGGATAAATATATATTCTCCGCTTGCAAAATTAAAGATTCAACAGTGATGTGTTTTATGTCTTATGAAACATTCAATAAAAGAAAACTATGTGCCCCACTATGCTCTCAGCTGATTCAAGAAGACAGAATGGTGAAATTGTTATATCCTGATAGAATTCGTATTTAAATTAAAGAACGATTCAAGATCTTTGACAACCTTCAAGAGGCAGAAAGATTTTTAAGTAACAAAATCAAATAAGTTTGGAAATACTTGTGTTAGTATTCAGTTAAGTACAGCCCTCTTACTTTATAATGTGATGGTGGGAGCTATAGATCTTTTGGGAAGATGTAGCAATATGCAGGGTTTTTTCTTGTTATTTTGTGTGTTTTCTTCCTCTCTCTCTCTCACTGGAGGACCCGGGACATATGGGCAGGTTGTTTTCTCATCCCTATTTTTGATTCTTGGGGGGACGATTTATCAAGCTCTGTATGGAGCTTGATGCCTCTGTTTCCACGCAAGCTCACCAGAAACAGAAGTTATAAAGACCGCTGCTCCATAACTTGTCCGCCTGCTCTGAGGCCGCGGACAGAAATCAACCCGATCGAATTCGATCGGGTTGATTGACACCCCCGGTTAGCAGCCAATTGGCCCTGAATCTGAAGGGGGCGGCAATGCATCAGCAGTTCACAAGAACTGCTGGTGCAATGATAAATGCAGACAGCGTATGCTGTTGGCATTTATCGATGTGCGGCGGACATGATATGCTACATTGTATCATGTCCGCTCGCACTATGATAAATCTACCCTTTGATGTATAAATTTGGGTCTTTGAATGTAGGAGGGATTGCCTCTTCTATTAAAAGGAAATCTGTTCCTAAACAGCTTAATAATTTAAATATTGGCAAAGGAATTATTCAAGAAACTCACTTAAATGAATCAGAGAGTAAAAAGTTGAAGTGGGGATGGGTTGGAAAGGTTCAATATGCTCCGGGTAATAATAGGAGGAAAAGTATTGCCATTTTGCTAAGGAAAAACTTCCAATATCAAATTGTTAGGAAAGGAGTGGATGGAAAAGTGGTGTTTTGTAATATATGGCCCAAAAGAAAAGAAAAGGAGTTTTTTTAAACTGATGCAAACAAAACTCTCAGAATGCTGCCAGAACCTAATAATTGGAGGTGATTTTAATATGACTTTTCCCCAACAAATGTATAGAAAAGGAAGTGGAAACCGGGCTCCGAATTCAAATAGAGACTCTAGAATATTTAAAGCCCTGTGTTATAATCTGGGTCTAATAGATATTTAGAGAAATAGTTATCCAGACACTAGATAATTCACCTGCTTATCTAAAGCGCACAAATCTCTTTCCCATTTAGACTTAGTAAACCTCTTTTTAAAAAGTGCAAAAGGCCGCAACTATGCTAATTACAATATCAGACCATGCCCCTATATTTCTCTCGTTTGGAATTAATTTTGGTAAACAAATTAACAATATCTTCTAATTCCCTAAGGCCTAGATTTAGAGTTGGGCGGTAGCCGTCAAAACCAGCGTTAGAGGCTCCTAACGCTGGTTTTTACCGCCCTCTGGTATTTGGAGCCAGTCATTAAAGGGTCTAACGCTCATTTTCCAGCCGCGACTTTTCCATACCGCAGATCCCCTTACGTCAATTGCGTATCCTATCTTTTCAATGGGATCTTTCTAACGCCGGTATTTAGAGTTGTGGCTGAAGTGAGCGTTAGAAATCTAACGACAAAACTCCAGCCGCAGAAAAAAGTCAGTAGTTAAGAGCTTTCTGGGCTAACGCCGGTTTATAAAGCTCTTAACTACTGTGCTCTAAAGTACACTAACACCCATAAACTACCTATGTACCCCTAAACCGAGGTCCCCCCACATCGCCGCCACTCTATAAAAAATTTTTAACCCCTAATCTGCCAACTGCACGCCGCTGCCACCTACGTTATCCCTATGAACCCCTAATCTGCTGCCCCTAACACCGCCGACCCCTATATTATATTTATTAACCCCTAATCTGCCCCCCTCACCGTCGCCTCCACCTACCTGCACTTATTAACCCCTAATCTGTCGAGCGGACCGCACCGCTACTATAATAAAGTTATTAACCCCTAATCCGCCTCACTCCCGCCTCAATAACCCTATAATAAATAGTATTAACCCCTAATCTGCCCTCCCTAACATCGCCGACACCTAACTTCAAGTATTAACCCCTAATCTGCAGATCGGAGCTCATCGCTACTCTAATAAATTTTTTAACCCCTAAAGCTAATTCTAACCCTAACCCTAACACCCCCCTAAGTTAAATATAATTTTATTCTAACGAAATAAATTAACTCTTATTAAATAAATTATTCCTATTTAAAGCTAAATACTTACCTGTAAAATAAACCCTAATATAGCTACAATATAAATTATAATTATATTGTAGCTATTTTAGGATTTATATTTATTTTACAGGCAACTTTTATTTATTTTAACCAGGTACAATAGCTATTAAATAGTTAATAACTATTTAATAGTTACCTAGTTAAAATAATTACAAAACTACCTGTAAAATAAATCCTAACCTAAGTTACAATTAAACCTAACACTACACTATCAATAAATAAATTAAATAAACTACCTACAATTATCTACAATTAAACCTAACACTACACTATCAATAAATAAATTAAATACAATTCCTACAAATAAATACAATTAAATAAACTAACTAAAGTACAAAAAATAAAAAAGAACTAAGTTACAAAAAATAAAAAAATATTTACAAACACTAGAAAAAAATTACAACAATTTTAAACTAATTACACCTACTCTAAGCCCCCTAATAAAATAACAAAGACCCCCAAAATAAAAAAATGCCCTACCCTATTCTAAATTACAAAAGTTCAAAGCTCTTTTACCTTACCAGCCCTTAAAAGGGCCCTTTGTGGGGCATGCCCCAAAGAATTCAGCTCTTTTGCCTGTAAAAAAAAACATACAATACCCCCCCCAACATTACAACCCACCACCCACATACCCCTAATCTAACCCAAACCCCCTTAAATAAACCTAACACTAAGCCCCTGAAGATCTTCCTACCTTGTCTTCACCATGCCAGGTATCACCGATCGTTCCAGCCTCCGAAATCTTCATCCAAGCCCAAGCGGGGGCTAGACATCCATCATCCGGCTGAACTCTTCTGTCAAGTGACGGCTGAAGAAGTCCCGAAGAGGCTCCAAAGTCTTCATCCTATCTGGGAAGAAGAGTAGATCCGGACCGGCAACCATCTTCTTCCAAGCGGCATCTTCTATCTTCATCCGATGAGGACCGGCTCCATCTTGAAGACCTCCACCGCGGACCCATCTTCTTCTTCCGACTGATTGAGCTTGCATTCTATTGGCTGATCGGAACAGCCAATAGAATGCGAGCTCAATCTGATTGGCTGATTGAATCAGCCAATAGGATTGAACTTGATTCTGATTGGCTGATTCCATCAGCCAATCAGAATTTTCCTACCTTAATTCCGATTGGCTGATAGAATCCTATCAGCCAATCGGAATTCGAGGGACGCCATCTTGGATGACGTCCCTTAAAGGAACCGTCATTCGTCGGGAAGTTGTCGGAAGAAGAAGATGGGTCCGCGGTGGAGGTCTTCAAGATGGAGCCGGTCCTCATCGGATGAAGATAGAAGATGCCGCTTGGAAGAAGATGGTTGCCGGTCCGGATCTACTCTTCTTCCCGGATAGGATGAAGACTTTGGAGCCTCTTCGGGACTTCTTCAGCCGTCGCTTGATAGAAGACTTCAGCCGGATGATGGATGTCTAGCCCCCGCTTGGGCTTGGATGAAGATTTCAGAGCCTGGAACGATCGGTGATACCTGGCATGGTGAAGACAAGGTAGGAAGATCTTCAGGGGCTTAGTGTTAGGTTTATTTAAGGGGGTTTGGGTTAGATTAGGGGTATGTGGGTGGTGGGTTGTAATGTTGGGGGGGGTATTGTATGTTTTTTTTACAGGCAAAAGAGCTGAATTCTTTGGGGCATGCCCCGCAAAGGGCCCTTTTAAGGGCTGGTAAGGTAAAAGAGCTTTGAACTTTTGTAATTTCGAATAGGGTAGGGCATTTTTTTATTTTGGGGGTCTTTGTTATTTTATTAGGGGGCTTAGAGTAGGTTTAATTAGTTTAAAATTGTTGTAATTTTTTTCTAATGTTTGTAAATATTTTTTTATTTTTTGTAACTTAGTTCTTTTTTATTTTTTGTGCTTTAGTTAGTTTAATTAATTATATGTATTTGTAGGAATTGAATTTTATTTATTTATTGATAGTGTAGTGTTAGGTTTAATTGTAGATAATTGTAGGTAGTTTATTAAATTTATTTATTGATAGTGTAGTGTTAGGTTTAATTGTAACTTAGGTTAGGATTTATTTTACAGGTAATTTTGTAATTATTATAACTAGGTAGCTATTAAATAGTTATTAACTATTTAATAGCTATTGTACCTGGTTAAAATAAATACAAAGTTGCCTGTAAAATAAATATTAATCCTAAAATATCTACAATATAATTATAATTTATATTGTAGCTATATTAGGGTTCATTTTACAGGTAAGTATTTAGATTTAAATAGGAATAATTTATTTAATAAGAGTTAATTTATTTTGTTAGATAAAAAGTATATTGAACTTAGGGGGGTGTTAGTGTTAGGGTTAGACTTAGCTTTAGGGGTTAATACATTTATTATAGTAGCGGTGAGCTCCGATCGGCAGATTAGGGGTTAATTATTGTAGGTAGCTGGCGGCGACGTTGTGGGGGGCAGATTAGGGGTTAAAAAATATAATATAGGGGTCGGCGGTGTTAGGGGCAGCAGATTAGGGGTACATAACTATAATGTAGGTAGCGGCGGTTTACGGAGCGGCAGATTAGGGGTTAAAAAAAATATGCAGGTGTCAGCAATAGCGGGGGCGGCAGATTAGGGGTTAATAAGTGTAAAGTTAGGGGTGTTTAGACTAGGGGTACATGTTAGAGTGTTAGGTGCAGACGTAGGAAGTGTTTCCCCATAGAAAACAATGGGGCTGCGTTAAGAGCTGAACGCTGCTTTTTTGCAGGTGTTAGGTTTTTTTTAAGCTCAAACTGCCCTATTGTTTTCTATGGGGGAATCGTGCACGAGCACGTTTTTGAAGCTGGCCGCGTCTGTAAGCACCGCTGGTATCTAGAGTTGCAGTGGCGTTAAATTATGCTCTACGCTCCCTTTTGGAGCCTAACGCACTGAAAACCCAGCCATTCTGTGAACTCTAAATACCAGCGTTATTTAAAAGGTGCGGGAGAAAAAAAGCATGCGTAGCTATCGCACCCCTTTGGCCGCCAAACTCTAAATCTAGCCGTAAGTATTAAAATAATAATAAGACTTTCATGAAAACCTCAGGATTTAGCTAAGAAGGGGTTAATTCTGTGTAGCTTGAACTCAAAACAATTATTTGTTTTTCAAGAAGAATTGTGACTTGTGTTTTCTTTGAAGTGCCAGGAGCCTCCTAAATAGCCACTCAAGCTCTTAGTTTCAGAAAATACACAGGAAAGGGTTTATGGCTTAGGCTGTCAATAGAATGCATGATGCAAAACAGGGCCTCCATCACAAAAACTGACCAGGTCACTGAAAGGACATTGGGATATTATGTACATATGTGTGTTAAAACTGTTATAACCTTAAATGAAGGTAAATATGACAACCTAGGGCATATTTGATATCAAACCGATTCTCCCAATGAAACTAATAGGTTCCAGATATGTAAATATAGACATAGATTTACCTAGCAGAAATTATAATGGATTGTATAATTTCAGGCAAAAACTTAGTCTATTGAAGGGCATAAAGACAGGGGGGTTTCTTAGCCCGCCCAGGAGGGTGTGGTCAGGCAACCTGATCTCTGCAAAATGGTATAAGAATCTTATATTTTTAACAATAAGGGGTTCATTCTTACAAGGGGAGCTGCTTTACAGAAGTAAGGAGCCATCATTTTCATGCCAGCCCCTGGCGCAGATCTTGAAGACTAGGAAAGTATTCAATTCTGTTTTTCTCCTTTTTATTTTAAAACACTGTTTGCGTGTGTAATTTTATTTGTAACAACTTTTTATTAATAATGCATTGTGCATAATATTTTTGGCATAATAGATAATTCCTTTATTAAGTTTGGCCTTTGTCTAATAATTGAACCACGTTACTGAAAGAGACTGGAATATTAGAACTGTATAATTTAGGTTATTTTCTGCTAAATTGTATTTAGAGAGTTAATGTGTAAAGTCTGGGTTTTTTCTTAGGATTTTCCCTTTAATAAATTTTAAGTTGTGGCGGTATTTGAGCTATAGGATTGTTGGTTTAGTGTGGGTGGCATTAAAAGGGAGTTTTGGGCATTTCTCTTACGTCTAGTACAGACTAGGGAGTGTGGTTAAACCTTGCACCCACTAAATTGAATCACAAGCTTGCCTGGTGTGGCTAGGTTGTGACCTATTGGTGACAGAAAAAGGGGGCTGATAACCCTTTCTGTGCCAAATAAGTGACTGGCGCAGGGTTGGATAACTTTGGTTCATCACAAATTGGTGGGCAGCAGTGTAGATAATTTTTTTTATTATTAGATTTTAGTGCGTGTGGATTTGCTAGTGTAAAAATCCTGGTACTAAAAGAAATTGTTTCTTACAATTTCCAAAGGCTAAAACTCAGTGCATTATATAGTCACACATTGCAAACAGTCCCCTTCCCTATTTTCTGTTTTTCTTTTCTATTTTATTTTTGCTATGCAATCATACGAGCAGCAATCTAAAGAGACACTGATACTCTTATGCCAGGAGCGTGATATTCCAACACGTTCAAAGAACAAAGATGGACTAATACAAGCTCTTTTTTAATATGATAACAGCCAAATCACACCAGTTGAAGTCTCAGGAGAGATGTCTGCAGCTGTGGGCAGTGATTCATCAGGATCTGGGGATCCATTGGACTGTTATTTGCAAACTGTTCTTAAACATATGGGCTCAGTGGATGCAAGTTTGCGCATGGAACTGATTACAAAGTTTTATGAAAGACAGGCTGCTTAACGACAGGCATCTCTGGCAGCTGAGAGACAGGCAGCTGAAAGACAGGCTGCTGAATGAAAGGCTGCTGTGGCTGAGAGACAGGCTTCTCTGGCAGCTGAGAGAGAGGCTCTGGCAGCTGAAAGACAGGCTGCTGAACGACAGGCTGAGAGAGAGTATCAGCTACAGCTTGCACGGTTGGAGAGAGGGATGGTCTCACCTGTTGTTAGTGAACCTAGAGACCTACCTGCTCCCAGAGTGCGTGCAGAGAATTTTCCCACTCTGGAGAAAGATGGAGATGTGGATGTATTCCTGCGTAGCCTTGAGAAAGTTTGCAGACAGTTCCAGTTGCCAAGGGAGCAGTGGGCCAAGTACCTTACACCTGGCCTGAAAGGTCCTGCACTGGAGGCGTTTGCTGAACTACCCCCAGAGTTTGATCAGGACTATGATTCCATTAAAACTGCACTGCAGAGGAGATATAATCTTACTCCTGAGGTGTACAGAAAGAAATTCTGTTCTCTACAGATAGGTTTGTCAGAGAGCTATACTGCAGCTGTTGGGAACTTGATGACAGCCTTTAAACAGTGGGTCAGAGGATTAAAAGTTGCCACTATGGAGGAACTGGAAGATTTGATTGTGAAGGAGCAATTTATGCAGCTGTGCACAGCCGGAGTTCAAGAATAGGTTTTGGATCGGAAGCCCATAACAGCATTGGAAGCTGGCGAGCTGGCTGATTTTTACACAGCCAACAGGTCACCAGAGAATGGGAGGAAATCCTTTTCTAAGGGGGGATCCACCTGTAAAGGAGCTGCTGCACAACCCCCCTTCACAAAACCTGCTGTGCCTTTATCTAGTGTGTCTGCTCCCTCTCGGAAAGGAGGGGCGAGTGCTGCATCTGGACAGGGGGATACCCGCAGATGTTTTGCTTGCAACAAAGTGGGCCACATCAGCTCCACTTGCCCAGAGAGGATTAACTTGGAGCAATTAGCTGGAGGGGGCAATCCCTCAGAAGTACCAGCATCTGTTTTGTTTGTTACCTGTCCAGAGGAAAACAACCATGAGAACTTGCAACCTGTGACTGTTGGAGACAAGGTAACCTTGGGGCTGAGGGACACGGGTGCAGAAGTGACTATGGTGCGTCCAAAGCTAGTGAACTCTGAGAACATTATCCCTGGAAAGACTCTAGCAGTTAAAGGGATTGGGGGAATGAATCAATTACCAAGTGCAAGTAAGTCCTGAAACAGCGCTCAATATAGCCGGACACAAACTTGTAATTTCCAAAGCCAACAATGGGGGTATCACAGTATAAACATCCTTATTAATGCAGGAACACAGTACCTTAGGGGCTCCGGTCGCCAACCACAACTGCTCTCTGAACCTTCCTGGTCTCAATCAGTTCCTTAATGTGCATGAGAATCTCCTCCCCTTGGCTTCTTCGTCACTACCTAAAGTGACCAATAGAACAGCTCCAGACACAGCAACCACAGAGGCGCTCCCCGCAAACCGCCTGCAGACCTCCGTAAGTCTGCAAAATCAACAGCAGCCACAAGAAAAAAGGCGAGTCGGGGCCACAGGTAAAAAGATTAATACTTAGCTTTTATTGCCATACAAATCGTAAAAACACTCTGAGTGCATTAAAAACAAAAAGAGCTAGGACAGCAGCGGTCTGACATGTTTCAGCTCTCTGCTTACTCATAGACCGTGCTGTTACTAGCTCACAGCCTTCTTAAATAATGTAATTACACTGACGTAAATCTGTTACCACAGTTAATTCTTGCATTCCTGGAAACAAATAGTGCTCAATCAATTGAATTCAGATTGTTACATCACACATATCATTTAACATAGAAGTGCAAACAGGGATTTAGCAGATCCAACACATATTATACAAATCATAAATGCTGGGATGTTGACCATATTACAAAAGCATATATAATATCATATTCATACTTTGATAACAAAGGAAAATTTGAACTACCATTTAGGACTACTATTGAAATACATTTTATTACACATATGCAGTATATCTCTCACTAAGCCTATACCATACAGCTATATATTACACAAAATATTAACCCCAATTCATTGGGCTAAAAACAAGGTAAATTTAACCTTGCTACATATCTGTATATGTGTGTATGTGAATGTATCTCCCACCAAACATAAAGTTAAAGCCAGTACTCAAAAAGCCCTTACCATATAGCTATATATTGCACAACATATTAACCCCAAATCATTGGGCTAGAGTCAAGGAAAGTTTAACCTTGCTACATATCTGTATATTGTGACTAATAGCTTTCAAATTATAAATGTTGGAATAATTAAACACCTATACCTAGACTTCTATGTTAAATGATATGTGTGATGTAACAATCTGAATTCAATTGATTGAGCAATATTTGTTTCCAGGAATGCAAGAGTTAACTGTGGCAACAGATTTACGTCAGTCTATGAGTAAGGCAGAGAGCTGAAACATTTCAGACCGCTGCTGTCCTAGCTCTTTTTGTTTTTAATGCACTGAGAGTGTTTTTACGATTTGTATGGCAATAAAAGCTAAGTATTAATCTCTTTACCTGTGGCCCGACTCGCCTTTTTTTCTTGTGGCTGCTCTTGGGGGAATTAAACTTGCAGTGCCTATGGCACATGTATATCTTGATTGGGGAGCGGGGAGAGGTTTAAGAAATGTGGGGGTATCTGAAAATATTCCTAATGATGTTTTACTGGGTACTGATTTGGGTAGATTGTTATCTCTTTATGTGCCTGACAATGCTACATGTGACCTAGTGACATTAATTGCAGACCCTTATGTGGAAAGGGCTGTGTGTAAAAATGCTCAGAGACATTATGACCAGGAGGGAGGACAGAGTGCATGTGTGCGACGTGCTGTGCCTGAACTGGGGGTGTCTGTGCTGAGAGGTGAACCTGTAAGAGGAGAGACTGACTGGGGAGAATGACAGATAGACGGTGTGTATCTTCCTGTACTTAAACTAGCAGTATCGGCAGAATTACAGTTAGCTGTACAGGGTGAGACTGATGGGGGAGAAAGGCAGATAGACTGTGTGGGTCTGTCTGTGCCTGAACCAAGTTTAACCATACAGGGAGAAACTGTTTGTGATAGGAGGCAGATGCATGAGGAGTGTCTGTCTGTGATTGAATCAGTGGATTCTATAGAAGGAGGTGAGATTGATGGGGGAGAGAATGACTGGGTGACTGGGCTGCTGGATAATGTGTGCCAGTCTGTGACAGGGCCAATTCCATTCCCTGTGAAAAGACACAATAGTTGGGATAAATGGCAGAAGGAAGATGTGTGCTTGTCTGCACCAGTGTCAGAAGGATCCCAGATTCAATGTGAGGACGCAAAGTGGCAGACTGTCTGTGAGAGAGAGCAGGGGGCAATCTAGCCCACTCTATGACAGAAGCAGCAGGGCCACAGATTTCAGAGTGTGTGGGGGAGGAGGGTACAGGATACTCTTCGAGGGACCCCCAGAGTGAGTGTGAAAGATTGTGGGTGACAGAGACCCCAGTAACCTCAGCTGTGACCTATAAACAGACTGCACAGACTAGGGGACAGAGACTGACCCAGACTGCGGGCACAGGGGGGGGGGGGTACAGAGAAGTGTATTTACACAGCCCCACAATGGCAATCAGCAAATACAGTGGTAGGCATGCCGCCTCCGAGTCCCCAGTAGGCTCAGCAGTTGGGACCCACAGTGAAGAGGAGGGGGGCAGTTAGTCAACCCCCTACCAACCATAGAGTGCAGGAGTACAGGAATTCTACTCCAGTGGGAGGGCAAGAGCCCATGGTAGTTAAGCAGCAACTGACAGCACACAATATGTTCAGAGAGCACACCATAGGTAGCAAGACCCTAGGTTTCACAGGCACCTCTGAAAAAGGGGATGATGTGTTATTCAGGGATAAAATGCAAGCCTTATTGGGGGAGGTACCTGCAAAACCCAGAGATGCCATATTCCCACAAAAACAGTTGCAGGATTTTACTGCCAGAGAGGGAGTATATGAGATGGGGCAAAATGTTCTGGTACTAACACCCATGAGGCAGAACCAGCTACAGGCTGCATGGGAGGGGCCCTGCAATATATTCAATCAGTTGGGTAAGCAACTAGTGTGTCACTTTTAAAAGGAGGGCATCCTGCTGGCCAAACTGCTATGTGCAATTTGTCTGGCAATGGAGTTATCACCGCAAGGGGAAGTTCCCTTTGATACGCATCAGGAGTGGCTCATAGCCACCCCCTTTTGCGCCTCTTATTGGGGGAGGTGTCACGAAAACCTCAGGATTAAGCTAAGAAGGGGTTAATTCTGTGTAGCTTGAACTCAAAACAGTTATTTGTTTTTCAAGAAGAATTGTGACTTGTGTTTTCTTTGAAGTGCCAGGAGCCTCCTAAATAGCCCCACCAACTGTTATTGTGTATGCATTGAGTCATAAAGCCACTCAAGCTCTTAGTTTCAGAAAATACACAGGAAAGGGTTTATGGCTTAGGCTGTCAGTAGAATGCATGATGCAAAACAGGGTCTCCATCACAAAAACTGACCAGGTCACTGAAAGGACATTGGGATATTATGTACATATGTGTGTTAAAACTGTTATAACCTTAAATGAAGGTAAATACGACAACCTATGGCATATTTGATATCAAACCGATTCTCCCAATGAAACTAATAGGTTCCAGATATGTAAATATAGACATAGAGTTACCTAGCAGAAATTATAATGGATTGTATAATTTCAGGCAAGAACTTAGTCTATTGAAGGGCATAAAGACAGGGGGGTTTCTTAGCCCGCCCAGGAGGGTGTGGTCAGGCAACCTGATTTCTGGAAAATGGTATAAGAATCTTATGTTTTTAACAATAAGGGGTTCATTCTGACAAGGGGAGCTGCTTTACAGAAGTAAGGAGCCATCATTTTCATGCCAGCCCCTGGCGCAGATCTTGAAGACTAGGAAAGTATTCAATTCTGTTTTTCTCCTTTTTATTTTAAAACACTGTTTGCGTGTGTAATTTTATTTGTAACAACTTTTTATTAATAATGCATTGTGCATAATATTTTTGGCATAATAAATAATTCCTTTATTAAGTTTGGCCTTTGTCTAATAATTGAACCACGTTACTGAAAGAGACTGGAATATTAGAACTGTATAATTTAGGTTATTTTCTGCTAAATTGTATTGAGAGAGTTAATGTGTAAAGTATGGGTTTTTTCTTAGGATTTTCCCTTTAATAAATTTTAAGTGGTGGCAGTATTGGAGATATAGGATTGTTGGTTTAGTGTGGGTGGCATTAAAAGGGAGTTTTGGGCATTTCTCTTACGTCTAGTACAGACTAGGGAGTGTGGTTAAACCTTGCACCCACTAAACTGAATCACAAGCTTGCCTGGTGTGGCTAGATTGTGACCTATTGGTGACAGAAAAAGGGGCCTGATAACCCTTTCTGTGCCAAATAAGTGACTGGCGCAAGGTTGGATAACCTTGGTTCGTCAAAAAGACTTTTCAGAATTTTTTGACTAGTAAGCGGGAAGAACACAATAAGAGAAATAAAAATTCGGTAGACAATGTAGAAGTAATTTGGCAAGCTTTTAAAGATGTAATTCGTGGAGAAATTATAGCTTACTTAGTTAAAAGTAAAAGTAAATCTATCATGTATTAAATCTAACTTACTAATCATATTCACCTACATTACAAGTTTTGCGCTATAGAGTGTGCGAAATGAACGCAACAAAAGTTGCGTTATTTCACCCTCCACAGCGATGCCATTACAAGTTTTTGAAAAGCCGCCTTGTGCGTGCAATATGGTGGCGATGAGCTCCATACCACACAAAATCCAAGGGCTGCTTTAACGTGCTTGTGCACGCTTTCCCCATAGACATCAATGGGGAGAGGGTGTTAGAAAAAAACCTAACACCTAAAGCGCGGAATGGCGATCGCCGTAACGCAACCCTATTGATGTCTATGGGAAAAAAAGTTAAGTTTAAGCATAACACCCTAACATAAACCCCATGTCTAAACACCCCTAATCTGCCACCCCCGATATTGCCTACACCTAAATAAAGTTATTAACCCCTATTATTGTTTGTAATTGTAGATTTTTTTTTTTTTAGTAGTGTTAGGTTTTTTTAATGTGTAATTTAGTTTATTTAATTTGTAGTTATTTTAATTTTAGTATAATAGTAATGTTAGTTTAATTTATAGTTTAAACTTAGGTTTTTTTAATTTCACAGGTAAGTTTTTATTTATTTTAAGATAGGGATATTGTAATTTTAATTTAAAGTTAGGGAGTTGTTAGGTTTAGGGGTTAATAGTTTAATTTAGGATGTGGGAGGCTGGCGGTTTAGGGGTTAATAGGTTTATTTAGTGGCGGTGATGTGGGAGGCCAGAGGTTTAGGGGTTAATAACTTTATTTAGTGACGGCGATGTTGGGGTGCGGAGGAATAGGGGTTAATAACTTTATTATAGTGGCGGCGATGTCGGGGAACGGCGGAATAGTGGTTAATAACTTTTATTAGTGGCAGCGATGTCTGGAGCGGCAGATTAGGGGTTAATAGGTTTAATTTAGTGTTTGCGATGCGGGAGGGCCTCGGTTTAGGTGTTAATAGGTAATTTATGGGTGTTAGTCTACTAACATTTTCGTTATGAGTTTTGTGTAACAGTTTGGTTGCGCAAAACTCATAACTACTGGTCTCAGATTGCAGAATGGATCGTGTCGGTATAGGCTGTAGCGCAAGCACTTTAGCCTCACCGCTCAACTTGTAACACCGGCACTATGGAAATCTCACACAAAAACGTAATTTTTTTGAGTGCGGGACGAACGTTGCGTTACAGGCTAAAATGCTTGCGGTACTGCATTTTAGAGTGCAGGAGTACAGGAATTCTACTCCAGTGGGAGGGCAAGAGCCCATGGTAGTTAAGCAGCAACTGACAGCACACAATATGTTCAGAGAGCACACCATAGGTAGCAAGACCCTAGGTTTCACAGGCACCTCTGAAAAAGGGGATGATGTGTTATTCAGGGATAAAATGCAAGCCTTATTGGGGGAGGTACCTGCAAAACCCAGAGATGCCATATTCCCACAAAAACAGTTGCAGGATTTTACTGCCAGAGAGGGAGTATATGAGATGGGGCAAAATGTTCTGGTACTAACACCCATGAGGCAGAACCAGCTACAGGCTGCATGGGAGGGGCCCTGCAATATATTCAATCAGTTGGGTAAGCAACTAGTGTGTCACTTTTAAAAGGAGGGCATCCTGCTGGCCAAACTGCTATGTGCAATTTGTCTGGCAATGGAGTTATCACCGCAAGGGGAAGTTCCCTTTGATACGCATCAGGAGTGGCTCATAGCCACCCCCTTTTGCGCCTCTTATTGGGGGAGGTGTCACGAAAACCTCAGGATTAAGCTAAGAAGGGGTTAATTCTGTGTAGCTTGAACTCAAAACAGTTATTTGTTTTTCAAGAAGAATTGTGACTTGTGTTTTCTTTGAAGTGCCAGGAGCCTCCTAAATAGCCCCACCAACTGTTATTGTGTATGCATTGAGTCATAAAGCCACTCAAGCTCTTAGTTTCAGAAAATACACAGGAAAGGGTTTATGGCTTAGGCTGTCAGTAGAATGCATGATGCAAAACAGGGTCTCCATCACAAAAACTGACCAGGTCACTGAAAGGACATTGGGATATTATGTACATATGTGTGTTAAAACTGTTATAACCTTAAATGAAGGTAAATACGACAACCTATGGCATATTTGATATCAAACCGATTCTCCCAATGAAACTAATAGGTTCCAGATATGTAAATATAGACATAGAGTTACCTAGCAGAAATTATAATGGATTGTATAATTTCAGGCAAGAACTTAGTCTATTGAAGGGCATAAAGACAGGGGGTTTCTTAGCCCGCCCAGGAGGGTGTGGTCAGGCAACCTGATTTCTGGAAAATGGTATAAGAATCTTATGTTTTTAACAATAAGGGGTTCATTCTGACAAGGGGAGCTGCTTTACAGAAGTAAGGAGCCATCATTTTCATGCCAGCCCCTGGCGCAGATCTTGAAGACTAGGAAAGTATTCAATTCTGTTTTTCTCCTTTTTATTTTAAAACACTGTTTGCGTGTGTAATTTTATTTGTAACAACTTTTTATTAATAATGCATTGTGCATAATATTTTTGGCATAATAAATAATTCCTTTATTAAGTTTGGCCTTTGTCTAATAATTGAACCACGTTACTGAAAGAGACTGGAATATTAGAACTGTATAATTTAGGTTATTTTCTGCTAAATTGTATTGAGAGAGTTAATGTGTAAAGTATGGGTTTTTTCTTAGGATTTTCCCTTTAATAAATTTTAAGTGGTGGCAGTATTGGAGATATAGGATTGTTGGTTTAGTGTGGGTGGCATTAAAAGGGAGTTTTGGGCATTTCTCTTACGTCTAGTACAGACTAGGGAGTGTGGTTAAACCTTGCACCCACTAAACTGAATCACAAGCTTGCCTGGTGTGGCTAGATTGTGACCTATTGGTGACAGAAAAAGGGGCCTGATAACCCTTTCTGTGCCAAATAAGTGACTGGCGCAAGGTTGGATAACCTTGGTTCGTCAAAAAGACTTTTCAGAATTTTTTGACTAGTAAGCGGGAAGAACACAATAAGAGAAATAAAAATTCGGTAGACAATGTAGAAGTAATTTGGCAAGCTTTTAAAGATGTAATTCGTGGAGAAATTATAGCTTACTTAGTTAAAAGTAAAAGTAAATCTATCATGTATTAAATCTAACTTACTAATCATATTCACCTACATTACAAGTTTTGCGCTATAGAGTGTGCGAAATGAACGCAACAAAAGTTGCGTTATTTCACCCTCCACAGCGATGCCATTACAAGTTTTTGAAAAGCCGCCTTGTGCGTGCAATATGGTGGCGATGAGCTCCATACCACACAAAATCCAAGGGCTGCTTTAACGTGCTTGTGCACGCTTTCCCCATAGACATCAATGGGGAGAGGGTGTTAGAAAAAAACCTAACACCTAAAGCGCGGAATGGCGATCGCCGTAACGCAACCCTATTGATGTCTATGGGAAAAAAAGTTAAGTTTAAGCATAACACCCTAACATAAACCCCATGTCTAAACACCCCTAATCTGCCACCCCCGATATTGCCTACACCTAAATAAAGTTATTAACCCCTATTATTGTTTGTAATTGTAGATTTTTTTTTTTTTAGTAGTGTTAGGTTTTTTTAATGTGTAATTTAGTTTATTTAATTTGTAGTTATTTTAATTTTAGTATAATAGTAATGTTAGTTTAATTTATAGTTTAAACTTAGGTTTTTTTAATTTCACAGGTAAGTTTTTATTTATTTTAAGATAGGGATATTGTAATTTTAATTTAAAGTTAGGGAGTTGTTAGGTTTAGGGGTTAATAGTTTAATTTAGGATGTGGGAGGCTGGCGGTTTAGGGGTTAATAGGTTTATTTAGTGGCGGTGATGTGGGAGGCCAGAGGTTTAGGGGTTAATAACTTTATTTAGTGACGGCGATGTTGGGGTGCGGAGGAATAGGGGTTAATAACTTTATTATAGTGGCGGCGATGTCGGGGAACGGCGGAATAGTGGTTAATAACTTTTATTAGTGGCAGCGATGTCTGGAGCGGCAGATTAGGGGTTAATAGGTTTAATTTAGTGTTTGCGATGCGGGAGGGCCTCGGTTTAGGTGTTAATAGGTAATTTATGGGTGTTAGTCTACTAACATTTTCGTTATGAGTTTTGTGTAACAGTTTGGTTGCGCAAAACTCATAACTACTGGTCTCAGATTGCAGAATGGATCGTGTCGGTATAGGCTGTAGCGCAAGCACTTTAGCCTCACCGCTCAACTTGTAACACCGGCACTATGGAAATCTCACACAAAAACGTAATTTTTTTGAGTGCGGGACGAACGTTGCGTTACAGGCTAAAATGCTTGCGGTACTGCTATACCGATAACACTAGTAATGGCTGCGTTCCGGTTTTTATGCTGAAATGGCCATTTTTTTCAGCGTTAAAATTGGATTGCAAAACTTGTAATCTAGGTGATTATTAATAAATATCAGCAATATCTACAAAATAGTACTAACAAGAATTGGAAAGCTTATCTTGAAGCAAAGAGGCAAAGAGATTCTTTTTTTACTCAAAGAGAGATCCAATCAGATATTAAGAGAAATAGTAGATTCATAGCCTTTGGCAATAAAACAGGAAAATATCTGGCCAACATGGTTACATCTAAAAATAGACAAACAGTATTATGTCTATTAAAGTTAAAGGCAAAATAAAAAATGAGCCTCAAGGGATATTAAGGGAATTTTATCAATTTAAAAAAAATATTTGTGCAGATAGGGATATAGATCCCCAAAAGAAAGTTGAATTTTGGAATCAGGTTAAACTCCCTTTGATTTCTATAGATAACCTAGAACTATTAAATTCTCCAATTCTCTTGGAAGAAATTAAAGTAGCTATCTAAAAGCTGGCTCTAAATAAATCACCTGGCCCGGATGGTATCCCAGGTGAATTATATACAATTTTGAATGATCAAATTAGTCCTCTTTTGACTAGTATGTATTGAATTTATTGCTTTCAAAATATTTTTATTGAAGACATGCAGGAAAAACAGCAAGATTACATATATAATCATAAAGTCCCACAGGTCTAGAAGTATACAAAAGAAAAGAAAAAAACAAAAATGTGAGAATACACTTATCTTATATCAATATAGCACAATAATAAAACACTAATTAGTCAATAAGGAGAATATAAGGTTCCAAACTGTGCAAATAAAATACAAACAATATTCGCATTTGAAATATAGTGATATGTAAACTTGGGAAAAAAGGGTAGTCTTCTTATGTCTTCCTGATAATATTAAGGATAAAATCCTTTACTTGAAAACAAAGAGGGAGTAAGGGGAAAATTGTAGAATAATGATTTGAAATCAGTGCCAGCCAAGCAGGATTAAGGGAGGAAAAAAAAAAAAAAAAGTAGAACACACAACAGAGGCGGGGGGGGGGGGGGGGGGGAGCCAGTAGGGATAGGGGGAAGCAGGAGTCTCTGCGTTAATTTTTTCTAATTTTTGCCCACACTTCCCAGGCCAGGCAGTGAAGCTGTGCATTATTGTTGGAGGTAAAAATAGGGCACTCCATAGTCTCTAAGTAGATTTTGAAATATCAGTCCAGGTGGGAATTGCAGGTTGTTTCCACATTCAGGCAATAGACAATTTTATTGCCATCAGTAGGTAGATAATAATCAAGTTAATAGGGGTAAGAGAAGACTCAAAGGACAGGTGAAACAAAACTGTTTGTGGATTAGTCCACAAGTTGAAGCCTAAGTCAGAACATCTTATAGAAAGCATTTCCCACAAGGGAAGTAGCAATGAACATTCCCACCATATATGGGCCGGTGAGCCAACATTCCCACATTCTCTCCAGCAGAGAGGTGAATTTAGGGGGAGATTTTGAAGAGCCTCAGGGGTGTAAAATGCCATTGAGTGCAGATTTTAAGGTATAATTCTAATACGGTGACACAATAGATGGCTTTCTTGGTAAGTAGGATAGCCAGTGACCAGTCTTCCTGAGAAGCTTGAAACCCGAGGGATCTCTCCCAGGAAATAATATAGGCTGATTTGTAATAAACACTCGGATGAAGCAAATCTTGGTAGGAGATGGACAAAGATTTAGGTATCCTTTTGGCTGTTTCCCACCATTTTTCCCAATTGGTATGAGCACGCATCGGAAACTCAGTAAACCCCCAAGCCCTGAAAAGGCTTCTAAGTCTCCAAATCTCAAATTGTAATATCTGAGATGGATTATATGTTAATCGAAATGTTGTCAGTGAAATAAGTTGACCATTCTAGAAAAGATCCCCAATAGTAGCAATATCATGTGATTGCCATAATAGTGGATGCGAGTCTCGCAGTGCCTTGAGAAGGCCCGGAAGGGAATGACTAGGCGAGGGATGAGGAGCAATTTGAGGGAGAGATCAGGTTTTATCCCAAAAGCGCAATGCAGAGAGAACAATGTAATTTTTAATATCAAAAGATAGCCTAATATGTTTAGGAATCCAGAGAAGATCTGAGAGGGAGAATGAATTTGGCAGGGTAGCCTGCTCTATCCCCCACCATTTGCAATCCGCAGAATTGGAATTCCAGGGGAGAATGTGGGCAAGTCTAGATGCTTTGTGATACAAAGCCAAATTGGGGGCGCCTGCACCTCCACTAAGTATTGGCTGCTGCATGATTCTAGTGGACACTCGGGGGTGACCTTTTTTCCAAATAAATTTGCCGATGAGTGATTTTGGAACGGGTATTGGAAAGGTTCTAAAAAGGTAAGTTAGTTTAGGTAGTAGGGTCATCTTAAAGGCTGCTACTCTACCCAGCCAGGAGATACATGAAACATTCCAGTGATCTACACATTTCTGGAAAGAACTTAACAGTGGATAGAAGTTGGCTTTGACTATGGTAGATACATTCCAAGAAAGGTAAAACCCTAGGTGCTTTAATGTTTGCCGCGACCAATTAAATGTATACCTTTTCGTAAGGTCAAGATAGTCCCTGTCTGATATATTGATAGTGAAAGCATCAGTTTTGTTCACATTCAATTTATAATAACTAATCTCACCAAAGGTGTGGATGAGCTTAAAGAGAGCCGACCGAGATGGAGTATAGCTTCCTAAGAAAACGGTGAGGTCATGTGCAAATAGAGCTGCTTTCTGGGGTATAACTGCTATGACCACACCAACTATATCGTCAGCGGAACGGATTGCCTCGGCCAATGGCTCCATTATTAATGCAAATATCAGAGGTGATAAAGGGCATCCCTGTCGAGTTCCATTAGTGAGGGGGAAGGAGGGTGAGAGGAAACTAAGCCCCCTAACCCTTGCCGACGTAGATGAGTATAACGCTCTGACACAGGACTGGAAGTAGGGTGGGAAAGCAAATTTACATAATATGTCGAAGAGATAAAGCCAATTTACCCGATCAAATGCCTTTTCGGCATCTAAGGCTAGGGTTGTGCATGGAATGTGTTCCCGTTTGGCTTCTAAGAAAATATTTAAAATGCATCTGGTATTGTCGGGCCCCTCCCTTTCAGGTGTAAATCCTACTTGATCCCAGTCTATCAATGAGGGAAGGATGTGATTAAGTCTAGTGGCTAAAATTTTGTCTAGAAGTTTTATGTCAATATTGATTAGCGATATAGGTCTGAAGTTCTCGCATGCTTTAGGATCCTTACCTGGCTTTGGTATGGCAACAATGGTCGCCTCTAAGAACTCAGGAGGAAGGGAACCCGATTGTCTAGCTAGTGTGAATACTCTAGTAAGTAGCGGTATAAGGGAAAGGCTAAATTTTTTATAGGAAAGGGCAGTATATCCATAAGGCCCTGGGGCCTTCTGGGGTTTCAAAGCTTTTATGGCACGAGCCACCTCCTGCGTACTAATAGGAGCATCCTAAAGGACTTTTTGTTCATCTGTCATTGACGGGAGAGATAAAGTATCTAAAAAATCCTTGATCGCTATAGGATCAGGCACAGAGGTATCCGAAGAGTATTTCAGATTATATAAATCTGAATAATATTTGGCAAACGCCTTACCGATATCGGAAGGAAGACGAACTATGCCATCAGGCATTTTAATACACGGAATGCGGACATCAGCTGTCCGCTGTCTCAATTTGTTAGCTAAGATGCGATCTGCCTTGTTGCCATTGGCATAATAGAGTTGTTTAATTTTTTGCATTTGCCATTGTATCTTAGAATTCTCTAAGCTAGTGATTTGCAACTTAATAGCAGCTATGCGAGCAAGAACATCAGAATCAAGTGTGACCTTATGTTGTGATATGAGATTGCAAAGTTCTACCTGTAATTGTGCCAGGGAGCCTCCATGTGTTTTATTATGCTTAGATTTTAGTTTCATCAAAAGGCCTCGCAGAAATGCCTTAAGCACGCCCCATAAGGAATAGTCCCCTACTGAACCATTATCATTGATAAGTAAAAATTGCGTGATTTCTTCTTGAAGATAGGCAACATTGCCCAAATCACTCAAAAGGAATTCCGGTAGCCACCATGGAGGTCTAGAAGATAAAGTAGTAGGAGAGTTCATGGTCATCTGGACAGGTGAATGGTCCGACCAAGTACAATGCGGCATACATGCATTTTGAATACAGTCTAAAAGATGGGGTTTGCAGAAAATAAAATCTATGCGAGAGTAGGAAAGATGGACATTAGAATAATATGAGTAATCTCGAGACGTAGGATGTAAGGAGCGGCAGACATCATAAAGGTTATATTGCGCAATAAGTGAATTGTTTAGAGGTTTGAGTTAGCGCAGGATCATACGCCCTTTGTTTGGGGGACCGTCTGTCCATCATAGTGTCGAGAAGCATATTAAAGTCTCCTGCGAGTAATAGGGTTCCCAACTTATCGTTGGTTAAGAGACGCAAGAACTTTCTAAGATGCCTTATCTGACCTGTATTAGGGCCATAATATGATGCAAGGGTATAGGGGACTCCCTCCAGTTTGCAATTTAAAATCAAAAAGCGGCCCTGAGGGTCCGCATGCATATTTATCTTTTCAAACAAGAGGTGTTTATGAACTAATATTGCTACTCCTCTGGATTTATTCATAAAAGATGCTGTTTCAACCACCGGAAATTGTTTAGACTTAAGAGGAATGGTGGAGCCATCCACCCAATGAGTTTCCTGGAGGAAAATTACCTGAGATTTTCCCTGGTTGAGATATCTCAGAAGTCTGCTTCTTTTATTGGGAGTGTTGAGACCCCTAACATTGTGGGAAGCAAATGATAAGGCCATATTAAAAAGGGGAAGAAGGAGGAGAGGAAGGGACAGAGAGGGAAAGAGAGAGAGAGGAAGAGAAAAAAAATAAATGGGGGGGGGGTTTGGAGAGGGATAGAAGGGGAAGGATGAAAAGTTACTTCTGGGTATAACTAGAGGCTGGCACAGAGAAATATATATCTGTAGTAGTTACAGGGGTAGTGAATAGTGCGGTATTGACAAGACAAACCACTTAGGTAGTCCTCTTCTAGAAAAAGAGGTACTTTATATGTGTGTGTGTGTGGGGGGGGGGTGGAATTGAAAGGATAGAACACCAAACGTCCTAGTGTCTGGAGAGAGGGAAAGGTAAAGAAATGGGTGGCCAATATGTATTGCCCGCCCAAATGAAATTGTGATATGACATTATGCCATATATAAGTTGTGAGTTTTCTTTTCAGTGTCTTCTGTCATGGAGAGCAAATGCGTTTTGAAAGAAGAAGAAGGGTTACTGATGGATGAGACCAAGCAGGAATTTCCAAAAAATGGACAAAGAACCCAATGTTCATATACAAATGATTGCATAAAATAAAATAAATCTTAACAAGAACTGTAACACATTTCAACATTATATACTAGACAATATTAGCATGAAATTTAGTTTTGCATATCTAAGTTTATATCCTCTTAGCAGAAAATGAGGGTCTTCTTGTAAAAGAATGGTTAAGAACTCTCAGTTGGACCTAACAGCACATTTATAAGGGGACATGAACCTCCTAGTGACAATAAGGCTACTGGTAAAACGCACACTCCCCTATATCAGTGGTGTACATAAACCTAACAACGAAAGGTTCTGTTTAAGGTAATAGGTATATATTGGGGGATCAATCCTAACCGTAATTTATTGAACAGACATATTACAAAACATAATTTTTTAAAGTGTAAACTATAAACATTTCGTCAACAGCTAAGTTAAGTCAGTAGACATATGTCCAAAACAATGTTGCCTAAGAGTTGTGATCCTAACTGTTAGTAGAAGGGAAAAGGAGAACAATGGTATTAGTGAAGAGCTCACTTCTTGTTCAATTACCTTATGTGGTGTAACTATGTGTGGTCAATGTAGAAGGGAGGAATACTCTCATGCAGGAAAGAGATAAAGCCTGAATGTCAGGGAAAGAAGGATATTGAAGAGGTCCTAAACTTACCATATGGGTAGTAAGATGTGTACAGCTGCGCTATATAAGGTAGTAGGCTATAGACATAAAATCTCCTCTGGTGTCATCTAGGTGGAGAAATTAAGAGCCCAAGTTATACCCTCCAAAACTAGATAGGTTATGAATAAGAGAATTCTAAGTGTGGAGGATACATCTCATATGGGCTACGCCCATGAAACTACATGTTAGTAAGAACGACTAGCTAAAAGGAGGAAAAGCAACAATCAATACATGCAAAACATAAACAAAACACAGAATATACTTATCAGAGTCTGGTCACATTTCTTGCAATCGGAGATAGAGTCCAGCCCATAGACGCCTCTTTCACTCTTTAGGATATGGTAACTACGGTTATATCCCAGCCACCTAGTTGCATGCAAGAATATGTGTCTCGTAGAAAACAATAGCTCTGAAACCATCTCCACATGTGATGTAGAAAAGTATAACTTAGGAGAAGACACTGAATGTAGGGCAGGCGTTCATGGCCTACAAATATTCATTTATTCCATAATCTTTGGGGGTTACACCAGCAGATATAGGGGTTCTGTTATTTTTTTAAGGAGTCACAGTAAGCGACCCGCTACCTGTTCCCCAGAAGAAACAAATGTGGCCACCTCACAGCAACAGTTGCTCCAATTATAGTGAAAAGAGCAGCAGTAAGCACACTCCCCAGGGAATTTGTCCCCACTGGACCAAGCAGGAAAAAGGTTATTAGGGTATGACCTGCTGCAACAGTGTACAGCAGGAAAGGGAGGGGGAGCGTGCTCTATAGCATTTGTAATTTGTACTTCTCTCTTTCAAGGTACAGTTAGATTGAATGACAGTACATAAGTAGATCAGCAGGATATATTTTTGGTTTTACACTCCAGTGTTGAGTATAGTGATCAGGGAGATGTGTTGCTATGGTATGAATATAGTGCGTTAGCAACGCAGGCAGCTATTTGTTTGTTTGTTCTTTTTCCCTCTTTGCTCCCCTTCCCTGATTTGTAGAAATTGAAATGGGGAGAGATTAGCCCATATTTCGTCTCAGACTAAATAAGTTACAAAATATGTAGGCAGAGTGCTTTGTGTTTAAACGTTAAGTACCTTACAGTCCAGAAAATCCCACTAATGCCTACAGTTCACAGCTTAGGTACTGCCTTTGACGGTGAGGAAGTGTCCATAGTAAATATAGGATCCACGTGGCTAGCAGAGCTGTAATATCTCACAATGCTGGCTGATAAAAATACATAAGGTGGCAACTGATTATATAAGTTGAAATCCTCAATCCTGTGTGGAGAAATCAAAGTACTCTCTCTAGGGAGCTTCTTCTAGTATTAAAGCTGAGAGTTATATGCTGATTTTATTTCGTGCAATAAGATACGTTGCACAGTGCTGTATACTTGTGAAAAAAGAAACTAAAAATGCCGGTTCGCGCCACAGCTGAGGGAGCACCCAATATCAACACAATCTATTTATCCCGACCAAAATATATACTTTGCACTACTAAGTATGAAAGCAGCTATTCTTTAGGTGGCATAAGTACTGGCCGATGCCTAGTCAGCTGTTACTCACTAATGTTGATGTGTCTATACGGATCTGGAAAGATTTTCTCTGCAGCGACATGTATGTTGCTCTGATCACCGTTGTAATCAGCTCAGCTGGGCTCCGGAGCGGATGCCCAACCCTCCGGAGCAGGATGAGATGTTTTGCTGTAGCTGATGTGGTTCAAGATGTAGCTTACGTGAACCGGGATTGTTACGCAGAGCCCTTAAGTGTATGCGGCTATTAGGCCTCCCAAGTCCGAACCGACTCACCAAAATGCCTCAGGCGATATCAGTTTAGACAGGAATCTTATTCCAGAGAAGCTGAACAAGAGCAAAAGTCTTAGAGCTTCCCCTTGCAGGAAAAATTAGCTTGTTTAGAGAGTTTTTTGTAAGTTTTTATAAGTCTTTATGGAGGAGCTCTATGAAATGGCGTCTGATCTGTATGATAGTTGGCTCCGCCACCCTTGACTAGTATGTATAATAAATTTTTTTGGAAGGGAAAAGTCCATCTAAATATTTAATGAATCTAGAGTTGTATTTATATTGAAAATGGGAAAGTAGCAAGTGTTGTGAAAGCTAAAAAAACTAAAGGTAGTATATAAGGGATTGGAGTTTAACTAAATAATAAGTGGTGAAGTTGGTACATACAAATTACACAACGCTGGCTAGAAACGTCCATATATATCCATATCCTGATATACTGTATATGGGAAAATTAATCCGAGTTTATAAAAATCACAGTCAAAAGAAAAGCACAATTGTGAAAAACATAATGTTAAAAAACGTTATATTGAGAATGTTAAAAACAAATGTAGAGGTATACAAGTATAACAATCATACAGGTTAAAAAACGTACAGTTTATGCACAGTGATAAATGTCGCACAGTGTATGCACAGAAATAATGTCCAAAAATGTCACACAGTATATGCACAGAAATATGCACAGAAATAAATGTCCGAAAAAAATATGTCCAAAGGAGGTTTTATCCTCTGTGTTTACGTTTGTCAAAAAGAGTATGTGTCCTTAAAATTAGGATACGGTGGTTCTAAAAGACAATCCTTTAAATGTGTCCAGAAAACAGGGGGGTATTAGCCAATCTTCAATTAGGTGATGGATAGTGATGAGAAAGTGTTAGAGAATGTGTACGTGTGTGGGTATGTGAAAAATTATGAAAAAAATGGAAAAAAGGGAATAAAAAATGAAAATATAAAATATGAAAAATATGAAAGCAATTAAAAAATGAAAAAGTGGAAAAACGAAAAAGAAAAAGTAAAAATATAAATATAAAAAATATAAAAATATAAAAAATAAAAAAGTTAAAAATATGAAAAATATGAAAAAATGAAAAAGTGAAGTATGTAAAAAAGGTGAAAAAATTTGTGAGAAATGTGATAATAGTGAAAGTGTATTTATAGAGCAGGGGGAAGTTATGGATACAAGTTATTTTAGCTTTATTGCACTATGTACTTTCCTTTCTTGTAGGAAGATTGACTTTCATTGCTTTGAGGATACTATTCACCTTGGAAATTATATTATTGCATCATTTTGGAGATTGAATTAGCTTCACTAAAAGGATTTATAACACAGTTTTTTTCAGTCATTTTTTGTTTCATTCCACTATCAGAGTTTAGTGGACTTCCCCCTTCTCTATAACCCACACCTTAGTATTTCCTAAATACACTTTCACTATTATCACATTTCTCACACATTTTTTCATATTTTTCACATACTTCACTTATTCATTTTTTCATATTTCTCATATATTTCACTTTTTTATTTTTTAAATTTTTATATTTTTTATATTTATATTTTTACGTTTTTCCACTTTTTACATTTTTTTATTGTTTTCATATTTTTCATATTTTATATTTTCATTTTTTATTCCCTTTTTTTTTTTTTTTTTCATAATTTTTCACATACCCACACACCCACACATTTTCTAACATTTTCTCTTCACTATCCATCACCTAATTGAGGATTGGCTAATACCCACCTGTTTTCTGGACACATTTAAAGGATTGTCTTTTAGAACCACCGTATCCTAATTTTAAGGACACATACTCTTTTTGACACACGTAAACACAGAGGATAAAACCTCCTTTGGACATATTTTTTTCGGACATTTATTTCTGTGCATATTTCTGTGCATATACTGTGTGACATTTTTGGACATTATTTCTGTGCATACACTGTGCGACATTTATCACTGTGCATAAACTGTACGTTTTTTAACCTGTATGATTGTGTTTTAGAACCACCGTATCCTAATTTTAAGGACACATACTCTTTTTGACACACGTAAACACAGAGGATAAAACCTCCTTTGGACATATTTTTTTCGGACATTCACTTTTTGGACATTTATTTCTGTGCATATACTGTGTGAAATTTTTGGATATTATTTCTGTGCATACACTGTGCGACATTTATCACTGTGCATAAACTGTATGTTTTTTAACCTGTATGATTGTTACACTTGTATACCTCTACATTTGTTTTGAACATTCTCAATATAACGTTTTTTAGCATTATGTTTTTCAATTGTGCTTTTCTTTTGACTGTGATTTTTATAAACTCGGAGTAATTATCCCATATATATCAGGACATGGATATATATGGATGTTTCTAGCCAGCGTTGTGTAATTTGTATGTACCAACTTCACAACTTATTATTTAATTAAACACCAATCCCTTATATGCTACCTTTAGCTTTTTTTAGCATTCACAGCTCTTTTAGCGCTCTTCAACACTTGCTACTTTCCCGTTTTCTTTCTAAGATCTAGTTGAGAGATCTTGCTTATAGGAGGAGCCTGTGTAGCTATACTCTGGCGCTGTGTATACATTTTTTCTTTGTATTGATACTGAAACAAGGTAAGGAACCTGACAATATGGCTTCTTATAGACCAATCTCCCTTTTAAATGTAGTTTATACATTTCTAACTCAAGTTTTGGCAATAAGACTACAATCAGTTTTAAATACCCTTATCCATCCAGATCAAACTGGCTTTCTAAAAGGAAGAACATTGATCTCACACTCACTTTCAACCCACATATACAAGAGCTTACCAAATCCTGCTGTTCACACCTATGCAACATTTACAGAGATCGTCCCTTCCTTGCTCAATTATCCAAAAAAATACTTATTCATTCCCTCATTTTGTCACGCATTGATTATTGCAATCTACTCCTAAATGGCCTTCCAAAACATTGCCTCTCCTGCCTCCAATCTATTATGAATGCTTCTGCTAGACTCATCCACCTAAGTCACCGATCTACATCAGCTGCTCCGCTCTGCCAGTCTCTACACTGGCTCCCCAGACACTCCAGAATACAATTTAAAGTACTAACCCTAACTTACAAAGCACTCAACAGTCTAACCCCCAACTATATTTCCTCCCTCATCGTGAAATATTCCCCATCCCGTCCTCTTCGATCAACCTCTGACCTACGTCTCTACACTCCTGTTATCTCTACATCCCACTCTCGCCTCCAAGACTTTGTACGTGCTGCTCCTGTCCTCTGTAACTCTCTACCCCGCTCCATAAGACTGTCTCCAACCTTGTATAGCTTCAGACGCTCCTTGAAAACTCACCTTTTCAGAGAGACTTACCATCTCTCCTCCATCCCTCATCCGAACCAAACTAATACATGTACATGAACTGCCTGACTCACTGCTGCAAATACAACCGATGTAACAAGCTACCCCAACCTTATGTCTCTGCACCCTAAACCTATAGGGGGGTAGTTATCAAGCCGTCTACTTTTCTGCCTTCGCCGGCCCAATACGCCTGCCTAAGCTCGCCTACCTTCACCGCTGCGGACCTTGAATACGTTCGCCTAAGTTATCAAATAAAGCTGTCAAAAAGCCGCGGGGCGATGAGCAGCGGACTGTGAGAATTATCACTCATACGATCTCGCTGCTCTTCGGCTTTTTCCCAGCTTTATTGCTAGCCTGTCACTAAGCACTCACACTAAACTACACTGTTCTACCCCCTATACCAGCGCCCCCGGAGCCTCCCGCAACTCAATAAAGTTACTAACCGTTAAACCGCCGCTCCTAGACCCTGCCCCAACTCTGATAAATGTATTAACCCCTAAACTGCCGCTCCCGGACACCGCTGCCACCTACAGTATACCTAGTAACCCCTATCCTGCCCCCCCCCATACCGTCGCCCTCTATAATAAAATTATTAACCCCTATCCTGCTGATCCCGCACCTCGCCGCAACTAAATAAATAGTTTAACCCCTAAACCGCCGCTCCCTGAACCCGCCGCAACCTATATTAAACCTATTAACCCCTATCCTGCCCCCCCCTACACCGTCGTCACCTATAATAAATTTATTAACCCCTATCCTGCCCCCACTACACCGCCACCACCTATAATAAATTTATTAACCCCTATCCTGCCCCCCACTACACCGCCGCCACTGTAATAAAATTATTAACCCCTAAACCTAAGTCTTACCCTAACGCCCCCCTAACTTAAATATTAATTAAATAAATCTAAATAATATTTATCTTATTAACTAAGTTATTCCTATTTAAAACTAAATACTTACCTATAAAATAAACCCTAATATAGCTACAATATAAATAATAATTATATTATAGCTATCTTAGGATTTATTTTTATTTTACAGGTAACTTTCAATTTATTTTAACTAGGTACAATAGCTATTAAATAGTTATTAACTATTTAATAGCTACCTAGCTAAAATAAACTGAAATTTACCTGTAAAATAAATCCTAACCTAAGTTACAATTACACCTAACACTACACTATACTTTAATAAATTATTCCTATTTAAAACTAAATACTTACCTTTAAAAAAAACCCTAACGGCTAGATTTAGAGTTTTGTCGGTAAAGACCCGCGTAGCTAACGCCGGCTTTTTTCTGGCCGCACCATAAAAATAACTCTGGTATTGAGAGTCCACATAAAGGCTGCGTTAGGCTCCAAAAAAGGAGCGTAGAGCATTTTTAACGCAGCTTCAACTCTCGATACCAGAGTTGCTTACGCAAGCGGCCAGCCTCAAAAACGTGCTCATGCACGATTCCCCCATAGAAAACAATGGGGCTGTTTGAGCTGAAAAAAAACCTAACACCTGCAAAAAAAGCCGCGTTCAGCTCCTAACGCAGCCCCATTGTTTGCTATGCGGAAACACTTCCTACGTCTGCACCTAACACTCTAACATGTACCCCGAGTCTAAACACCCCTAACCTTACACTTATTAACCCCTAATCTGCCGCCCCCGCTATCGCTGACCCCTGCATATTATTATTAACCCCTAATCTGCCGCTCCGTAAACCGCCGCTACTTACATTATCCCTATGTACCCCTAATCTGCTGCCCTAACATCCCGACCCCTATATTATATTTATTAACCCCTAATCTGCCCCCCACAACGTCGCCTCCACCTGTCTACACTTATTAACCCCTAATCTGCCGAGCGGACCTGAGCGCTACTATAATAAAGTTATTAACCCCTAATCCGCCTCACTAACCCTATAATAAATAGTATTAACCCCTAATCTGCCCTCCCTAACATCGCCGACACCTAACTTCAATTATTAACCCCTAATCTGCCGACTGGAGCTCACCGCTATTCTAATAAATGTATTAACCCCTAAAGCTAAGTCTAACCCTAACACTAACACCCCCCTAAGTTAAAAATATAATTTACATCTAACGAAATTAATTAACTCTTATTAAATAAATTATTCCTATTTAAAGCTAAATACTTACCTGTAAAATAAATCCTAATATAGCTACAATATAAATTATAATTACATTGTAGCTATTTTAGGATTAATATTTATTTTACAGGCAACTTTGTAATTATTTTAACCATGTACAATACCTATTAAATAGTTAAGAACTATTTAATAGTTACCTAGTTAAAATAATTACAACATTACCTGTAAAATAAATCCTAACCTAAGTTACAATTAAACCTAACACTATACTATCATTAAATTAATTAAATAAAATACCTACAATTACCTACAATTAAACCTAACACTACACTATCAATAAATTAATTAAATACAATATCTACAAATAACTACAATGAAATAAACTAACTAAATTACAAAAAATAAAAAAGAACTGTTACAAAAAATAAAAAAATATCTACAAACATAAGAAAGATATTACAACATTTTTAAACTAATTACACCTACTCTAAGCCCCCTAATAAAACAACAAAGCCCCCCAAAATAAAAAAATGCCCTACCCTATTCTAAATTACTAAAGTTAAAAGCTCTTTTACCTTACCAGCCCTGAACAGGGCCCTTTGCGGGGCATGCCCCAAGAAGTTCAGCTCTTTTGCCTGTAAAAAAAACATACAATACCCCCCCCAACATTACAACCCACCACCCACATACCCCTAATCTAACCCAAACCCCCCTTAAATAAACCTAACACTAAGCCCCTGAAGATCTTCCTACCTTATCTTCACCATACCAGGTTCACCGATCCGTCCTGAAGAGCTCCTCCGATGTCCTGATCCAAGCCCAAGCGGGGGGCTGAAGATGTCCATGATCCGGTAGAAGTCTTCATCCAAGCGGGGCAGATGAGGTCTTCCATCCGATTGAAGTCTTCATCCAGGCGGCATCTTCTATCGACATCCATCTGGAGCGGAGCGGCAGCATCCTGAAGACCTCCGACGCGGAACATCCATCCTGGCTGACGACTGAACGACGAATGACGGTTCCTTTAAATGACGTCATCCAAGATGCGTCCCTCGAATTCAGATTGGCTGATAGGATTCTATCAGCCAATCGGAATTAAGGTAGGAATATTCTGATTGGCTGTTCCGATCAGCCAATAGAATGCGAGCTCAATCTGATTGGCTGATTGGATCAGCCAATCGGATTGAACTTGATTCTGATTGACTGATTCCATCAGCCAATCAGAATATTCCTACCTTAATTCCGATTGGCTGATAGAATCCTATCAGCCAATCGGAATTCGAGGGACGCCATCTTGGATGATGTCATTTAAAGGAACCGTCATTCGTCGTTCAGTCATCGGCCAGGATGGATGTTCCGCGTTGGAGGTCTTCAGGATGCTGCCGCTCCGCTCCAGATGGATGTCGATAGAAGATGCCGCCTGGATGAAGACTTCAATCGGATGGAAGACCTCTTCTGCCCTGCTTGGATGACGACTTCAATCGGATGGAAGACCTCTTCTGCCCCGCTTGGATGAAGACTTCTACCGGATCATGGACATCTTCAGCCCCCCGCTTGGGCTTGGATCAGGACATCGGAGGAGCTCTTCAGTACGGATCGGTGAACCTGGTATGGTGAAGATAAGGTAGGAAGATCTTCAGGGGCTTAGTGTTAGGTTTATTTAAGGGGGGTTTGGGTTAGATTAGGGGTATGTGGGTGGTGGGTTGTAATGTTGGGGGGGGGTATTGTATGTTTTTTTTACAGGCAAAAGAGCTGAACTTCTTGGGGCATGCCCCGCAAAGGGCCCTGTTCAGGGCTGGTAAGGTAAAATAGCTTTTAACTTTAGTAATTTAGAATAGGGTAGGGCATTTTTTATTTTGGGGGGCTTTGTTATTTTATTAGGGGGCTTATAGTAGGTGTAATTAGTTTAAAATTGTTGTAATATTTTTCTTATGTTTGTAAATATTTTTTTATTTTTTGTAACTTAGTTCTTTTTTATTTTTTATTCTTTAGTTAGTTTATTTCATTGTAGTTATTTGTAGATATTTTATTGAATTAATTTAATGATAGTATAGTGTTAGGTTTAATTGTAACTTAGGTTAGGATTTATTTTACAGGTAATTTTGTAATTATTTTAACTAGGTAACTATTAAATAGTTCTTAACTATTTAATAGCTATTGTACCTGGTTAAAATAATTACAAAGTTGCCTGTAAAATAAATATTAATCCTAAAATAGCTACAATGTAATTATAATTTATATTGTAGCTATATTAGGATTTATTTTACAGGTAAGTATTTAGCTTTAAATAGGAATAATTTATTTAATAAGAGTTAATTAATTTCGTTAGATTAAAATTATATTTAAGTTAGGGGGGTGTTAGTGTTAGGGTTAGACTTAGCTTTAGGGGTTAATACATTTATTAGAATAGCGGTGAGCTCCGGTCGGCAGATTAGGGGTTAATAATTGAAGTTAGGTGTCGGCGATGTTAGGGAGGGCAGATTAGGGGTTAATACTATTTATTATAGGGTTAGTGAGGCGGATTAGGGGTTAACAACTTTATTATAGTAGCGGTGCAGTCCGCTCGGCAGATTAGGGGTTAATAAGTGTAGGCAGGTGGAGGCGACGTTGAGGGGGGCAGATTAGGGGTTAATAAATATAATATAGGGGTCGGCGGTGTTAGGGGCAGCAGATTAGGGGTACATAAGGATAACGTAGGTGGCGGCGCTTTGCGGTTGGCAGATTAGGGGTTAATAAGTGTAGGTAGCTGGCGGCGACGTTGTGGGGGGCAGATTAGGGGTTAATAAATATAATATAAGGGTCGGCTGTGTTAGGGGCAGCAGATTAGGGGTACATAAGGATAACGTAGTTGGCTGTCGGCAGATTAGGGGTTAAAAAAATTTAATCGAGTTGCGGCGATGTGGGGGGACCTCGGTTTAGGGGTACATAGGTAGTTTATGGGTGTTAGTGTACTTTAGAGTACAGTAGTTAAGAGCTTTATAAACCGGCGTTAGCCCAGAAAGCTCTTAACTACTGACTTTTTTCCTGCGGCTGGAGTTTTGTCGTTAGAATTCTAACGCTCACTTCAGACACAACTCTAAATACCGGAGTTAGAAAAATCCCATTGAAAAGATAGGATACCCAATTGACGTAAGGGGATCTGCGGTATGGAAAAGTCGCGGCTGAAAAGTGAGCGTTAGACCCTTTTTTGAGTGACTCGAAATACCGAAGGTAGCCTAAAACCAGCGTTAGGAGCCTCTAACGCTGGTTTTCACAGCTAACGCCAAACTCCAAATCTAGGCCTATGATAGCTACAATATAATTAATAATTACATTGTAGCTAGCTTAGGATTTATATTTATTTTACAGGTAACTTTGTATTTATTTTAGCTAGTTAGAATAGTTATTAAATAGTTATTAACTATTTAATAGCTACCTAGCTAAAAGAAATACAAAATTACCTGTAAAATAAATCCTAACCTAAGTTACAATTAAACCTAACACTACACTATCATTAAATAAATTAAATAAACTACCTACAAATAACTGCAATTAAATACAATTACATAAACTAAAGTACAAAAAATAAAAAAGCTAAGTTACAAAAAATAAAAAAATAAGTTACAAACATTTTAAAAATATTACATCAATTTTAAGCTACTTACACCTTATCTAAGCCCCCTAATAAAATAACAAACCCCCCCAAAATAAAAAAATGCCCTACCCTATTCTAAATTAAATAACGTTCAAAGCTCTTTTACCTTACCAGCCCTTAAAAGGGCCATTTGTGGGGGCATGCCCCAAAAAGTTCAGCTCTTTTGCCTGTAAAAGAAAAATACAACCCCCCCAACATTAAAACCCACCACCCACATACCCCTAATCTAACCCAAACCCCCCTTACAAAAACCTAACACTAATCCCCTGAAGATCATCCTACCTTGAGTCGTCTTCACTCAGCCGAGCAGCGATGGAACCGAAGTGGACATCCGGAGCGGAAGAAGTTAATCCTCCAAGCGGCGCTGAAGAAATCTTCCATCCGATGAAGTCATCATCCAGGCTGCACTGAAGAAGTCTTCGATCCGGGTCTTGAATCTTCCTCCCGCCGACGCCAATCAGCCAATCGGAATTAAGGTAGGAAAAATCTGATTGGCTGATGGAATCAGCTAATCAGATTGAGCTTGCATTCTATTGGCTGTTCCAATCAGCCAATAGAATGCAAGCTCAATCTGATTGGCTGATTGGATCAGCCAATCGGATTGAACTTGAATCTGATTGGCTGATTCCATCAGCCAATCAGATTTTTCCTACCTTAATTCCGATTGGCTGATAGAATCCTATCAGCCAATCGGAATTCGAGGGGACGCCATCTTGGATGACGTCCCTTAAAGGAGCCTTCATTCGTCGTAGTCCGTTGGTGAAGAAGGATGTTCCGCGTCGGCGGGAGGAAGATTCAAGACCCGGCTTGGAAGATGACATCGCCCGGATAGAAGACCTCTTCAGCGCCTCTTGGAAGATGACATCGCCCGGATCGAAGACTTCTTCAGCGCCGCCTGGATGATAACTTCATCGGATGGAAGATTTCTTCAGCGCCGCTTGGAGGATTAACTTCTTCCGCTCCGGATGTCCACTTCGGTTCCATCGCTGCTCGGCTGAGTGAAGACGACTCAAGGTAGGATGATCTTCAGGGGATTAGTGTTAGGTTTTTGTAAGGGGGGTTTGGGTTAGATTAGGGGTATGTGGGTGGTGGGTTTTAATGTTGGGGGGGGGTTGTATTTTTCTTTTACAGGCAAAAGAGCTGAACTTTTTGGGGCATGCCCCCACAAATGGCCCTTTTAAGGGCTGGTAAGGTAAAAGAGCTTTGAACTTTATTTAATTTAGAATAGGGTAGGGCATTTTTTTATTTTGGGGGGGTTTGTTATTTTATTAGGGGGCTTAGATTAGGTGTAAGTAGCTTAAAATTGTTGTAATATTTTTAAAATGTTTGTAACTTATTTTTTTATTTTTTGTAACCTAGCTTTTTTAATTTTTTGTACTTTAGTTAGTTTATGTAATTGTATTTAATTGTAGTTATTTGTAGGTAGTTTATTTAATTTATTTAATGATAGTGTAGTGTTAGGTTTAATTGTAACTTAGGTTAGGATTTATTTTACAGGTAATTTTGTATTTATTTTAGCTAGGTAGTTATTAAATAGTTAATAACTATTTAATAACTATTCTAAGTAGCTAAAATAAATACAAAGTTACCTGTAAAATAAATATAAATCCTAAGATAGCTACAATATAATTATTATTTATATTGTAGCTATATTAGGGTTTATTTTACAGGTAAGTATTTAGTTTTAAATAGGAATAATTTATTAAAGTATAGTGTAGTGTTAGGTGTAATTGTAACTTAGGTTAGTTTTTATTTTACAGGTAAATTTCTCTTTATTTTAGCTAGGTAGCTATTAAATAGTTAATAACTATTTAATAGCTATTGTACCTAGTTAAAATAAATTGAAAGTTGCCTGTAAAATAAAAATAAATCCTAACATAGCTAGAATATAATTATTATTTATATTGTAGCTATATTAGGGTTTATTTTAAAGGTAAGTATTTAGTTTTAAATAGGATTAATTTAGTTAATAATAGAAATATTATTTAGATTTATTTAATTAATTTTTAAGTTAGGGGGGCGTTAGGGTTAGTGTTAGACTTAGATTTAGGGGTTAATAATTTTATTACAGTGGCAGCGGCGTAGTGGGGGGCAGGATAGGGGTTAATAAATTTATTATAGGTGGCGATGGTGTAGGGGGGGCAGATTAGGGGTTAATAAATTTAATATAGGTTGCTGCGGGTTCAGGGAGCGGCGGTTTAGGGGTTAATACATTTATTATAGTTGCGGTGGGCTCCGGGAGCGGCGGTTTAGGGGGTAATAACTTTATTTAGTTGCGGCGGTGTAGGGGGGACAGATTAGGGGTGTTTAGACTCGGGGTACATGTTAGGGTGTTAGGTGCAGACAGCTCCCATAGGAATCAATGGGATGTCTGTCAGCAGCGAACTTGTACTTTCGCTATGGTCAGACTCCCATTGATTCCTATGGGATCCGCCGCCTCCAGGGGTGGCGGTTTGAAAACCAGGTACGCTGGGCCGTAAAAGTGCCGAGCGTACCTGCTAGTCATTTGATAACTAGCAAAAGTAGTGAGATTGTGCCGCACTTGTGTGCGGAACATCTGGAGTGACGTAAGAATCGATCTGTGTTGGACTGAGTCCGGCGGATCGAAGTTTACGTCACAAAATTCTACTTTTGCCGGTCTCGAGCCTTTGATAACTAAGGCGAATTAGCCTCGCCACAAATACGCTGCGGGATTCCAGCGTATTTGAGGTTGACGGCTTGATAACTACCCCCCATAGACTGTGAGCTCTCCGGAGCAGGGCCCTCTTCCTCCTGTACTAGATTTGTTTAGTTTTGCTATGTTTTATATTTTATCACAAATCTTTGTCATTGTATACCCCTATCATTGTACCCAGTGCTACGGAATTTGGCGGCCCTGTACAAATAAAGGATAATAATAATAATCAGGAGATTTTGGAGATAGTCTTGAACAAAAAATCTTTACTGGGAAAGATGCTGCCATTATAACTCTAGACGCACAGAAATCATTTGATTCCCTGATATGGGATCATATGTTTACCTCTTTGAGCAAATTTGGAATTATTGGGAACTTTTTTAGGGTTATACAACTCTTATACAACCCTCCATTATTGGCTTTATTTATTAACAGGACACACTCGTATTTCTTTCTCTTGCATAGAGTCACTAAACAGGGATGTCCTATCTCTCTATCTCTCCTCTGCTGTTTGATTTGTCTCAAAAACCTCTGGATGTCTTTTTTAGAGATAAGGTTGAGGGAATTAATATAGGTAATGAGAAAGTTCATTTAGCGTTATATGTTGACGACTTATTGATCTTCACCCAAAGTCTCCATAATAGCATGCCAATTATCGTTGAGATTTTTGTATAAATAAGCCTAAATCTGAAATTATATGACTGATTAAGGATCGTAACTCGCCTAAAACTCCATTTAAGGAGTCGAAGGAGGTAATATCATATTTAGGCCTGAAATTCTCACTAGATTCTAAGAATTGTTATAGACTAAATATTTCACCTTTGATTGATATGTTAAAGAGAGACATTGAGAGATGGATTAATTTACCTCTATCTCTCTCTGGAAGGATATATTTAAGGAAAATGTTCATCCTTTTTTGTATGTATTTCAGGCCCTTCCACTTTTATTTTCAGAAAAGGATATAGGAATAATTAATAAACTTATTCGACAATTTATTTGGAGGACTCGTAGACCAAGAATAGCCATCAATAGGCTTTGTGCTGGGATAAAGGACTTTGGGATGGGACTACCAGATGTTGAAAAATATAATATTGCAGTAAATGCAAAATATCGGCTAGGTTTAGAGTTTGGCGTTAGCCGTCAAAACCAGCGTTTAGAGTTAGTCAGGAAAGGGTCTAACGCTAACTTTGCAGCCGCGACTTTTCCATACCGCAGATCCCCTTACGTCAATTGCGTATCCTATCTTTTCAATGGGATCTTTCTAACGCCGGTATTTAGAGTCGTGGCTGAAGTGAGTGTTAGAAATCTAATGACAAAACTCCAGCCACAGAAAAAAGTCAGGAGTTAAGAGCTTTCTGGGCTAACGCCGGTTCATAAAGCTCTTAACTACTGTGCTCTAAAGTACACTAACACCCATAAACTACCTATGTACCCCTAAACCGAGGCCCCCCCACATCGCCGACACTCTATTAAAATTTTTTAACCCCTAATCTGCCGACCGCACACCGTCGCCACCTACGTTATCCCTATGTACCCCTAATCTGCTGCCCCTAATACCGCCAACACCTACATAATATTTATTAACCCCTAATCTGCTGCCCCCAACGTCGCCTCCACCTACCTACACTTATTAACCCCTAATCTGCCGACCGGACCTCACCGCTACTATAATAAACGTATCAACCCCTAATCCGCCTCACTCCCGCCTCAATAACCCTATAATAAATAGTATTAACCCCTAATCTTCCCTCCCTAACATCGCCGCCACCTAACTTCAAGCATTAACCCCTAATCTGCTGACCGGACCTCACCGCTACTCTAATAAATTTTTTAACCCCTAAAGCTAATTCTAACCCTAACCCTAACACCCCCCTAAATTAAATATAATTTAAATCTAACGAAATAAATTAACTCTTATTAAATAAATTATTCCTATTTAAAGCTAAATACTTACCTGTAAAATAAACCCTAATATAGCTACAATATAAATTATAATTATATTGTAGCTATTTTAGGATTAATATTTATTTTACAGGCAACTTTGTATTTATTTTAACCAGGTACAATAGCTATTAAATAGTTAATAACTATTTAATAGCTACCTAGTTAAAATAATTACAAAATTACCTGTAAAATAAATCCTAACCTAAGTTACAATTAAACCTAACACTACACTATCAATACATTAATTAAATACAATACCTACAAATAAATACAATTAAATAAACTAACTAAAGTACAAAAAATAAAAAAGAACTAAGTTACAAAAAATAAAAAAATATTTACAAACATTAGAAAAATATTACAACAATTTTAAACTAATTACACCTACTCTAAGCCCCCTAATAAAATAACAAAGACCCCCAAAATAAAAAAATGCCCTACCCTATTCTAAAATTAAAATAGAAAAGCTCTTTTACCTTACCAGTCCTGAAAAGGGCCCTTTGCGGGGCATGCCCCAAAGAATTCAGCTCTTTTGCCTGTAAAAAAAACATACAATACCCCCCCCCAACATTACAACCCACCACCCACATACCCCTAATCTAACCCAAACCCCCCTTAAATAAACCTAACACTAAGCCCCTGAAGAATTCCCTACCTTGTCTTCACCACGCCGGGTTCACTGATCGATCCAGAAGAGCCTCCGATGTCTTGATCCAAGCCCAAGCGGGGGGCTGAAGATGTCCATGATCCGGCTGAAGTCTTCATCCAAGCGGGAGCTGAAGAGGTCCATGATCCGATTGAAGTCTTCTATCAAGCGGCATCTTCAATCTTCTTTCTTCCGGATCCATGTAGTTCATCCCACTGACGCGGAACATCCATCTTCACCGACGACTTCCCGACGAATGACAGTTCCTTTAAGGGACGTCATCCAAGATGGCGTCCCTCGAATTCCGATTGGCTGATAGGATTCTATCAGTCAATCGGAATTAAGGTAGGAAAATTCTGATTGGCTGATGGAATCAGCCAATCAGATTCAAGTTCAATCCGATTGGCTGATCCGATCAGCCAATCAGATTGAGCTCGCATTCTATTTCGGGGCTGGACTGACCATGTTGGCGGGATCAGACTGATATACTACAGGAAAGTTTTCTTCTGTGAAAAGCACAATTGGGCAGAAAGAAGCTACTACCAGGTGGCAACCGGGCCATAGAACAAGCTTATTGATGCTGCTGTTCGTTCCTGGCAGACTGCTTCTCATTCTGTTTTGCATATGTAAATATGACCCTGGGGATAGTTTCCCTAAGGGTGATGGGGGAAACCAGACGTGGACTCCTTGCCCAATGTGCTTAGAGGGATATGGCTGCACCTCACTGACGAGGCCCAAAGGAGGCCGAAATGATCGTCTGGGGTTGTCATGTTCCTTGTTCAGAGGAGAATTGCCTGGTATTTTGGGGCTGGACTGACCATGTTGGCGGGATCAGACTGATATACTACAGGAAAGTTTTCTTCTGTGAAAAGCACAATTGGGCAGAAAGAAGCTACTACCAGGTGGCAACCGGGCCATAGAACAAGCTTATTGATGCTGCTGTTCGTTCCTGGCAGACTGCTTCTCATTCTTTTTTGCATATGTAAATATGACCCTGGGGATAGTTTCCCTAAGGGTGATGGGGGAAACCAGACGTGGACTCCTTGCCCAATGTGCTTAGAGGGATATTGCTGCACCTCACTGACGAGGCCCAAAGGAGGCCGAAACGATCGTCTGGGTTTGTCATGTTCCTTTTTCAGAGGAGAATTGCCTTGTATTTCGGGGCTGGACTGACCATGTTGGCGGGATCAGACTGATATACTACAGGAAAGTTTTCTTCTGTGAATAGCACAATTGAGCAGAAAGAAGCTACTACCAGGTGGCAACCGGGCCATAGAACAAGCTTATTGATGCTGCTGTTCGTTCCTGGCAGACTGCTTCTCATTCTGTTTTGCATATGTAAATATGACCCTGGGGATAGTCTCCCTAAGGGTGATGGGGAAACCAGACGTGGACTCCTTGCCCAATGTGCTTAGAGGGATATGGCTGCACCTAACTGACGAGGCCCAAAGGAGGCCGAAACGATCTTCTGGGGTTGTCATGTTCCTTGTTCAGAGGAGAATTGCCTGGTATTTCGGGGCTGGACTGACCATGTTGGCGGGATCAGACTGATATACTACAGGAAAGTTTTCTTCTGTGAAAAGGACAATTGGGCAGAAAGAAGCTACTACCAGGTGGCAACCGGGCCATAGAACAAGCTTATTGATGCTGCTGTTCGTTCCTGGCAGACTGCTTCTCATTCTGTTTTGCATATGTAAATATGACCCTGGGGATAGTCTCCCTAAGGGTGCTGGGGGAAACCAGACGTGGACTCCTTGCCCAATGTGCTTAGAGGGATATGGCTGCACCTCACTGACGAGGCTCAAATGAGGCCGAAACGATCGTCTGGGGTTGTCATGTTCCTTGTTCAGAGGAGAATTGCCTGGTATTTCGGGGCTGGTCTGACCATGTTGGCGGGATCAGACTGATATACTACAGGAAAGTTTTCTTCTGTGAAAAGCACAATTGGGCAGAAAGAAGCTACTACCAGGTGGCAACCGGGCCATGGAACAAGCTTATTGATGCTGCTGTTCGTTCCTGGCAGACTGCTTCTCATTCTGTTTTGCATTAATTGTAACTTAGGTTAGGATTTATTTTACAGATAATGTTGTAATTATTTTAACTAGGTAACTATTAAATAGATATTAACTATTTAATAGCTATTGTACCTGGTTAAAATAATTACAAAGTTGCCTGTAAAATAAATATTAATCCTAAAATAGCTACAATATAATTATAATTTATATTGTAGCTATATTAGGATTTATTTTACAGGTAAGTATTTAGCTTTAAATAGGAATAATTTATTTAATAAGAGTTAATTTATTTAGTTAGATTTTAATTATAGATTAAGGGTTAATATATATAATATAGGGGTCGGCGGTGTTAGGGGCAGCAGATTAGGGGTACATAGGGATAATGTCGGTTGCGGCGGTGTACGGAGCGGCAGATTAGGGGTTAATAATAATATGCAGGGGTCAGCGATAGCGGGGGCGGCAGATTAGGGGTTAATAAGTGTAAGGTTAGGGGTGTTTAGACTCGGGGTACATGTTAGGGTGTAAGGTGCAGACTTAGGAAGTGTTTCCCCATAGGAAACAATGGGGCTGCGTTAGGAGCTTAACGCTGCTTTTTTGCAGGTGTTAGGTTTTTTTTCAGCTCAAACTGCCCCATTGTTTCCTATGGGGGAATCGTGCACGAGCACGTTTTTGAAGCTGGCCGCGTCCGTAAGCACCGCTGGTATCGAGAGTTGCAGTGGCGGTAAATTATGCTCTAAGCTCCTTTTTTGGAGCCTAACGCACTGAAAACGCAGCCATTCTGTGAACTCTAAATACCAGCGGTATTTAAAAGGTGCGGGGAAAAAAAAGCATGCGTTAGCTACGCGGGTCGTTACCGACAAAACTCTAAATCTAGCCGTATGTCTTATATTGGTTTCTAGATATAGGTCATTTTTCACTTTTAAAGGTGGAAGAATCTATGGTGGCACCTTTCTCACTAAAGGCTTTAGTACATTTACCTCTTAATGGACTACCAAAAAGAATCAAGCCATTTTCTTTTATAGAACAACCTTTACTGGCCTGGCATCAGTTATGTTCATATATGAAAATCAACTATATGGCATCCTCCTTTTTAACTATTCGGGGTAAGCCTAACTTTCCTGAGGCTTATGATTCACCAAGATTCGGCAAATGGACACAGTTAAGTGTAAAATTTATTGCCCAGTTAATTGACATGGAAAATAATAGGATAAAGTCTTTTGAGGAATGTAAGAGGGAGTTTGGGATACTTAATCAACATTTTTTTTCATTTCTTCAACTTCGACCTTATGCAGCACGACTCATCAACTTTACAAATGTAGATTGGAATAATCTAGCTATGAAACACATTTGTTTACTATTTCAGCAAGGAAATGTCTCTATATCTAACATATATAGATCATTATTAGAATCACAAGTAGAAAGTAATATACAGTGGGTATTGAAAAGAATCACTCCCCTTGAAAATAATCACATTTTGTTGCTTTGCAGCCTGAAATAAAGACAGACATAGTTTTTGTTTATCCAGTTGTAATTAATCAGTGCAAATCATAACATCCAAGTGAAAGATATAACACCAACACGTCAGGCAAAAATAAAGACAATTCAAAAACAGAATCACTGAGTTGGATAAAGGATCACCCTCTCCTAAAATTACTTGTAAACTCAATCAGGTGTAGCTAATAACCTTCTCAACTGCACACACAAAGCCATTTGACCTTCAAGTGTGATCAGCTGTGGGCATATTGATTAGCTCAGCATGAAAAGAGCTTTCCTGGAGCATCTCAGTCCCTGGTAGTGCAACTGAAGCAAACAATCAACTATAGGTGGCAAGACACTGTCAAAAGATCTCCGGGATAATGTTGTGGACCGTCACAAATCAGGAGATGGATACAAGAAAATATCAAAAGCTTTATCAATGCCTAGAAGAACAGTGAATTCTATTATTAAGAAGTGGAAGGTATTTGGTACAACACAGACCCTCTCTGGGTCAGAACGTCGCTACAAACTGGAAGAAAGAGCCAGGAGGAAACTGGTAAGAGAGGCTACTAAGAGGCCCACAGCAACTCTGAAGCAGTTGCATGAATGTATGACAAAGAATGGTCATTGTTTGCATGTGACAACAATTTCACAAATTCTCCACAAATGTGGCTTGTATGGGAGGGTTGCAAGAAAAAAAGGCACTCCTCAAGAAAGGCCACATGCAGTCACGACTGAGCTTTGCCATAGCACACCTAGGAGATTCTGAGGCCACATGGAAAAAGGTGTTATTTTCAGATGAGACTAAAATTTAATTATTTGGCCTCAACAACAAATGATATGTCTGGAGGAAATCCAATACAGCTCACCATCCAAAAAACACCATACCTACAGTAAAGCATGGAGGTTGTAATATCCTGTTATGTGGGTGTTTCTCTGCAGCAGGCCTTTGTCAGGATAGAAGGAATAATGAATGGGGCAAAATACTGTCATATTCTTGAGGAACATCTGTTGCCCTCTGTCAGAAAGTTGTCAAGGGGAAGAAGGTTTACCTTCCAACATTACAATGACCCAAAGCACACAGCAAAATGACCACACACTGGTTGAAGAAGAAAAAGGTGAATGTTCTGGCATGGCCTAGTCCGAGCCCAGATTTAAACCCCATTTAATATCTGTGGCATGACTTGAAGATGTCAGCCGTATTTGGTCAGTTCAGGATTTAACCCAACTGCTAGCGTGGATATTAAAACACACGCTAGCACACTGAGAAATATCCAGGACGTGACCCACTCAGGAAACAAAATAAGCAGGGTATCAGAACTTCCCAAAAGAATATTAATTCAAAATATCTTCTTGAGGATAGAATTATTTTACAGGAGATAGCGTTCCTTTCTCAGGAAAATAGAAACAAACAAAGCTTATGTCCCTTTAAGCAGGTTGATAGTGGATAAATGAATATGCTTCTTTCTTGCAGGTTTGAAACAAACTAAGAATGTCCCTTTAAGCAGGTTTATAGCAAACAAAAAATAATAATGTCCTTTTAGCAGAAATAAAGCAAACAAAAAATAAAGTCCCTTTAAGCAGGTGTCCGCAAACAAATGTTAATGTCCTTTTAAGCAGGATTGTCAGCAAAGAAATGATAATGTCCTTATTGGCAGGATTAAAGCAAACAAATATAATGTCCCTTTAAGCAGGTGTCAGCAAACAAATGATAATGTCCTTTTTAGCAGGATTAAAGCAAACAAAGATTATGTCCCTTTAAGCAGGTGTCAGCAAACAAATGATAATGTCCTTATTGGCAGGATTAAAGCAAACAAAGATAATGTCCCTTTAAGCAGGTGTCAGCAAACAAATGATAATGTCCTTTAAAGCAAGATTGTAAGCAAACAAATGATAAGGTCCTTATTAGCAGGATTAAAGCAAACAAAGATTATGTCCCTTTAAGCAGATGTCAGCAAACAAATGATAATGTCCTTTTAGGCAGGTTAGCAGGCAATCAAGATTTGGAAGCAAGAGGCATTGGCAAAACAAAGTTGAGGAGGATAGGGTCAGGTTTCAAAATTGTACTCACTCAGACAGGGACCGGCAGAAGAGAGAGAGAGAAAAACAAACGGGCACCGAGTAAATCTCCCGCCGAGATTTTAAAGGCAGAGAGAGGCCGCCACGTCATAGGGGTTGTCAGAGAATGCGTCACGTTGCCTAGCAACGTGACGTAGAACCCCAGAAGAGATCCGGGAGCCGCGGCGACACGGCGATGAACGGTAATTCATGACATCACCCCCTCCTCAAGGACCCCTCCGGGGGACAGGACCAGGCCTAGTAGGGTGGAACTTGTGAAAGGCCTTAATTAAGGCAGGGGCATGCACCTGCCGGGCAGGTTCCCAAGATCGTTCAGTAACAGGATAACCTTTCCAATGAACGAGATAATACAGTGTCTTCCCACGAAGTTTGGAATCCAGGATGTGACTGACCTCAAATTCAGGTAGGCCTTGAACCAAAAGAGGTGGAGGTTTGAGCAGAGGTTTAGAATACCTATTAGATAATACAGGTTTCAAAAGAGATACGTGAAATACCGGATGGGCTTTGAGGGTCTTGGGCAGAGCAATTCGGTAAGCAGTAGGACATACTTGACCCAGTATTCGGAAAGGACCCACATATCGTGGCCCCAATTTGGTGGAAGGCTGTTTGAGGCGAAGATGACGTGAAGAAACCCAAACCTTATCGCCAGGCCGATATTTGGGAGCCCTCCGTCGCCGAAGATCAGAATAGAACTTATAACGTTCAGAAGCCTTGGAAAGAAGAAGGTGTATTTTCTTCCAATGACGAGTTAACCTCCTGGCGGATAGATCAGAAGCAGGATTTTCAGTGGAAGAGGTGTGTAGAGGAAACGTTCTGGGTTGAAATCCATAGGCTGCATGAAAAGGAGAGGTCCGAAGAGAGGAGTTGTAACGTGTGTTATGAGCCAATTCTGCTAGTGGAAGGTAACCAGTCCAATTAGAATGATGATGATCCACATAATGCCTCAAATAAGTTTCAAGGCACTGGTTAACCCTTTCGGTTTGGCCATTAGACTCCGGATGATGTGACGTAGACAAAGAGATAGTTGTTCCAAAGTGTTTGCAGAGTGACCTCCAAAACCGAGAAACAAACTGTACTCCTCTATCCGAAACAATGTTCAGAGGGAAGCCATGTAATCTCACAATGTGTAAGAGAAAAAGTTCGGAAAGTCTTTTGGCAGATGGTAAACCAGGTAAAGGAATGAAGTGAGCTGTCTTAGTGAACCTGTCAACAACCACCCAGATAGTGTTGTTTCCAGCTGAAAGAGGAAGATCGGTAATAAAATCCATGGATAAATGGGTCCAAGGCTGATGAGGAATGGGTAACGGTTGAAGCAAACCGGAGGGAAGTTGACGAGGAGTCTTATTGCTGGCACACTGTGTACATACTGAGACATAATCTGTAACATCTTGAGACAGAGTAGGCCACCAGACATGTTGCTTGAGCTTTCGAGCGGTGTTACTGATGCCAGGATGTCCAGAGAGAGGACTGTCATGAGCCCAATATAGAATCTTGGAACGAAGACGTTTAGGAACAAAGAGTAGGCCATCAGGAGGTTTGCAAGACAAAGGAAGATCCTTTTGAGCAGATTGTAAGTCATGTAACCACGAGGTTGATAACTGGGCTAAGACTTTATGAGGTTGAAGTATGGTACCAGTTTCAGGAGTTGAAGTGTCTTGAAATTGTCTGGAAAGGGCGTCAGCCTTGATGTTCTTAGAACCGGGAATATAAGACAGATTGTAATGAAAACGTGAGAAGAACAGAGACCAACGTGCTTGTCTGGAGTTCAGTCGTTTGGCCGTTTGAAGATAGAGAAGGTTTTTATGATCTGTGAGTATAGTAAACGGCAAAGAAGTGCCTTCCAACCAATGCCTCCATTCATCCAGTGCCATTTTAATAGCAAGTAACTCCTTATTACCTACATCATAATTTAATTCAGAAGGAGAAAATTTCTTGGAGAAGAATCCCACAGGGTGGATCTTTCCTGTGTCAGGTATACGTTGGGAAAGAACAGCATTTTTTTTCATTTCTTCAACTTCGACCTTATGCAGCACGACTCATCAACTTTACAAATGTAGATTGGAATAATCTAGCTATGAAACACATTTGTTTACTATTTCAGCAAGGAAATGTCTCTATATCTAACATATATAGATCATTATTAGAATCACAAGTAGAAAGTAATATACAGTGGGTATTGAAAAGAATCACTCCCCTTGAAAATAATCACATTTTGTTGCTTTGCAGCCTGAAATAAAGACAGACATAGTTTTTGTTTATCCAGTTGTAATTAATCAGTGCAAATCATAACATCCAAGTGAAAGATATAACACCAACACGTCAGGCAAAAATAAAGACAATTCAAAAACAGAATCACTGAGTTGGATAAAGGATCACCCTCTCCTAAAATTACTTGTAAACTCAATCAGGTGTAGCTAATAACCTTCTCAACTGCACACACAAAGCCATTTGACCTTCAAGTGTGATCAGCTGTGGGCATATTGATTAGCTCAGCATGAAAAGAGCTTTCCTGGAGCATCTCAGTCCCTGGTAGTGCAACTGAAGCAAACAATCAACTATAGGTGGCAAGACACTGTCAAAAGATCTCCGGGATAATGTTGTGGACCGTCACAAATCAGGAGATGGATACAAGAAAATATCAAAAGCTTTATCAATGCCTAGAAGAACAGTGAATTCTATTATTAAGAAGTGGAAGGTATTTGGTACAACACAGACCCTCTCTGGGTCAGAACGTCGCTACAAACTGGAAGAAAGAGCCAGGAGGAAACTGGTAAGAGAGGCTACTAAGAGGCCCACAGCAACTCTGAAGCAGTTGCATGAATGTATGACAAAGAATGGTCATTGTTTGCATGTGACAACAATTTCACAAATTCTCCACAAATGTGGCTTGTATGGGAGGGTTGCAAGAAAAAAAGGCACTCCTCAAGAAAGGCCACATGCAGTCACGACTGAGCTTTGCCATAGCACACCTAGGAGATTCTGAGGCCACATGGAAAAAGGTGTTATTTTCAGATGAGACTAAAATTTAATTATTTGGCCTCAACAACAAATGATATGTCTGGAGGAAATCCAATACAGCTCACCATCCAAAAAACACCATACCTACAGTAAAGCATGGAGGTTGTAATATCCTGTTATGTGGGTGTTTCTCTGCAGCAGGCCTTTGTCAGGATAGAAGGAATAATGAATGGGGCAAAATACTGTCATATTCTTGAGGAACATCTGTTGCCCTCTGTCAGAAAGTTGTCAAGGGGAAGAAGGTTTACCTTCCAACATTACAATGACCCAAAGCACACAGCAAAATGACCACACACTGGTTGAAGAAGAAAAAGGTGAATGTTCTGGCATGGCCTAGTCCGAGCCCAGATTTAAACCCCATTTAATATCTGTGGCATGACTTGAAGATGTCAGCCGTATTTGGTCAGTTCAGGATTTAACCCAACTGCTAGCGTGGATATTAAAACACACGCTAGCACACTGAGAAATATCCAGGACGTGACCCACTCAGGAAACAAAATAAGCAGGGTATCAGAACTTCCCAAAAGAATATTAATTCAAAATATCTTCTTGAGGATAGAATTATTTTACAGGAGATAGCGTTCCTTTCTCAGGAAAATAGAAACAAACAAAGCTTATGTCCCTTTAAGCAGGTTGATAGTGGATAAATGAATATGCTTCTTTCTTGCAGGTTTGAAACAAACTAAGAATGTCCCTTTAAGCAGGTTTATAGCAAACAAAAAATAATAATGTCCTTTTAGCAGAAATAAAGCAAACAAAAAATAAAGTCCCTTTAAGCAGGTGTCCGCAAACAAATGTTAATGTCCTTTTAAGCAGGATTGTCAGCAAAGAAATGATAATGTCCTTATTGGCAGGATTAAAGCAAACAAATATAATGTCCCTTTAAGCAGGTGTCAGCAAACAAATGATAATGTCCTTTTTAGCAGGATTAAAGCAAACAAAGATTATGTCCCTTTAAGCAGGTGTCAGCAAACAAATGATAATGTCCTTATTGGCAGGATTAAAGCAAACAAAGATAATGTCCCTTTAAGCAGGTGTCAGCAAACAAATGATAATGTCCTTTAAAGCAAGATTGTAAGCAAACAAATGATAAGGTCCTTATTAGCAGGATTAAAGCAAACAAAGATTATGTCCCTTTAAGCAGATGTCAGCAAACAAATGATAATGTCCTTTTAGGCAGGTTAGCAGGCAATCAAGATTTGGAAGCAAGAGGCATTGGCAAAACAAAGTTGAGGAGGATAGGGTCAGGTTTCAAAATTGTACTCACTCAGACAGGGACCGGCAGAAGAGAGAGAGAGAAAAACAAACGGGCACCGAGTAAATCTCCCGCCGAGATTTTAAAGGCAGAGAGAGGCCGCCACGTCATAGGGGTTGTCAGAGAATGCGTCACGTTGCCTAGCAACGTGACGTAGAACCCCAGAAGAGATCCGGGAGCCGCGGCGACACGGCGATGAACGGTAATTCATGACATCACCCCCTCCTCAAGGACCCCTCCGGGGGACAGGACCAGGCCTAGTAGGGTGGAACTTGTGAAAGGCCTTAATTAAGGCAGGGGCATGCACCTGCCGGGCAGGTTCCCAAGATCGTTCAGTAACAGGATAACCTTTCCAATGAACGAGATAATACAGTGTCTTCCCACGAAGTTTGGAATCCAGGATGTGACTGACCTCAAATTCAGGTAGGCCTTGAACCAAAAGAGGTGGAGGTTTGAGCAGAGGTTTAGAATACCTATTAGATAATACAGGTTTCAAAAGAGATACGTGAAATACCGGATGGGCTTTGAGGGTCTTGGGCAGAGCAATTCGGTAAGCAGTAGGACATACTTGACCCAGTATTCGGAAAGGACCCACATATCGTGGCCCCAATTTGGTGGAAGGCTGTTTGAGGCGAAGATGACGTGAAGAAACCCAAACCTTATCGCCAGGCCGATATTTGGGAGCCCTCCGTCGCCGAAGATCAGAATAGAACTTATAACGTTCAGAAGCCTTGGAAAGAAGAAGGTGTATTTTCTTCCAATGACGAGTTAACCTCCTGGCGGATAGATCAGAAGCAGGATTTTCAGTGGAAGAGGTGTGTAGAGGAAACGTTCTGGGTTGAAATCCATAGGCTGCATGAAAAGGAGAGGTCCGAAGAGAGGAGTTGTAACGTGTGTTATGAGCCAATTCTGCTAGTGGAAGGTAACCAGTCCAATTAGAATGATGATGATCCACATAATGCCTCAAATAAGTTTCAAGGCACTGGTTAACCCTTTCGGTTTGGCCATTAGACTCCGGATGATGTGACGTAGACAAAGAGATAGTTGTTCCAAAGTGTTTGCAGAGTGACCTCCAAAACCGAGAAACAAACTGTACTCCTCTATCCGAAACAATGTTCAGAGGGAAGCCATGTAATCTCACAATGTGTAAGAGAAAAAGTTCGGAAAGTCTTTTGGCAGATGGTAAACCAGGTAAAGGAATGAAGTGAGCTGTCTTAGTGAACCTGTCAACAACCACCCAGATAGTGTTGTTTCCAGCTGAAAGAGGAAGATCGGTAATAAAATCCATGGATAAATGGGTCCAAGGCTGATGAGGAATGGGTAACGGTTGAAGCAAACCGGAGGGAAGTTGACGAGGAGTCTTATTGCTGGCACACTGTGTACATACTGAGACATAATCTGTAACATCTTGAGACAGAGTAGGCCACCAGACATGTTGCTTGAGCTTTCGAGCGGTGTTACTGATGCCAGGATGTCCAGAGAGAGGACTGTCATGAGCCCAATATAGAATCTTGGAACGAAGACGTTTAGGAACAAAGAGTAGGCCATCAGGAGGTTTGCAAGACAAAGGAAGATCCTTTTGAGCAGATTGTAAGTCATGTAACCACGAGGTTGATAACTGGGCTAAGACTTTATGAGGTTGAAGTATGGTACCAGTTTCAGGAGTTGAAGTGTCTTGAAATTGTCTGGAAAGGGCGTCAGCCTTGATGTTCTTAGAACCGGGAATATAAGACAGATTGTAATGAAAACGTGAGAAGAACAGAGACCAACGTGCTTGTCTGGAGTTCAGTCGTTTGGCCGTTTGAAGATAGAGAAGGTTTTTATGATCTGTGAGTATAGTAAACGGCAAAGAAGTGCCTTCCAACCAATGCCTCCATTCATCCAGTGCCATTTTAATAGCAAGTAACTCCTTATTACCTACATCATAATTTAATTCAGAAGGAGAAAATTTCTTGGAGAAGAATCCCACAGGGTGGATCTTTCCTGTGTCAGGTATACGTTGGGAAAGAACAGCCCCAGCAGCAACTGATGAAGCATCCACTTCAAGAATAAATTGAAAATCCGGATTTGGGTGACGCAGGATAGGTGCAGAAGAGAAAGCTTTTTTGAGAGAATCAAAAGCTTCAACAGCTTCAGGAGGCCAATCTTTACAGTTTTGTCCTTTCCTAGTGAGAGACGAAAGAGGTGACGTTATAGTAGCAAAACCTTTGATGAATTTCCTGTAATAACTGGCAAATCCCAGGAAACGTTGCAGAGCTTTAAGAGAATCAGGTTTAGGCCACTCCAAAATGGCAGAGAGTTTAGTTGGATCCATTTCAAATCCTGATTCAGAGATTACATATCCCAAAAAGGGAATGGACCTTTGATGAAAAGAACATTTCTCCAGTTTGGCAAATAGATGGTTATCTCTTAAACGTTGAAGTACTTTCCTGACGTGATGTATATGATCTTGGTAGTTCTGAGAAAAAATTAATATATCGTCAAGGTAAATGATAACAAAAATATTCAAGAAATCCAGAAAAATCTCATTCACGAAGTGTTGAAAAACAGCAGGGGCATTACACAGCCCAAACGGCATGACAAGATACTCATAATGCCCAAATCTAGTGTTAAAGGCTGTCTTCCACTCATCACCCTTGCGCATACGGATAAGATTGTATGCTCCACGGAGATCGAGCTTGGTAAAAATGGTGGAACCTTGAAGATATGTGAATAATTCAGGTATTAGGGGTAAAGGATAACTGTTCTTGATGGTGATTTGATTTAAGCCTCTGTAATCGATACAAGGTCGCAGTCCGCCATCCTTCTTTCCCACAAAGAAGAACCCAGCCCCTACAGGAGAAGAGGAGGGTCGAATGAATCCTCTGGCCAAATTATCTTTGATATATTCTTCCAAGGCTACATTTTCAGGCCTAGAAAGTGGGTAAGTTTTGCCTCGAGGATAAGGAGCTCCAGGGAGAAGATCAATAGGGCAATCAAATGAACGGTGAGGAGGAAGACGTTCTGCTTCTTTTTTAGAAAAGACATCGACAAAATCTTGATACTGCGTAGGTAGAGGACCAGAAGTATCGGTAGTAAGAGCAATAGTGAGTGGTATTTTAGTAAGTGGTTGAAGACAGTTAGTATGGCAAGATAATCCCCAGGAGGTGAGTTCACCATGGGTCCAAGAAAAGGTAGGATTATGTAACTGAAGCCACGGAAGACCCAGGATTATGGGAAATTGAGGAGTAGTAATCACATCAAAACATATCCTCTCACAATGAAGTACTCCGACAGAAAAAAGTATGGGTATAGTAGTAAACTGGATGAGTCCGGAACCCAAAGGATCTCCACTAACAGTAGAGACGGAAACTGAAAACTTCTTTCTTAGTAAGGGAATAGTGTGAGTGGACACAAAAGTGGAGTCAATGAACACTCCTCCAGCACCAGAATCAATAAGAGCTTGGGTATGAATCTTGTTATCACCCAATTGAAGGGTTACAGGAACAAAGAGTTTATTAAAGAGGGAATGAACATGTTTTTGGCTTAACTTAGTTCCCTGGACAGAAGTTAAGCCCTGGCTTTTACTGGCCTGGTAGGACAATCCCTTAATAAATGCCCTTTAAGGCCACAGTATAGACACAGGCCAAGAGAACGTCTTCTCAACCGCTCAGTTTCGGTTAATTTTATGGTTCCTACTTCCATAGGTTCAGCTTGATCAGGAGAAGGAGAGGCAGTTGTTACCGGGTTAGAAAAACGAGGAGCCAGACGAAAAGGAGTTCGAGTTGAGGACCTCTGATTTCTTTCTCTTTCTTGTTGGCGTTCACGGTATCTAGAATCAAGACTGATGCAAAGATTTATTAAGGCTTCTAGGGAGTCTGGAAGTTCCCGATACACCAATTCATCTTTGAGACGTTCTGAAAGTCCTTTGCGAAAAGCTGCTCTAAGAGCTCCCTGATTCCAATTAGTTTCAGATGCAAGAGTGCGGAACTCAATGGCATATTGAGACACTGATTGACCACCCTGACGTAGGTCTAATAGAGAAGCTTCAGCAGCGGAAGTCCTTCCAGGTTTGTCAAACACGTTAGAAAAAACAGAAAGAAAAGCATCCACATCCTGAAGTATAAGATCATCTTTTTCTAACAGAGGTGATACCCAGGCCAAAGCTCTTCCTTTCATTAAGGAAATAAGGAATGTAATCCGAGATGAGGGAGTAGCAAAAAGGGTAGGACTGTTACGAAAGTGAAGTCGACATTGATTCAAAAAACCCCTACAATCTTCAGGATTCCCATCATATTTATCTGGAAGAGGAATCCTAGGACTCAAATGTCCTTGTGATTGGTTGTTGGGAATAGGAGGAGAGGATGCCTCAATGTTAGGATTGGGAGGGATAGGAGCAACCAAGCTCTGTAATAATGTAGTGATTTGATCCAGCTTAGTATCCAAGGATTGCAAGTGGGTAGCATGAGATCCCAGTAACTGTCCCTGGTGAGTCACGGCCATGGATAATTCAGTGGGGTCCATTTATGGCCCGTTTGTAATGTCAGCCGTATTTGGTCAGTTCAGGATTTAACCCAACTGCTAGCGTGGATATTAAAACACACGCTAGCACACTGAGAAATATCCAGGACGTGACCCACTCAGGAAACAAAATAAGCAGGGTATCAGAACTTCCCAAAAGAATATTAATTCAAAATATCTTCTTGAGGATAGAATTATTTTACAGGAGATAGCGTTCCTTTCTCAGGAAAATAGAAACAAACAAAGCTTATGTCCCTTTAAGCAGGTTGATAGTGGATAAATGAATATGCTTCTTTCTTGCAGGTTTGAAACAAACTAAGAATGTCCCTTTAAGCAGGTTTATAGCAAACAAAAAATAATAATGTCCTTTTAGCAGAAATAAAGCAAACAAAAAATAAAGTCCCTTTAAGCAGGTGTCCGCAAACAAATGTTAATGTCCTTTTAAGCAGGATTGTCAGCAAAGAAATGATAATGTCCTTATTGGCAGGATTAAAGCAAACAAAGATAATGTCCCTTTAAGCAGGTGTCAGCAAACAAATGATAATGTCCTTTTTAGCAGGATTAAAGCAAACAAAGATTATGTCCCTTTAAGCAGGTGTCAGCAAACAAATGATAATGTCCTTATTGGCAGGATTAAAGCAAACAAAGATAATGTCCCTTTAAGCAGGTGTCAGCAAACAAATGATAATGTCCTTTAAAGCAAGATTGTAAGCAAACAAATGATAAGGTCCTTATTAGCAGGATTAAAGCAAACAAAGATTATGTCCCTTTAAGCAGATGTCAGCAAACAAATGATAATGTCCTTTTAGGCAGGTTAGCAGGCAATCAAGATTTGGAAGCAAGAGGCATTGGCAAAACAAAGTTGAGGAGGATAGGGTCAGGTTTCAAAATTGTACTCACTCAGACAGGGACCGGCAGAAGAGAGAGAGAGAAAAACAAACGGGCACCGAGTAAATCTCCCGCCGAGATTTTAAAGGCAGAGAGAGGCCGCCACGTCATAGGGGTTGTCAGAGAATGCGTCACGTTGCCTAGCAACGTGACGTAGAACCCCAGAAGAGATCCGGGAGCCGCGGCGACACGGCGATGAACGGTAATTCATGACAGAAGACTGCAGTCCACAAACAGTCACCATCAAATGTAACGGAACTAGAGCAGAGTGGGCAAATATTGCACAGTCTAGATGTGCAAAGTTAGTAGAGACATATATCAGACTAAAGGCTGTAATTAAAGCAGTGATTCTGTTTTTGAATTGTCTTTATTTTTACCTGACATGTTGGTGTTATATCTATCACTTGGATGTTATAAGTTGCACTGAGTAATTACAACTGGATAAACAAAAATTGTGTCTGTCTTTATTTTAGGCTGCAAATCAACAAAATGTGATTATTTTTAAGGGGGGTGATTCTTTTCAATACCCACTGTAAGATTTCAAAAGGTTAAATGGGGGTCAAATGTTTCAAATGAAACAGAGAACACCTTAATGTTGAGCTCCATTACAACAACTGCTAAATCTGCACTAGGGGAATCCCATAGAGAACAGCAACTCATGATTTTATATCAGACTTAAATGTTACACCAAGGTTTTTTTTCACAATGGATGTGTGAAATGTAAATATAGAGATGGAGACATCCTTCATTATTTCTGGTATTGTCTGAAAATACAGAGGTTTTTCGGGGAAACTTACCTTTTGGGCAATTAAAATTGTTAAAAGATATATTCATTTTTCTCTGCAGATTGTCTTTTTTTTTTTTTTACAATCTATAAGAAATGCTACTCTCTTGCTAAATATAGCCATTCTTCTTGGTCGAAAATTGATTTGAAAAAATTGGAAATCCCAAGGGTTCCAAATTTAAAAACTTTATATATTGTACCACCTTTTCTTAGAGCAAGCTAATGTGCTAGCAAAAATGGAAAGTAATATAAAATTTTTCTTTGGGAAATGGGTGGACTATATCAAGTTATTAGCTTTTGATGTACAAAAATCAGTAATACGGCCCTTTAAAAATTCGGTCTTCATAAAGGAAGCTAATTTAAGAGGAGAGTGACTGTATCCCGGGTTTGTCCAGTGAGGTATTGGAATGGGTAGATGGAAGATTAGCCTATCAGGGTTTTTTGTTTTTTTTGAGAGACTTAAGAGTTATGCATGGTTATACAACATAGTTACATATTGGGTAGGTGTTCACATCTGACGAAGGGGGATGGATAGACTGAAGGGGAAAATAAAATAAAATGACAGTGAGGAAAGAGGCAATGGTTGACCAAATTATTTAAGTAGCTATTTGGTCTCCTTTTGAAGCATTGGGGGGGGGGAGGAGGTGTGAAAATAAAACCTAAGATGTTTTGTGGTTTCTGAAGTCCTGTATAAACAGTTACAATGACTTTATCAGAGTTTTTCACTTTGGTTAATATGTCCAGTGATTATCTCACGAATACAAGGATTAACTGTGGAATCGTAATACAAGCATGAGTTCCCACTTTGTGCTTGTCATTGAATGTATAGAGAGAATTAGTTACTCACTCAAGTAAGGTTGCAATATGATTTTCATGCACTAATTGAAACTGGTTTTAGCAGTAAAAATATAGTTACCTTGCATTAGTTATTGCGCTCCACTTGTAATCTAGACTATTATTATTTAAAGTGATGGTAAATCCAAGCGTTTAAAAACCGCTTCGATTTACCATTATTTAAAATAAACTGTAGTTTCAGTCATCACTTATTAAAAAAAGGGTGAAATACTCATCCTGTCTGTGCTGCGGCAGCTCGCTAAAGTCAGAGCCTCTGGCCGCCCACGGCACAGCGCTCTTTTCTCAATGAGGTGACGTTTCCACCTCTAAACCAAAGCCGTGAATGTCATCGGACAGTGTTCTGTATTCTAGCATGGCTATTGGTTTAGAGGTGGAAACGTCACTTAGCTGATAAAAAGCTTTGTGCCGTGGGTTAAGCACCCTTTTTTAATAAGTTATGACTGAAACTACAGTTTATTTTTAGTGATGGTAAATCCTAGCGTTTTTTTAAACGTTTAGAATTACCATCACTTTAAGATGCATGTTTACTTGCGCAACCAAACTAGTACATAAAGAGTATAACCTTAGCATATAGACTTTTATATTTCATTTTAAACTGAAGAAAATGTACTTAGTTTAATTTTGTATTTAAAAACTTAACTAATACCTGTATTTTCAAGCTATAGGAATAGATTTTCTATACACAAATACAGAAATTAATGATTAAAAACTATTTTAGTTTAATTTACAGTGTTGCTTGTGTTATACTATGAATTATATAACTGTTGTAAGGATGCGAAATGTACAGTTCCTGGAAAAAAGAAGAATATATAAACATCCTTTATGACTCCAATAATGTTATGGATTGTGAGCAACTTAAAGATCTCACAGTGAACAGACAACCAAAGATGAAAAATGAAGAAACTGAAGAATGTGAAATATGTGACCTATAAAACTTTTGTTTAGACTTCGGAGACAAGGAAGAAATATTTTTTCCCTAACCTTTAAGAAAGTTCCTGGAAAGGAAATGTGAATTTATTATGGATTTGTGTTTAAAGGCTGTAGAATTCCACTAGGTCTTGTCTGCTCTGGGTGGAAGATTTAAATATATTTTCATATAACATCATATAAAAAAGAACTATCTTTCAGCATCACCAGAAATGTTGCTTCAAAATGTTAATTTCTAGTGGCCTCTAAGGCTGTTTCTTCAATTCCTGCTAATAATAACAATTAACTTATTTTGTGTAACCTAAAGAATGAAAGCAAAACTATGTGATTGTTTTGCACGCACTACTAATACTCCAGTGTGCAGTCCTCATCAACCTGGTAAAGTATATAGAAACAGTTTGTTGTATAATTAAAAAAAAAAATTCTAAAAAAAGAAAAGTTTCTAGTAACTGATATTATTTTTAGCAATAGCAAAGAGACCCAAGTGTAAAGAAGCCCCTAATTTTCATTCATTTAAATAAAATCAGTTTTAAAAGATTACAAATGCTTCTTTTTGCATAATAAAAAAGTGACCTTAATAGTACAAATGTGAAGCTTTAGGTTGCAGCATATCTTTTGATGTTGTACTGCATGAATTTGTTTGTGTGTAATAAATGTATGCACTTGTGGTAAACTGGTTTCCGAAATTAACCCCTAAACCGACATCCCCCCACATCACAAACAATAAATAAAACTATTAACCCCTAAACCGTCATCCCCCCACATTGCAAAGTACCTAAATAAACTATTAACCCCTTAACCGCCATCCCCCCATTTCACAAACAATAAATAAAACTATTAACCCCTAAACCACCATCCCCCACATTGCAAAGTACCTAAATAAACTATTAACCCCTAAACTGCATCCCCCCACATTGCAAACAATAAATAAAACTATTAGCCCCTAAACCGCCATCCCCCCACAATGCAGTCATAAACTAACATCTAAACCCCCTAACCTAACACCCCTAACTTAACCCAAATTAAAATACCCCTAAATGTGCTAAAAAAATGAAGCCCGCGCCGCCCGTAATTTCACCTTGCACATCGGGGTATTACATAAAACCTGCCGGAAAATGAGCGTAAAATCAGCCAATAAGATTTCCGTAGCTCTCATCCTATTGGCTGATTTGAATTTGAAGAATCAAATCAGCCAATAGGAATTCAAGGGACACCATTTTTAATCGCGTACCTTGAATTTACTATTCAGTGTACGGCAGCGATCGTACGAACAGGATCCTCCAAACTCTATGGCTCCGCGGTTGCCAGTTTTCAGTTGCGCGGTCACCGGTCTTCAGTTCCGCGGTCCTGGATGAAGATAGAAGAGGTTGCCGCTTGGAAGAAGACTTCACCACTGGACTTCAGGCACCGGTCACCGTTTGGAAAAAGACTTCACCGCCGGACTTCAGGAACCACGAGTACCTATCTGGGGGTTGGAGTTATGCTTTGTTAAAAAAAAAAATATTTTTTAGATTAGGGTTATGGGCACTCTTAAAAGAGCTGAATGCCCTTTTAAGGGCAATGCCCATACAAATGCCCCTTTAGGGGCAATGGGTAGTTTAGGTTTTTTAATTGTTAGTTTTTTTTATTTTGGGGGGTTTGGTGGGTGGGGGGTTTTACTGTTTGAGGGGGGACTTAGTATTTTTATTTTTTTTTAAGGAAAAAGCTGTTAAACTTAGGGCACTGCCCTACAAAAGGCCCTTTTAAGGGGCTATTAGTAGTTTAGTATTAGATTACAGGGTGTTTTTATTTTGGGGGGCTTTTTTATTTTCATAGGGATTAGGTATGATTTTTTATTTTTGATAATTTTGTTTTTTATTTTCTGTGATGTTAGACTTTTTTATTTTCTGTAATTTTAGCTTTTTATTTTATGTAATTTTAGCTTAATTTAAACTTAGTATTTTTTATTTTTAAAGTAATGTTAGGTTTTTAATTTTAATTGCAATTTAGTTTTATTTTAATTTATGGTATGGGGTTGATTTATGGGGTGTTAGGTTAGAGGGCTTAGTGATTAGTTATTTGCATTGTGGACTTTGGCGGATTAGGGGTTCATAGTTTAATAGGTTTATTGCGTTGTGGGTTAATGGCGGATTAGGGGTTAATAGTTTTAATAGGTAGTTTGCAATGTTGAGGTTAGCGGATTTAGGGGTTTAAACTTTTATTAGGTAGTTTGCGATGTGGGTGAATTGCGGATTAGGGGTTAATAGTTTAATTAGGCATATTGCATTGTGGGTTGTTGTCGGTTTAGAGGTTAATACTTTTATTATTAGTTCCGATGTGGGTTAATGGCAGATTAGGGGTTAATATACTTTATTAGTTATTGAGGTGGGGGATTGCGGGTGACAGGTATAGATATTGCGAATGCATTAGGTGTTAGTTATTTTCAGGAGGTAGATAGATATTTCTCATGCGTTAGATGTTAGTTACTATTTTCAGGGAGTTACGGTGCTCACATACTCAGCGCAAGGCTTGCTGCACCTGTCTATGTGTGGCGAGGTGAAGATGGAGAAAAATTTCTCCATTTTCGCTGTGCAAGTCCTTGCGCTGAATATGTGATACCGATTTGCGACGCGGTTCTATGTCTGTTTATGGGAGTAAAAATAGCGGCCGACAGGTGAAATATATGTGCCGCATTTATATGCAGTACCATATATGTAAAACCAAAATTACGTAAAAACGGTGGCGCCGGCTCTTGCGGGCGACGCCGCATATGTAATGGAGCCCCTAATCTTACCTTAAAAAATAAAAACCTAACATTACATAAAATAAAAAAATTACGGCTAGATTACGAGTTTTGCGGTATGAGTGAAAAAGCAGCTTTAAGCCTCATAACGCTGCTTTTTCACTACCGCTGGTATTACGAGTCTTGCAGGTTTAGGGGTACCGCACACTTTTCTGGCCTTAACGCAAATTAACTTACGCAATTTGCGTAAAATCTTTTTTCAATGGGACTTCCACAGCGCCAGTATTAAGAGTCTGCCTGGGAGGCCAAAAACTGAGCTGTACAACCTATACCGCCAAGATCGATACCGTAAACTGAAAGTTAGTAGTTATGAGTTTTATGCTACAACGCCGTAACATAAAACTCATAACTAAAGTGCTAAATAGTAAACTAACACCCATAAACTACCTATTAACCCCTAAACCGAGGCCCTCCCGCATTGCAAACACTAAAATAAAATTATTAACCACCAATCTGCCGCTCCCGACATTGCCGCCACTAGAATAAACATATTAACCCCTAAACTGCCGCACTCCCGCCTCGCAAACACTAGTTAAATATTATTAACCCCTAATCTGCCACCCCTAACATCGCCGCCACCTACCGACATTTATTAACCCCTAATCTGCCGCCCCCAACGTCGCCGCCACTATACTAAATGTATTAACCCCTAAACCTAAGTCTAACTCTAACCCTAACACCCCCTAATTTAAATATAATTAAAATAAATGTAAATAAAACCTACTATTAATAACTAAATAATTCCCATTAAAAACTAAATATTTACCTGTAAAATAAACCCTAAGCTATCTACAATATAACTAATAGTTGCATTGTTTCTAGCTTAGGTTTTATTTTTATTTTACAGGCAAGTTTGTATTTATTTTAACTAGGTAGAATAGTTACTAAATAGTTATTAACTATTTACTAACTACCTAGCTAAAATAAATAAAAAATTACCTGTAAAATAAAACCTAACCTGCCTTACAATAAAACCTAACCTTACACTACAATTAAATAAATTACCTAAATTAAATACAATTACCTAAATTTAAAAAAAAACAAACCCACTAAATTACACACAATAAAAAAAGAAATTATCACATATTTAAACTAATTACACCTAATCTAATAGCCCTATCAAAATAAAAAAGCCCCCCCAAAATAAAAAAAACCTAAACTAAACTACCAATAGCCCTAAAAAAGGGCCTTTTGCAGGGCATTGCCCAAAGAAATCAGCTCTTTTACCTGTAAAAAAATACAAACACCCCCCAACAGCAAAACCTACCACCCACACAACCAAACCCCAAAATAAAAACCTAACTAAAAAGAAACCTAAGCTCCCCATTGCCCTGACAAGGCCAATGCCAAAAGCCCTAATCTAAAACTAAAACCCACCCAATAAACCCTTAGAAAATCAGCCAATAGGATTGAGCTTGCATTCTATTGGCTGATTGGAACCATTAATTCCGATTGGCTGATAGAATTCTATCAGCCAATCGGAATTAAAGGGACGCCATCTTGGATGACGTCATTTAAAGGAACCTTCATTCAGCAAGAAGACTGCGATTGAAGTGGATGCTCCGTGCCGGATGTCTTGAAGAAGGAGCCGCTCCACGCCGGATGAATGAAGATAGAAGATGCTGTCTGGATGAAGACTTCTGCGGGCTTCGATGAGGACTTCTCTCGCTTCATTGAGGATGGATGTCGGTCTTCAAAACTGTAAGTGGATCTTCGGGGGTTAGTGATAGGTTTTTTTAAGGGTTTATTGGGTGGGTTTTAGTTTTAGATTAGGGCTTTTGGGCAATTGAAAAAGAGCTAAATGCCCTTTTAAGGGCAATGCCCATCTCCAAATGCCATTTTCAGGGCAATTGGGAGCTTAGGTTTTTTTAGTTAGGTTTTTATTTGGGGGGTTGGTTGTGTGGGTGGTGGGTTTTACTGTTGGCGGGGTGTTTGTATTTTTTTTACAGGTAAAAGAGCTGATTTCTTTGGGGCGATGCCCCTCAAAAGGCCCTTTTAAGGGCTATTGGTAGTTTAGTTTAGGCTAGGTTTTTTCATTTGGGGGGTCTTTTTTTATTTTGATAGGGCTATTAGATTAGGTGTAATTAGTTTGAATATGTGATAATTTCTTTTTTTATTTTGTGTAATTTTTTTGTAATTTAGGTAATTGTATTTAATTTAGGTAATCTATTTAATTTTAGTGTAATGTTAGGTGTTAGTGTAACTCAGGTTAGGTTTTATTTTACAGGTAAATTTGTATTTATTTTAACTAGGTAGTTAGTAAATAGTTAATAATTATTTAGTAACTATTCTACCTAGTTAAAATAAATACAAATTTGCCTGTAAAATAAAAATAAACCCTATGATAGATACAATGTAACTATTAGTTATATTGTAGCTAGCTTAGGGTTTATTTTACAGGTAAGTATTTAGTTTTAAATAGGAATTATTTAGTTATTAATAGTCGGTTTTATTTATTTTAATTATTTATTTTAATTATATTTGTTAGGGGGTGTTAGGGTTAGGGTTAGACTTAAGTTTAGGGGTTAATAAATATAGTATAGTGGCGACGATGTTGGGGGCAGCAGATTAAGGGTTAATAAATGTAGGTAGGGGGCGATGATGTTAGGGGTGTCAGACTAGGGGTTAATAATATTTAACTAGTGTTTGCAATGCAGGAGTGCGGCGGTTTAGGGGTTTATATGTTTATTATAGTGGCGGCGATGTCCGGAGCAGCAGATTAGGGGTTAATAAGTATAATGTATGTGTCAGCGATGTCAGGGGCGGCAGATAGGGGTGTTAAGACTCAGGGTTCATGTTAGGGTGTTAGGTGTAAACATAAATTTTGTTTCCCCATAGGAATCAATGGGGCTGCGTTACTAAGCTTTGCGCTGCTTTATTGCAGGTGTTAGGCTTTTTTTCAGCCGGCTCTCCCCATTGATGTCTATGGGGAAATTGTGCACGAGCACGTAAAACCAGCTCACTGCTGACTTAAGCAGCGGTGGTATTGGAGTGCGGTATGGAGCACAATTTTGCTCTACGCTCACTTCTTGCTTGTTAACGCCGGGTTTATGAATACCTGTAATACCAGTGCTGTAGGTAAGTGAGCGGTGACAATAACGTGCAAGTTAGCACCGAGCAGCTCTTACCGCAAAACTCGTAATCTAGCCGTTAGGTTTTTATTTAATTTTACATGTATTCTTTTTTTTTTTAAGGTAGTTAGGATTTTTTTTTGTGTAAATTTAGGGGTATTTTAATTAGGGGGTGTTAGGTAAGGGGGTTTAGATGTTAGTTTATGACTTTGCGTTGTTGGGGGATGGAGGTATAGGGTTTAATAGTTTTATTTAGTTATTGTGATGTGGGGGGATGGCGATTTAGGGGTTAATAATTTATTTAGATCGTTTGGGATGTGGTAGGATAGCAGTATAGGGGTTATTAAGCTAGGGGCCTATGGTAGGGTGTTTTTAAACTTTTTTTTCCCCATTGATTTCTATGGGGAATGCGAAAATGCGAGATAGTTTGCATGAGTAGGGTGTTTTTTCTCTCCATTAGTTTCTATAGGGGGAATACATGCATGCGCACGCAAAAACTCAGGTTAGGATTTATAAGGTATGGAACTACCTTATAGCTACAATAAATAGATACACTATGGGCTACATTATAAGTGGAGCACAAAATATTGCTTCCGTAAAAGCTATATTTGCGCGCCACTAAGTAATACCAGCGCACACAAATGTGCACTGGTATTACAAGTTAGGTGCAATGTGAACACGACCTTGCGTTCGCATTGCAACAAAAGCTTTGCGCTCACAAAGGTGCGCTTCCATAGACATGGCATTAGAACTAGCGCAGCAAAAGGGGCAAATCTCGCAACGATGGGCAGCAGATTGTGTGTGTGTATATCTATATATATATCTATAATCCATTATAGAAGAGGACTGCACTCACTGGATTTGGTATATAAAATAAATTTTTTTATTAAGGTGACATTTCGGGGTACGCAGACCCCTTCCTCAGGTCTGAGGAAGGGGTCTGCGTACCCCGAAACGTCACCTTAATAAATTTTTTTATTTTATATACCAAATCCAGTGAGTGCAGTCCTCTTCTATAATGGATTATTAATATACCTGACTTGGCACCCTGGTTGATGTCCCTATTGCATTGTGAGTGCAGACACACATGGAAGTTATATATATATCTATATATATATGTATATGAATATATACATATTTCTGTGTTAATTTTTGTACATACACATATTAACACAGAAATATACAGTATACAGAGTGTATATATATACAGTACATATATATATTTACAGGGAACACACAGTTCCCATAGACCGCTATGTAAAGGCACTTTTCACTGACTTTTTTTCCTGCACCCGCATACTTTAACCCCTCATAACTGCTTTTTTTTTTTTTTTTTTTTAAGAAAAAAAAAAAAAAGCTACATTTTTTTAATAAATAAAAAAAGAATATTCTTTATTTTGAGGGGAAATTATTGTTATTTTGAAAATTAAAAAGAGGTCTGACCTCTGGTTAAATTTCTGGGCGCTAATTTCTACCTCGAGCTTGAGGTAGCAATAACCAGCCACTTGTCATGGCAAGTCATTCATCACGTGCCTGTAAACAGGCAAAACTCAGAATGCAGGAACAGATACACAGAACAATGAACGTCTTTTTTTTTTTTTTTTTTTTTTAATTTCAAGTTTTTATTAGTAAAGATTTCTCAAATACAACAGTGACATATTAAATAATTTGGAGCACGTAGGCTCCTACAGAGAGTATGAACAGAAAAATTGGAACATTCAAAAATATGTCAGGTTAGAATGTGTTCCTAAAATGAAAAAGTGAACGAAATATAGCTTAAGTCAAATGGGGTGGGTTAATTGGGGTGGGGGGGAGGGATTGGGGAAAAAGGAACGGGAGGGTAATTGTTAGAGGCAGGGATTTGGTTCATATGCGGATGGTACTTGGGGAGGGTTACCTAGTGTGTGTTTACTCTAGTGTTCGGGGCCCAAGTAGTGGTGTGGTTAGATTGCCAATCTGCCCATACTAATTCAAATAGGTCTGAATTATTTAGAGAGGAAAAGATAGGTTTCTCCATATTGTAGATATATGCCATATAGTTTAGAATGCATGACCATTTTGGGGGCGTCACAGTTTTCCATGCCTTGGCTATTGTCGCTTTAGTAGCTGTTAGCAAATAGATTGCTAGATATGCTTGATGCTTAGGTAATTTAGTGATGCCTATGTGTAAGAGGGCATTAGAAGGAGTTATAGGAAGTGTTATGCCTAATCTCCCTAGCGTACGGAAGCATGTACTCCATAAGGGTTTTAACTTGGGGCATTCCCACCATATGTGTAGGGAGTCTCCTTTTTTGCCACAATTGCGCCAGCATAGGGGAGAGGCAGAGACAAACATTTTATTAAGTCTCGCAGGGGTAAGGTGCCAGTTCGTTAAGAGTTTGTAATATGTTTCAAAGAGTGTGACACAGTGCAGTGCTTTTTTAGTGAGGGAAATTACGTGTTGCCATACTTGTGGGGTCAGAGTCAGGTTCAGAACTGATTCCCAAGTGAGTAAGTGAGGAAGTTTGTTCTCAGGGTCTGTGTTTCCTATTAAAGTGTAATGCATTGATAAAGGTCTGTGTAATTTGTTACCTTGTTGCCAAGTCGTTTCCCAGAGTGTACGGGGTCGGTGTAGCTCAGGTTGGAATCCCCAGCTAGTAAGAAAGCTCTTTAGTCTTGTGTATTCGTACGTCATGTACCTGGGTAAGTTGGAGCCTGCCTTTATTTCTGAGAGTGTCATGAAGCGCGGGGTTGGTGAAGTAACCCAAAGGTCCGCTACTGTTTGTATTCCAATTCTAGTCCAGCCATAAGGATGAGAGTCAGGTAAGCCTCGTAGGAGACCTGTCAAGGGGCTAATAGGTGAAGGATGTGGGGCGATGTGTGGATAGTGTCTAAGCTTGTCCCACATGGCGAGGCATTCTCGTATTATGTTATTGCTAATGTCTGTGGTACGTCTTAGGTGGGCCGGAATCCAAATTAAGTCGGGCAAAAATATATGATTTGGGAGGGAGGCTTGTTCTATGGTTTTCCATTTACTAGGGGAGTCTTTAGCACCCCATTGTGAAATATGGGTGAGCATGGCTCCTTCATAATACCTAGTTATTGATGGGGAGGCTATACCTCCTCTACTAAGGGGGCTTTGAAGGATTTTGTGCGCCACTCTGGGGGGTTTGTGCTGCCATATATATTTTGTAAATTCACTCTGAAATTGGTGAAGGAGATATCCCGGGATACGGAGAGGGAGACATCTAAATAAATAAGTAATTTTAGGTAGAAAGGACATCTTAAGGGCTGTTAACCTACCTATCCATGAGATGTGAGTATAGTCCCATTTGTCTTTCAAAGTACGCAGTTCGGTTAAAAGGGGCAGGTAGTTGTCTTTGATCATCTGAGGGATATTGTTCGATATCTTAACACCTAAGTGGGAGATGAAGTTATTGACGCAGTGTACTCTGTATTGGACCTTGAGGGTGTCAAAAGTGTTCTGTGGGATTCCCCAGGTAAAGATTTCTGTTTTATCTAGATTTAATTTGTAAAGTGACATGTCTCCAAAGGAGTTTAAAATCTCTATCAGTCTCGGGAATGAAGATAGGGGGTCTGACGAGAATATAGTAATGTCGTCTGCAAAGAGTGCAATCTTGTGAATTGGGCCATGTAGGCGAATGCCATCAATTTTTTTATCTTGTCTAATTTGTTCTGCTAGTGGCTCGATTGCCAGGGCAAAGAGTAGGGGTGAGAGTGGACACCCTTGTCTGGTGCCATTAGATATTGGGAAGGGGGGTGAGGTAAAGCCTAGGCCTCTAACTACTGCTGTGGGAGTGGAGTAAAGAGCCTGTATCGCTTTGATAATTTGATCTGGGAAACCAAAGATTTTAAGAGTTTTCCATAAGTAGGACCATCTAATGCGGTCAAAAGCCTTCTCTGCATCTAATGAGATGACAGAGAATGGCCTATTTAGTCTTGTGGATTCGGTGCAGATGTTTAGGAGACGTCTAGTATTGTCTGGCCCCTCGCGGTGAGGGATAAATCCTACTTGGTCTAAGTTTATGAGGTTCGGGAGTAATTTAGAGATACGTGTAGCAAATAATTTAGCATAAATTTTAATGTCTAAATTAATCAAGGAGATTGGCCTGTAATTGGAGCATAAGGATGGGTCTTTTTGGGGTTTAGGAATAGTAATCACCGTTGCTTCCAAAAATTCCTGACTAAACCTACCCTGTTCTCTAGCGTGATTAAAAAATCTTAAGAGTAGTGGGGTTAGTTCGTTTGTGTATGTTTTGTAGAAGGCTGCTGAGTAGCCATCTGGACCCGGAGTTTTAAAAGGTTTTAGATGCTTTATTACGTGTTTGATTTCCTTAGAGGTGAAGGGGGATGAGAGTGTTTCTTGGTCGTCAGGTGACAATGAGGGGAGATTTAAGCTGCGAAGGAAGGAGCCTATTTTGTCAACAGGAGTTAGTTTGTCGCTAGCATTTTTTTCTAGATTGTACAGGTTTGAGTAGAATTTCTCAAAACAAGTACCAATGTCTGAGGGTTTGCGGTATGTCTGGTTCTCAAATTGGATCTGGTGAATTCTTGAGGTACTCGCTCTGTTTTTAAGTTTATTTGCTAGTAGTGTATCTGCTTTGTTACTCTTATGGTAAGTAATCTGTTTCAGCTTAAATAAGTTAGCCTGGGTGCGTTTTAGTTCTAGTTGGTTAATATGGTTTTTAATCTGTATAATTTGAGCTGTGGTGTCATCTGAAGGTGTACTTCTATTTAGGAGTTCTAGTCGACGCAATTCAATATGAGATTTGGAGAGGGGTAGGCCAGATAGTTTTTTAAGATGAGCTTGTTGTTTAATTATGAGACCTCTAAAGGTGGCCTTTGCCGCCCCCCATAATGTGTCGTCTCTGACCTGATTATTGTCATTAGTTTGGCAATAGAAGGTTATGTCTTTTCTCAAGGTTTCCTTAAATGCAGCATCCTGTAGGATGTCATGCGGGAGGCGCCATGAAGGCTTCACATTATGTCGCTCCGCTGAGCGGAGAGTTACTGAGACTAGGTCATGATCAGACCATGGGCATAGGGAGATGCTAGAATGTTTGACTAGGTCAAGGGTTTCTGCTGAACAGAAAACATAATCGAGTCTGGAGTATGTTTTATGAGGGAATGAGAAGTGAGTGTAGTCTCTATCTCTAGCATGAAGTGAACGCCATACATCGAAGTAGCAGAAGTGGGTAATTATTTGTCTGAACTTTTGGGAAAGTTGAGCAGGAGGGGTGGTGTGTTTTGTCCGGGCAGTTCTTTTTCTGTCTAGTGCTGGATCCCAAGTCATGTTGAAGTCCCCCGCTAGTAAGACTCTGCCTATTTTTATCCGGTCAACTGTGTGTAGGATCCATTTGAGGTATCTAGGCTGATGTGAGTTAGGTAGATAGATAGAAACTAAGGTATGATCAGTATGGTCTAGCTTACATGTTAAAATGAGAAATCTAGATTGGGGGTCTTTTAGAACTTGGATTGGTTCATAAGCTATTCTTTTATGGATTAAAATTGCCGTACCTCTGGCTTTTTTTGAAAAAGAGGTGTATTCGAGGACAGTGTAGTCTTTAGATATTGTGCAAGGAGGATTGTCTGACGACCAATGTGTTTCCTGAAGGAATGCTACGTCAGGGTTATGGAATTTGAGTGATCTAGCCAAAAGGCTACGCTTATGTGGGGAGTTTAGGCCTCGTACATTGTGGGTTAGTATTTTAAGGGGTGGCATAGAGAGGTATGGAGAGTAGGTCAGGTCTTTTAATACTGAGAGTTAGTGTAAGTGGGGAGGATAGGGGGAGGGAAATAGGCAACAGATAGTGTGAAGAAGAGTTAGCGAAAATAGTTCGCTATGGTGGAGCCCTAGTGTGGGCTGCCTGTGATGGGGGGCGAGAAGCTAACAGAAACAGGGGTCTTTGGAATGGACCCTGCTCCGCAGTAATCATTGTAAATTAACTTGCTATTACATATGTGCAATACTTAAATTAAGACAACAACCTTAAACAACAATCTAACACATAACTTAATTGTACTATCTAATAGTAAACTTTTCAAGCTTTAACTCAGTCTCAGTTATGATCTGTTGGAGACAGGTCAAACTTCCAGGTCAAATAAAGTCTAGGTAAGTTCCGTTAAAGGCTACCAGGCGTGTTTTTACGGTGGGTTAGTTTTAGGTTTCTTGGCTCCCTGCTCTTTAATAGTCCATTCGGGAGCCGAAGCTCTCAGCTTTGGGTGGGTTGGCTGTAACGGTGGAGGCTGTTCCTGGTGTAGGCCCCATGTGGTCAGGAGAGCCATACCCTGAGGTATGGAGTTAATTGTGTGGCTCTGGTTGTTTCTGGTGACCACTAGGTTTGTAGGATCGCCCCACCTGTATTTAATGTTGGCCTTCCTGAGCGTCAGAGTAATTTGTTGAAAGGTTTTACGGTACTGTAGGGTATGAGTTGAAAGATCAGGCAGGAGTTGAACATCCTTGAATTTTTCTGGCATAGGCGGTCTTTTGAAGGCTGCTTGCATAAGTTTGTCTTTATATATGTAGCTGTGAAAGCAGACAATTACATCTCTTAGTTTGTCGGCTGGAGTAAGTCGTGATCTTAAAGCTCTATGGGCTCTCTCCAATGTATCAGTGTGTCCATCTGGGGTGCCCACGAGTACTGTAAACAGCTCCTTTAGGTAGGGTTGGAGATGAGTATTTTCTACGGTTTCTGGAATACCCCTAAACCGGATATTATTTCTGCGAGATCTGTCTTCGATGTCTGCCATTTTAAATTCAAGTTGAGTCATCTGATCTGCTAGGGTTTCAGAGTAAGTGAGCAGATTTGATTGATCTACTGCTAGATCATCCTGTTTCCGCTCTAGTGCTTCAACTCTTTCTCCAATCTCTGAGATTTCCTTTTTCAGTTCCGCAGAAGACCGTTGAATTTCCTGGGTGATAGAGCGCGTTTGACTGGCCAACATATGCTGTAGGGTAGCCTTAGTAATGTAATGATGTGATGGCGCTTCTGAGCGCACACTGGAATGAGATTCAGCATCGATCGACTCAGGGTCGCTCATCTCCTCGTTGGTGACAGGGTTAGATTCCTTTCCTGATTGAGTAAAGTGATCATAAACAGTCTTCTGAGTGGTAGTGGAGGGTTTCCCCTGACGCCTGGGCCCGTGGGGCATTGTATTAAGACTGTTAGGTATGCCTGTAGGTTAAAGATTAACACCAACCTTCTCTTATAGAGCGCTCTGAAAACAATCTGAAAAGTATAAAGCACCGTACAGTAAAGTTTACTAGGTCTGATATGTATTGCTAGACTGCGGAGCAGGGGTCAATAACACTTTCTATATTTATGACATTTTGTTACAGCATCAAATAATAGGTAGCAATTGAACCCTTCGATCTCAACATATAAATGCAGGTATGTGAGTCACTGGCACCCCAGGGAGTGGTGGGATACGACTATATAGAAGGGAAAAAGGAGAAGGGAAGTGACCAGCCCAGACTGGCTGGACCGGAAAGGGAGAGGTGCCAGAGAGAATTAACAGACAGTGTAACTCAGTGGAATATTGAGCAGGGGTGGATAAGATACCTTGCTATTAAGTCCTTAAATTGTTAGTTTAGGAGTGTAGGTGAAGGTGATGTTCTTCTGGATATAAGATTTCAGAAGGTATGTTACAGTAGGGGGAGTGCGGTGTGGGAAGATCAGGCTATGTGTAGTGAGTGTGCTTGCTGCTACGTGTCAATGTATGTGTGGCTAGGGGAACGCGTCAATATATGTGTCTATATGTATGCGCCTCGGGGGGTAAGTGTTGGTTAGACTACTTGGTAGCTTTAGGTAAAACTATATGTTAGGCTAGGGCACTGGAACCTTTAGTGAAAGACCAGTGTTTTTTAGCCTAGCTGTCAGCACATCATATCAATGAGGAGTTACACTAACACTTATCGTGATACACTTAAATACCTGTGGAAGAAAGATGTATGATTAAGGAGATATTGGAAATATTATAGTAGGTAGGACCTGTAGGTAAAAATAAGTGTTAGACAGATATGGTAAGTAAAAAACACTCCACTCTGGGCTGAGAGCTCAGAGACACATAGGCTGACGCAGCAGCAATAATATAACACAGTAATGCTGCAGGTTATTGTGAGAATATAATTTCCACAGTCTATCTGAGGCTGTGCTGCATATATGTAACCACTGATAGAGGGCAGCTTCAGGTAGAGCGATTGGTGATGCCCCTGAGAGATACCAATTGGGGAATATTTGGATACCTAGAGCTCCTCTCTTAGATGGTACACTGAGGAGCCTCTAATTGCTCGTACTTTAAGGTACTGCTCCCAGGGTCACTGGCAATATCAAGGTATGTGAGATGGAAATGTCCCAGAGAAGTACACTCCAAGTGCTTAGGTGGCTAATAGGATGCCTTTCAAACTTTCCCCCTTAAACTAGTAAGAGTGGCTTCACGGTAAATACCAATCCAATAGTTACGTGGGTAAACCTCTATATATATGTCCTAAGGGTATTCTCTCCCCTTTAGGACTGTGATAGAGCTCTATAGTTTCTCCATATAGTACAAGATGTTGCACAACACATGAACACAGTAGTTTACATATACATATAGAAAATATTAATTGCAGCTGCAGTTTATAGTGAGATTAGTGAGAGCAATATCCAGAACACAACAGTAGTAATATAACTTTATCAGGCTAAAACCTGTAAGAGACCTGTGAACAAGAGAATTGTTATTGTTAATGCAGGGTGTGAGATGAGACTACACCTCAGGTAGCAAACCTAAGGACTGTAACGCTGGCGCAGCAGCTCAAGTTTCTGATGTGAAATCTGGGTAGAAACCCACCGCTGCAGGGGGTGGATGTATATCTGGGATTGTTATGTCGCAGATAGTCTTTGCACTATGGTATCAGTAGTATCAGGCTCCGTGGGCCCATTTATGGGAGCAGCCCATGAACAAATGTAAGTTTAAGTATAAGTCACCTCAGGTTGGTAATGTATACCGTTGACTTAATGGGGCCTCCTGATAGTGGCAAGTTATATCTCTGGTGTGGCTCGTAAAACCCAGCTGTGGGACTAGTGGGAGAAGGATAGGGGGGAGTGTCTAGTAAGCTGAAAGGGTGTCCTCAAAGATGTGAAGCAAAGTGGCAAGGTGTAGGTTTAGAACTCTATAAGATCAATACCTGTATGTCCGCATGGGCCCTGCTATTATATCCAGGTCTTGTAGGCACAGGGTCTCACCGTTACTGTCTGGAGGCTGCTTTCATAGGCCGCTCAGTTAGGCACCCGTGGGGGTGAGGAACTAGCTATCTTCGGTCGTCTGGTAACGACAGCAGCGCTCCTCCAGATAGACTCTATTCGGGCCAAGTCGGAGCTAAGTGAGGAAGCAAGGCCCCAAGATGGCGCAGGTTCGCGCCTTTTCCAGAGGATTGCGCAACAGGTAGGCCTGGTTACTATTTCTGTGGGAACCGGGAGCCTCGGCCTCTATATTTCCCTCTCCAATCAGGAAAGTGGTTGTCCTCTTGTTGTTGTGCTGATCTTCAGAGTTCTTCAGCTACTGCAGGTTAGGATATCCAGTACCGACCTCTTCTAGACAGATGTCCCGGCCTCTGGGTGCGCGCTCCGGAGCGGATCCCCGACCCTCCGGAGCAGAGTGACAGACAGCTGGGTGGTAGCTGGTGATAGCAGGGGGAAGTAGTTTCTGAGTCTCCGGAGCGGAGCCCCGACCCTCCGGAGATAAAGACTCGCAGTAGGTAGCAGCGAAGAGTGGCTTCAGTGTCCGCCTCACCTCCGGCGGCTCTTCTCCCGCAATCAAGCAGGGTTCTCTAGGAAATAGTAGGTGCACAGTTAATAGATTCTCCGGAGCGGAGCCCCGACCCTCCGGAGAACCGGCTCCCCTGTCAGTGCCGTCCGCAGCCTCCTTTAGGTAGGTCCCGCTGTAAGCAAATGCAGGGATAGTAGGAAACTGGCTGATTTTATAAAATTAGTCTCATCAATCTCCAAATGCAAGGGAGAGTCCAGCTTAGCTTTAAAGTAGTGCTTGGGCTGATATTTCAGCAGTGTATTTACTATTAAACACTGTTTTGTCAGTATTTCAAAGCAGAGCTCCTCTCAGACACGTCTGCTCAGTTCAGCGGTTAGCTCCGCCCCCCACAATGAACGTCTTTTTGAAATCTTTACTGATTGACAAACAAAAGAACAGTTGGTAGTTTAGATTCACAGAAACAGCAAGTTTGAACATAGGCCTATGCAAAACACTAAAATCCAATACAAGGTTCAGTAACTAAGTCCAATAGACACTGGTGCTTAAATTTAACAGTAAAGGAGGAGGTTGTCACAGGATACCTAGTAGGTTCAGCAGGCACAGCTGGTGAGAGGAAAGTAGACACAGGTTTCTCAGCAGACACAGAATACCCAGCGGGTACTGTTGGTGAGACTTTTACAGGATACCAGGTGCAGCAAGTACAGCTGGTTTGAGGTAGGCTGTCACTGGTAAAGTAGACATAGGTTTCTCCGCAGGCACAGGATACGTAGCATGTACTGTTGGTGAGACTGTCATGGGATACCAGATAGGTACAGCAAGCAGCTGGTTTTAAGAAGTCTGTCACTGTTATGATAGAAACAGGTTTCTCAGCAGGCACAGGATACCCAGCAGGTACTTTTGGTGAGACTGTCAAAGGATATCAGATAGGTGCAGCAGGTACAGCTGGTTTGAGGAAGGCTGTCATTGGTAAGGTAGACACAGGTTTTTCAGCAGGCACAGGATACCCAACTGGTACTGTTGGTGAGATTGTCATGGGAAACCAGATAGGTACAGCAGGCACAGATGGTTTTAGGAGAGCCGTCACAGGAATGGTAGACACAGGTTTCTCAGCAGGCATAGGATACCCAGCGGGTACTGTTGGTGAGACTGTCAGAGGATACTAGATAGGTACAGCTTCAGGAACAAGGTGAGCATACACATGTATCACGCTAGTCTGCTGGCTTTTAGGAACCAGGTGAGCATACACAGGTGAAAGGTAAGTATGCTTCGTTTCAGGAGCAAGGTAAGCATACACAGGTACAAGGTAAGTATGCTTGGTCTCAGGAGCAAGGTGAGCATACACAGTGTCAGTATATGGCCGGGTTATAATACAATATATTTAATAATTATTCTTTAAAACAAACCCCCAATAAAATGCATATATGAAACAAAATTAATATAACTTCCTAAATTCTTTATATTAGTTAAATTTATAAACACATTGAATTATATTTATAGAAAACCAAACTATATCATTGAATTATATTTATAGAATCAAACTATATCAAGTTTAAACTGTTATAATATTCTTTAAAAAGCAAACCAAATGTACCTTTAGATTAAAACTTATTCACATTTGAATTGCATTACATCACCGCAAAAAAAATACCACAGTATGGGTCACTAACTTTCAGACCAGCACAATTCAACAATTTAGCCTACAATTTATCCTATATAACTCTAATTTAAAACATCAGAAATTATATACAGTATATTATTTGTGCAAACAACCAATTCCTATGCCAATTTCTCTGAGCTGAAATAAATTCTTAATTATCTACAATTAAAGGACCAGTCAACACAGTAGATTTGCATAATCAACAAATGCAAGATAACAAGACAATGCAATAGCACTTAGTCTGAACTTCAAATGAGTAGTAGATTTGTTTTCTGACAATTTTAAAAATGATGTCTATTTCCACTCCCCCCTGTACCATGTGACAACCATCAGCCAATCACAAATGCATACACGTACCATGTGACAGCCATCAGCCTATCACAAATGCATACACGCTTATTCTGTGAATTCTTGCACAAGCTCAGTTAGTGGATTCAAAAAGTTTAAATTTAACATTTTTGTTAATGGAAGAAAATTGGAAAGTTGTTTAAAATTGCATGCTCTATCTGAATAATGAAAATTTATTTTGGACTTGAGTGTCCCTTTAATACAAATTCTAAAATATATATATGTATTTGCAAAGATAAATTACTTAGCATTAATGATTAGTTTTAAACTACACAGGGCTATGAAACACAAGTTTAAAATACAAACTGTGCTCTTTTAAATTACTAACTGCATTCTAGTTATAGTTATCAAATACCTTTGATTTAAATATATATATATATTTATCAATCGCGTATACTTCACCAAAAATAACCAAATTGTTAGTTCAGCTTCCAGAACTTTTTGTTTCACCTCATATGAATAAAGGTATTGCAATATGGATAAGAAAAGGTAGCCCAGTTTTGCTTATAGTGACTGTGTTCCAACGCAGCAAGTTATCAGTCCAAAATTTAGCAAACAGTCTGCCCGTTTATCCTCTTGCATTGAGGTTATATCACATGATAATCCCCTCCCTTTATTATTCTAATCATAGGTAAAACGATATGATAGGCCCTTGGGAGCTTGTCCCTGGTCCGCCCTTAACGGATTTGAGCATTGATTGGTTATTTGGGAGACGCCTCCCTGATTGGCTCTATATGTATTTCAATAGTTAATTTATTTGGCTGTCATACCAGTTTTAATTCCCTAGGGGGCAGCAGACAAATGCAATTGCAGTTTAACCATCAATTATTTCCACATCTTAATATATCCTTATAAAGTGATTATTTAACACATTATAACTTCTTTTATTAATAAACCTCTCTTGTCAGCATCTATATTTCATTTAACATAAAAGAAAATGTACAATTTGACACCAAACACCAGTATTGTATCAATTTCTATGTTAAAATAGAAAATATCCACATATATCCATGTTTATTGCTAATATTCATAGGACATCTTGCAAACAAATGTTACCATTTTGAAACAAGCATTTATGCATCTACCATACAGCTATTCATTAAATTCAGTATACACTTATCTAATATGTTACTGTTAGGCATTTCTTCTCAGGATATATATATATATATATATATATATATATATATATATATATATATATTTATACAGTCTGAGAATCAATTATACTTTAAATTTAAATACAAGTTGTATTTTAAAAATGAATTTGAGAGTTACAATGTAAGACATGTTGAAATCTGGATTCTTAGGTTTTCAGCTTCCAATATTACCCTTCTTAGGCATAGAAAATCTCCCAGATTTTTATGTTCATATTTAATATGTGTCTGAATATACATGTTCATTGGAGTATCTTAAACTTACATGAAAATTTGGCACAATTCTTTTGTAAGATTTATTTTTTTCCATGTCATACAGAGACTTGAAATGCCAATTGTCTGGGATCTGCATATGGGAAACTCCGCAGGGGACAATTCACACTAAGGTGATATGAGTCATTTCTTCAGCTAAAAACTGGTTCTCCCTCTGAATCTGTTTGAGCTTTAAAAGAAAATCTCAGACATCATGTCTCTTGACATATGCTTCTCTCAGATCAGAAAGAAATGGTGAGAATCTTCAAGGGGCTTTTGATCATATCTTCCACCAAAACACAGACTATTGGCTCCATCAACCCAAGGGTTTGTGCTGGTTAATGAGACAGATGCTCGCTTTTGAACTTTTAGATGCTATGTTAATCAGGAGAAAGTATCTTATGTTATGATCTCAGATTTGGAATACACAAAATGTATTCAGTGATAAAATGAACATGCTCAAACTTACTATTTGAGAGATTTCAAACGTATTTTATGTATTGTCCACTGACATTTATTGATACCATGACAACAGGTATAAGGTAAACATGCTTGGTCTATGTTAGGCTTGTGTGCATCTGCTAAGCCATGAAAACCCATTTCAGAAGTAAAAAATAGTGAGGGAGAAATTTCACAAACTGATGTGTGGGGGAAAAGTGTAATTCTAGGACAATTCCACATTTAAAGTCACTGAGCTCTTCAGTATGATCCAATGACCTTGGTCTATGGAGATTTCATGACTGTGATGCATTGTATGCACCTGTTATCAATGGATGTGTCTAAAACACCTAAACTCATTTATTAGTAGAGGGGTCCATATATTTTGGTCATATAGTGTAGATAGATAGCTAGATAGATAGATAGATAGATAGATAGATAGATCCTGGGGGGGGGGAAATATTTTTTGGAAATATTTTCAAACTTAAATTGGAGGGTTTACTGCCAGCTTTTGGCCAAGGGATGACAACCACAAAAGTCCCTTTACTGTACATCCAGTTTGTTTTTCATTCTTGCTGGTCTCTTTTTATTTTTCAGGATAATTACATTTTTGACAATATAGTTACCTTTGTTCCCCGTTACTTTTAGTATTTACTGAAGAAAACAAAGATAATGGGTCATATTTATGATTGTGCAGCTGCTAGCAGGAGGTGTCAATCAACCCGATCGTATTCAATCAGGTTGATTTCTGTCCATCGCCTCAGAGCAGGCGGACAGGTTATGGAGCAGCGGTATTTAGACCACTGCTTCATAACTTCTGTTTCCAGTGATCCTAAAGGTTCACAGAAACTCGGGGCTTCAAGTCCCTTAAGGAGCTTGATAAATATGCCCCATTGTCTCTCTTAAGTAAAACACAAAATCATTTATTCATATTGCTGAAACGCGTAAGCCCCGGCTGGAACTACGCTCTGATAAGATGCAATTTTATTGCAGTGTTTCATGAACATTATAATGATATGCATAAAGGATTTTGTGTTTTACTTAAAAGAGACGGAATCTTAATTTTTTCAGTGATTATTGTACCAGCACATACACTCTGTTTATCTAGTGTATCCAATTAGACATCCCCCATCCTGACATCATCTAGTCGTTCCATGCAAAAGCCAAGGATGGTGCCTATTGTGGAAAGCGGTGTCTGAGTCAAAAAGCAGGTGATATGGCAGTGGGTTAGTGTGGAGGCACGTCTGTATTTGAATATGCTCTTTCTTATAAGTAGGACTGTTGAATTATGCCGGTTCTTCTCCACAGGAAGAGGACCGAAAGGCCAAAGTTTCCAATAATTTAAAGTTATTACAAAATATTTTTTGAGTTCTCACACAGATGACTTTCTGATGATTACTAATACATGTGTGATAAAGTGGACAGAAATCACAATAATTGGGGTTGATGGTTCCAGTAGGATTAAGTCTATAGATATATACAATGTGGATACAATGTTTTCTCTTCTTCTGTTTTACTTTTAGTACTTCCCCACAAGCTATATCAAGCCCCTATAAATACACTAAGGATTATGCATAGTTAAGCATATTACTAAACAAATTCAGCATGTCCATTATAACCTACTGTTAAGGGGTTGTGCTCTTGATATTCTGATGGACCATGTGCTGCTAAGGAACAGTCCATCAAGACCAAGGTTAGGGAGAAATTGTTGTGAGAAGAGTGAAGGGGGAATAGCTGATTGAAAAGCAGTACAAATACAGTTTGTAGGGTAAAGGGATTGAGAGAATTGTCCAGCCATTAGATTACTAATCGTTAGTATGATAGTTTAGAACAGTGGTTCTCAACCCAAATGAACTCAAGGCCGGTAAATTTTAGCTGGATGTATCCAGAGCCGTAGTGTGTATGTGTATATATGGCTAGAAATTGCAGTGGACAACTTAGAAATTTGACTTTTCCCTATTTTTAACGGTGAGTAGACTAGTGTCATGAATACCTAAGGATTTAGCTGCTAAGGGGTTAATTCTGTTTAGCCTGTGAGCTAAAAAACATTTGTAGTCTTTGAAGTGCCAGAAGCCTCATAAATGCTCACACAGGGGAGACCTTTATGGTTCAGACTGTCAGCAGCGGGCATGAGGCAAAACAGGGCCTGAGTCACAGAAACTGATAAGGTCAATAAAGGGACATGGGTATAATGTATATATGTGTTTAAAACTGTTATGACATTAAATTAAGGTAAATATGACAACCCTGTCATATTTGATATCAAATTGATTCTCCCAATGAAACTAAGAGAGTGCCTGTCTATATATATATATATATATATATATATATATATATATATATATATATATATATATATATATATATATATATATATATATGAAAATAGATTTACCTAGCAGAAATTATAATGGGTTCTTTAATTTCAGGCAAAGACTTAGTTTATTGAAGGTCATAAAGACAGGGGGGTTTCTTAGCCCGCCCAGGAGGTTGTGATCAGGCAACTTGATCTCTGGAAAATAGGTATATGAATCTTATTTTTAACCATAAGATTGTCATTCTTACAAGGGAGGCTGTGACAAAACAGAGTAAGGACCCAATTGCTTCATGCCATCTCTCTGGTAACAGATTCCAAAGACTAGTAAAGTATTCAATCTGTTTTTCTCCTTTTTTATTTTAAAAACTGTTTGCTGTGTGTAATTGTTTTTGTAACAACTTTTTTATTAATAATGCATTGTGCACAATAATTTTGGCATAATAAATACTTCCTTTATTAAGTGTTGGCCTTTGTCTAATAATTGAACCACGTTACTGAAAGGACTGGAGTATTAGAACTGTATAATTTAGGTCAGGGGTGTCCAAACGTTTTTGGAAGAGTGCCAGATTTCATGAAGTGAACATCTGCGAGGGCCGATCATTTTGCCTGACATTCTTTGAACCATTTTAAAATAAATGCAAATTAACTATTTTATGCAAAGTTTATTGAAAACGGCATACTTTTACATTTTGTGACTTGGATGACAAATCTAAACAGGTGTTAAATCACTCTGCCTTTAATATAAAAAAACAGGAAGCTGAAATATGTCAAGAACATTATAAAGTACATTACACAAACTAATAAAGGTTGTCTGTCAACTTTTAAGTTCAGAAAATGTGAACAGGAACATAACACCAAGTATACATGTGTTCAAATATATTTATAACTGATTCAAACTGACATTCACTGAGATTTTACAATGTATTCATCTCAATTGAAAAAAACAAACTTGCCTGCACTAATGTGAAGGGTGAAACTGAGATCTGGACTGCAGCACATTAGGTCTGGTTTAAAGGCTGTGGTTTTGATGCGCAAAATGTCACGCAGGTGAGAGTCACTTAGTCTTGTCCTCACACGGTTCTTGTTAAAGTTCATAACAGAGATTGTCTTCTCACACAAATTTTTTGAGCCAAAAAAGCTCAGCATTTTCTTAGCCAATGTTTGAATCTCTTGAAACCGGCTCTTATCCAGTTGGCGGTAAAAGTTCACAAGTGAGAGCTGTTGGTGATGACTGCGTAACTCGCTGTCACAATGCAGCTCAATGAGCTCGAGCTGCAGCTGATCTGGAGCATCGTTGGGGTCAACAGAGAATGGAGAGGAGAAAAGGCTGATCTCCTTTGCAATAGCTGCAAAATCTTGAAAGCGCCGTTTAAACTCCCCAGCCAGAGATGTGATGTCTGCTGCATACCTGCTCGTTTGCGCACTGATATCATCATGTGGAAAACTGTTCATTATTTCCTGCAACGCTGAAAAATGAATGGTATTTGGCTCTGTTTGTGACAAATGCCTTAGGAAAAGTTGCAGCTTTGTTCCAAAGGCTTTGAGGTGTGAATAAAGCTGGTTCACTGCTGCATCTCTGCCCTGAAGACTCGTGTTCAGTACATTCAGATGCTTTGTTATGTCGACTAGAAACCCCAAATCAGCCAGCCAAATAGGATCAGATAGTTCTCGCATCGGTTGTCCCTTTGTTTCCAAGAATTCTCCAATTTCCTTTCTGAGAGAGTAGAAACGCTGCAGTGCAGATCCCCAACTGAGCCATCTTACATCATTATGATATAAAACATCTTCGTATTCAGCCTGGATATCCAGTAGAAACTGTTTAAACTGGCGGTGGCACGGGGCTTTAGAGCGAATAAAATTAATGGTCTTTTGCACCGGTTTCATAATATGATCATATTTGAGATGTTTAGCACAGAGAACTTGTTGATGAATGATACAATGAAGTTTAACAGCTTTCCCTCCTTCTTCGATCACCTTGTTACAGATTAGGGTTGATAATCCACTTTGTTCACCAGCCATGGCAGGTGCCCCATCAGTAATAATCCCAGTAACTTTGTTCCAAGGCATTTTCATGTCATCTATGGCAGAACTAACAGAAACAAATAAATCATTTCCTCTTGTTTGGTCCTTAAGGCTCTGGAGGTCAAATAGCTCTTCAGTCACATTCATTTCATCGTCCACCCCTCTCAGAAAAATCAGCAACTGAGCTGTATCAGAGAGGTCCGTGCTTTCATCACAGGCTATTGAAAAGAAGTCAAACTCAACTCCTTTTGACGTTAACTGTCTCTTAATATCTGATGAAATTTCTTCAATTCTCCGTGCTACAGTGTTACGAGCCAGGCAAATTTTGGAAAACTCTTGCTTCTTCTCGCCTTAGGAAAAGTTGCAGCTTTGTTCCAAAGGCTTTGAGGTGTGAATAAAGCTGGTTCACCGCTGCATCTCTGCCCTGAAGACTCGTGTTCAGTACATTCAGATGCTTTGTTATGTCGACTAGAAACCCCAAATCAGCCAGCCAAATAGGATCAGATAGTTCTCGCATCGGTTGTCCCTTTGTTTCCAAGAATTCTCCAATTTCCTTTCTGAGAGAGTAGAAACGCTGCAGTGCAGATCCCCAACTGAGCCATCTTACATCATTATGATATAAAACATCTTCGTATTCAGCCTGGATATCCAGTAGAAACTGTTTAAACTGGCGGTGGCACGGGGCTTTAGAGCGAATAAAATTAATGGTCTTTTGCACCGGTTTCATAATATGATCATATTTGAGATGTTTAGCACAGAGAACTTGTTGATGAATGATACAATGAAGTTTAACAGCTTTCCCTCCTTCTTCGATCACCTTGTTACAGATTAGGGTTGATAATCCACTTTGTTCACCAGCCATGGCAGGTGCCCCATCAGTAATAATCCCAGTAACTTTGTTCCAAGGCATTTTCATGTCATCTATGGCAGAACTAACAGAAACAAATAAATCATTTCCTCTTGTTTGGTCCTTAAGGCTCTGGAGGTCAAATAGCTCTTCAGTCACATTCATTTCATCGTCCACCCCTCTCAGAAAAATCAGCAACTGAGCTGTATCAGAGAGGTCCGTGCTTTCATCACAGGCTATTGAAAAGAAGTCAAACTCAACTCCTTTTGACGTTAACTGTCTCTTAATATCTGATGAAATTTCTTCAATTCTCCGTGCTACAGTGTTACGAGCCAGGCAAAT